>NC_091089.1:23895000-24500000 GCF_032405125.1 Capricornis sumatraensis
TGCTAACTAGCTAGATTTAGCCTTTGGTAAATGCAGCAGCTAGTTTGTTTAACCACATAATTTGAGGAATGTCATTTCTGACTGTAGAGATTTGAGGCAACAGCGAGAACTATGTACTGACTAAGGGTAAAATATATGAATCCTCCTCGGAAGAGCATTCGTCACCCAGCTTTGGCTGTGTCTCTCAGAGCTGGACCTGTAAAATACACCCTCAAGTGAGGGTTCTGTTCCTAGCTTAACCTAAGCACTAATTTGTGGGAATGTACTATATTTTCCTGTTTTTATTGACGTTTAACGATTCCCCTACAAGAGCTTAATGGCTTACATATATAATTGAGGTTATGGGCTTCCTTGGTGATGCAGTGTGGAAGTCCCAGGTTCAATCCCTGGGTGCAGGAAAATCCTCTGGAGAAGGAACTGGCAACCCACTCCAGCACTCTGGCCTGGAGGATCACATGGACAGAGGAGCCTGGTGGGCTACAGTCCATGGGATCTTAAAGAATCATGACTGAGCGACTAACACACATAGACACACGCATCTGGTGGTTCAGTGGTTAAGGATCCGCCTGCCAGTGCAGGAGACACTCGTTCAGTCCCTGACCTGGAAAGATCCCACATGTCATGGAGCAGCTCACCGCATACACCCAGCTGTTGAGCCTGTGCCCTAGAGCCTGGGAGCCCCAGCTACTGAGCCTGTGTGCCGCAGCTACTGAAGCCCGTACTCCCTAGAGCCCATGTTCCATAGCAAGAGAAGCACCACGCCTAGAGAGCAGCCCCTCTGCAACTAGAGAAAAGCCCAGGCAGCGACAAAGACCCAGCAAAGCCAAATAAGTAATATTACCAAGATCATGAAACTTCCCCGGGTTGGATAACCTCAGGTTTCAGAGGCTTACTGGTCTAAGTGTTTTTCTCTTGTCAGAATTTAGGTACTGTAGTTTTCCAGAAAGTGCCTAGAGACAGTATTAGCATAGTTGATGTGCTTGTATGAGACTATGGTTAGAGACTTTATAAATTCTTTAGAATAGAATTGGTGTGCCAGCAATATTTTAGATAGACCATAATCTCTAATGAGGCCTATTATCCTAGACAAGATACTGCTGCACCTTAGAGATACTGGAAGCTCAGGGAAATGTAATTCTTAATTGATATGAGGAAATAGCACAACACTTCCTGGAATCTTAGAGGAGGAGTGTGAACTCCCCAAAACTCAAAAGTCCAAATTAGATTTTATTTTTTGGCCATGCCACATGACTTGCAGGATCTCAGTTCCTTGACCAGGGATTAAATTTGGGTCATGACAGCACTAGGTCACAAGGGAACTTCTTTCTCTAAGTTATATGTTTAAATAGTCCTGCTTTTGACCACAAAATTAAAAAGCTAAATTTTAGACCTACCTAAACTTTTATTTGTCTCTTTTTATTAATTATATAGTTATATTTAAATGCCAGGAATCCTGCCTGATGTTTGCGTGCATGCTAAGTCACTTCAGTTGTGTCCAACTCTTTACGACCCTGTGGACTGTAGCCCTCTAGGCTCCTCTGTCCATGCTATTTTCCAGGCAAGAATACCGTGCCCTACTCGGGATCTTCCTGAACTAGGGATCGAACCCCTCTCTCTTAAGTCTCCTTGATTGGCAGGTGGGTTTTTTACCTCTAGCACCACCTGGGAAGCCCAGTGTTTCCCTGAGGGTATATGACAAAAAGTAGCGGGTACTACAGCTAGCTAGTAATTGCAGGGAGAATTATTTAGATATACACACTCTTAATTCCAAGATATTGAAGCCAAAACCCCAAATACAAATATTTAATACCCAAGTTCAGACTGAAATTTTGGGATAACTAACCTGAAATGAATAAGGGTTTCCCTGGTGGCTCAGATGGTAAAGAATCTACAGCAATGCATGAGACCCAGGTTTGATCCCTGGGTGGGGAAGATCCCCTGGAGAAGGAAATGGCAACCCACTACAGTACTCTTGCCTGGAGAATCCTATGGACAGAGGAGCCTGGCGGGCTGCAGTCCATGGGGTCACAAAGAGTAGGACATGACTAAGTGACTAACACTTTCACTTTAAGCTACAACTGGTGATTTTACATCCTTAAAAGTTAAGAAAGGATTCAAAGACAGTTTAAATAGTATAAATTATATGTATTTGCTGTGTGTGTATAGTTGCATATTAAAATTAGTAAGAAGATGTTCTCTAAAATGCTAATAGGTCTGCAAAGATAAATTTTAAGTATTTCATATCAAAACAAGGTTGAAAAGACAGGTTGAATATATCAAAAGCTATATGAACACCTGTACCACTCTTTTGTCTGTTAACTTTAATGACAATTGCTAGTTGTACTCAAGGTTTATAACTAGTATTTTGGGATGCCCGGTTGACAAAAGAATATGTTGCTTCCACACATGCTGCAATTTCTGTCCTTGAGAAAAGTAAAAGATGTTTTGGAATTATTCCAGAGAGGCTTGTGTGTATAAATCTTGTATTTGCAACTGTGGATAGAGCCATTACAGGAAGACCCAGCTGAGGCCAGAAGGACCTCTTGGACATAACTGCAGAGACTGAACCACTTGGATTTTCTGCAGTTCATGAAGTGAATGCATAGATCAGACTTCGCTTAACCTCCATTACCTACATGCCACCTCAAGACAGCAGTCACCAAAGTCAGTCTGTCACTTGTTAGAAAACCACATTGCCTTGCTGAACTTAGACTGAAGATATATTAGACAAGTGATGATACTGTTAAAGAAAAATAATTATTTAACACTTGTTTAAAGGGAAGGGAAGCCTTTATTCAGGACATTTGTTACAGGTATTGAAATTATTGCAATAGGGGAGAAAGTTGGGGCTCAACTCTATGCCAAAGGCAGCTGGACTTTATGGCCATGGAGCAGCAAATGAGAGGGTCAGTGGATGGAAAATTACTAAAATCAGATGTTGAGGGTGGGGGAATTCTTACTAAACTGACTTAGCAGGATTTTCACTAAAACTGGTCTAGGCAGGCCAAATACAAAGCCCAAGGATGAGGCCTAGTCAAAAAGGGGCTCAGAGAAGAAGTTTAGACAAGAAGTGTGTCTTTGTCCATATAATTAAAACAAAAACAATTTGCTTATATCCATCATTAGTGAGACACATTCAAAGGGCAACCACCATAGTGTAATGTTTGATCTTGTTATTCATCTAGCTATTTTATTGGTGGTCATATTAAGATTTTTTGATCAACTATGATAATAGCACAAATTGCTTGAGCACTTTTAATATTCCATCCACTCTTCTAGGTACCATCTCATGGAGTCCTCACAGCACCTTTATGAGGTAAGTAGTAGTATCCTCGTTTTAGAAATAATGAAACAGACTCAGAGAAATTTAAGAATTTGCCAAAGATCACAGTCAGTAAATGACACAGGCTGGTTCTGTAGGGCAAGACCACAAAGACAGTCTTAACCAGAAGACTGTACTTGTTTTTAAGAGCACACAAGTAGGGGCTTGCCTGGTGGCTTAGTGGTGGTACATCTGCCTGCCAGTGCAGAGTATCTACACTGGCCTCCCAGGTGGCTTGTCAGCAGTAAAGAATCTGGCCTGCCAAGCAGGAGATGCAGGATTGATCCCTAGGTCAGGAAGATCCCCTGGAGAAAGAAATGGCAACTTACTCCAGTATTCTTGCCTGGGAGACCCCATGGATAGAGAAGCCTGGCGGGCTACAGTCCATGGGGTTGCAAAAGAGTCAGACATGACTTAGCGACTAAATAACAACAATCTACGTTGTAATATTAAAAAAATTTATTGAAATATACTTGATATACAGTATTGTGTTAGTTTCAGATGTTAAACATAGTTATTCAGTATTTTTGCAGATACACTCCATTATAGGTTATTACAAGATTCATGGGTATAATTCCCTGTGATAGCTTATTGCTAATCCATTTTATATATAATAATGTGTCTTAATCCCGTATCCCTTATTTGTCCTTTTCCCCTTTCCTCTCCCCTTTGGTCACCACAAGTTTATTTTCTATAAGTCTGTTTGCTTTACATTCATTTATATTGTTTTTTAGATTTTGCACATGTGATATCATACATTATTTGTCTCTGACGCTTTCATGAAGCATAATATTCTCTAGGTCCATACACATTGCTGCAAATAACAGTGCACGTACACATGCTAAGTCGTTTCAGTTGTGTCTGACTGTGTGTGACCCTGTGGAGTACAGCCTGGCAAGCTCCTTTGTCCGTGGGATTCTCCAGGCAGGAATATTGGAGTGGGTTGCCACGCCCTCCTCCAAGCAATCTTTTTTTTAGGACTAATATTCCATCATATGTATCTGTATGTGTATGTATATCTTATTAATCCAGTCATCTCTTAATGGGCATTTAGGTTGCTTTCATGTCTTCACTATTGTAAATAGTGCTATAGTGAACACTGGGGAACGTGTATCTTTTCGAATTAATGTTTTCAGTTTTTCCAGATAGATACCCAGGAGTGGGAATCCCAGATCATATGGTAGTTCTGTTTCTAGTTTTTTTTAGGAACCTACGTATCCTTTTCTATACTAGCAATTTACATTGCTGTCAACACACACTGTAATATTTTTAGGTAATGTTTATTTTCATTTTTTAAATAACAGCTTTAATGAGATAATTACACGTTATAATCACCCTTTTAAAGTGTAGAATTCAGTGGTTTTTAGTATATTCGGTAGTTTTCAGTTACCCAATAATTACTATTAATTCTAGAATATTTAGGGAGCTTCCCTGGTAGCTCCATTGGTAAAGAGTCTGCCTGCAGTGCAGGAGATTCCGGTTCAGGAAGATCTGGAGAAGGGATAGGCTACCCACTCCATCCAGTGCTCTTGTGCTTCCCTGTTGGCTCAGCTGGTAAAGAATCTGTCTGCAATGTGGGAGACCTGGGTTTGATCCCTGGGTTGGAAAGATCCCCTGGAGAAGGGAATATCCACTGCAGTATTCTGGCCTGGAGAATTCCATGGACTGTATAGTTCATGGGGTCGCAGAGAGTTGGACATGACTGAGTGACTTTTACTTTATTTAAAAAAAATTTTTTTTAATTGAAGGATAATTGCTTTACAGAATTTTGTTTTCTGTCAAACCTCAACATGAATCAGCCATAGGTATACATGTATCCCCTCCCTTTTGAACCCCTCTCCCATCTCCCTCCCCATCCTACCTCTCTAGATTGATACAGAGCCCGTTTTGAGTTTCCTGAGCCATACAGCAAATTCCTGTTGACTTTCCAGAATATTTGCATCACTGTGAAAAATAATCCTATTCTCATTTATCAGTCCACTCCCCATTTCCCCCGGCCTCCCCCTCAGCAACCATTAATCTATTCCTATTATAGGTATTTTCCTATTCTGAGCATTCCATGTGAATCATGCGTAGTAGTATTCATTGTATATATGTAACACCTTTTTGAATCTTCACCTGTTGAGCACTTAGGTTTTTTCCATATCTTGGCTATTATAAATAATGCCACGATGAACATGGGGGTACAGATAACTTCTCAGATTTGTGTCTTTGTATTCTCCGGACAAATAGCAAGGAGTGGGATAACTGGATCTTATGATAGCTCTATCCTTAATTTTTGGAGAAATCTCCATCTTCCAGTGTCTACACCAATTAATATTTCTAACAGTGTACATGGGCTTCCTTTTCTCCACATCCTTGCCCACACTGTTGGCTTTTTTGATCCTGGCTGTTCTGATAGTTGTGAAGTGATATTTCATTGTGATTTTAATTCACATTTCCCTAATTAGTGAAGTTGAACATCTTTTCATGTGTCTGTTGGCTATCTGTATATCTTCTTTGGAAACATGTCCATCAGCTTCTCTGCCCACTTTTTTTTTTTTTCCCTCTCTTTGCTGATTTATTAGAACTGATATAGAGCTGGTTCATAGATTTTTTTTTTGGCAAAAGCCCTTAAACTTTTATATCCCATCATAATGGTAAATGAAGTCCAGCAAATAGTTTAAATAATTCTTGATTACATGATCTTTCCCTGCTGCCTGTTCCAAGCCTCTACCCCTCCGGCTGGGCTAGGCCCATAAGGGGAGGCATCTCCAGGCCCCAAGGCAGTCTGCCCACTTTTTAACAGGTTATTTTTATTGTTGTTGTTGAGTTATATGAGTTTCTCAACCCCTTATCAGCTATATTATTTGCAGCTATCTTCTCCCATTCAGTAAGTTTTCGTTTTATTGGTTTCCTTTGCTGTATGGAAGCTTTTTAATTTGATGTAATCCCATTTATTTTTGGTTCTATTTCCCTTGCCTGAAGAGACATACCTAGAAAGATAATGCAAAGATGATGTTAAAGAGCATATTGCCTATGATTTCTTCTAGGAGTTTTATAGTTTCAGGTCTTAACATTCAAGTCTTTAATTCACTAAGAGTTAATTATGGTGTGAGATAGTAGTAGTTTCATTTTTTTCCATGTAGCTGTTCAGTTTTCCTAGTACGATTTACTGAAGAGATTGTCCTTTCTTCACTGTATGTTCTTAAGAAATTTAAGTTTTAAACTTTTAAGTAGCAAAGAGGCTTGGAAACAGATTATAAAGTAAATTACTTAAAGAGCTTTTAAAACACAGGTTGAATATAATCCTAGCCTATCATTTAAAAAAAGCATATCTATGTTCCAGGAAATATTTAAGATAGCTAAACTAAGATAGCTATCTTAGCTAAGCTAAGATAGTTACTGTGTTATGTTCCAATATAAATTTTAGACCTAATAGTAGGTATTCACCAGAGCAAATGAAATGCCACTTACAGTGAAACATTATAGTGTACACTTTTTCTGAATTAACAGTAAGGCCACAGACAGCTAGAAAGGAGTAAGTAGAGCTCTTAGAATGGTCTCAATTTCCTTATGAAAGAAAAGGACATAAATCATGAAAACTTAGGAGAGGAGAAAATCATAATATAACCACTCACTGTCCGTATTTATCTTTACTACTTACCTTTCATATATTTTTGATCCTTGCAATCACTCTGTGAGGCAGGCATGGTTAATTTTTTCATTCCAAGGAGCTATTTTCTCCATAAACACCGAAGAATGCCAAGAAAAGTTTGCTCTTGGACCTGAGTTTCCATTTATTTTAAGAATAAGTAACTTTTTAAAAAAGCAGTTTTTCTAACTTAGTTTCAGAAATTGCATTAAACATTTATTTTCATAGTCTATCTTTTACAAAGAAGATAAGAAATTTCTAAAGTCCATCTTTGGATTCTTTTTGGATTCACTCTGACTAAGCAACATTTTTAGTTGAGAGAAGTGTTTCTTTGTTTTGCTTGCATGCTTTGAGGAACAAATGGATGTTGACTGTCCAGATGCAGGTGTTCTGACAAAAAAAACATAAAGCCACACTTAGATATACAGACAGACAGCAGTTCCTCCTACTTAGCCTAGATACCTACTACTATAATCATTCTCTACCCTTCTGTAATAATTACGGCCATACATGAGCAGTAGCTGTACCCAGCAAAGTCATTCCCAGTTTGTTAAAAAAAAAAAAAAAAACTCACTAAACAAGCTAATGGCAACATTTAGGAGGTATACGGGGTGTGTCTACAAGCTTCTTTCATACCTGAAAGAGGAAGCTAAAGGCAAAGTCTCATTAGGACTGAGTTCCTTGTAAGACTGACATCAAAATTCATGATAATTCTAAGCAAGGACTGCAAAAACATTTTTTAGTTCACAGCTCAAGACCACTTCCTTTCTCAAAAGTGAAAAATCTCAACCTATGCATACAGGTACCATTCTGTTGTATTTTCACCCTTATACAAGGTGAGCTCTAGAGGGCAGATATTTTGTATGGCTAACTGTATATTCCAGTGCTTTTTAGCAGAACCAAGCACAGAGGGTACTCTCTATAAATTTCACTGAATAAACAATTCCCCATCTGGTATGTGTGTATTTATGCCTCCTTCCACTTCATTCTCTCCAAGTGTGTTCAAGCCCCAAACAATATTTGGGGTTTGTCAATCTCATCCCTTTTCTGACTCCCCAACCATGATAAACATGATAACTTTCTCTTTCCTGCATATACCTAATAAGCAGTCTGGTCTAAATGCAAGTGAATTATTTTAAATATTCCAAATTTTCTTTTATCTGCATATATCCTGTAAGTAGAAACTTTCGCAATGAATTCCTATCATATCAAACACCAAAATAATCAGGAATACAGAGAAAACTGACTTGAAATTTTAAATGGCAATCCTCATATAAAAACCTCAATTTTAATAAGCAGAAATAATCTAGTCCTTGCTGAATTTTGTTATTTAATTTCAAGAAGCTACCAGACTCTTCTGTAATAAAAATGTTTAAAATTCCTTTCACAGTTAGTACAGAGTTAAATTTGTTCATCAGCATAATGAATAGAGTATTGAGGATTACTGAAAATAAAACCTGTGCCCAGTCACATAGTTAACTTCACATCATTTCACAAATCCCTACTCTGTTGAGTTTCTGACAGGGGAAACTGCAGAAAATAAAGCAGGAAAGTCAACCCTGACTGGTTGTCTTGGTGACACAAAGGATGAATTAAGGCAAGTGATAGGCAGACAGATTGGTGCCAGGTAGTGGGGGCTGGAAACCCATGCCACTATGGGTTTATGTCTTTCATATGCACAGAGTGAGGTACCACAGGCTTCTAATCAGAACTGTGTTTTTTAATAAATATTGGACTAGAAGGGTTTAAAACTAGAAGCAGGAAGACTCAGGGAATTATTGTAGTAATTGTGGCAAAGGATGAATAATGACCTGAACAGACAGCAGCAGCACGGAGGAAAAGGAGAGGACAGGTGCAAACACCTTGGGGGCAGGATGGATAGAAACCGGTGACTGACTGGGCCCAGACAGAGGGAGCAGGACTGTCAACTGCACCGACCATTTCAGGTCAGAATGTCTAGAAGGGCATGTTCATTTACAGATTAAGGAAACTTAGGAGGAGGGGCAGGTTTGAGTGGTTACCTCTGGCGACATGCAGGGATAGGAAGTGGATATATTTAAGAGGCAGCTGGGAACGGGCCCAGGGAGAGGTTGGATGTAGAGGAACACACCTGGAAGTCAGTGCAGTGATGACTTCCTCAACTGCATGGCAGTTTCAGGGAGTGTTTATTATACAGAGAAATTAGAACTCAGGGGTTAGCAATGGCTATTTATATAGCTTAATGGATTAACATACCTGAAAATCAATGCTGGGCTCTTGCCTTTGGAACCAGACATATGATTTAGGTTTGCAGAACTTGGAGTCTTTCTCTCTGGGGTCTTCAGGCTGAGTTTACTCATAGGAGTGGTAGGATTGCTCTTCACTGCTGACAGAAAGCTTCTGCTTTTCCCATGATGTTTAACTGTTCTGTTGCATGTTTTACAAGTAATCAACTGCCACAAAGAGAAGAAACAGTGAGTCTTATTTCTCCTTATAATTTAATCCAATAAACTATATTCATTAAATTCTTATATGTAAGGCACCCTTTAATATCTGGGCATTTATTTATACCTTTACAACATTTTGCAACTTTTTTTTTTTGCAGAAAAATTCCAAGCCTTTTCCCAATAAAATATGGCAAAATATCACTGAAAATAATTGACTCCTTCAGACCTTCAGTGAATCTATATATAAATACAAGTCTAAAGTAATTTATAAAACCAGGCACATGAATTCTCACATTCTCATCCTTCTTCACTTCATTAGGAATAGAGGTTGACTTTCTTTTCAGGGTTCATTGTTCAAGACATGGTCCATTTTATAGCTAAATGCTCTTCTACACATCTGACTCACAAGGCACCAGATTCGGCCCAGGCCTCAACAAAATTAACAAACTAGTTTATGAGAAGTACTCTAATGTTCATGAGGAGGTAAAAATGCATTCACAGAGGTTTAAGTTGCTTTATGAAAATGCACTTACCTGTCCAACAATGGTAATCTCCTAAATATGGCAGTTCCAATCCAAGTTGTTAGGTCTTAGGCCAGACCTAATCTGTCATAGTGTCCACCGTGCCCAGCACAGTGCCTAGTAGTAACCAGGCACTGGAATAATTGATAAATGTTTAACACAGAACATGCACATAAAGTGTATCTAATACTGGTCGCTACATAGTAAACCATAAGTAATTTAATTTGGTTGTTTTATTCTACTTTACATCTCCAATATATAACACTGTTTGGCATAATGTAAGATTCTCAATAAATGTTTGATGAATGAACATAAGACACACTTATCTCTGTTGGACATAAACTTAAATACATACTCTGACATGGAGGGGGTGACTGAAGAAATGACACTGGTACCTAATACTTTACGCTCTTTTCTTATGTATACCTAATACAGTTCACTGTGTCTGAAGAAAAGGACCATCAGCTGAAAATATTTAGTGGTAACTATAGTTCGGATGATGTCACACTGGTGAGCTCAAGAAATCCTCAAATTTGTGAAAATAATTGTGCTTAACAGTAAGATCTGGGCATTGAGAGTTCATTATGTTTGGTTTTAGGTAACACTGAAAAACAAAACTAAGCTGTACTCCTGATGAAACAGTAATCACTAGAAAAAAATCATATATATATTTTGACAATCTAAATATACCACTACAAACCTCTGAGTTATATTCAGGCTAATTCTTAACCTTATCGTAAGTGAAAGAAAAGTCTAGCTTACTTATACAGAATGGAATTGAAATCTTACCAGCACACTTTTGGAGTCTTTGTACTTTTTAAGAATTTTTGCTTCTTTAAAACTGAGTGTATAATTTCTTGCTTCTCGATTCAGAAGTTTCTGTATTCTGGGTGTCAGTTTGGGCTTGGGTTTGAGGCGCACTCGAGATTTATCCTGAACAAGCAACTGGAAACAGTATGGACATGTTCCTTCAAAAGTGCTTTTATCATCTAAAATTACACAAGTAAAACCCAAAAGTCAGCAAATCAGAGTATTCTGTTACCACAAACTATCAATAATATAAATGCAAAAGAGTATATTATTTAATATGAGCAAATACAAATTTTCCTTAAACTCAAAATATAAGAATCTACAAAGATAAATTGGCAATAATTTATTTTACAAAACACTATAGTTCTATCGAGTCACTCTTTTTAGCAACAGATAAGTTAAGTCCCCACCCTTTTTCACATCATGCGAAATGCCAGGCTGGATAAAGCACAAGCTGGAATCAAGATTGCCAGAAGAAATATCAATCATCTCAGTTATGCAGATGACACCATCTTTATGGCAGAAAGCAAACAAGAACTAAAGAGTCTCTTGATGAAAGAAGAAAGTGAAAAAGGTGGCTTAAAACTCAACATTCAGAAAACTAAGATCATGGCATCCAGTCCCATCACTTCATGGCAAATAGATGGGGAAACAGTGACAGACTTTATTTTTTGAGGCTCCAAAATCACTGCAAATGGTGACTGCAGCCATGAAATTAAAAGATGCTCGCTCCTTGGAAGAAAATCTGACCAACCTAGACAGCATAGTAAAAAGCAGACATTACTTTGCCAAAAGAGGTCCATCTGGTATTTCCAGTAGTCATGTATGGATGTGAGAGTTGGACTATAAAGAAAGCTGAGTGCCGAAGAATTGATACTTTCAAACTGTGGTGTTGGAGAAGACTCTTGAGAGTCCCTTGGACTGCAAGGAGATTAAACCAGTCAATCATAAAGGAAATGAATCATGAACATTCACTGGAAAGACTGATGCTGAAGCTGAAACTCCAAAACTTTGGCCACCTGATGCGAAGAACTGACTCATCTGCAAAGACCCTGATGCTGATGTGAAAATAACTGTGCTCAACAGTAAGATGTGAAGGGGAAAGAAGGGGACAACGGAAGATGAGATGATTGGATGGCATCACTGACTCGATGGACATGAGTTTGAGCAAGCTCTGGGAGGTGGTGATGGACAGGGAAGCCTGGCGTGCTGCAGTCCATGGGGTTGCAGAGTCAGACACAACTGAGCGGCTGAACTGAGCCACTCTTTGCTATGTTGTTCATTATTGCTACCAAGTGAAAAAAGGTTGTAAGTCTCACAAATTTTACAAACACATTTATCATGAAATAACAATATTGTGACTTTTCTTTTTTAAACAATCAGCACAGTTTTGTGGTTGTGAGCTGGGCTTTGTCTGCAGTACAAGGTAACAGGACAACAGACTTGCCCCAGGCCCTTTATGCAATCAAGAAAGCATTCACTGACCATCTACCATGCTAGGCTGGAGACATAAATATGGAAGAAAAGGAGTTGCTATCTTTATAGAATTCATGTTCGTGGGGAGCCCTAGGGAAATGAAGCTAAGACTGGTAAGAACTGTAACAGAATATGATTAAAATGCCCTGAAAATTATTAAACTCTATATAGACTAGCTAGAAACATTTTGAAGAGGCTTGATAAAGGTCATTGTAGATGAGTATAAACTCTTAACTGTATTTGGAAAAGGCATCTATTATTGGTAAAGGGCTTTTGAGTACAACCACAGTGAAAAAGCAAGCATGGTTATTTAGGGAAAGGTGAAGTGTGAAGGTAATGTTGCTGAAAAGGAAGGTGGGTACACCCTAAATATTTAAGGGTAAGTCCTGTGTTAAGTGCTAAGAATAGCACTACTGAAAAGCTAAGGACAATGCTTGTAACTTAGCTCTGAAAAGTGTAAAATTCATTCACACTGAGAGACTGTTATGTGCCAAGCACTGGTTGTGGGAGATACCATGGTGAACAGAGCACAATTCATGGAGAGAGACAATGGACACAATGCCAAATGTTAAGTGCTTGGGAGAAAAAAGACGAAAGGAGAATGTGGATTGCTGATATAGCGGCTATTATCTTAAATAGGGAAGCCACGGAAGGCTTCGTGGGGTGACATTTTCAAGAGACCAGAAGGAAATGAGGAAGGAATCCAAGTAGGTAAGGTAAGACTTAGGTGAGGTAAGACTTCCAGGTACTGGAAGGGCAGTTGCAAAGGCCATGACACAACATGGGAGCCTGGCAGTGGTTGAAGTTCAGTGAAAAAAAGGGAGAGCAGCTCAAAGAGGTAATGCAGACCTATGACATAGGTACACCTGTGGACTCATAAGGATCTTCACTTTTACTGAGGTGGACAGTCATTTCAGAGTTTGTAGCAGAGAACTGACATGAAGCTAGCTTAGGTTTCTGTTAGGCTCACACTGACCACTGGATTGAGTCTGGACTGCAGAGATGCATGGGAGCTGTTGGCAATAATTCAGGAGAGAAACTGATGGCTTGGACAGGGTGGTAAGAGGGATGTGGAAAGACGTGGCTAGATGTTGGATACATTTTAAAGCCAACAGGATTTGCTGGCATAGGAGGAAGGCTGTTAGTGAGACAAGAGTGGCTCCTAGATTTTTGGGCTAAATGAATCTTAAGGATGAGGTTCAGTTCAGTCACTCAGTCGTGTCTGACTGTTTGTGACCCCATGCACTGCAGCACGCCAGGCTTCCCTGTCCATCACCAACTCCCAGAGTTCACTCAGACTCACATCCATCAAGTCAGTGATGCCATCCAGCCATCTCATCCTCTGTCGTCCCCTTCTCCTCCTGCCCCCAATCCCTCCCAGCATCAGAGTCTTTTCCAGTGAGTCAACTCTTCACATGAGGTGGCCAAAGTCCTGGAGTTTCAGCTTTAGCATCATCCCTTCCAAAGAAATCCCAGGGCTGATCTCCTTCAGAATGGACTGGTTGGATCTCCTTGCAGTCCAAGGGACTCTCAAGAGTCTTCTCCAGCATCACAGTTCAAAAGCATCAATTCTTCGGCGCTCAGCCTTCTTCACAGTCCAACTCTCACATCCATACATGACCACTGGAAACCATAGCCTTGACTAGACGGACCTTGGTCGGCAAAGTAATGTCTCCGCTTTTGAATATGCTCTCTAGGTTGGTCATAACTTTTCTTCCAAGGAGTAAACGTCTTTTAATTTCATGGCTGCACTCACCATCTGCAGTGATTTTGGAGCCCCCCCAAAAAAAGTCACTGTTTCCACTGTTTCCCCATCTATTTCCCATGAAGTGATGGGACCAGATGCCATGATCTTCGTTTTCTGAATGTTGAGCTTTGAGCCAACTTTTTCACTCTCCACTTTCACTTTGGTTACTAAAATGGGAAGAACTGGGGAAGGGGGGTTGTCCTGTTGGGAGATAAACCTCGAGTTTTCGCCTAATGTGACATTCAAAAAAAGTTGTCAAGGCATCTGGATGAGTCTAGGATTCAGGGGAGCAGTCTGAACTGGGATATAAGTTTGGAAGTCCTCAGTACGAAGAATTTAAAACCCGTAAGACTGCATGAAAAACTATCATCAAGGAATTGGGCGTAGGTAGAAAAGACGTCCAAGGGCTGAGTCCTGGGACACTCCATCATTTGGAGGGTGGGGAAGAAGGCGCCAATAAAGCAGATCAACAAGTACTGGCTAAAGAGGCAGGAGTTGAACTCGGTGAAGATCTGGAAGCCAAGTGAAGAAACTATTTCGAGTAGATTGATGAATTGTGTCAAATGCCAATAAAAGGTCAGGCAAGGTAAGGCATGTTAAGGCATTCCTTTTTTTTTACGGAACTAAGAAGCCTCTGGAGAGGGGTTTATAATGGCTGTGGGTCGATCAGATTTCTCTGGATCATCTGGTTCGTTGTGCGGAAGGGAGGAAGCGGGGCCACTAAAGCCCGACCCACAACCAACGGGCGTCCTCCTTACCGTGTGACGAGCTGTAGGCCCAGCTGCAAAAGAGACATACACTCGTAAGGGACGGGACACACCCGCCTGCCGCTCGCCTCCCGCTTCCCCTCCCTCCTCTCTTACAGGAGGTAGCGGGCCTGGCCCGGGCAGCTGTCTCGTAGTTTCCACGCCGCGGCCTCAAGGTAGTGCTTCTGCCTCATTCCCGCCGATATCCCACGCCGCAGAGACCCGGTTGCAAAAATGAGACTCCGGAAGCCGGCTTCCTAAAGCGGCGTACTTTGACGTCCGGATCCGACCGTCCTCCGGAGCCAGGCACCCTCGGCTGAAGGGTTCCGGTCCCTCCGCGTCCGGGCCGGCGTCCGGGGGCCGACCCTTCCGCCGCCGTTGGCCCCGCCCTTGGGTTCCGCCTGGTCCCCGAGGGCTGGAAGTCAAGTGGAAGTGTTAATCGCTCAGTCGCGTCCCACTCTTTGAGAGACTATGGACGGTAGCCCACCAGGCTCCTCTGTCCATGCAATGGGTTGCCATTCCCTTCTCCAGGGGATCTTCCCGACACAGGGATCGAACCTGGTCTCCTGAATTGCAGGCAGATTTTTTCAGTCTGAGGATCACATCACATGGGAGCCTGAGCGGAGTAACTTGACTCGGCTGGGTTAGCAGTGTCGGGAGCCGAGGGTGCGCCCGCCTCCAGCACCGTCGTCTCTAGACTTGGGAGCCCGGGTCCTGACCTGGGCCGCGGCGGGCGGATGCGGGGCCAACAAGAGGGCCGCTGGGGTCTCCAGTTCAGCCTGCTCTTGGCAGGGGCGCTAACGAGCTTATCTTTATTATTATTATTATTTTGTTTTTAATTGAAGTGAAATTCACCTAACTCGTTGGCCATTTTAAGGCTAACTACACAGCTCAGTGATGTGTAGTACAATTGCAATGTTGCACTGTTACTAGTTTGGAAACAGTTGTATCAGCGTAAGGGAAGCTAGGAGGTTATTCCCCATTGTCCCCTCCCTCTCGGCCCCTGGCAACCGCTGATAACGCTTTTTAAAATTTGTTTTAGTTTTCGCGGTGCTGGGTCCTCATTGCTGCATACGCTTTTCTCTAGTTGCAGGGAGTGGGGAAGTGGAGGGTGCGACTCTCTGCTTCCCATGCTCTTGCTTCTCGTTGCGGTGACTTCTCTTGTTGCCAAGCATGGGCTCTAGGTTCTGTCCGCTTCAGTAGGTGAGGCAGGTGAGCTCAGTAATTGTGATGCTGGGGCTTGGTTGCTCCGCAGCATGTGAGATCTTTCCGCTCCAGGGATGGAACCCATGTCCCCTACATTAGCAGGCAGATTCTTTATCACTGAGCCACCAACCTCAAGTAAATGGAATCATACATGAGATCTTTCAGGTGAGGCTTCTTCCATTTAGTATAGTGTTTTTGAGGTTCATACACTTTGTATTACATATCAGAACTTCATTCCTTTTTATAGCTGAGTAGTGAATGTCCCTTGGACTGCAAGGAGATCCAACCAGTCCATTCTAAAGGAGATCAGCCCTGGGTGTTCTTTGGAAGGAATGATGTTAAAGCTGAAACTCCAGTACTTTGGCCACCTCATGCAAAGAGCTGACTCATTGGAAAAGACTCTGATGCTGGGAGGGATTCGGGGCAGGAGAAAAAGGGGACGACAGAGGATGAGATGGCTGGATGGCATCACCGACTCAGAGGAGCCTGGAGGGCTACAGTCCATGGAATCGCAAAGAGTCAGACATGACTGAGCATGCCATTCCATACCATACCATTCAGTGAATAAAGAAATTGAGGCAGTGAAAGGATAAGTTGTTTGCCTGAGGATGCATGGCTGATGAGTGATAAACGTGAGTTTGAGTGAACTCCAGGAGATGGTGATGGACAGGGAGGCCTGGCGTGCTGCGATTCATGGGGTCGCAGAGAGTCAGACACCACTGAATGACTGAACTGAACTGAACTGAAGTGTATATATGTTGTCACCAAGTCGTGTCCGACTCTTTGCTACCCCACGGACTGCAGCACACCAGGGCTCCCTGTCCTTCACCATCTCCCAGAGTTTGCCCAAGTTCATGTCCATTGATTCATTGATACCATCCAACCATCTCATCCTCTCGCATCCCCTTCTCCTGCCTTCAGTCTTTCCCAACATCAAGGTCTTTTCCAATGAGTTGGCTGTTCACATCAGGTGGCCGAAATATTGCAACTTCAGCATCAGTCCTTCCAATGAACATTCAGGGTTGATTTCCTTTAGGATTGGCACCTATTTTATCTCTTCAGTCATTGATGGACATGTGAGCTGTTTCTGCTTTTTGGCTATTGTGAATACTGCTGCTGTGAACTTGAAGGTGTGTTAGTTTCTATTCTTTTGGATTTATACCTAGCAGTGTAATTGTTGGGTCATACTGTAATCCCATTTTTAACAAGGATTCCAACGTCTCCACATCTTCACCAACAAGTGTGAAGTGACATCTCTTTGTGGGTTTGATTTGCATAATGATGTTAAGCATCATTTCATGTGTTGATGGCAATTTGTATATCTTTGAAGAAATGTCTGTTCCAGTTCTTTGTCCAGTTTTTAACTGGATTGTTTGCTTTTTGTTGTTGAGTTGTTGCAGTTTTAAAAAATGTGTTCTGGATGCATGCGTGTGTGCTAAGTAGCTTCAATCATGCCCTCTCTTTGCAAACATATGGACTGTAGCCCACCAGGCTCTTCTGTCTATGGGATTCTACCGGCAAGAATACTACAGTGGGCTGCCATGACCAGCCACTAGTATCCATATTCTGGATATTAGACTCTTATTTATTCTTCGTTTTTAAGTTCAAAAAAAAATCACATGATGCAAAAGTTTGTAAAGAGAAAGTATTTAACACCAGATTTTAATTTTTCAGAAGAAAAGTTATTACATATGCTCTTCCCACATTTCCACCCTATTTCTGTGAGATGATCAACACTGGCAGTTGGGTCTCTTCTCCTGTGCCATTATACACATAAGCACATGTATGAATACATGCATGCATGCTAAGTCACTTCAGTCATTCTGACTCTTTGTGACCCCATGGACTGTAGCCCACCAGCCTCCTCTGTCCATGGGATTCTCCAGGCAAGAGTACTGGAGGGGGTTGTCATGCCCTCCCCCAGGGCGTCTTCCTAACTCAGGGGTCAAAACTGCTTCTTTTATGTCTCCTGCATTGGCAGGTGGGTTCTTTACCACTAGTGCCACCTGGAATGCCCATATGAATATATAAATATCCCCAAACACTATTACCACATACCCAGCAACAACAAAACAAGACATATACAAAAAGCAAAAACCAAAAGTAGAATATTAGTCCTTTACCACATTACTTGCCTTTTTTCTTAACAACAAGTCATACACATCTCTCCAGTATACTGAAGATATATATATATATATATACACACATACTCGCATGTGCTTTTAATAGCTGACAATATGACAAAATGTAATGAACCATAATTTATTTAACCATTTTCCTATTGATGAACATTCAGTTTTTTTCAGTGCTTTACTAGCTCTGATAGTGCAGCAGCAAATATCTTGTGTATGCTAATGCTTTTTATTTCCTTTGTCTGAATTCCTAAAAGAGAAATTACTGAGTGGAATAATATCCATATTTTAATTTCCTAGATCATCCAAGAAAGATTGTAGCAATTCACACTCCCAGCATCAATATCTGAGAAAGCTGGGTCAAATTGGATAGGTGAAAAGGTGAAGGTTATTAGCTTACTTAAATACCACTGAAACAAAGCCTCTTTTCATTTACTTCTTGATGGTTTGCATTTTCGTTTGTGAAAAGAAATCTTCATTGAGTTGTTTATCAATTTCTGGGAATCTTTGTATTTTGGTGAAATTCATCCTCTGCTTGTCATTTATGATGCAGTGTTTCCTTACTTTTTTTTTCTTGTATAAAAGATTAAATTTATTGGTAGTTTTGGGGAATTTGATGCATCATCGGTATATTACAAGTGAGCCATTAATCTTCTAGCTTCATCAACATTAACTGGTATGTTTTCATGACACTGCTGAGATATCAGTTGTTTCTGCAGGGGTTCAAGGGAAAGGCCTTTTGAGAAGTTTGCCAGTTCCTTTTGTACATCTATAAAAGCTTTATTCACTGTTAACTTTTTCATCATTCACAATGTTTATCTTCTTAAGGTTAGTGGTAACTGGTTTTACTTTATTTTTAACCTTAAAGCTTTTTTGGCTGGCTATGTGGAATACACTTCTGGACTTCTCCCCTCTTAGTTTGTTCTTGGCTATTGTCAGGCCTCCGATACCCTTGTGCAGCTTCTCAAATTCCAGGTGATGCCATCTGCATGCGCAAGATCCAGCTCCTTACTTAACTTTTATCCTTGGAAGGTTTATAGCATTTTGCCCCCCAAGATTTTTTATGTGGTTAGACTCTTCATGAGTCAGTCTGGGTTTTCTGTATAGCTTTAAAGTGAAAGTGAAAGTGAAGTCGCTCAGTCGTGTCTGACTCTTTGCGACCCCGTGGACTGTAGCCTGCTAGGTTTCTCTGTCCATGGGATTCTCCAGGCAAGAATAGTGAAGTGGGTTGCCATTTCTTTCTCCAACAGTATGTATTCAGTTCAGTTCAGTTCATTTCAGTCACTCAGTCGTGTCCGACTCTTTGCGACCCCATGAATCACAGCATGCCAGGCTTCCTGTCCATCACCAACTCCCAAAGTTCACCCAAACTCATGTCCATCGAGTCGGTGATGCCATCCAGCCATCTCATCCTCTGTCATCCCCTTCTTCTCCTGCCCCCAATCCTTCCAAGCATCAGGGTCTTTTCCAGTGAGTCAACTCTTCGCGTGAGGTGGCCAAAGTACTGGAGCTTCAGCATCAGTCCCTCCAATGAACACCCAGGACTGGTCTCCTTTAGGATGGACTGGTTGGATCTCCTTGCAGTCCAAGCGACTCTCAAGAGTCTTCTCCAACACTACAGTTCCAAAACATCAATTCTTCGGCGCTCAGCTTTCTTCACAGTCCAACTCTCACATCCATACATGACCACTGGAAAAACCACAGGCCTCCTTTATCATGCTGAAGCTAGACAACTGACTATTCATCCAAATGTTTTTCTCATGCTTGTCTAGCTTGATTTCTTCCATGTGCATCTTTAATCCATATGAAATATATTTTCACTTAAGTGTGAGGTAGAGCATCTAACTGAATTTTTTTCCAGATGGACAAAGATCCCAGATATGCAAAGATTCCTTACTGGCTAGTCTTTTTCTTCCGGAGTTGAAGCTTAAAAAAATATGCAGTGAACACTGAATATGTGGCAGGCACTTTTTAAAGCATCTTATTTATGTGAACTCATGTAATCCTCACCACTCCATGGCATAGGTGAAATGACAGTTTCTCTGTATGAGTTTTTTAAAATAAAGTTGCAGCTACTTCTAGATTCTCTTATCTATTTAATGCTCCGTGCTTGGTCGCTCAGTGGTGTCCAACTCTTTGCGACTCCAGGGACTATAGCCCTTCAGGCTCCTCTGTCTGTAGGGTTCTCCAGGCAAGAGTACTGGAGTGGGTTGCCATTCCCTTTTCTAGGGGGTCTTCCTGACCCAGTGATCCAACCCCTCCCCTGGGTCAGTGTCCTTTTATCTCTTTCACTAGCCAGTGAGGCAGAAGAGGAGAACCGCGCTATATGCGCATGTGCATGCGTTCTTCTGGCCCGCAGCGCACTGTCTTTCAGCTGTTCCTCTGTCTGCTCTGAGCACTGCACTCCTGTATCCCAATCCTTCAGGCACGACCTTTACTTGCATCACAACTTGTCTTCTCAGGCGTCATGGGGCCCAGAGGCACCCTTGGCTTCCCCCACAACCGGCCCTCCCACCCAGTCTCCTTCCTTCTTGGCCCCACCAAGAACCTGCTTCCTCTTCCCAACCCCTGAAGTGGCTCACCACGCTCCGCAAATCCCAACACTGCACACCTCTCCCCACACCTTGGCCACCCTCTCTTCTTTTGCTTGCACCCCTACTTTGGCCCCCAACATTCTTTTCCTGCTTCCTTTCTCTCAGTCCATTCTTCACTGGGCAAAGTGAGCTTCTTAAACTATAAATCATCTGGGGGGACCTGGAGTGTCCTCTGCAAGCTCCTCATTGCACTTGGAACTGGCATCCTCTCCAGGGCCCACGTGGCTGGTCAGTGCCCCACCTCAGACCTCACCTTGTCTCACCTGTGCTGTGCTTAGGTGCTCAGTCGTGTCCGACTCTGCTACTCCATGGACCGTAGCCCACTAGGTTCCTCTGACCATGGGATTCTCCAGACGAGAATACTCGAGTGGGTTGCCATGCCCTCTTCCAGGGGATCTTCCCAACCCAGGGATCGAACCCAGGTCTCCCACACTGCAGGCGGATTCTTTACCATCTGAGCCACCAGGGAAGCCCTTGAATACTGGAGTGGGTAGCCTATCTCTTCTCCAGTGTATCTTCCTGACCGGAATCAAACCAGAGTCTCCTGCATTTCTGGTGGATTCTTTACCAGCTAAGCTACCAGGGACTCAATACTGCTCCTGCCACGCCAGCTTTCTCTCTATCACTTAACATGGCCTGCTCAGATCCACCCCAGTCCCTTGGCTTTGAATGAGGATCCTCCCCACAGCTACTTTTCCTCCTCATTCAATCTTGTCTCAGACATCACTCTCTCAGAAAGGCATTCTTTGACCATCCCGATAGAGAGCTGCTTCTGGACCACCCACCAAGTCACTCTCTGCAATTTCTAGTTTTTACTATCGTAGTAACCTCACTATCTGAAATTGCTTTATTCATTCATGGGTTACCTGGCCTCTTCCTGAATACCTTGACAGCAGGACTTGGTCTGTCCTTTCTGTTGCTGTTTGTGCAGACCCCAGTGTAGACACTGGCAACAGAGCAGGGGCTCAGTATGGATTTGCTGCAAAATCATACTGGAAGGAAACGAAGTTGAAGGGCGTTGAAAATTGGCCATGAGTTGACAATTGTGGGCAGTGAGTTTGTTATGTTTATTTATTGATTTAAATTTTTTATCATGAAAAATCTCAATCTTATACAAAATAATCACCATAATATAATGAACCTTCTTACTTCCATCACACAGCAACTCTCGGCATTCTTGTGCCATCTCTGCCTCTCTCTACCCCCTTCAATTATAGTAATTTTAAACATTCTTAAAGGCATGTTGAAATGTATAAATCTTAAATGTACAACTTAAAATGAATATTCTCCTATCAAGATATAGAATGTTTCCAGCCCCCGGAAGATGAATCACAGACTATCAAGATTTCCAGCATCCCAGGAGACCCCCTAGTCCCCCAAGTGATCTTTCCCTGTCAGTTGCCCCTCAAAGAGGCCACCACTTTCCTTCTCCTTGAAGTGAAGTTAAAGTCACTCAGCTGTGTCCAACTGTTTGTGACCCCATGGACTATAGTGCATGGAATTCTCCAGGCCAGAAAACTGGAGTGAGTAGCCTTTCCCTTCTCCAGGGGATCTTCCCAACCCAGGAATTGAACCAGGATCTCCTGCATTGCAGGCAGATTCTTTACCAACTGAGCTATGAGGGAAGCCCTTCCTTCTTCTCCCTCCCTTTTCCCTTCCCCTCCCTCTCCTTCTTCTTCTTACCATATTTTAATTTTACCTTTCCAGAATTTCATACAATAATAAACACTTTCATACAATAATAAGCACTTTTCACATAGATTAGTTATGACTTTCTCAAACTTCACATTAATGGAAAGAAATAGTATGTACTTCTTTTATGTCCTTTTTTTGCTGGGTTATATTCCATTTTATAGTTATACTGCACTTTGTTTATTCATTCACCTGTTGATAGACGTTGGACTGTTTCCAGTTTTTGTCTATCAAAAATAGAGTTGTAATTAACATTCTTATACAAGTCTTTTGGTAGCCAGTGTTTTCACTTTTCTTACAATAAATAAGAGCAGAATTTCAAACAGCCTGTTTAACTTTATAAGAATGGCCCAAATGTTTTTGCAAGGTATTTGCACCATTTTGAATTCTCATCAAGAGTGTATGAGAGTTCTATACAGTTTGCTAATATTTGATATTGTCAGTCTTTTAACTTTTGAACCATTGTAATGGATGTAGAGTAGTATCTCTTTGTGGCTTCAGGATTCACTTGAGTGGTGAATAATGATATTGAACACTTTTCATGTGCTTACTGGCCATAGGTATGACTACCATTGTGAAGTATATTTTCACATCTTGCCCACTTGAAAAGTTGTCTTCATTTTTGTTATCAAATTGTATGAGTTTATTATATATTCTTAATAAAAATCTTAACTAAGTATTTTCTTAATGGTGTCTTTTAATGAACAGAAGTTTTAATTTGGATGAAACCTAATTTGTTAATTTTTGTGTTTTTTTTGTATGGTTATTGCTCATCTAGCCCTAAATCGTAAGATATTCTCCTATATTTTCTTCTAAACAGTTGGTAATTTCATTTTGATGTTTAGGTCAATGAGCCATCTCAAATTAATTTTTGTGTAGTATGAGGGAGGGGTGGTAGTAGTTTCAGCAACATTCGTTGTAAAGACTTGCCTTCCTGCATTGACTTTATCTAATACCTTTGTCAAAACCAATTGATCATTAGCTGTTGGTATATTTCTAGACTTTCTGGTCTGTTGTATGGATCTATTTGTCTACCCTTATGGAGATACCATACTGTCTTTTTATTTAATAGAACACATAGCATATTTATTTATCTTTGTTTATGTATGTATTTATATAATAATTTTTGGCTGTGCTGGGTCTTTGTCACTGCGCCTGGGCTTTCTCTCATTGCCGTGAGCAGGGGCTACTCTTCGTTGTGGTTCACGGGCTTCTCATTGCAGTGGCTTCTCTTGTTGCAGAGTAAAGGCTCTAAGTGCACACTTCAGTAGTTGCAGCTGGCAGGCTCAGTAGTTGTGGCACACAGGCTTAGTTGCTCAGCAGCATGTGGGATCTTCCTGGACCAGGGATTGAACCCATGTCCCCTGCAATGGCAGACGAATTCTTATCCACTGTACCACCGGAGAAGTCCACCATACTGTCATAGTTTCTATAATTCTGTAATAAACTGAAGTTAGGGAGTGTAAGCGCTCCAGGTTTGTCCCACTTTTCCAGCTTTGTCTATTGCAAATTCTTGTCTTTTTCACATACATTTTAGAATTGTCCTGCCAATTTCTATAAGAAGCCTATTTACATTGAGTTGTAGGAAAATCATTGTGGGGAGAATTAATATCTTAGCAATATTGAATTTAAATCCATAAATGTAGTCTATAGCTCCATTTATTTAGGTCTTTAATTTATTTTTGCAATGTTTAGTTGTTTTCACTGTACAGGGCTTACATGTCTTTTATGAAATTTATTCCAAATATTTTATGCTTTTGATGGTATTGTAAATGAGACTATTTTTAAATTCACTTTCCCAATATTTGTTGTTAGTATGTTAGTATGACTTAGTTAAACTCACACATTAGTTTTTGAGAATCAGAGTTAAACTCATAAATTAGATCTAGGTTGTTTTTTGTAGTTGATTCCTTTAGTTTTTTCTGTACAAATGATCACGCCACCTGAGAATAAGGGTATATACACGTTCTTCCTTTTCAACTTCTATGCCTTGTGTTTATTTTTCTTCCCTTATTGAACTGACAAAGACCTCCAATACAATAGAAGTGGCAAGAGCAGAAAAACGTACTTTCTTTGCAATATTAGGGAAAATATGTATAGTGTTTTACTATTAAGAATTAAGTAGTTGTAAATTTTTTACAGATACATGCAATAAAATTAAGCAAATTCTCCTTTGTTCCTCATATGCTGAGGGTTACAAACTTTTTTTTTCGTAATGAATGGGTATTGAATGTTGTCAGATGCTTTCTTTGCATCAGTTGAGATAGTCTTTTTTTTCTTTACTACCTGGATATGGTGGGTTATACTGATTGGTCTTTGAATTGTTAACAAACTTTGTATTCCTGGGATTAAACCATAGGTTTTCATGATTTATTTATGTATAGTTTAATTTGATTTATATTCATATAGAGTCTTTGGCATTAGGGTTATGCTGGTTTCATAAAACAAGTTGGAACTGTGCCTTTAGCTTTTGTGTTCTGAAAGAGTTTGTGTAAGACTGATATTATTTCTTTCTTAAATGTTTGATAGAATTTACTAATGAAATCATCTTATGTTGAGGTTTTCTCTGGGAGTTTTTTTGTAATAAATTCAATTAATTAATAAATATAAAGCTACTCCAATACTCTACTTCTTTTTGTAAGTTGGTATTAATTTTAGTAAAGTGTATTTTAAACTATAATTTGTTAAAGCGCCTTTTTTAAGTAAAAAAGAAAAGGCCATAGTATAAAAAAGAAAAAAATATATATGAAAAAAAAAAAACCTCACTGGTAAAGGTAAAAAAATAGTAAAGGGAGTGGACTAGCCACTTAAAAAGCCAGTATGAAGGTTAAATGACAAGAGCAATAAAGTCAGCTATAACAACAAGTAGTTAAGGGGTACTCACAGCTAAAGATGTAAAATAAGACATCAAAATCATAAGATGTGGTAGAGTAAAGATTTATGGTGCTTTTAGAATGCACTCAAAGTTAAGGACTATCAGCTTATATATATATATATATCAATATTTAGGAACTTTATGGTAACTACAAGTCAAAAACCTTTAACAGATACTCAAAAGTAAAGAGAAAGGAACCCAAAACTAACACTAAAGAAAATCATCAAATCACCAAGGAAGAGATCAAGAGAAGAAAAGGACAGAAAAGAGCTACAAAACTACCAGAAAATAATTAACAAGATGGTAATAAGTACATGTCTAACAATAATCACTGTGAATGTAAATGGACTGAATGCTCCAATCAAAAGACATAGGATGGCTGAATGTATAAAAAAGACAAGACCCACCTATATGCTGCCTGCAAGAGGCTGTCTTCATATCTAAAGACACACAGAGACTGAAAGTGAGGGCCTGGAAAAAGATATTCCATGCAATTAGAAATGAATGGAAAGTTGGAATAGCAATACTCATTTCAGACAAAGTAGACTTTAATATAAAGTCTATAATAAAAGACAAAGAAGGACATTATATAATAATAAAGGGATAAATATAAGGGGATATAGTATTCATAAACATATGTGCACCTAATATAGGAACACCTAAATATATAAAGCAGATGTTAACAAACATAAAGGGAGAAATTGACAATAATACAATAATAGTAGGGGACTTTCACACCCCACTTACATCAGTTGAGAGATCATCTACTCATCCAATAGGGAAAACTGTCCTTAAATGACACATTATACTAGACAGAATATGTAGAATTTCCATCCCCAAGCTACAGAATACACATTCTTTTCAAGTGTACATGAAATGTTCTCATGGATAGAACACATGTTGGGCCACAAAACAAGTCTCAACAAATTTAAGAAGATTGAAATCATATCAACCATCTTTTCTGACCACAGTGATATGAAACTGGAAATCATGTAAAAGAAGAAAACCCAAAAATATGTGGAGACTAAATAACATCCTACTAAACAACCAATGAGTCAATGAAGAAATCAAAGGGGAAATTTAAAAATACTTTGAAAATGGAAACAACTTTCTAAGATCTATGAGACACAGCAAAAACAGTTCTCAGAGGGAAGTTCCTAGTGTTACAGACCCACATCAAGAAACAAGAAAAATCTCTAGTAAACAATCAGATTTTACACCTAAAGGAACTAGAAAAGAAAGAATAAATAAAGCCCCCAAATTAGCAGAATGAAGGAAATAGTAAAGATCAGAAGTAGAGATTTAAAAAGTAATAGAAAACAACAGTGAAACCAAGAGCTGGTTCTTTGAAAAAGATTTTTTTAAAAAGATAAACTTTTAGACACACTTATCAGAGAGAGAGAGAGGACTTAAATAAATAAAATCAGAACATAAAGAGGAGAAATTATAACTGATACCACAGAAATCCAAAGAACCATGGCACACTATGAACACCTGTCAACAAATTGGACAACCTAGAAGAAAGATAAATTCCTAGAAACATACAGTGTTCAAGACTGAATCAGGGAGTAACTGAAAATCTGAACAGACCAATTACTAGTAATGAAACTGAATCAGCAATTTAAAAAATTTCCCAACAAACTGAAGTCCAGGACCAGACGGCTTCACAGGTAGATTCTACTAAACATTTAAAGAAGAGTCAACACCTATCTTTCTGAAACTACTGCAAGAAAGTTAAAAAGGAAGGAATGTGTCTGAACTCATTCCACAAGACCAGCATTGCCAAAATCTGACAAAGACACACACACACAAAAAAAAAAAAGGAAAGAAAAGAAAATCACAGGGCAACATCCCTAATGAACATAGATGCAAAAATCCTTAACAAAAGATTAAGAAGCTGAATTCAATAATACATTAAGATAATCATACACCGTGATCAAGTGGGATTTAGTCCAATGATGCAAGGATGATCCAATATCCACAAATCACTCAACATGATACGCCAATTAACAAAATGATGAAAAGTAAATGATTATTTCAATAGATGCAGAAAAGTCTTTTGACAAAATTCAACACCCACTTATGATAAACTCTCAATTCAGTGATATAGAGGAAACACTTATGACAAACCCATAGAACAATCATACTTAGTGGTAAAAAACTGAAAGCATTTCCTCTAAGGTCAGGATCAAGTCAAGGAAGCCCACTCTTGCCACTTTTATTCAACTAATAAGTGCTAGCCAAGCAATCATAGAAGAAAAAGACATAAAAGGCATCCAAATTGGAAAAAAATAAGATTGTCACTGTTTGCAGATGAAGTTCTGTAGAAAACTCTGAAGACTCCACCAAAAACTATTAGAAATAATAAATTACTTCAGTGAAGTTGCAGCATACAAAATTAACATACAAAAAAACACAAAATTAACAAAATTAACATGCAGAAATCTGTTACATTTCTATACTAATAATGAACTATCAGAAGGAGAAATTAAAAAAATAATTCCATTTACAATGTATTAAAAAGAACAAGATACCTACCCAGAGTGGTAAACACATGTGCTCAGAAAGCTATAAGACACTGATGAAAGAAATTGAAGATGACACAGATGGAAAGATATGAGACTCATGCATTGGAAGCACTATATTATTAAAATGATCATACTGCCCAACACATCAATAGATGCAATGCAATTCCTATCAAGATACCAAAAACATATTTCAACAGATGTAGATGAGATAATCCTAAAATTTGTATATAACTGAGTTCAGTTCAGTCGCTCAGTCACATCCGACTCTTTGTGACCCCATGAATCGCAGCACGCCAGGTCTCCCTGTCCATCATCAACTCCCGGAGTTCACTCAGACTCACATCCATCAAGTCAGTGATGCCATCCAGCCATCTCATCCTCGGTTGTCCCTTCTGCTCCTGCCCCCAATCCCTCCCAGCATCAGAGTCTTTTCCAGTGAGTCAACTCTTCACATGAGGTGGCCAAAGTACTGGAGCTTCAGCTTTAGCATCATTCCTTCCAAAGAACACCCAGGGCTGATCTCCTTCAGAATGGACTGGTTAGATCTCCTTGCAGTCCAAGGGACTCTCAAGAGTCTTCTCCAACACCACAGTTCAAAAGCACCAATTCTTCGGCACTCAGCCTTCTTCACAGTCCAACTCTCACATCCATACATGACCACAGGAAAAACCATAGCCCTGACTAGACGGACCTTAGTCGGCAAAGTAATGTCTCTGCTTTTGAATATACTATCTAGGTTGGTCATCACTTTTCTTCCAAGGAGTAAGCATCTTTTAATTTCATGGCTGCAGTCACCATCTGCAGTGATTTTGGAGCCCAAAAAATTAAAGTCTGACACTGTTTCCACTGTTTCCCCATCTATTTCTCATGAAGTGATGGGACCAGATGCCATGATCTTCGTTTTCTGAATGTTGAGCTTTAAGCCAACTTTTTCACTCTTCACTTTCACTTTCATCAAGAGGCTTTTTAGTTCCTCTTCACTTTCTGCCATAAGGGTGGTGTCATCTGCATATCTGAGGTTATTGATATTTCTCCTGGCAATCTTGATTCCAGCTTGTGTTTCTTCCAGTCCAGCGTTTCTCATGATGTACTCTGCATATAAGTTAAATAAGCAGGGTGACAATATACAGCCTTGACGTACTCCTTTTCCTATTTGGAACCAGTCTGTTGTTCCATGTCCAGTTCTAACTGCTACTTCCTGACCTGCATACAGATTTCTCAAGAGGCAGGTCAGGTGGTCTGGTATTCGCATCTCTTTCAGAATTTTCCACAGTTTATTGTGATCCAGACAGTCAAAGGCTTCGGCATAGTCAATAAAGCAGAAACAGATGTTTTTCTGGAACTCTCTTGCTTTTTCCATGATCCAGCGGATGTTGGCAATTGATCTCTGGTTCCTCTGCCTTTTCTAAAACCAGTTTGAACATCTGGAAGTTCACGGTTCACGTATTGCTGAAGCCTGGCTTGGAGAATTTTGAGCATTACTTTACTAGCATGTGAGATGAGTGCAATTGTGCGGTAGTTTGAGCATGCTTTGGCATTGCCTTTCTTTGGAATTGGAATGAAAAGTGACCTTTTCCAGTCCTGTGGCCACTGCTGAGTTTTCCAAATTTGCTGGCATATTGACTGCAGCACTTTCACAGCATCATCTTTCAGGATTTGAAATAGCTCAACTGGAATTCCATCACCTCCACTAGCTTTGTTCGTAGTGATGCTTTCCAAGGCCTACTTGACTTCACATTCCAGGGTGTCTGGCTCTAGATTAGTGATCACACCATCATGATTATCTGGGTCATGAAGATCTTTTTTGTACAGTTCTTCTGTCTGTTCTTGCCACCTCTTCTTAATATCTTCTGCTTCTGTTAGGTCCAGACAATTTCTGTCCTTTATCGAGCCCATCTTTGCATGAAATGTTCCCTTGGTATCTCTAATTTCCTTGAAGAGATCTCTAGTCTTTCCCATTCTGTTCTTTTCCTCTATTTCTTTGCATTGATCGCTGAAGAAGGCTTCTTATCTCTTCTTGCTATTCTCTGGAACTCTGCATTCAAATGCTTATATCTTTCCTTTTCTCCTCTCTTCTTTTCACAGCTATTTGTAAGGACTCCCCAGACAGCCATTTTGCTTTTTTGCATGTCTTTTCCATGGGGATGGTCTTGATCCCTGTCTCCTGTACAATGTCACGAACCTCATTCCATAGCTCATCAGGCACTCTATCAGATCTAGGCCCTTAAATCTATTTCTCACTTCCACTGTATAATCATAAGGGATTTGATTTAGGTCATACCTGAATGGTCTAGAGGTTTTCCCTACTTTCTTCAATTTAAGTCTGAATTTGGTAATAAGGAGTTCATGATCTGAGCCACAGTCAGCTCCCGGTCTTGTTTTTGTTGACTGTATAGAGCTTCTCCATCTTTGGCTGCAAAGAATATAATCAGTCTGATTTCGTTGTTGACCATCTGGTGATGTCCATGTGCGGAGTCTTCTCTTGTGTTGTTGGAAGAGGGTGTTTGCTATGACCAGTGCATTTTCTTGGCAAAACTCTATTAGTCTTTGCCCTGCTTCATTCTGCATTCCAAGGCCAAATTTGCCTGTTACTCCAGGTGTTTCTTGACTTCCTACTTTTGCATTCCAGTCCCCTATAATGAAAAGGAAATCTTTTTTGGGTGTTAGTTCTAAAAGGTCTTGTAGGTCTTCATAAAACCGTTCAACTTCAGCTTCTTCAGCATACTGGTTGGGGCATAGACTTAAATTACCGTGATATTGAATGGTTTACCTTGGAGACGAACAGAGATCATTCTGTCATTTTGGAGATTGCATCCAAGTACTGCATTTTGGACTCTTTTGTTGACCATGATGGCTACTCCATTTCTTCTGAGGGATTCCTGCCCACAGTAGTAGATATAATGGTCATCTGAGTTAAATTCACCCATTCCAGTCCATTTTAGTTCGCTGATTCCTAGAATGTCAACGTTCAGTCTAGCCATCTCTTGTTTGACCACTTCCAATTTGCCTTGATTCATGGACCTGACATTCCAGGTTCCTATGCAATATTGCTCTTTACAGCATTGGCCCTTGCTTCTATCTTCAGTCACATCCACAGCTGGGTATTGTTTTTGCTTTGGCTTCATCCCTTCATTCTTTCTGGAGTTATTTCTCCACTGATCTCCAGTAGCATATTGGGCACCTACTGACCTGGGGAGTTCCTCTTTCAGTATTCTATTATTGTGCCTTTTCATACTGTTCATGGGGTTCTCAAGGCAAGAATACTGAAGTGGTTTGCCATTCCTTCTCCAGTGGACCACATTCTGTCAAACATATAATTCAAACAGACCCTAAATAGCCAAGGCAACCTTGAGAAAGAAGAATAAAGCTGCAAGTATCACAGTTCCTGATTTCAAACTATACTACCAAGCTATAGTAATCAAAAAATACGGGATGGCAGAAAAACAGACACATTCATCAGTGAAATAGAATAGAGAGTCCAGAAATGAACCCATGCTTATATAGCCAATGCGAAGAGTTGGACACGACTGAAGTGACTTAGCAAGCATGCATGCAAGCTACAATGCAGGGGACAAGAATATAAAGTGGAGAAAATATAGTCTCTTCACTAAATGGTATGGGAAAACTGGACAATTTCATGTTGGAGAGTGGAACTAGATCACTTTCATCATATATAAAAAGTTAATTCTGCTTCTCTATTAATTCTACACCTGCCTCTCTAGTCTTGCCCTGCAAATAGGTTCATCTGTACCATTCTTCTAGGTTACAGATAGATGGGTAGATGTGGGATTGGGAGGGAGGTCCAAGTAGAAGCAGATACACATGTACATTTGGCTGATTTGCTTCGTTGTACAGCAGAAACTAATACAACACTGTAAGGCAACTATATCCCAACAAAGCAAAACAAAGTGAGACATAGAACTTCATTTTACATAGAAGCAGCTTTGAATTTAATGTATTTGAGAGCCATGTGCTAACAGAATGACTGGTTCTTCTTCTGGAAAAAAAAATCAAAATAGATTAAAGACTTAAATATAAGACCTGACACCATAAAATTTCTGGAAGATTATATGGGTAGTGTGCTCTTTGAAATCAGTCTTAGCAATATTTTTTGATATGTCTCCTCAGGCAATGGCAACAAAAGCAAAATTAAGCAAATAGGATTACATCAAACCAAAAAGCTTTTGTATATGAAGGAAACTGTCAACAAAACAAAATGGCAACATACTGAATGGAAAAAATATTTCCAAATGGTATGTCTGATAAGGGGTTAATATCCAAAATATATTAAGAAAATAACCTCACACAACTCAACAACAATAAAAACCTAATTTAAAAATGGGCAGAAGCTCTGAATAGACATATTTCCAAAGGAGACATACAGATAGCTAACAGCATATGAAAAGATGCTCAAAAAGTGACTAATCTCTAGTCAAATGCAAATAAAAACCACAATGAGATATCACTTCACGCCTCTCAGAATGACCCCTAAAAAGTATAAGTAACAATTAAGAAAGTGGAGAAAAGGGAACACTTGTACACTGTTGGTAGTAATGTGATTTGGTACATATACTGTTGAAAAATATGGAGTTTACTCAAAAAATTAAAAAGAGAACTACTATATGATCCAGCAATTCCACTTCTGGATATTTATTCAAAGCAAATAAAAACACTGATTGGAAAAAATACATGCACCTCAAAGTTCATTGTCGCGTTATTTACAATAGCCAAGATATGCAAGCAAACTAAGCATCCATCAATAGATTAATGGATAAGGAAGATGTGGTGTACACACAGACAGACAGATAGACACATATACACAATGGGACACTGAAGTCAAAAGTCGCTCAGTCATGTCCAACTCTTTGCGGCCCCATGGACTGTAGATTACTCAGCCATAAAAAGAATGAAATCTTGCCATTTGTGACCACATGGAAGGACCTAGAGGGTATTATGTAAATGAAATGTCAGACAGAGAAAGGCCAGTACTGTATGATTTCACTTATATGGACTCTATAAAGCAAAACAATTGAACAGATATAAAACAGAACAGACTCACACGCTACAGAGAACAAACTAGTGGTTGCAGGAGGGACGGAGTGGGGAGATGGGTGAAATAGGGCAAAGGGTTCTAAGAGAGATGCAAACTTCCAGTTGTAAAACCAATAAATCATGGGCATGTGATGTACAGCGTAAGGAATACAGTTGAGAATATTGTGACTACTTTGGTGACAGATGGTAATTAGACTTTCAGTGGTGATCTTTTTGTAATGCATAAAAATATGGAATCACTATGTTGTACACTTGAAGCTAATATAATGTTGAAAGTAAATTATACTTCAAGAAAAAATATATAAAGCTATTCAGAGATTCCATTTCCTGTTGTGTTACTTTTGGTAAGTTTTCTCTTAAGCAATTTGTCTATTTCATCTAAATTGCCGAATTTATTGGCATAAATTATTTAAAGTAGTATGTCTAATTTCATGTCTGTAAAATCCGTGGTGATATCCTCTCTTTAATCTTTGCTATTGTGGCTCTTGTTTTAGGTAAGGGTCGAGCAAGCACACTCCATTCTGTCCCTCCACTGAATGTTACTATAAACCTAGACAGAATGCATAGAGCACCTATAGGAAGACTGAAAGGGAATGTGCGTGCATGCTCAGTCACTAAGTCATGTCCAACTCTTGGCGACCCCATAGACTAGTAGCAGCTAAATGGAGAAGACGACTTGAAGCCCAGTGCACTAGATGTGAGTTTCCCGTCTGTGTTCCTTTGTTATTTATTAGGCTGAATGTATGCCTGGAATGTAGTCTGGGATGCACGTAGAGAGAGCTCCAGGGAAGCACTTTAGTTCTGGCTGATTATCAGGAAACCCCCCATACCCAGAGAGACAGAATGTGGAATTCTCTCTGTTTTATTTCTTCTCCTCATTTCCTTGAGCCCCAGCCCTGAAGCCCTCCTGTGGTGACAACAGCAAAGGCCAGGGCAAGAACCAGCAGGAGCTAAAACTCTGGGGAAGGGGAACATTCCTCCCCAGTTTGACCAATCCCTATTGCTTGTCTTCTGCCACTTGACCAAAGATGGGAGCAGGCATAGAAGTACACAGAGTGAGGTCACTTTCTGGCCATAAAATAAAAGGGGAAACCCTAGGGAACTGGAAAATACGGCGGAGAGTGCGGAGAGAGGAGGCACTCTTTCTTAATTTTATAGGAAAATCCCATAAAGTTGTATATGAAATTCTGGGTTCACCACTGGGCTGTATGTTCATGGGTCTGTTCAGTGTATCTGTGACTTTGAGAACTGAACTAATATACAATCGACCAGGGTCCAGATGACCTCTGAATGGTACATAATCAGGATCTATCCAAATGGGACTGAAAGGGCTTTGAAAACTGAATTTACATTTAAACTACAACCCATGGAAGGAAGAGTGAACTTGAACCCCAAACCTAAGCAAGCCTTTGGCCTAAGACAAAAATATGTCTATCCTCCATAATATTAAAATATTCCAGGAGACAGTAACAAATTACTTGATATATTAAAAAAACAGGAAAATCTCAATTCACAAGGCAAAAAAGATCAACAGACTTCAAAACTGAGATTGACATAGATGTTGGAATGATCTGAAAACAATTTTAAAGCACCTATCGTACAAATGTTCCAAGAAGCAATCATGAATACTCTAGAAAAGTAAGAAGTTAGCAAAATTTCCTGTGAAAGGCTAGGTAGTAAATATTTTTAGGTTTTTCAAGCCATTTGGATTTGTTTCGTCTACTCAGTTCCAGGAAAACAGCCATAGAAAGCCATACACTGTACATAAACAAATGGATGTAGCTATTTTCCAATAAAACTTTATTCATGGGATTTGGTCATAGACCATAGTTCACCAATCCCTGGACTATAGTATTTTAAAGATATTCTATATATTTACTGAGTTTTTGTGTCTAGTTCAATCAATTATCAAGAGCAGAGTCTTAAAATCTTTCACTGTGATTGCAGGTTTGCTTATTTCTCCCTTCAGTTCCGTTAGTTTTGCTTGAGGTTATTTTGAAGCTCTGATATTAGGTGCATAAAAACTTGTAATTAGAAGAACAGGTAAGACCAACCAGAGCCTGTGCATCCTGGTGTCCAGTACCTACATCTCGCTGCTGTTGCCACTATGCCCAAGAGAAAGGCTGAAGGGGATGCTAGAGAAGATAAAGCCAAGGTGAAGGATGACCCACGAGAAGATTTGCAAGGTTATTCACTAAACCTACTCCTCCAAAGCCAGAGCCTAAGCCTAAAAAGGACCCTGCAAGGAAGGGACCCAAAGTGAAAAAGCAGAAAGCTGGAAAGGATGGGAATCAGTTCAGTTTAGTCAGTCACTCAGCCGTGTCCGACTCTGTGACCCCATGGACTGCAGCACGCCAGCTGCAGTGTCCTATCTTTTTGCCTTTCCATACTGTTCATGGGGTTCTCAAGGCAAGAATGCTGAAGTGGTTTGCCATTCCCTTCTCCAGTGGACCACATTTTGTCAGAACTCCTCGCCATGACCCGTCCGTCTTGGGTGGCTCTACATGGCATGGCTCATAGTTTCATTGAGTTAGACAAGGCTGTGGTCCATGTGATCAGTTTGATTAGTTTTCTGTGACTGTGGTTTTCATTCTGTCTGCCCTCTGAAGGATAAGGATAAGAGGCTTATGGATGCTTCCTGAAGGGAGAGACTGACTGTGGGAGAAACTGGGTTTTGTTCTGGTGGGTGCGGCCATGCTCAATAAATCTTTAATCCAATTTTCTGTTGATGGGCAGGGCTCTGTTGCCTTCCTGTTGTTTGGCCTGAGACCAAACTATGGTGGAGGTAGTGAAGAAAATGCCAACCTCCTGTAAAAGGTCTTGTGGGTAAACTGCCACACTCAGTATCACTGACCCTGCAGCATGCCACCGCCGACCCACGCCGCCACTGGAGACTCCTGGACACTCACAGGCAAGTCTGGGTCAGTCTTTTGTGGGGTCACTGCTCCTTTCTCCTGGGTTTTGGTGAGCACAAGGTTTTGTTTGTGCCCTCCAAGAGTCTGTAGAAGTTCTGTAACCAAATCCCACTGGCCTCCAAAGTCAAATTCCCTGGGGGTTCTCAGTCCCTCTGCCAGATCCCCAGGTTGGGAAATCTGTTGTGGGTCTTAGAACTTTCTTAACAGTGTGATAATTTCTTTGGTATAATTGTTCTGCAGTTTGTGGGTTGTTTGCTCCGCGACTCTATGGTGGGGTTAATGGTGACCTCCTCCAAGCGTGCTTACGCCACAGGCTGTGTGACCCAGAGCTCTGCCCCCAGGTCCCCTGCCCCTGCGGCAGGCCACTGCAGTCCTGCATCTCCACAGGAAACTCAAACAGAGTTCTGGCTCAGTCTCTGTGGGGTCTCTGGGTCCTGGTGCGCACAAGGTTTTGTTTGAGCCCTCCGAGCGTCTCTGGCAGGTATGGGGTTTGATTCTAAATGCTATTTCTCCCCTCCTACCATCTTGCTGGGGCTTCTCCTTTGCCCTTGGACGTGGGGCATCTTCTTTGGTGGAATCCAACATTTTCTTGTCGATGGTTGTTCAGCAACGATTGTAATTTTGGAGTTCTCACAAGAGAAGATGAGCACGTGTCCTTCTACTCCACCATCCTGCCTGTATTCTAGGATGGGAATAAGCCTGCAGACAGTGAAGATGCCCAAATAGACCAGGCATGGAAAGCTGATGGTGCTGGAGATGCCCGGGGAAGTGTGTGTGTTTCTGATAACTTGTACTTCTGCTGACTGTACAGCTTGAAATACTATTTTTTAAATCAAGTTTTATAAAAATGCAGAATTTTATTTTATTTTTTTTAAAACTAGATTGTTAGCACACAGGACACTCCATTGGTTCTTTCTGGGGAAGAGCACATGTCACTAACAGAAGCTGGATTGACATGGGCAAAAAAGAAACTTTTCCCATCTAGGTTTGGGAGACTTCCTCTTGGTTCCCAGGAAGGAGCGATTCCTTGATGTTGACACACATTTGCCACCTTGGTACGAAGGCTTTGTGGTGTGGAAAATTTACATTAGTTTTTATGTCCTCTTCTCCCTCTCCACCTATAGCACAGACTTTACTCCCCTAAACCCAGAGACCTATTGGAACCCGACCCCTCCCCAAACTTGTTAACAGTATGCCAGGCAGTCTGGACTTTCCAGTGGCACCACTGAGATGGCATCACTTGAAAGGGCAGTGGTCCCTTTTTTAGATTATGGATCCTCAGATTGATATGTTAGCCATTTTCATTCCCATTTCCTGAAAGTCAGGGTCAGCTTGTGAAAAGCTGTGAAGCAACATGCTCAATGTAAAATGTCAACCCTCACTCTAAACTCTCCCTGTTCAGAGCATCAGATGAAGACTTCATTGGGTTTTATAGTGGCTTTCTGATTTTGGTAGTCCACTGCAAAAGGGAGTTTGAAAGTTATTGTATACTGTTAGCAATTAATTGTCTGCCTATATCCTGTTTGAAAGACTGTGATTGTTAATGAAAAGTATCTTTAAGCTGGACACAGTTTGGCTTAGGAAAATAAACTTATAGTTGTTGTATTGTTCTGGTGGATTGACCACTTTTTAAAATGGAAATATAGTTGAGGTACAACATTGTATAAGTTACAGGGATACAATATAGTGATTTGCAATTTTTAAAGGTTACACTCCATTTACCGTTATATTGGCTATATTCCCTGTGTTGTACAATATTTCTTTTTTGCTTCTTTTATACATAATAGTTTGTACCCCTTGAAAATGAAAGTGAATGTCACTCAGTCATGTCCAACTCTTTGCAACCCCATGGACTATACAATCGATGGAATTCTCCAGACCAGAAAACTGGAGTGGGTAGCCTTTCCCTTCTCCAGGGGATCTTCCCAACCCAGGGATCGAACCCAGGTCTCCCACATTGCAGGAGAGTTCTTTACCAGCTGAGCCACAAGGGAAGCCCAAGAATACTGGAGTGGGTAGCCTATCCCTTCTCCAGCAGATCTTCCCAACCCAGGAATGAAACTGGGGTCTCCTGCATTGCAGGCAGACTCTTTACCAGCTGAGCATCAGGGAAGCCCCTTGTACCCCTGTATTACCCCTCCCCTTTCCCTCTCCCTGATTATTACCGCTAGTTCTCTATATCTGTGAATCTGTTTTCTTTTCTCGTTACATTCACAAGTTTGCTATATTTTTTAGGTTCCACATACAAGTGATATCATACAGTATTTGTCTTCCATCTTCCTCTGTCTGCATTGAACTTTCTATTATTATGAAATTTCCCTCTTTATCTCTAATAATATTCTGTCTTAAAGTCTATTTTGTCAAATATTAATATAGATACTTATGATTTCTTTTTTTGGAAGGGTGGGTTAAAAAACCCATAACATTGAATTTATCATCTTAACAGCTTTTAAATTCAATAGTGTTAAAGCAGAGATATTACTTTGCCGACTAAGGTCCGTCTAGTCAAGGCTATGGTTTTTCCTGTGGTCACGTACGGATGTGAGAGTTGGACTGTGAAGAAGGCTGAGCGCCAAAGAATTGATGCGTTTGAACTGTGGTGGAGAAGACTCTTGAGAGTCCCTTGGACTGCAAGGAGATCCAACCAGTGCATTCTGAAGGAGATCAGCCCTGGGATTTCTTTGGAAGGAATGATGCTAAAGCTGAAAGTCCAGTACTTTGGCCACCTCATGCGAAGAATTGACTCACTGGAAAAGACTCTGATGCTGGGAGGGATTGGGGGCAGGAGGAGAAGAGGACGACAGAGGATGAGATGGCTGGATGGCATCACTGACTCGATGGACGTGAGTCTGAGTGAACTCCGGAAGTTGGTGATGCACAGGGAGGCCTGGTGTGCTGTCATTCATGGGGTCGCAAAGAGTCAGACATGACTGAGCAACTGAACTGAACTGAACTGAAGTATATTCACATTGTGCTACACAGCTGTAGAACTGTTTCATCTTGCAAAATTGAAACTCTACACACATTAAACACTAGTTTCCCCTCCCCTTCTCCTTTGCCGTTGGAAACTAACTTTCTACTCTCTGTTTCTATGATTTTTGACTACTTTAGATATTTTAATGATTTCAAGTATACAATATTTTGCCCTCTTGTTACTGGCTTATTTCAGTTAGCCTAATGTCCTTAGGGTTCATCCATATGGTGGTATGTTACAGGATTTCCTTTTTAAAGGCTGCATAATATTCCACCATGTAAACCACACCAGGTTTTCTTTTTTTATTATTAATTTATTCATTTTAATTGGAGGCTAATTACTTTACAATATTGTGATGGTTTTTGCCATACGCTGACATGAATCAGCCATGAGCGTACATGTGTCCCCCTTCCTGAACCCCCCTCCCACCTCCCTCCCCATCCCATCCCTCAGGGTCATCCCAGTGCAACAGCCCTGAGCACCCTGTCTAATGCATCAAACCTGGACTGGTGATCTGTTTCACATATGATAACACACATGTTTCAATGCTATTCTCTCAAATCATCCCACCCTTGCCTTCTCCCAGAGTCCAAAAGTCTGCTCCTTACATCTGTATCTCTTTTGCTGTCTCACATACAGGGTCATCGTTACCATCTTTCTAAATTCCATATATATGTGTTAATATACTGTGTTGGTGTTTTTCTTTCTGACTTACTTCACTGTGTATAATAGGCTCCAGTTTCATCCACCTCATTAGAACTGATTCAAATGCTGCATAATATTCCACATGTAAACCACACCAGGTTTTCTTTATCTATTTGTCTGTTGATGGACATCTGGGTTGCTTTCACCTCTTGACTATTTTAAATAATCCTGCACTGGACATGGGTATGCAAATCTCTCTGAGATCTTGCTCTGAAATCTTCTGGATATACACTGAGAAGTGGGATTGCTGAATCATATCACAATTCTAGTTTTAGTGTTTTGAGGTACCTCCATACTCTTTTCCAATATAATTGCACCATTTTATAGTTCCAACAACAGTGCACAAAGGTTCAAATTTCTCCACATGTTCACCAACACTTGTCTTTGTCTGTTTTTGTGTGTTTGTTTGCTTTTTAATAATGACCATCCTACTGGATGTGAGATGATACCTCACTGTGATTTTGACTTTCATATGTCTTATGATTAGGGATATTGAGCATCTTTTCATATGCTTGTTGGCCACTTCAGATTTCTTATTCTTTCTGTTTGCATAGTGTATCTTTCCATCCTTTTACTTTTTATTATTTATTTATTTTTGGCTGTATTGGGTCCTTTTTATTTTCCCTGCATGGGCTTTTTCTAGGTGCGGCTAGCAAGGGCTACTCCTCATTACGGTGCGCAGGCTTCTCACTGCAGTGGTCTCTCTTGTTGTGGTGCATGGGGTCTAGAGTGCCTGGGCTCCAGTAATTGCAGCACCAGGGCTCAGTACTGTGGCTCCTGGGGTCTAGAGCACAGGCTTCGTAGTTGCGGTGCATGAGTTTTGTTGCTCTGAGGCATGGGGGATCCTCCTGGACCAGGGATTAAACCCATGTTTCCTGCATCAGTAGGCGAATTCTTGACCACTGAGCCACCAGGGAAGCCCCATCCTTTTACTTTGAAACTATTTCTTTGTAAAGTTCTTTTTTATTTGGTAGTGAAAGTAAGAATCACTCAGTCATGTCCGACTCTTTGCAACTCCATGGACTGTAGCCTGCCAGGTTCCTCTGTCCATGGGATTTCTCAGGCAAGCACACTGAAGTCAGTAACCATTTCCTTTTCCAAGGAATCTTCTTGACCCAGGGATCAAACCTGGGTCTCCTGAATTGCAGGCAGACTCTTTACTGTCTGAGTACACAATTTGGTCTCATTTTCTTTAGTTTTTAATCCAATCTGACAATCTCTGTCATTTAATTGGCATGCCTAGTGTATTTATATTTAATGTGATTATTGATATTAAGAAGAGCCATCTTTGAAGGATTAGAGGGCAGACTGTCCTAGGCAGCATAATGGCCCCTTGAAGATGTCCATGCTCCGATCTCTAGAACATGTCCATATGTTACTTATGGCAAGAGGGATTTCACCGATGGGATTAAGCTTACAATGGGAAAATTATCCTGGATAATCTGGGTGTGCCCAAGCCAGCTACACTGTGAAGAGTGTGAAGGGGATTGAACTTGGAGCCGCAGGCTTTGAAGAGGGAAGAAGGAAGCTGCAGGCCAATGAACGTGGCATGGAACTGGGAATGACTCTCAGCTTACAGCCAGTGGCAAGGTGGGAGCCTCAGTCTTACAACTGCAAGGAACTTAATTCTGTCAAAAACCTGAATGATGTGGAAGTAGCTACTCCCCCACATCCTCTAGGAAGGAATGCAGCCTGTCAATACATCGATTTTGGTCCAGTGAGACCTGCACAGGACATCTGACCTCCAGAACTGGAAGGTAATAAATCTATGTTGTTTTTAAGTCACTAAGCTTGTGGTAATTTGTTGTGGCAGCAATAGAAAACTAATATGACACATATTTTGAGTCCATCCTCTCCAGGATTCCTTTCTGCATTCCCCCTGTAACCTTCCAATTCTACTGGCCTCAAACTCTGTTTTGCGTCTCCTTCAAGCCAGTCAAGCGGCAGCGTTCTTTAGCTGGAGTTGCTCATGGATTGTGGGTTTTGCCCTCAGGTTAAAAATTCACATCCTCACAAATTTCAACAACTTCCATTCATCTTTCAAGTGTACTCTCCTCTCCAGCTTCTACTTTTTTTTGGTCAATCCCTAAGGTCTTCAAATAATTTTTAAAAATCTTTCGCTCAGATTTTAGCAATTTTATCTTCAGGAAGATTAGTCCACCATTACCTAAAGCCAGAACCACATTGTGCTCTTCTGCGTCTTTTTAAGTTTACAATTTTCTATTATTAGAAAAAAAGGACACAAAAGGATTGCATGGAATATCTCAATTTTTCTTATTTGCATTAATTCTAAGGTCAAAAATTATTTGCCTCCCCTTAAAATGGCACTTAAAATACAATAAAATTAATAAAAAGGAAAGTTTTCAAAAGTTTTTATATGGCAGGGGTGGGAGCTGGGGAAGAACAATGATCTTCATTCCTATCTCATAGAAGAAAACACAAAACTACTGCACAATTGCCCTCATTTCACATGCTAGCAAAGTAATGCCCCAAATTCTCCAAGCAAGGCTTACACAGTACATGAACCTAGAACTTCCAGATGCACAAGCTGGATTCACAAAAGGCAGAGGAACCAGAGATCAAATTGCCAACGTCCATTGGATCATAGAAAAAGCGAGAGAATTCCAGTAAAATATCTACTTCTGCTTCATTGACCATGCTAAATAAAGCCTTTGACAGTGTGGATCACAACAAGCTGTGGAAAATTCTTAAAGAGATGGAAATACCAGAGCACCTTACCTGCCTCTGAGAAACCTGTATGCAGGTCAAGAAGTAACAGAACCAGACACAGAACAACGAACTGGTTCCAAATTGGGAAAGGAGTACAACAAGGCTGTATATTGTCACCTTGTTTATTTAACTTCTATGCAGAGTACATCAAGCAAAATGTTGGGCTGGATGAATCACAAGCTGGAATCATGATTGCCGGGAGAAATATCAACAACCACAGATATGCAGAGGATATGACTCTAATGGCAGAAAGCAAAGAGAAACTAAAGAGCTTCTTGATGAGGGTGAAGAAGGAGAGTGAAAAAGCTGGCTTAAAATTCAGCATTCAAAAAACTAAGATGATAGCATCTGGTCCCATCACTTCATTGGCAAATAGATGGGGAAAGAGTGGAAACACTGACAGATTTTCTTGAGCTCCAAAATCACAAAGGACGGTGACTGCAGCCATGAAATTAAAAAATGCTTGCTCCTTGGAAGAAAAGCTATGACAACCTAGAAAACATATTAAAAAGCAGAGACATTACTTTGTTGATAAAGGTCCATATAGTCAAAGCCATGTAGTCGTGTATGGATGTGAGAGTTGGACCATAAAGCAGATGACTAATCACGAAAGAGTGTAAGAATTGATGCTTTTGAACTGTGATGTTGGAGAAGACTCTTGAGAGTCCTTTGGACAGCAAGGAGATCAAACCAGTCAATCCTAAAGGAAATCAGTCCTGAATATTCACTGGAAGGACTGAAGCTGAAGCTTCAATACTTTGGCCACCTGATGCGAAGAGCCAACTCACTGGAAAAGACCCTGATGCTGGGAAGGATTGAGGGCAGGAGGAGGACGACAGAGGATGTGATGGTTGCACGGCATCACAGACTTCATGGGCATGAGTTTGAGCAAGCTCTGGGAGATAGTGAAGGACAGGGGAGCCTGGAGTGCAGCAGTCCATGGAGTGTCAGAGTCGGAGACAACTGAGGGACTGAACAGGGAGGGAAGAAAACCTTGTTTATGGGTTTAATCTACCACATGCAGTTCCCCACAGTCACCAGCAGGGGGAAAAAGTAGTTTCCTTTTTCCGATGGATCCGGGCTCCTCGAGGCTAATTCCTTAACCAAAGGGAAAGAAGGGAAGAGCGCCGGGGAGAGCTCGGTCAGTGCACCGAAGGGACTGGCCTAGAGCGGTCACTCGAAAGGCGAGGACCCGCGAAACCGAGTATGCATATTCCCAGCAGCTCTGTCTTTCCAGGCACGCGGAGTAAGTTGGCTGGAACTCCCCGTGACCGCTCAGCCGGCCGTGCAGGGCTGCAGCGGCGCAAAGCCTGTTCCAGAGCGGCCGCAGCGGCGCGAGCAGGAGAGGTACCCAGGTGGGGCCGCGCGCGCTCCTCGGGGGGACAGGTGAGCCCGCCCCCGAGTCCGAGAGGGAGCCAGGTGAGCGTCCGCCCGCCGGTGACCAGGTGAGCCCACGTCCAGGGACTCTGGGGTCTCGGTCAGAGTCGGGTCGTAGGACTCAAGCAGCCAGTAGGCAAAATGGGTTGAAACGGAGAGCGAAGCCGGCTGGTGATTCGAGATACCTGCCTGGGCAAAGTTGTATCTTGCAGGGCGGGGGTCAGGGGGTCGGAAAGGACAGTCTTCTGCCAAGTGGGCTCACAGTATTAGCCTTAAAAATAAACTCTGCACCTGAGAGGATGTGTCAAAGGGACCTGAGAGTGGTCATTTTATTAGCGCTGCACGTTAAGCATGTCCTGCCCTCCAGGACCTTGGCTAAAGCGTGTCTTTGGTGACCAGTTGTAGAGCCTGTGTCTGTGCTCCAAAATAACCGCGTGGGCAGGTGATGAGCTGCGGCCGAAAGGAAATAGCCTCACTTTAGGGGTCTTTAAGATTGAAAGTCAGAGGGTGCTGAAGCAGCGAGAGAGATTGGAGACGGAAAGCAAAGATGAGCAAACAGAAAGATGAGCAAAGATGTGGGCAGGCAAGAAAAGGAACCGCGTGGAAACAGCCCGGTGGACCCCCCAGCTCGGTGAGGCGCGCGGGTTAGCCGCAGGAGTGTGTCAGGATTGACATGTGTCTGTCGAGAGCCTGACCCTGGACAGACGATTGGAGTCAGAGGAAGGAGGTCTTTGGTTAAGAACTCACTGGTTATTGCTGGTTATCGTGGTAGGAATGGAAACCTGTGCACCTTGTCAGCTGCAAGTTTTCTTCTGACAGATATTCAAATGTACAGAATTAATTGGATTAGGAGATAAACTGCCAGGTGCTGTGTGTTTCTACACCCGGATGAACATTCAAAGAGGACTCTCTGGAAATGCTTTTCATGTAAATAATAATTAGAATTCAAGATTAAAGTGTTGCAGAACAACATAAAAAATTTTTTATTACTGTCTTAATAATATTGCATGTAGCAGCAGTAGTACTCTAATTATATTTTAAAATATTTCAAGAATGTGTTCTTTTTAAGATAGCTAATTACAAGTTTAAAATAGACAGGATTCTAAAATATACCAATCCTTAATATATGCAAAAAGTCAAACAAAACATTTGCCAAGCTCTACAAGAAAATGAGTGAAATCATAACATAGCCAAGTTCAGCTACTTTTCAGAAGAGATGTATTGTGCTACAGTGCAGCCATTTCCCCTGTCCTTGTATTTGAGGGTTGAGGGTTGTATTTGTTACTGCAGATTTGATCAGTGTGCCCCAGTCAGGCCTGAGATGCCTGTCCTTCCCACTTCTCAATTTACTAGTCCTAGGGTCCTCCTATGCACAGCCGTTAAAACAAAACAAAACAAAACCAATCCTGTGTTTTAAAACTTGCCTGTTTGCTTGGCATTTAAGAAAATTTGGAACGGGGAGGAAAGGCTCATGAATCAACCTCAATTATTGGCGAAGGGATTGTTTGACTGAAATTGCGGGCTTGGAGGAGGATGTGGTGACCCTGTTTGAACTTCATATACTCTTTTCTTCCTAAATGCTGAGGAATTCAGGATAGGCTCTCAAGCATCGTTCTGGCTGAAAAGCATTAAAGTCTTTTCCTCGGGAATGGTTTACATGGAAGTATTGATCTCAAAGAATCTCTCAGCACTTTCTCATAAGCCCCAGTGAGAGATGTCTAGTTCCTCTGAGGCACAAAGTGTTTGTCACCAAACATTTACCTTGAATCTTGCCTGAGTATATTTTATATGGCTATAATGGAATTTGGGCTTCCCTAGTAACTCAGTCGGTAAAGAATCTGCCTGCAGCACAGGAGACCTGAGTTCGATCTCTGGGTCAGGAAGATCCCCTGCAGAAGGAAATGGCAACCCACTCCAGTATTCTCACCTGGAGAGTCGCATGAACAGAGGAGCCTGGTGGGCTAAAGCCCATGGGGTTGCAAGAGTCGGACACGACTTAGCGACTAAACCACAATAATGGAATTTAGTGATTAATTAGATTATGTGCTATTAGTTGTATTAAAAAAAATAAGAAATATTGTGTTGTGGACTCTGATTTCTTCTGTTGGTTGCTCCCGCTGAGCCTGTGTCACTGAAAAAGCCAAATAATCATTGCTTAGGTAAGATAGAGGTCTATCTATTTTTTAATGTGTAAATATTCTGGAAGTTGACAGTGTTGTTGTAGCAGCTCTGCTGTCTCACCAGGGACTTAATGTCCTTTCTTTCTGTTATCCTCAGTGTGTAGCTTGCATTTGCCAGGTTGCCTCATGGTTGCAACATGACTGCTAAAGTTCCTGTTGTCACATCCACCTTCTAGGAAGGAGCAAAGAGGAAAGGGAGAAGGGCACATGGCACCTGGCAGCTAAGATTCAGCAGCTTCCACTATTTAGTGACAAGTATCTTGCCTGTCTATATTTTGTGGTATCTTGTCCACAAAGACGGCTGCCAGTAATTCTGGCATGCTCATGTCACCAGGCTTCCCTGGTGGTCCAGACGGCAAAGAATCTGCCTGCAATGCAGGAGGCCCAGATCCGATCCCAGGGTCAGGAAGATCCCCTGGAGAAGGAAATGGGCAACCCACTCCAGTACTCTTGACTGAGAAATTCCATGGACTGAGGAGCCTGGCAGGCTACATATAGTACCTGGGGTCCCAAAGAGTCGGACGCAAGCGAGTGACTAACAGTTTCAGTTCTATGTCACTTTGCCCATCAAGGAGTGGAGTCTGTTTCCTTTCTCCTTGTGTGAGGGTTGGCCCTGGACTTGCTTTGACCAATAGAATGCATTGAAAAGCCTTACTAGGCCTTGCTGTTTTTTGGGATCCAGCTGCTGTGTAAAGAGACTTGGACTACACAACTAAATGATGAGCAATCACTTGAAAGGAGGCCCGGCCAGTCCCCGGTTATTCTCCCTACCCCAGCTGAGGTATCAGTCATGTGCATTAAGCCATCTTAGTTGTACCAGCACCGGCTTAACTCTAGCAGATACCACGTGTAACACAAGAACCATTCAGCTAAGCCCTGCCAACCCACAGAATTGTGAGAAATAATAATCACTGCTGAATTGTGCAGAAACACAATTAGCTGGCCTCCTATCTGCAAATTCCAGGATGGCCAAGAAGTGAGGTTCCTTAGTTGGGTCCTTGGCTGCACCGAACATGGTAGAAGTCTGTTATCATAGAGGAAGGGGATGGCTAGCAGAATAGTTGTCCACAGTCACCAGTTGCCTGGTGGCAGCTTGGGACAGAAGAGCCACCAATGGGATCTCAAGAGCAAGGTCCTATGGGATCATTACTCGGAGACTTTGGCATAAATGGCATAAATGAACCACCCAGGTGGGCTCTGCCCCTGTGTTTGGCCTCGACCCTCTTTCTCTGCTCTAAAGCGTCTGTCCTGAATGGTGTCAGGCTGCCCCAACCCCTGCTCTCTGCACACTGTGAGCTGGCAGCTCCCCTCTGCTGGCAGACTGCCTGGCTCCTATTCTCAGAGAGAAGGTCTGACTGAACCAGATCTCCATCCAGTGAGGCCGCTGCACAGTCCCTGCCATGCTCTGAGTTCACTGCCCATCCCTTGCCCCAATCTCTCTCTCCCTTACCCAGTCAGCTTTGTCAGGAGAGGGCCATGGCCCTTGAGTTCTGGAAGAACTGGCTCAAGTCCTGGCTACACCCTTTTCTGGCTGTGTGATCCTGAGCAGGCTTTATTGCTCTACCTCAGTTTTCTCATCTGTGAAATGGGGTTAACGGTACCTGCTTTTTAGGGCTATTGAGAAAATCAGAGAGAGTGCATGTGAAAACTAATGTGTGCTCAGTAAATGGCAGGCATTATTGTTGTCTTAACTTACATAAGCTACTGTGTGCTCCCTGTGTGGAATCAATGATCTTAAAAAATTAGCTATTGATCAAACGATACCATCCCATAGATGTCTGTCATAAAATGAGAATCATTTTCCACTGAAAAGTTTATTTTTAATGCTGTTACTACATTAAAAAACTTCTTTTCAAAGCTTTTTTCAAAGTCATGGATTGAGAGGCTGCTGCTGCTAAGTCGCTTCAGTCATGTCCAACTCTGTGCGACCCCATAGACGGCAGCCCACCAGGCTCCCCCGTCCCCGGGATTCTCCAGGCAAGAACACTGGAGTGGGTTGCCATTTCCTTCTCCAATGCATGAAAGTGAAAAGTGAAAGTGAAGTTGCTCAGTCGTGTCCGACTCTTAGCGATCCCATGGACTGCAGCCTACCAGGCTCCTCCATCCATGGGATTTTCCAGGCAAGTTATATACCAAAGTTAGCCCCAAGTCTCCCCGAATGTGTTGTCTGTGCCTGGTTTTGCTCTGGTGGGGGTAGGTGGAGAGGTTGGCGTGTGGGGTGTTTGTTCCTCTGTGCTCTGTGACACGTGATCCCCCAGAGCAGCTTTCAGGTGGGGCTTGGATTGCCCCCCTGGGACAAAGGCAGCTTGAGGGAAAAAAACAGTGACATCTGGGTGCTCTTGAAAACACACTTTGAATTTGTTTAAATTGTGCCTTAACCAAAGGTTAGTTGTGATCTTCCATGTGGGGAGGGTCTTAAAAATATTGTAGAGTGGATTTTCTCATAATTGCTTATGTAATAGCTATGGGCAGAGATGCTGCAGGTTGTTGATGCATGTTTTGATATTTTTTGTAGCCGTTTATAGTGAGGACAGCCTTGCCATTCTGCTTCTGATGGACCTTTAAAATTACTGCTTGCATTATATATTACTTCCATAAAGACGAATTCCTCACAGAGGACTTTTTGCCCTTCCTAGATTGTAAAACACTATATAAATGTAAGTATCACTATAATTCTTTAAGTTAGACACACCTTTACTTGGTTATGACATTTCTTTTTATGACACCTGAGGGTCAGGTGGTACCACACGTAGAAACTAATGAGTAATTTTGTGAACTTGAGGCTAATGTGGGCTCTACAACCGCTAGGCAGGGTATCCATTCACACCTTAGTGCAGTATATGGGTGTGAGGCAAGGAAAGCAGTTGCTTTTCCTAAAACAGTTTTTAACTTGTCTATAATCTAATCTACTCTTATAAGGTTCAGACAGCTCAGGAGGGTATAAGACCTCCCCCCTAATACCACCCCCCACCGCCCATCAGAGATAGGCATCTGCTAAGAGTCTCATTCTCCAATTAGCTATTTTCTGTGTATTAACAAACATACACACACACGATTTATTTCTATTTTAACACAAATGGTGTCATGCTGTATGTATTGTTTTGTCATCTTTTTCTTATCTCTAGGCCTGAAATGTGTTTTTACTGCCACATACATAGCTCCATTTCATTCTTTGTAACTGCTCCCTGGCATCCCCTTGAATGTCAGGACCAGGACATATCAATCCTATATGATAGGCATTTCCAAATAGGCTGAATCTAAAACTAAATACTAAACTAGACTTTTTAGAATGTTGTTAAAACAATTTTTACTAGACTTTGTTTTTTACAGCACTCTTAGAGTCACAGCAAAATTGAGCTGAAAGTGCAGAAATTTCCCTTATTACTCTGTCCTTCCCTCCTCCCACTAATGCCCCCATTATCAACAGCCCTCACCAGAGTGGCACGTTTATTACAATTGATGAACCTGCATTGAAACATCCTTATCTCCCGAAGTTTGTAGTTTGCATTAAGGTTCCTTTTTGGTTTTGTATGTGATGTGGGTTTTTACAAATACATAATGATATGTATCCACCACTGTACTGTCATTCAGAATAGTTTCCCTGCCCCTAGAATCCTGTCCTCTGCCTAGTCATTTCCCCTACCCTTCAGTTCCTGACCACTACTGATTTTTTTTACTGTCTTTATCATTTTTCCTTTTCCACAATGTCATATACAACAGTCTTCCTTATCAGAGGGAGATACATTCCAAGACCCCCTCCCCCAACCCCCCCACCACGCCCCCCACCCCCCCGCCCAGTGCATACCTGAAACCTCAAAGAGTATCAAGCCTATACTAAGTTTCCTCCTGCACTGATGGACTGGTCCCACATGCAGTGTGGGTACACTAGTCCAAGGGTGATTCTCGTCCCAGGAGGACAGAGCAGGAAGACATAAGGTTTCGTCACGCTACTCAAAACGGCACACAGTTTAAAACTTCACCTCATTTGGGTAAAATAACAAGGAGTGCTAGGTCATTTGGTAAGGGTATGTTTGGTTTGGTAAAATAACTGCCAAACTATCTTCCAAAGTGTCTCTACCACTTTGCATTCCCACAGCAATGGATGAAAGTTCCTATTGCTCCACACCCTTCCTAAAATTTCTTATCGACAGTGTTTTGGATTTTGGCCTTCTAATGAGCATGTGGGCTTCCCTGGCAGCTCAGTGGTAAAGAATCTGCCTGCCAATGCAGGAAACTGAGAGAAGGGCATGGAAACCCACTCCAGTATTCTTGCCTGGGAAATCCCATAGACAGAGGAGCCTGGCGGGCTACAGTCCATGGCGTTGCAAAGGAGTCAGACACAACTTAGCAACTAAACAATACCGCCACCAACATGAGTATGTCGTGGTATCTCATTGTTTCCATTTGGAATTCCCTAACAATATATGACATTGAGCATCATTTCATATGCTTAATTTCCATCTCAATAACTTCCTTGGTGAATTATCTGACCATATCTTTTGCTTATTTTTTAATCAGGTCATTTATTCTTTTATTGTTGAGTGTTCCCTTTAACAGTTTTATACCAGATAATATCTTTGGCAAATATTTTCTCCCTGTCTGTGACTTGTCTTCTCATTTTCTTGACTAGAATTTAACTACTGAAAAAATCATGTCCATTGTACCAAGTGTTACAAAGCAGAGATACATTCAGAAAAACTCAATAATCATCCCTGCCTCTAATTGTACCATTGGCAGTGACTAATCTGAACACTTTGATTTGTAACCTTCTGCACCTTTCTCTTTGCTCAAATATGTTCGTGTGTGTGTGTTTATGGAAATGTATGTGGGTTTCCCCTATATTTTTGTTCAAGAATAAGCCTCTTCTCTATACATTTCTCCATCAGTTCAGTTCAGTTCAATTGCTCAGTCGTGTCCGACCCTTGGCGACCCCATGAATCGCAGCACGCCAGGCCTCCCTGTCCATCACCAACTCCCGGAGTTCACTCAGACTCGCGTTCATCGAGTCAGTGATGCCATCCAGCCATCTCATCCTCGGTCGTCCCCTTCTTCTCCTGCCCCCAATCCCTCCCAGCATCAGAGTCTTTTCCAATGAGTCAACTCTTCACATGAGGTGGCCAAAGTACTGGAGTTTCAGCTTTAGCATCATTCCTTCCAAAGAAATCCCAGGGCTGATCTCCTTCGGAAGGGACTGGTTGGATCTCCTTGCAGTCCAAGGGACTCTCAATAGTCTTCTCCAACACCACAGTTCAAAAGCATCAATTCTTCAGCGCTCAGCCTTTTTCACAGTCCAACTCTCACATCCATACATGACCACAGGAAAAACCATAGCCTTGACTAGACAGACCTTTGTTGGCAAAGTAATGTCTCTGCTTTTGAATATGCTATCTAGGTTGGTCATAACTCTTCTTCCAAGGAGTAAGCATCTTTTAATTTCATGGCTGCAGTCACCATCTGCAGTGATTTTGGAGCCCCCCAAAATAAAGTCTGACACTGTTTCCATTGTTTCTCCATCTATTTCCCATGAAGTGATGGGACCGGATGCCATGATCTTTGTTTTCTGAATGTTAACATTTTCACTCTCCTCTTTCACTTTCATCAAGAGGCTTTTTAGCTCCTCTTCACTTTCTGCCATAAGGGTGGAGTTATCTGCATATCTGAGGTTATTGATATTTCTCCCGGCAATCTTGATTCCAGCTTGTGTTTCTTTCAGTCCAGCGTTTCTCATGATGTACTCTGCATATAAGTTAAATAAGCAGGGTGACAATATACAGCCTTGACGTACTCCTTTTCCTATTTGGAACCAGTCTGTTGTTCCATGTCCAGTTCTAACTGTTGCTTCCTGACCTGCATACAGATTTCTCAAAAGACAGGTCAGGTGGTCTGGTATTCCCATCTCTTTCAGAATTTTCCACAGTTTATTGTGATCCACACAGTCAAAGGCTTTGGCATAGTCAATAAAGCAGAAATAGATGTTTTTCTGGAACTCTCTTGCTGTTTCCATGATCCAGCGGATATTGGCAATTTGATCTCTGGTTCCTCTGCCTTTTCTAAAACCAGCTTGAACATCAGGAAGTTCACGGTTCACGTATTGCTGAAGCCTGGCTTGGAGAATTTTGAGCATTACTTTACTAGCGTGTGAGATGAGTGCAATTGTGCAGTAGTTTGTACATTTCTCCATAATTTTCTTTTATCCCTTCCTGCTAAACAATTTACCACTGGTATATTTCTTGGCAAATATGTATAAATTTAACATTCTTTTTCACGACTGTGCAATATTCATTGGTATAGATATAACAATGTAGTCAGCCATTCCTCTAGTATGGATATTGAGGATGTTTCCAGTTTTATTTTTTTTCATTATAAACAAAGTTGGCACTTTTATTTTTGTAGGATAAATTCCCGAAAGTGTGTCTCCTAGGTCAAAGGTGATTTGTATTTCTAATTTTATTGGATATTGCCAGAGAACTTTCCAAATGATTGTAAGGATCTATACCCTCATCAACAATGTGTAAGAAGTGCATTCCCCCGCATCCTCGGTGCTGGATGTTAGCAGTCTTTAAAAATTTACCCATTTGTCGGTATTGCTTTAATTTACATTATTTTTATAATTAGTGGCCCTGGGTAGCTCAGGGCAGATGTGTGGGTGGGTTGTTCACATCCTTTGCACATGTGGTTAATAGGCTTTAATGTTGTTGCTGTTGTTCAGCTGCTCTGTTGTATTCCACTCTTTGTGACCCCATGGACTGCAGCATGCCAGGCTTCTCTGTCCTTCAGCATCTCCTGGAATTTTCTCAAACTCATGTCCATTGAGTCAGTGATGCCATCCAACCATCTCATCCTCTGTCGTCCCCTTCTCCTCTTGCCTTCAATCTTGCCCAGCATCAAGGTCTTTTCTAAAGAGTCAGCACTTTGCATCAGGTAGCCAAAGGATTGTAGCTTCAGCATCAGTCCTTCCCATGAATATTCAAGATTGATTTCCTTTAGGATGGACTGGTTGGATCTCCTTACAGTCCAAGGGACTCACAAGAGTCTTCTCCAGCACCATAGTTCAAAAGCATCAATTCTTCCACGCTCAACCTTCTTTATGGTCCAACTCTCACATCCACACATGACTACTGAAAAAACCATAGCTTTGACTATACGGACCTTTGTGGGCAAAGTAATCTCTGCTTTTTAATGTACTGTCTAGGTTTGAAATAGCTTTTCTTCTAAGGAGCAAGTGTATTTTAATTTCACGGCTATAGTCACTGTCCATAGTGATTTTGGAGCCCAAGAAAAGTGGCCCTTCAAAGGCTGGAGTAGGACAGAGTAGAACAGAGCAGGCAGCACAGGCACCAGATCTGAGGTGTCAAAGGGCAGAACCACATCCTCTGGGCAGCTGCCATTATCACAGTAGGATGGTGATGCCCACCGTTAGCACCTCCTCCAAAAGGTCCGTCTAGTCAAAGCTGTGGTTTTTCCAGTAGTCACGTATGGATGTGAGAGCTGGATTAAAGAAGCTTGAGCACTGAAGAACTGATGCCTTTGAATTATGGTGCTGGAGAAGACTCTTGAGAGTTCCTTGGTTTACAGGCAGATTAAACCAATCAATCCTAAAGGAAATCAACCCTGAATATTCATTGGAAGGACTGATGCTCAAGCTGAAGCTCCAATACTTTGGCCACCTGATGCGAAGAGCTGACTCACTGTAAAAGACCCTGATTCTGGAAAAGATTGAGGACTGGAGGAGAAGGGGGCGACAGAAGATGGGATGGTTAGATAGCATCACTGATTCAATGGACATGAATTTGGGCAAACTCTGGGAGATAGTGAAGGACAGGAAAGCCTGGTGTGCTGCAGTCCACAGGGTTGCACAGAGTTGGACACAACAGAATGACTGAACAACAATAACAACAACAACTGCCACCTACCTGTGTGTCCCTGGGTCACCTCTAGGGCTTCTGGGTGGCACAGCTCCAGGGGCCATGTTCACCTGGTGAATGGAGCACAGGGGCGGAGTAAGAGTCCCCCAGGCTCCCAGGATTGTGCCCCTGAGCTGTGCATTGCCAGCACTCAAGAGGTGCACCATGACCTCTGTCTGATGGTTGGTTTGCCATCTTTTCAGACTCCATGCTTACAAAACTTTGATCCTCAAAGCCTAGTATACTGCCTGGTACATAATGGGGCCTAACTGAAAGTGCCAGCTGATGGAGTGAATAAAAGTGTCTGCAAGAGCTGACAGGCCCCAGAAAGTGCTAGGCGAAGGTGATGGCTTGTGAGTGTGCGTCTGTACATGAACATCAGGCATGAGGGCTGGCCTTTGGTAGGGACTGCTGCTCGGAAGCTCAGCCTGGACATGGAGGAGAGGCGCTCCACAGGTCCCAGGACTCTCCCCACTTCCCGTCCCTGCTCCCCCCCCCCCCGCCCACCGCTATTTTACTCACTTCTAAGATGTATGTGTGGTTAGTCACCCAGTTGTGTCCAATTCTTTGGAATTCTCCAGGCAAGAATACTGGAGTGGGTTGCCAGTCCCTTCTCCAGGGGATCTTCCTGACTCAGGGATCGAATCTGGTCTCCCACATTGTAGGCAGATTCTTTACCATCTGAGCTACCAGGGAAGACCCCATCTAAGACAGTGGCCCCTAAGACCCCTCTCCGTTGTTCTCTCTCTTTCTGACTTTCTGTAGGAGTCACTCTCCCCTTTCCTGAGAATACCTTCCCATCCACAGCTCGAGGGCTTTTTGTACACAAGGTCAAGGATTGCGTTACAGGAAGCCAATTATTCTCCAGAGTATTTCTCCCAGGGACTGTGGGTGTGCAGACCAGCCATTGACTTATGTGTGGTTTGAAGGGAACTGGCTGAACCCCAAAGACCGAGTTCAGAACAATCACGATAAGCTATTACGGGAAAACGAGCTAAGTGTGTACAGGTGGGTGGGAGAAGTGCAAGGTGAGTGGGTGGGGGTGGGGATTAGCAGTTGAATGGACAACAAAAGCCATTGAATTCACTTGTTAATTTTCTCCCACTAATTCATGCAACAGATTTTAAACATGTTCAGGATTCTCAATCTTTTGGAGGTCAGGAAATTCTCTCAGAATTGGGTGAAAACTATTGACTTCTCTCTTGAAAGCACCCCCTATATACACAAAAGGCTTATATACAATTTGCTGAGGGTGAGGTGGCTTCATCAATTGCTAGAGACCTGTAAGTTCCTTGGTTCTTTGCCTCTGGTCTCAAAGGAGGAAAGTTATCCTAGAGGTATCTGACTTCTTAAAGGACTATTACCACATTATAATTACTTTTCTTCCCCCAAAGCTAATTAAAGCTCCCACAAAGCATTGAAATTTATTGAGTTGAGTCACGATGGAACCGTAAGGAGGCAGGGGATAGAAGTGTCTGTTGCCAGAAGCATATGAATGCCAGGTGAAGATTAGAAAAACCTTGTAAGAAAGATAAAAGGCAGAGTTTTCACTTTGAACTTGAAAAACATCCACCCTGCACAGAAGTAAGTGGCCTGACGAAAACAGAGTTCAGAACTATAATCGCAGGCATTTCGAGCTGTGGGGGCTTCTCATGAGGTGAATGATCCATTTACCCTCAGGGCATTCTTGTACATTTATTCCACGCTTTTGTCATAGTTTCCTGTCCTGAGCCTCAAGATCCTCTTTATCGTCATTTGATAGGAGAAGACTTTGCAGGGCACTTGTCCCCAGAGGCCAGGAACCCCTCTTGCGAAGGCAGTGAGCCTGAGGCTGGTACAACCACGAGGCCAGAAAAGGAGGCTGGGAGGTTGGGGTAGGGTCTTCCTCTCCATGGAGGGGCCTTAGTTTCCATCCTGAGGTTTTCAAAAAGTCCTCCCACTCGCAGGCCTTGACCGTGAGTGCGACTCTTCTCACAGAGGTCATTTCCCGAGGATTTGTTTTTCTTTTCTCAACTGTCAGTAACACCTTGGATATCCAGGGTCTCCCAACACGAGTTTCCTAGATTAACAAAGTGAATCCTTTACATCCATGGATTCTGTGCCTTTGAACAGAAATCATTCCAGAAACACAACACATGTTCTCTCCTTACTCAACTGAATGGACTGTCTTGTTTCGAGGGGATGGAGAGTGACCCTGGCAACTGCTGTCTGTTAATTCCCTGGGAAGGAGCTCAGGTGGGCTTAGAAGAGTTCAAGAAGTGGCCTCCTTGCCACGTTGCCTCCTCACCGAAGAGCAAACGCAGGTGTGGGGCTGCAGACCTGGAGGCAATTTAATGTGCCTGCTCTCTTCAAACGGAGAAGGCAATGGCACCCCACTCCAGTACTCTTGCCTGGAAAATCCCATGGATGGAGAAGCCTGGTGGGCTGCAGTCCATGGGGTCACTAAGAGTCGGACTCGACTGAGCAACTTCACTTTCACTTTTCACTTTCATGCATTGGAGAAGGAAATGGCAACCCACTCCAGTGTTCTTGCTTGGAGAATCCCAGGGATGGGGGAGCCTGGTGGGCTGCCGTCTGTGGTGTCGCACAGAGTCGGACATGACTGAAGCGACTTAGCAGCAGCAGCAGCTCTCTTCAAAAAGTGATGTGCCTGTTCTCTTCAAAAAGGCAAAAGCAGTCTTTCCCTGCAATGAAACAACACTTTTTTTTTTTTTTTTAGTTCCCCGACCAGGGATTGAACCCCAGACCCTGGCAGTGAGAGCACAGAGTCTTGACCACGGGACCACCAGGGAATTCCCAAGAGCACTTTCTTCAGTACCAGAAAACTGCACCTTTTCCTTTTTCTCTGCAATTATCTATGACTTTAGATTTTCCGCTGGTACCCTGTCTCTTGTTTATGCCTCTACCACAGCGCAGCTCTTCAGCCCACCTTACTCCTATTGAAGTGGCTAAAATATGCAGGATAGACATCCCTCACAGTCTTCAGGTTTTATCCAAAGCTCACCTTCTGAGCTGAGTGCACTTTTGCCCACATACACAAGACTACAGGTCTTCCACAGCTTCCTCCATATTTTTTTTTCCCCACTGCATTCCAAGCATAGGAAATATTAGAAATTGGGGCTTTAGCATTCTGAGGCTGAAAGTCTCATGGAGTGCTGTGTCAGTCATTAAGTTGTGGTCTCGCAGCTGCAAACCCATGCTGCGCTGGATGCTGGGGCAGGGACCCTGAAAGCTGCATTCTAGCTTTTCCTGCAGACACCCAGTTCAGCTCAGTTCAGTTTAGTCGCTCAGTCGTGTCCGACTCTTTGTGACCCCATGAATCGCAGCACGCCAGGATTCCGTGTCCATCACCAACTCCCGGAGCTTGCTCAAACTCATGTCCATCGAGTCGGTGTTGCCATCCAACCATCTCATCCTCTGTCGTCCCCTTCTCCTCCTGCCTTCAATCTTCCCCAGCATCAGGGTCTTTTCCAATGAGTCAGTTCTTCACATCAGGTGGCCAAAGTATTGGAGTTTCAGCATAACATCAGTCCTTCCAAAGAATATTCAGGACTGATTTCCTTTAGGATGGACTGATTGGATCTCCTTGAAGTCCAAAGGACTTGAGTCTTCTCCAACACCACAGTTCAAAAGCATCAATTCTTTGGTGCTCAGCTTTCTTTATAGTCCAACTCTCACATCCATTCATGACTACTGGAAAAACCATAGTTTGGACTAGATGGACCTTTGTCCACAAAGTAGTGCCTCTGCTTTTTAATATGCTGTCTGGATTGGTCATAGCTTTTCTTCCAAGGAGCAAGCGTCTTTTAATTTCATGGCTGCAGTCACCATCTGAAGTAATTTTGGAGCCCCCCCCCAAATAAAGTCTATCACTGTTTCCATTGTTTCCCCATCTATTTGCCATGAAGTGATGGGACTAGATGCCATGATCTTAGTTTTTTGAATGTTGAGTTTTAAGCCAGCTTTTTCACTCTCCTCTTTCACTTTCATCAAGAGGCTCTTTAGTTCTTCTTTGCTTTCTCTTTAAAGGGTGGTGTCATCTGCATATCTGAGGTTATTGATATTTCTCCTGGCAATCTTGATTCCAGTTTGTGCTTCATCCAGCCCAGCATTTTGCATGATGTATTGTGCATAGAAGTTAAATAAGCAGGGTGACAATATACAGTATTGATGTAGTCCTTTCTTAATTTGGAACCAGTCTGTTATTCCATGTCCAGTTCTAACTGTTGCTCCTTGACCTCCATACGGATTTCTCAGGAGGCAGGTAAGGTGGTCTAGTATTCCCACCTCTTTAAGAATTTTCCACATTTTGGTGTGATCCACGCAGTCATAGGCTTTGGTGTAGTCATAAGGTGGAAGTAGATGTTTTTGTAGGACTGTCTTGCTTTTTCGGTGATCCAGTGGATGTTGGCAATTTGATCTCTGGTTCCTCTGCCTTTTCTAAACTCAGCTTGAACATCTAGAAGTTCAGGGTTCAGGTACTTTTGAAGCCTGGCTTGGAGTTAGGCTCTGCCAATAGGGGGCGCTAGATGGAAAGGGCAAGGCTGCAGGAGGATGGGGCTTGCTTCAGCCCCTTTCTCTTTGTTTGTGGATCCTGTGAACCTCACTCCAACAATGGTTGGTCACCCTGGCGGTTACAGTTCCTTCCAATGAGGATCTTGTTTGATCCTGTTGGTAGTTTTTCCAACACTTGCAAAGACAGACTCATCATTCCCCTTGGCAAGATTCCAGCACCAGTGTCTCCTCCAGAAATCTGAGTTCCAGGGACACTGGGCCTCCATCCAAGCACAAAGCCTCCAGCACCAACTGATCAGAGCTCTCTTTTCAGAGTTTTGGGTCCCAGCTCTGGATCTTATTCTTCTCTGAGCAGCTCAGAAACATCAGTATCTTGTGTCTGAGGAAACTAGTCTTCCCTTTCTGGAGAACTTATTCTTTAATAGCACTTTATTTTCTGAATAATGGTTTGGACCATGATTTTCACTGAGGTAGGAGTGATGGATTAGTGAAAGTTGGTCAGTCGTGTCCGACTCTTTGCAACCCCATCGACTATACGGTCCATGGAATTCTTCGGGCCAGAATACTGGAGTGGGTAGTCTTTCCCAGGGGATCTTCCCAACCCAGGGATCTAACCAAGGTCTCCTGCATTGCAGGCAGATTCTTTACCAGCTGAGCTGCAAGAAAGAGTAATGGATAGGGGGAATAAAAGCTTAGACCCTTTTCTTGCTCAGGGGGAGACTCATGTCTCTTCTAGCAGTAGACTCCTTTGCTGTCTTCAGACAGATTCCTGGTTCTGCAGTGACCATTGGATGCAATAGCATAAACTGAATGCAGTCATGAAAAGTCTCTTTCTCAGTGCATTGGTTGAGGCTTTGCAAAATGTGACACTTTTGAGAACCTGGAGAAGGTTAGATTTCTTCCCAGGCATCAACATTTTTCTTTCTTCTTTTTTTTTAAATGAATGCCCGTAGCACTAAAATATGCAAAAAAGAGTCAATGTGTCCATTCTTTTCAGCTTCAGATCAGGGGCACACACTCCACTTATGAGGAAACTGGCAAGTGACACTACAAAGATCCGTTTTATCATCCTTGTACAACTGCCCACTAGAAAGAGTACTTTGAAATGCATTTATCTGAGAATACCTCACGTTGTCCACTGACTCCATGGTCTGATGATTCCTGTCACGACTCACTTTGAAATGGACAAGTCAATCTTCAGAAAATATATAGTGTAGTCAGACATACTTGTCCATTGAAATCTTTGCCTTTGGCTGTGCACTGAGCCGATCCATCCCTGAAAACCTCTCTCTCCTGAGCAGGGCAGTGGTCAATGGCTCTCACTGTGAGAGGCTGGACCTGTGAAGAATCTGATGCACTGTCCTTTCCAATCTTTGACGCCTTCTTCTCTTGCTTAAGTTTGCTGTTTAGCAGAGTCTGAGACAAAGACTTTGCTGCAGACAGTCGATTTGGGAGGTGATTCTGGGAGAGGAGAGAGTGAGTCAGAGAGGAGTAGGGGCTCTCTCTGGGTAGAGGGCTCAGTTCTGTCTCAGTGCCCTTTCTCAGTGTCTGTGAGGGCCAGATCCCAGAACATTTCTCCACTGGCTCTTGTTGCCCAGTGGTTGAAGGCTCCCTGGCCTCTTCTCTGTCTTGTACCTCTGGGTTGCAGGTAGAGTGGAATGGTGTGAGGAAGTGGTAAGGTGTGGCATAAGCCAGAGGGCTTGTCACAGCTTGCTTGAAACTGTCCCCTGCAGCTGCAGCTCCAGTTAGAGGGGCTGGATGCAATGGACATGCTCACCAGAGGTGAGAGGCTGTGTTTGCAGCCAGAACCCCTCAGATCAGATTCCCAACTCCAGCACTTATTAGCTGTGGGATTTTGGTCAAAAAGCCGAACATCACTTTCATCATCAGATGTTCTTGTCCCCTTGGAGATAATAATAGTATTGTTACTGAATGCAAGTTCGCATGCCCAACACACAGTGAGGCCAACAAAACTGAAACATAGGAGTTTGGAGCAGAGAAAGGTTTATTGTAAGGCCATGCAAGGAGAATGGGTGACTCGTGCCCCCAGAAAACCCCAGTCTCCCAAAAGGGTTTCAGCAAAGCATTTTAACGGCAAAATGAGAGAGGGTCGTGGTTGGTGATTGCAACCTTCTTGGTGTTGGAATCCTTGGTTCTTGCAGCTGTCCTCATAGCTCAGGTCCAGATGTTCCTGTAAACTTCTAACAAGACAAATATTTTCAACTGTTTTGCAACTTTTTATCTATATGAATAGGAAAGGTCTCTGAATGACCTTTATGACCTTAAAGGTCAGAGCCTTGAGAATGGGCTTGCCTGTACATTACAGGTTATAGACACTATTCTTAACTCCAAGCAAAGGCAGTAAGAATAGTTAAAGTAGAAGAAGCTGATCTAATATGGAGTGAGATTTGTTCTTCCCTGTTACAATGCTTTACCTCATGGAATGTTGCGCTCAATAAAGATTAGCTATAGTTACCCAAAAACAGTCTCCTAGTCTAAAATGTGTCCAGAGTTCCCATTTCTCTTTTCTCACCTTGAAGGTAAGCACAGCCTCTCTGTGCTTCCATATTTTTCTTGGGAACTGTGGAGCCCTGTGTCAGCACAAACTGACCAAGTACGCCTTCTGTCTCATGCCGCATACCTCAGGGTCTTGCAGCTTAACTGTGTCTCCAAAGACTCCCTCATGACCTCCCTTCTGAAGCTTTCCCATCCCTCTGCTTCTCCACCTTACTGCCAAGTTCCTTTGTCTGGATACAGACGGGGCTCTGAGCTCAAGCCCTCCATGTGCCCGCCTGCTGCTGTTGGCTGCACCCCTGTAGGGCTGATGTTACATTATAATTTCTTCAAAAATTCCCTGCAACTCCCTGTACTTTCTTGCAAGTGCTGATATAAACCTTTCTCTGCCAGAATCTGGTAACATTCTAATACTGCCAGAACTTAGATTAGTGTCGACACTTTTGTTGACCTTCTAAAGACAGATAAGCTGAAGTGGTTCAGCTAATGTCAGCTTTCAGGGGCCTAAACTTTCCAGATTGACTCCACCACTCTAGAGTTTACTTACTGCTAGGAAAAAATGTCCTATCTTCTGGCAAACGGTAAAGTTTTTTCAGATGGTAAGAGTTATGTAAAATTAAGCTACCATTTTATTTTTACTTTGTTTGCCAGGATGCTCTGAGTTTAATTGTTTGTTCCAGTGTAACAATTATACTTCATTGCTGTTTTCTGATATATCTGTATTTTCCCCTGGATATTTGATTCTTGTTTTAATTATTCTTATAGGTCTTTGTATTGTAAGCTGACTCAAATCCTGTTAGAAGCAGTGTGTAAGTAGAAAGTGATGCATGAATTGTTAGAATTGTCCCCATTAAAATATACAGTCACTATTGGTTGTTTGGTCTTCCTCCATATAGACCTTTCAAAACCAGGATTTCTAAAGTCTGTTACACAAGATGTGGTAGTTTCCATTCTATCAATTGTTTAATAATTCAGAAGACACATGACATTTTTTGCAGGTTATCCCATCTAATGCACAGGCTCAAGCATTAAGAGGAGATTGACTGAGTCTGGTGACTCAGGTGCCTGTTGAGTTTCTGGTGTGATTTGATCAGAGTTCTGCTGGTGGCTCTATTTCTGCTAGCTGGTACACCTCTGTGTTGGCTTTTACTCGAGGCTGGCTTCCTTCAGCAGGGGTAGGGGCTGCCGGTTGCCTCTAATTGGGCCCTGTGCTTTACTCTGCTTGGGCCACACCCTGAGGGAGCCTGTTCCTAAACCAGAGAACAAGGATATTCTAAGTGGGCTGGACTAGTCAGACCCTGCCTGTAGCTGTGACCCCCCACAAAATCCACAGGAGCTGCACAGTAGGGTGGAGGTGGAGTGGAAGACAGAGAGGGAGCTTTATTGTTTATTCCATCTGACGGCCAGTGAAAAGAGAACAGGAGAAGGACATTTACCTACTGTGAGGAGAGCTACAATAAAACTGTGCACACATGAGTTTATCTGGGGTGAACAATGCCAGACTGTACCTTGACAGATCTTGTAAGTTCTATCAAAACTCTCTCACGTTTGTTGGCCTCCAGAAAAAATTTATCTTGAGATGCCTTTAGAATGGGGCACGTGGAAAACTTCCTGCAAGTATATTTCTTACATATATCATTTCTCTACCAGACATTTGCCGTTTTGTAGGATCCATCAACCAGTTGATAGTGGGTTTGAGATGTAAGTTTAGTGCATCAGAGAAAGAGAAATGGGTTCCATGTGCCCTGAGTACTGACTTGTGCTTGGCTCAATGTGTCCACCAATTGCTTTACAGGAGAAAGATTCTTACAGGAATTAATATATTTCTGCAAAGAGGGTTCAAAAGGGTTGTGGATACTTTTCCTTTTAATTAATCAAGCAAGGAATATTCCACTTCTTTTTGGAAATAACCATTTTCTCTCCCAGTTCCTATATTTTCTTGTATCTGGTTATAATTTATGTCTGAAGTAAGCAATTCATAGAGGACCATCAGAATTTACGGAAAAGAAGAAACGCTGTGAGTGCACACACAAGTACACACACACCCTGACCCACAGGTGTCTTTCCTTTACATCAAGCATCTTTTTCATTGCTGGACTATGGGTAAGACAATGGCCTCCGTTAAAGGCCTTTTCCTAGAGAAGCGCTGTGACTTTCGAGTTCCCTTGGCCATATGCTGCAGCATACGCACGTGTGCTTTTGGGTTTGACAGTAAAATGGCTTGAGGGTAGAGCGATGGGCAGATTGGCTGGGGGAGGATGGAACAAGCTGTGCCATTTCTTTACCCAGATGCCCTGAGAACCTGTTCACTGGTGGGTGAGGCCAGGGGCTTGGAGGGAAGTACAAGTCTTGGTGGCTTTGTCCTCAGCAAGGAAAACCAGGCCAAGGTGGCCTGAGGTTCTCTCTATAACAGGATCGGTGTGCGTATTTTAGGTGTTGCTGTCATCCCTTCAGTAATTACTGTCAACTGCTTAACACCTCTTCCCACCTGTCTTCACTTCTACCTCAAAAAGCAGAAATGAGAAACTTGAAAAGGCCATTTGTTGAATCCAGTGTGTTTCGGGTGATGACACGAGGGAACAGGACTGTTTCTTGCCTTGAGAAGCACTGGTGCGGGCCCGTGTCAACGATAAAGGCAAATCTCCATTCAGATGGAGCCAGTTGGTGGAGCTGTGCGCAGGCAATTACGTGAGTTTACCAAGGGTGGTGCCAAGGAAGATAAGAGGAGGACTAGGAAGGGCAGGCTGGGGCTGGGGGGCCAGACACATAGAGGCCTCACTCTCAAAGGGAGTAGTCAACCATTCATACGACAAGGTGCCAAGTATTGTGCATAGCTCTGGATTGACTGGGCTGGAACATGACCTGAATCTTGGTTGAAGCTCTGGTTCTTGGAACCCAGCCCCAAACCAGGGCCTTGTTTGTTTGGTTTCTTTAATATTTATTTTAATTATTTATTTATTTGGCTGCACCAGGTCTTAATTGTGGCATGCAGAATCTTTGGTCTTCATTGCAGGATGTGGGTCTGTAGCTGTGGCATGCAAACTCTTTAATTGTGGCATATGGGATTAACTTCCCTGACCAGGGATCGAACCCCGGCCCCCTGCATTGGGAGCGCAGAGTCTTAGCTAATGGACCACCAGGGAAGTCCCCAGGGCCTTGTTGATCAGGGCCCTGAGGCAGAAGCTTCATCATTAGAATATTGTGACTACTAGAATTTCTAGAAAGACCTTCGGGTAGGGAGAGCTGCCTGGGAGAGGAGTTTTAAACTTAGCACAGTCTGGTCTTTAGCAAAAGCCTGGAAGATTACTCAAAGGCTGTGGAGTACACCCACAGCTCCACCTGCCAGGGATTAAACTGGGAATGTGGGAATGCTGGTCCTCAGACACAGACTGGCCCAGCATCCTGCAGCGTTGCTTTCACTTGACTGTAGTCTCAAGGTCGGGCTATCACCCTGATGTTGATGAGGGCATTCACAGCCCTTGCTTTACAGGCACCCTCAGGAGAAATCTGACCTACTTGAAGAACAGGGAACTGGCACTTCTCAGCATGAGACTTATTTTTGTCTTAAGGACACTGTGAATCAGGTAAGCTTCTTGCAGTGTGGGAAGTTTCTTAAAGCTATATGTGAGTATTCAACCTGTGTCTAGGGCTCTGTAGTATACATTTTCATGTTTACTAATTCCTGGCTCCGTTTTACTCCTTTATCCTTGTTTCATTACTTCTTTTTCACCTACTTATGCTTATATGTACACTTTTACGTTACCTTCCAGTGATGTGCCAGAACCTTTGTGGTTGTTAAATATTTGGGGATTTTATGAGCCACAGCTGATAGCTTGAAATTAGCCATAGTGGGAATATTTACACCATGGATATAGGCAGACACTACAAATAGGCCTTTCTTTGCCTCCAGGGAACTAGTTTACCAGCATACTACTGTTTATATCTTATCTAGAAATGGTGGAGTCTTAATAAATGTGTGTTTTAAGACCTAGAGATGGTCATACTAAGTGGAGTGTCAGACGAAGACAAATATTGTATGATATTGCTTATGTGTGGCATCTAACAAAATGTAACAGATGAACTTATTTACAGAACAGAAACAGATTCACAGATCCAGAAAACAAACTTATGGTTAGCAAAGGGGAAAGGAGGGGAGGGATAAATTATGGGTTGGGGATTAGCAATATATAATAAAATATATAGCAAGTATATTTTATATACTACTGTAAATAAAAAAGATAAACAACAAGGTTCTACTGTATAGCACTGGGAACTAAATTCAATATCTTGTAATAAACTATAATGGAAAAGAATCTGAAAAAGAATATGTACGTATAACTGAATCACTTTGCCATGCACCAGAAACTAATACAACCTTGTAATCAACTATTTTTCAATTAAAACATTTAATGTGTTTTTAAAAAGTACTATGAAATTATCTATCATATTTAAATATTGCATATGTTGGGACTTCCCTGGTGGTCTAGTGGTTAAGACTTTATCTGTGCGTCCACAACTGGGGGCATGGGTTTGATCCCTGGTGGCGGAACTAAGATTCCTCATGCTACACAGCACAGCCAAAAACTAAATAAATTTTTAAAATATTGTTTATAATTTTAAATCTTAAGAACAATGGCAATGTTTTGGGTCCAAAAATGTTTCTAGGGTAAATAAATTTATGAGGTTGTTTTTTATTGATGGTGAGGGAAAAATGGGATTCATCCAAAACGTGCCTTCTAGTCAACTTGCCTGTGGTGCAGCTGTTCTATAAAGGAGGATATTTATGTATGTGGATGTGGTGACAGCTGTTTACATTTCTGTTTGTCACATTTTGAGTTGTACTCTGGTAGAGCTAAGATTTTGGTAAATTTAGCAGCATTAGAAGCAAGTTGATATCCCATTCAATGTGCAATGGTTGCTAAGGGACCATTCAATGCAAATTAGAAGTAATAATAGCTCTGGTTTAAAAGGGCAAAGAATTAGGGCTGGGAAGGGAAAATGACTCCCTACAGAGGACAAGGGTTTTGCAGTGACAAATGTTGGCCGCTTGATCTGGCCAGGAACAGAGAGCCAAGGAGTGGGGACAGAGCGGGATGGGGACAGCTGCATCACTCCTGGCAGGTCCCAGGCTCCTCTGGTCTCAGCTTGCCTCGAGTAAGTGCAAATAGCTGCAGAAAGCATGTTTGTTATGCAGAGTTGGCAGCCCAGCAATTGCAAATCTCAGTAACAGCATGAAAGATAAATTCTCTGACAGTAAGATGGCAATTCCTGGGCCACAAACAATACCACTGGAAAACACCCCCAAAGCTGAAGCTCTCCCAAAAGCATTGCAGCAGGACCATTCATTGACCACGGTAGAGCTAACAATGTCTGGACGCTGACTGCCAGGTACAGGACCTTGCTGGTAAACACTTCCTTGTATAGCCCATTCTTACAACAAACAAAGAAACTGGTGCATAGGTGGCTGAAGTCACTTGCCCAAGGTGCTTGGTGACCAAGAGAAGGAGCCAGGATTTGAGTGTCTGCTTTCAACTGCTCAGATCAAACAGAAAGAAAGATTTGCGTGAATAGTGATGGTCTGAAATGTGGTGATCAGGGCACAGGGAACAGATTAGTGAAGAGGGAGCATGTAAGAAAGGTAAAAGAGAAAGGCCAGTGGCAGACTGAAGGATGGAGACAAGACTGGGTCCAGTTCCCAGCTCAGGAGACCTAGAGCCTTGAATCAGGAGACGGAACCCACATAGAAAACCTAGACAGATCTGCTCTCTACTGGCCAAATAGCACCATTTATCAGACTGTTGCTGAGTCTATATACTGTTAAAGGCAGCCATGAATGTAGGAATTGAGGGGTTACTTTGGTTTAGAGCCCTTTGTAGAGGGGAGCATGCATGCTGAGCTGCACGTCTGGAGTAATGACCTGCAATCCAAGAGGTGGATTCTCATCACATGGAGGACTTTCTTGAGCAGGGGATTGGGACAAGGATTCAAAGATCCTAAGATAGGAACAAACCTATAGAAACACTGATCTTACCCTTGAGGGAGCAAATGGGAACCTTTATGTCATTGGAACAGAGTGACTGCCAAAAACTGGTTTATATGAACTCTATCTTTTGGTCTTGGGGGCCATTATTTCTTACCAAAGGCCAGTAGACACTGTACGCTTTACCAGCTGATAAGAATCTTTGTGGCTTGCTGGTCAAATAGTTATAGATTAAACCACCACACAAACGCACTGGGGCTCGACTTTGGTTGAGGAGCTCTTGGATGCACAGTGGACAGAACCCTGACTTTCGCTCAATGTCTTCGTTGTTTCCAGATCCAGCAGCACTGAAGGCAAGTTCTGGCTGCCAAGAAGGGAGCTGCAGGGTTGAAGCATCCTCTCCCAGCCTCCTCCCACAGGACCAAGTCCTCACCAACAGTTTTCTCTGTCTTTAAAAAACAATTATATATATATAGTTGAAGTATAATTGACTTACAATGTTTCAAGTGCACAGCAAAGTGATTCAGTTATAAATATATACATAAATTAAATATACATATAAATATACATATATATTATTTTTCAGATTATTTTCCATTATAGGTTATTATATGATATTGACTGTAGTTCCCTGTAATATACAGTAAACTTTTGTTGCTTGTTGCATATCTTTTTTTTAAAATTAGAAATCTAGCAAGGTATCATTTATATGCCACAAAAATATCTGTTTTAAGTGTACAATTCAATGGTATTTAGTACATGTAAAGAGTTGTACGTATCCTGCAATCTAATTTTAGAACATATCCATCATCCTCCCCCCCGAAAGAAGCCTCCTGCGCATTTGTGTTCACACCCAGTTCTTACCCCCAGGCCCAGGCAACCACTGGTCTGCTTTCTGTCTGAACAGTTTTATATGTGGATGAAACAGGGGATGTTTTGCAAACACAGTATCTGCCCTGCGCTTGGGATGAAGCAAAACACAGACCAGTTGACTATTTTTCATAGTCTCAGAAAAATAAAAAAATTCAGCAACTTTAAGGTATGATAATTTAATGTGTTAAAAGATGCAACAACCTACTGCTTTTTGTCTTTGAAGATATTCTGTGAAAGATCAGCTGTGATTTACTGGCTGACATGAAGGTTCAAACTTCCATGTTGCTGGATGATCATAGAGCTGCCCTGGAGACTATAGGGTGCGTGCCTAGATTTGTTTGTTACCATTTTTCCTCTGAAATTCATATTATTCATTTAACTTGTATTCTGGGGGGCTTCTCAGAGTACGAACTGCTCTTACAAGGCAGATTTCATGAGGAAGCTGGCCCAGTGTTTGAACCCTTCAGAATCGGGAAACTAGAACATCACAGCCACATTTGAATCTTGCCGTGTGTCCGGTAGGATCAGGTGGCTATGTGTGGATCCTCCCTCTCCTTTCTCTGATAGACCCTTTCTTTCCTCCTGCAGCTTTCTCCTCTCTCTCCTGTGCTGTCGAGTTTTGCCTCACCATTTGTATCAGGATGCACAACTGCCACAATTCTTTCCATTTACAAAACTCCTACCTTTGTTTGACCTGGCTTCCTCTTCAGGTACTGCCCATCCTCTCTGATTTCCTTTTCAGAGAATCATTGAATGGAATTGTCTACGATAGCTATCCCTCTTCTTCATTCACTCTTAAACTCATTCTGGGCAGGGCTTTGCATCTGACTTTGGGCTTCCCTGATAGCTCAGTTGGTAAAGAATCCACCTGCAGTGCAGGAGACTCCAGTTCAATTCCTGGGTTGGGAAGATCTGCTGGAGAAGGGATAGGCTGCCCACTCCAGTGTTCTTGGGTTTCCCTTGTGGCTCAGCTGGTAAAGAATCCACCTGCAATGCGCGAGACCTGGTTTTGATCCTTGGGTTAGGAAGATCCCCTGGAGAAGGGAAAGGCTACCCACTCCAATATTCTGGCCTGGAGAATTCCATGGATCATATAGTTCATGGGGTCCTTCTTTGTATGCGACACTCCACCAAACTGGCCCATGGTGTTGTTGCCAGTGACCCTGTGTGGCTAATCCCATAATTGACCCTCAGCCTCTCAGTGCAGCTTATCAGTTGCATTGACACCTTGATTCCCACCTTCCTGGAGTTCTCCCTTCTTCTAGACCCTGGAGCATCTCTGCCACTTGGCTTCTCACGCGCCCCGCTGGCCCTTCCTGCGCAGTCTGCTGTGCTGGCTGCTGCCCCTCACATCTCCCGTGTATCTGTGTTGGAGAGTCCCACAGCTTGCTTCTTCTCCTTTCTCTCCTTGGCCTGGAACCCTCTTGATGTGATCTCGTCCAAGATGGTAGGTACTTTAAACTATCGCTCTTGACTTCCAAACTTGTATCTCTAACCCTCCCATCCTAAAACTATGGGAGTTCAAGAGAATTGTTCATGGAGATGCTAGAAATGTGAGAGGGCTCAGTGGACCATGTTCTTGGACCTCTTCTCTTCTTTGTAGTCCCTCACTTGGTGGTGTTATCCAGTCTTATAGATTTATTTTAATGAAGTCCAGCTGAGTTTTCCTGTCGTGGCTCATGCATTTAAGGTTGCATGTAAAAACTCATCACTAAACCCAAAGTCACTGTGGATTTTCTCCTATGTTTTCTTCTAGAAGTTTTGAGGTTTTGCAGTTTACATTTTGGCCTATAATCCATTTTTGAGTTAATTTTTGTGAAATTGTAAGGAAGTCTGTATCTAAGTTTATTTTTTATATTTTGAAATTCAATTGTTCCAGCAATTATTTTTATTGAAAAGACTATCCTTTCTCCACTTAATTGACTTTGCTGCTTTGTCAAAGATCAGTTGACTATACTTGGTGTGGGCCTGCTTCTGAACTCTATTCTTTTCCATGTTTCATAACTTTAAATGTCACTGCTGAGGCTCTTCAATGTATATGTCTAACCTGGACTTCCCCCCTGGAGTCCAGACATATATATTCACTGCCTTCTTGTACGTCCACTTGAATGCCTAACAGGCATCTCAGACTGGCCACGTCCACACGTAATATGATCTCCTTCCCCACCATCCAGTCTGTTCCTCCTCCCATCTCCATGGCAACTCCATCTTTCCTGTTGCTTCCATCAAAAATATGGACTTCTCTCATCAAATAGGTCAAGAAATTCTATTGCTTCTACTTCAAAATGCATCATGAATCCAACCATTTCTCATCATCTGCACTACTACCATGCTGGTACAAGCCACCGTCATCCCTTGCCTGGGTCACTTCAGCAGCCTCCTAACTGGTCTTCCTGCTTCTGACCTTGCTTCCCAATAGTCTATTATCCACAGAGCAGCTGCAGGGATCCTGGTAAAGTCAGATCATGTCACTCTTTTCCCCAGCCCCCTACAGTGTCTTTCGTTTGAATTCAGAGAAAATTCCAAAGACCTTATGGTAGCTCACATGGTCCTTTATCACTTGTACTACCCACTCATGTCTCTCACCTCACCTCCCACTACTCTCCCTTGTTCATTCTGTTCCTGCCATCCTGGCCTCCTCCCTCTTCTTTGAACATCCAACAGAGGCCCCTGCCTCAGGGTCTTGGCATCGGTCCCCCTACTGGGCATGTTCTTTCCCAAGAGATTCACAGGGCCTACTTCCTCACCTTGTTCAAGACTTTGCTCAGATGTCACCTTCCTTTTTAAAAAAATTTATTTTACTGAAGTATGACTGATTTACAATGTTGAGTTAGTTTCTGTTGTATAGCAAAGTGATCCGTATATATATGTATATAATGTATGTAAATGGGCATGTGGGGTGAGGGATCTCCTGGAGGCCAGAGCTGGGGTGGGATTGGAAGAGTCTGAATGGGGCAAGTCTGCTAAGGGCTCAGGTGAAGGAATGCTGAGGGCACCCTGCAGGCCTCTGAGGAAGCCTGTCTCAGCCCTCAAGACACCTGGGCTTGGATGACCCCTCAGAGGGCATCAGCAGCTAGCAGGGTTGACCTTGAGCCCTCAGACGTGGGAGGCCACTTGTCCAGCTCTGTCCAGCCCACTGTTCTATACCCTGCCTGCCCAGTGGAGACCCAGTACATGGAGCGAGGGGAACAGGTGCTCCAAGCAGGTGCTTCCCCATCCCTGGAGTCTTGAGCAAGCCTGGCCAGGCAGGGGAGGAAGGGGCCATGCTGGAAGCTGTGAAGTGGACTAAGCTAAGGGCAAGGCCTGAGACCTACCAGAATATCACTGAGGGAGGGAAAAGAGCCATTCCACTGAGCGTGGCTGACAGCAGTGGCTACAGGAGATAACAGCCTGTTATGTGAACTCAGCAAAGCTCCTAAGGGAAAAGAAACAATGTTTGAGGACTGAGCTTGCAGCTCTAAATCCATGTTCAACAGCAGAGAATCGTCTTTGCTTCATGAGATAGCTTTACTTAAGATAAAGGGAGATAAAAAAGCCAAAAACTTAATTTCCTAAAAATATTTCAGATGTTGTTCCAGCTTTCTTCAGGACAAAATTTAAATCACTAGGCGAATTTGGTGGCTCAGATGTAGAGAATCCTCCTGCAATGCAGGAGACCCGGGTTTGATCCCTGGGTTTGGAAGATCCCCTGGAGAAAAGCAGGGCAACCCACTTCGGTATTCTTGCCTGGAGAATCCCCATAGACAGAGGAGCCTGGCGGGCTGCAGTCCACGGGGTCGCAAAGAGTCGGACACGATTGAGTGACTCAGCACACACCCAGGTGAATTTGTGCTCAGGAACATGTTGAGAAGATGTAGACCTTGGTCTCATCACTGTGCTCTGGTTTCCACAGGCATATTCTGCCCATTAAGCAGAAACCCTGCTCCTGACCTGAGCTCCCATCTCATTAAAGGAAGCAGCTCAGTCCCAGATCACAGAATCATAGTTTTAGAGCTAAAAGGCATGAGTTGGTTTATTATGCACAAGAGGTGGCATGCTCAGAGAGGTGGAGGTTTTGGTTAGGGTCACACAGCAGGTTGGGAATTGTGGTAAGCAGAAAAATGGCTCTGAGGATGTCCACATCTTCATCCCCAGAACCTGAGATGATGCTCCCTTTCAGGGCAAGCAGGAGTTTTCAGACCTGATTAACTTAAGGATGTTGAGATGCGGAGAGAATCCTGGAGTACCCAGGTATCATCACAGGGGTCCTTGTAAGCAGGAGGTATGGGGCCAGCGTCAAAGAGAGAGATGTGATCATGCAAGCGGAGGTCAGAGGGATGCGCCCATGAGCCAAGGAATGCAGGTGACTTCTAGAAACTGAAAAAGGCAAGGAAACAAATTCTCTCCATCACCAGAGGAACTGTAGCTCTGCCAACACCATGATTTTAGCCCCACAAGACTCATATCAAACTTCTGACTTCCAGAACTGAAAGATAGTAAATCTGTGCTGTTTTAAGTCATTCTGTTGGGCAGTCTCTTCTTAAAGCAACATAGGAAATGAATCTAGTAGTAAAGCCCCATTAAAGCACCCACCTCCTAAGTCCTGTTCCCCTGGGGTTCCTGCCACAGTTCTGAGCTGGTGATGAAGCAGGGTGATTCCTCGAGCAGGTAGAAAGCCCCACAGGGCCCTGGCTTGAGTCCTGTGCTGTGACAGAGGCCTGGCAGGTGACGGAGGGTCTACTGGGTGGAGAAGCATCTTTCCAAAGGGTGTGGCCAGTTCAGGTGTGGTTCAGACAAGGACAGCTACCAGAGTTTTGAGACCTAGAGTCCAGGGTGGTCAATGGTTGAGAGTTGTGGAGGCCACTAAGGGTTCTGTGCCCATGTGGACTTGGTGTCCAGAGGCCCCCTGGAGTGGGGGAGCGGGACTTTAGCACTGGACAAGGCTCCTAGGTTGGAGCCAGGGCAGGAACGAATGGGGTGTCTGGTGGGAGGGCCAGATCTGCAAGGATGTGTGAGTGCCGCTGAAGGTCACTGGTGGTAAAGGCAGCGAATGAGACCTGGGGATGAAGTGGTAAGTGCGGGCCACTCAGCCTAGGGCTAGGTAGGGAGGCTGGATGACTGATCACTTCCCTTTCCAGCTGGGACTGCTTTAAGAACTGAGGTGGGGCTGGTAGGGATGGAGGGAAGGGATGTCAGTGAAGGCAGCTTCTGGAAGTTGAGCAAGACAGGGGCAGTGGAACGAGGCAGAGCCCTTATTCTGCCTACCACAACCCCCAACTTGCTGTGTGATCCTACCCAAAGCGTCCAGCTCTCTGAGCCTGCGTCGTCTTGTGTTTCATAAAGAATGGCTTGAGGCTGACCTTTCCCGCCACCCTCATAGACGAATTTAATAGTCACAACAATATACAGCTAATGCAAAGTTCTGCTATGGCTATAAAATAAGATCACATTTCCCTTTAAATGCCCAAATTCCAATAGCTCAGTGGCCCCAGTCTTGCCTAGATATTGGAATAACCTGGGGAGCTTTGGGCAAGGGCCTGTGGGCGACCCCACAGGGGTCCTACCCCTGACTTGACTTGTCCAGAGGCAGCCTGGACACTGGGATTTGGAGAAGCACTTGAGGGCCCTGCTAGGGTAGCCCCATGAGCTTATCACCTGTATGCTAATCTCTCTAAGGATCCCCCAGCTGTGTCCCAGGTTCCTCCAGGGCTTGGGCAGGGCCCCCACAGTTTCCAGCACAGCCTCCTGACCATGCCACTGGGCCCCTGCCTCCTGCTCTGGAACCTTGGCCTCAGGAAATGGTGCTCTCCCTAAAGCTATGGCACCAAGTGTAAGACTGGCCCTCTTGTGAAGTGGGGCAGGGCACCCAGGCCTTCCCGAGGCCCCAGGACAGTGGATTGGAAGCAACCAGGATGAGGTGGCTTGCAGGGCCCATGGGGCCAGGCTTGTCCTTGGGGACTCTCCCAGGGCCACTCACTCCCCTGCCAGAGGAACCAGCCTGTCCCCTGCCTAGCCATGCTCTGGATATCACCAGCACTCACAGAGCAGACCCCAGACCAGCCAGCTCTAAGGTCTGACCCAAGCCCCACCTTCAGCCCCAGGACATCAGGAAGGAAGGTACGTTCTCTGGAGGGAAGCCCGTCCTCACCCATAGTCCCCGGGTGGCCTCTAGAGACATCCAACAAATGTTCAACGTCTGCCCTTCCAGGTATATGGGCCTCAAGAGTCTGAGTAACCTGTTGAATAGTCTCCTCCAGCAGTAAGCAGAGGGCAGGATTCAGGACTGTTTTCTTCACCATATGACTGCTTGTTTGGGCGTCCCAGATCGCCCCGGGGGTAAAGAATCCGCCTATCAGTACAGAAAACATGAGATGTGGATTCAATCCCTGGGTCGAAAAGATCCCCTGGAGAAGGAATTGGCAACCCATTCCAGTATTCTTGCCTGGAGAATTCCATGGACAGAGGAGTCTTGCGGGCCACAGTCCACGGGGTCACAAAGAGTTGGACACGACTGAAGCGACTTAGAATGCAGGAAAGCCAGGAAACAACCACCCCAAGTAGCTCAGATGATAACAGGCAATGATTCACAGCTTGAGTCCATCCAGACAATGGCCATGTGTCTCCCAGAGAAAGGCTTCAGGGAGGAGCTCTTTCTCCTGGTTACAAATTAGTCACAAAAAATGAATATTTATAGAGGATGAGAAAAAAAGGACAGCAAACTTCTAATTTTAAAATGCCAAAAAATGCCTTCAAGAGCACCAAATCCAGGAAAATGAACTAATATTTTCATTGACAGCCTGACATATATCTATGTTTTTCCCTATTTTTTTTTTTTTTTGGCTGTATGCTCTTTGATCACCCGTCATATTCTCTGGAGAGAATCAAAAGATAAACACGTTCTGTTTGGCATAATTTCACATTAGCATAATTTCCTTGAGCCTGAATTGATCAAAATTCACTGCATCTGGAATGACAGACTTGAGCAGGGCAAGATATGTCCGATACTTCCAATCGGATCTGATATGTTGGGATATAGAAAACGTGTGACTTCCACGGAGACGTACATGCTCAGTGTTGGGAGTATTTATAGGTTTGTGTCCTGTAAACACAGAGGCTCTGATAAAAGTTTATCAGAAAAGAGAGAAAAGAACACGATATATTTATAATTGTCTACACTTCAGTCTGGAGACTGTGACAGGAGAGAATGGCCCTTCTGATTGCTGTTGATGAGAGCTGAATCTTCTACTTGCAATTCTACACATCTGGTGAAGCAAAGAATTTTCCAGAGACCAGCTCCTGGCTGGGTACATTTTAAACCTTGTTTATCCTCCTCCCCACAGTGTTCTGTTGCTGGCTGCCTGAGACATATCCTTGTTATAATATGGCGCTGGGTCCTCAACCTTCATGGCCAGGCCCAAGGAGCCCGCCCAGAGGATAGCAAGACCCTTCCTGGGGAATATTCTTGTGCCAGGGCAGTAACTTAGCTACACGTGGAAGTGACTGCAGACCACCAGCTAAACTAAATGGCCCCCAGCCTCATTTCCCATGCTGGATCCCCCAAATGCCATGGCCTTTCCACTGTCACCTGGCCTCTAGGAGAGTATGACATAGGGGACTTTGGAGTGGACGTAGGCGGTGGTCTTATGCAATGATGGTAGAATATCTTAGTTCAAAATATTTACAGAAACATATGACTGTGTTTCCAGGGTCTGCGAAGCGGCCTGGCGAGAGAACGGCCCTGAAGCTGGAGCTTCCGAGGTTTCGTTGGCTGAAGGCACTGCCCCTGTGCTGTGCACATAGTCCTCCAGACCTGAGCAAGGGGGATTTCTTTTACATTTGAATAGCCAATAGACTATTTAGAATGTTTTTCGTATAACAAGGGACACTGCCTCAAAACGTAAGCCTCTGTTTGGTAGCCAGAAAACTATTATACTTGAAAGTTTAAAGTTTTTTCCAGTATCTGGAGTCCCTTGGACATCAAGGAGATCAAACCAGTCAACCCTAAAGGAAATCAACCCTAACTATTTACTGAAGGACTGATGCTGAAGCTGAAGCTCCAATACTTTGGCCACCTGATGCAAAGAGTCGACTCATTGGAAAAGACCCTGATGCTGGAAAAGATTGAGGGCAGGAGGAGAAGAGGGTGACAGAGGATGAGATAGTTGGAAGACATCACTGAGTCAGTGAACATGAGTTTGAGCAAACTCCGGGAGATAGTGGACAGAGAAGCCTGGTGTGCTGTAGTCCGTGGAGTCGCAAAGAGTCAGACATGAGTTAGTGACTGAACAGCAACAATTCATTAAGAGTTAATTAAAAAAAAAAAAAAGAGTTAATTTTTTCTCATCCAGAACTAGCCATTTCCCTTTTTATATCCTTAAGGATACCTTGCTGATATTTTAGTTATCTGAGGTCAGTCACTAAATGAGTGTTTTGCAAACTGAAATCTAAAAGTCCTTGAGGAGAATTTTGAAATGCTTTGTTGGGTGAAATAGTAAAAAATTCTGGGAAAGTTTGGTGGTTTCTTATAAAACTACACATGCAATTACCATACTATCTGGCACTCTCACTTGCAGGCACTCTCTCTCTCACTTCCTTCATCCCAAAGAAATGAAAATTTATGCTCACATGAAAACTTGTACATGAATGCTCATGGCAGTTTTATTTATAATATCCCCCAAACTTGAAACAAACCAGATGTCCTTCAGCAGGTGAACGGTTTAACAAACTGTGTTGTATCCATACCACGGAATTCTGCTGCTGCTAAGTCGTTCAGTCATGTCCGACCCTGTGCGACCCCATAGACGGGGCAGCCTACCAGGCTCCCCTGTCCCTGGGATTCTCCAGGCAAGAACACTGGAGTGGGTTGCCATTTCCTTCTCCAATGCATGAAAGTGAAAAGAGAAAGTGAAGTCACTCAGTCGTGTCTGACTCTTAGCGACCCCATGGACTGCAGCCTACCAGGCTCCTCCGTCCATGGGATTTTCCACGGAATCCTAGCCAGCAATAAAGAAAAAAACAAATTCTTGATACACACTATGCTTTGGATGAAGCTTAAGGGAATTATACTGAGTACAAAAGCCAGTCCTAAAAGGCTGCATACTGTATGGTTCCATTTACATAAGACTCTTAAAATGACCAAACTATAGAGATGGAGAAGAGATCTGTGGTTGCCAGGGGCTTGGGGGTGGCGTGGGTACAGCATAGAGGGGAGATGTGTGTGATTATAAAAGGGTACCTTCAGGGATCCTTGTGGTGATGGGACTGGTCCTTGTCTTGACTGTGGTGGCAGAAGCTGCTCATGGGATAAACTTGCAGGGAACTAAACATATGCAAAAGTAAGTGCAAATAAGTAAGTTCATGTTAAACTGGGGAAATCATTCAGATTGGTATTTTGTCAGTCATCGTCAATGTCAAGGCCCTGGCTGTAATCTTATTATAGTTTTGTGAGATGTTGTTACCACTGGGGAAACTGTTGAGGGATGTGTGAGATCTCTAGGTATTATTTCTATTCTTTTTTTTTTTTTTTAATGATTGTATTTATTTATTTTTGGCTGTGCTGGGTCTTCATTGCCCTGAGGGCTTCTCATTGTCGTGGCTTCTCTGGTTGTGGAACATGGAGTCTAGGGCACGCGGGCTTTAGTAATTTAAGCTCGGTTGTTGTGGATCCCAGGTTCTAGAGCACAGGCTCAATTGTTGTCGTGCACAGGCTTAGCTGTCTCGTGGAATCTTCCTGGACCAGGGATTGAACGCATGTCTCCTGCATTGGCAGGTGGATTCTTTACCACAGAGTCATCCGGGAAGCCCTTGGTATTATTTCTTATAACTTCATGTGACTCTGCAATTATCTCAAAATAAGTTTAATTAAAAATTATGTGAATATTTCGATGGTAATCGAAAGACAAGTATCTGTACGTTCTGGATGATCCGAGTGACCCCTTTATAGCCTTATAAGCTAGTTCCCCAGTGGATCATCAGTGCTTTCTTTGGAATGAATGTTTATTGCCAGTCACTTTGCACAAGTAACAACATCTTGGCAAGAACAGAATCAATGACAAGCCTCCCTGGTGAGCAGGCCAAGTGTCAGAGAAAGAGTCTGCAAGGCAGAACTGAAAAACATGCTTATTGGCTCCCTAGGGTTGACTGTATTATTGTAATGCCAGTTAAACATGCAAGCTCATATACAGATTTCTAACTGAATATAATAAAAACTACAAAACCAATAAAATTCAAATTAGTGCCATTAATTTACTGCAATGAATGATGCTGCTGTGTTGAAACTAACTGGTTGATTACAAAGTGGCGATTATACACACACTGCTACAGGGCTTGCCTACCTTTTTTTTCAGAATTGGGGCTACTTTGCTTACAACTTGAACTTCCTAGGGAGCCTGGGCGCACGTCAGAAAAGGCCTCAGATCCTCTGGGATAAATATAACAAGGACCATTAGTTCTTAAATCTTCTTAACAGCACACTTTCGTGCTCAGACATATCCTTGACCAGCTTGGTTAGCTTGTTTCCTGGCCTTAGCAAATACGAGGATTATTTCTGCAGGCTATTACGAGGATTATTTCTGCAGGCTATCCCCTCGTGAAATGACCACAGAGAATGTGACAATCATGGAGAGATTGGACAATTACAAAAAAGCAGATACAGAAACGAAATATTTTAGTGATTGTGAGGAAAAGGCACAGAACTTCTGAGAAAATCACAGTCCGACTGCCCAGCACACCGAATAATGTTCATGATAATGCTTATAGTGATGAATGGAAGGTCGAGGTAAGTTGAGAGGCTCACGCTTGGGCAGATTGGGTGCTCCCACCTGGACTCTCATGTGTTTTGGAGTTCTGGTCCTTGAACAAGCACTCTTCTGTCTTCCGCAGTCCTGAGCATCCATGGGCGACTCTTTCTCAGCAGGAAGAAGGCAGACGCTGTGGGCACCTGTGCTTGAGCTCATGTGTTGGGATGGGACGGGGGAGGGAGATGGAATTCTATGACATGCAGAATAAATGGCCTCACACGTGATTAATTGTGCCCCCCCCCCCACTTTGTGGGCTCTCAGGGCTGCTGATAATTGCTCCCTTTTTCAGGATTTCAACGTGGCACATCCGACCTTTCAAGCTTTCATCTTCACACCTCTTCATGCCTCTTATGACAGATAATTACAGCTGAGGATGAACACCAACAGGAAAGCAGACCTCTTCTCTTCACGTTAGGCACTTCCACCAACATTTTAAGACAAATTATCAATAACTGTGCTCGAGAAAGCGGTACCAGCAGAAGCTTCTGAGATACTGAATTGTTTTGTGACTGTGGAAAAAAGAAGGCCATTTCCATGACAAATAGGGGAACTTTTATGAAGTGATTAAATATTAATTTATCCAACAAATATTTATTACATGCCTTCAGTGTTCAAGATGCCTTATTAGGGACCGCAGGGTACACAAAGCCATACATGTTTCAGTTCCTGATCTAATGGACTTTATAACCTGGGAGTTTAAAATAAGATTTATTGTTCCAAAGTCCTAACATATAAAGAAGTGTCAAAAATGTAGTTTGGTGACTTCCCTGGTGGTCCAGTGGTTACACTCTGCCTGCTAATGCGGGGGACACAGGTTCGACCCCTAGTCCTGGAAGATCCTACATGCCGAGGGGCAGCTGAGCTGGCTTGTGTGCCACAAATACTGAGCCCACGCTCTGCAGCCCATGCTCTGCAACGAGAGAAAAACCTGCACAGCCCAACAGAGAGTACCCACTGCTTGCCACAACTAGAGAAAAGTCCATGGGCAGCAATGAAGACCCCAAAATAAACACATAAATAAAATAAAAAAGAATTAACTATTAAAAAAAGAATTAGCTATGCAAACATGGAGTTCAATCTTAGTGACCAAGGAGGCGAGAAGTGGGGATGTGTAATGACAAGGCACCCCCGAGCTGCCCCAGAAGGATGAGCAGTGCAGAAGGGCAGGAATGGGCAAGCGCATGCTCCATGGAGGGCACGGTGTGGGCAAAGTTGTAGGGGTTGGAGGTAAGGAAGCAGTGAGTTTCTCTGGACAGTGAAATCCTGATGCGGGCGTAGCTGGAGATGGGCAGAGACCAGATTGTAAAGCACTTTTTAAATGCCGGGCTAAGCAGTTAAGCTTTATTCTTTGGGAAGTAGAGTGACGAGCAGCGGTAGTATTAGTGGGGACAATTAGAACGGATGAGAACAATCTCCACTCCACTAGGAGGCCGCCGCAGGAACCCAGGTAGAAGGCCTGAAGAGGGAAAGTGAAACTTTAGTTTCAGGGAGTCTGGCACGACCACGTCAGGTCAGTCTGGAGGGACATGAGCCTCATTTTTGGTCATGGGCAGCAGATAGGGAAAGCAGATGTTTGATAAGACTGTACAGCTTTCATCGGGAGGGAACCCAGCCTCCAAGGCATTCCTGCCCCAAAGGGCTTGCCCAACTTCAGTGTTTTTGTTACTGAGTCCAACCTAGCACTGCTTGCCTGCATGACAGGCCAATAAAGGGAAAGACAAGTTGCTGGGGCAAGGAACAGAGACTTTATTTGAAAAGCAAGCAAACCAAGAAGATGATATAGACTTGTGTCCCCAAGAAACTGTCTTGCCTGAGTTAGAATTCAGGCTTCGTTTATACTAAAAGGGGAGGGAGGAAAGTCAAATATTTCCTGGCTCCATCAGCCACCAGAGATGTGTTAATTTCCTCCTCCTTGCAGTCATTCACAGGTGGGTCTGGTCAGGTTGTTTACTGTGAGCTAAGCAAAGGTATTTTAGCTTAATGCTCATTACCTGGGGAGGCAAGTTTCCCAGAGATGGGCTCTTATGTATAATTTAAGCTTCCCTTTAGTAATTAATTTATAACAGAATATAAAAGTTTCTTCCCTATTACCTTTTGGAACTAATGTACTAAATTTATCTCATCTGCAGGTTGACATTTCGCAGTTTTGAACTGATCCTATGTAGTTTCATGAGATGTGCCTTGAATCTCCCCAGAAGGTAACCCACACCTGTCGGTGAGTCTCAAACCTATGGCTAGAGTTGGTCAGGACCCTAAGATTGTGCCTAGCACCCAGTAGGAGCACAGCAAATGCAGATGTTTATGACCGTGGCTCCTATGAAAGACCAAGCTCAAATCAGAACCTTTATTGGTTCATTCACTCGGCCGCGTATGCCGAGCCCTACTATGTGCAGGAGCCAGGCCACGTCTGTAGCTGTCCGCCTCCGTGCTCTTCCCCTTCTCCGAACTCCTCTTGCTCTCCTCTGTTTTCCTCACCAGCAAGTTCTTCCCTCCAGAGGTGGGAGGGAGCAGAGGTTCCCCTGCTGGGTGGGATCTGGACTGACCACCAGCAAGGAGAGGGTTGAGGGCCACCTTTGTGGGGAGTAAGCCATGAAGTCCAAACGTGTCACCAGGCATGGGACAGCATCGCTGGTGCATATGACAGCAACAGCAGGTCCTGCATCGGGAAAAGGGGAGAGGGGAGCATGGGGAGGCCTGGGCAAGCCTGGTCTCCATCTGTGCCAGGCGCAAGTTCTTTACCATTACACCTCATGCCTGTCATGACCTTCCAGTGAATGCGGCACTATCATCCTGATTTTAAAGATGGAGAAGCTTGTTTTTACAAGGACTACGTAATATTGCCCAGGTTACACAGGTTGTAAGCTGGATTTGAACCCAGAACATTCTGGCTCCAAAGCTCAGGCGCTGGCCCAGCCGCTTTACTGTTCCCTAAAGACAGATAACAACGTGACCACTGTGGCCTGAACGGGTACACGGTTCACCACCTCACTTCTGGGGCTTAGCACAGGGTCAGACACACACTAGTGAGGGTGTCAGTCCCTCAGTCATGTCTAGATCTTTGCGACCCTATGGACTGCAGCCCACCAGGCTTCTCTGTCAGTGGAGCTCTCCAGGCAAGAATACTGGAGTAGGTGGCCATTTCCTTAAAAGCTCATGAAGTGTTTGTAAAATGAATATATAAGAATGCATAATTTCCTTAAATAATCATTCTAGTACTAGCCTGCATCAATGTAACGTTTTATTGTTAGTGCTCACTCAGATTTCAGGGGTAGCAAACATGATCCTATCCTACTCTGCCTGTAAAAATGACCCCGTGCAAAGGCCAGGACAGGTTTAATAGCCCCATTTTGCAGAGAAGGAAACTGAGGCTTAGGAAGTTTAAGTGACTTGTCTGAAGTCCCAGAGTAAGGGCATCACGATGTAGAATTCAAAAGCCTTTTTTTTTTTTTCACTTTAGCTCAATACCCCTTCGCCACGGCTGTGCTTCCTCCTCTAGTAATGAGGTAGAACCCAAGTGCAGAGTCTTTCTTTCCTCATTAGCATTCTTTCCAAAACAGGCAACAGTGGGCCCATCCTATAAAATGCCATAAAGCAGACTCGTGTGGTCTTCGTCCTGCTCTGGAAGCATCTGTGAGTTGTGCTCTGGAGGCAAGGGGAGAAAATGTATTAGGTTCTCTAATATGATAATAATATAAAAAAAATTTATGGTGCCCCAGAGGGAGAGAATTACAGATGGATGAAAGGTGACTATTTAATGTAGAGGCTTTATTTTAAAGGGGTATAAAAATAAATAGAAGAAAATAGAGCGCAAGCAGAACCTGCAGATAATGGAAGGCGGATGGGCCTTGTTTCATGGCGCTCCTGCCGCAGCCCACCTCCCTGCGTAAAGATGGCCATTTTTAACATTTCTGACTTCATCATTTTTCAAGTAGCTCCACCGTCTCTTGCTTATCTGCCAGTCCTCAAGAGATTTCTAGAACTCCAGGAGTGCGTTTGGCCTCTCTTTACTTCCCTTACTTCACCACCTCCCTTAAGGTTCTTCCTGAAGTCAGACCCTGGGCTGGGCTTGAGGATGGGAACTTGTGTGCCTGAGTCCATGATGCCATGACATCTGTGTGACCAGCTGGGGGCGCTCTGTGGGCAGGAGCCATGTCCCAGGAAGCCAGGAGGCTGCAGATCCTCACTTCACACACTCGGGTCCCTGGTTGCCACCCTATCCCCTTCTACTTCCCCTCCCTCACCCCTGGGCAGGTTGTTTTGAACTCTTCCTCTGCCGGGGGATACACATAGACCTGCACCCCAGAGGAATAGCCAGGGTGGGGTTCTGCCCATCACCCTCTTGTTGCAGGCCTTAGTCTGCCCTGCTTGACCCATCCCACCCCTGCCCTGGAGGGAAGCTGCCAGGACACTGTGAGCAGGCATGTCAGCCCTGAATTCCAGCTGCACTTCACCAAGACCTTGCAGGACGTAAACTCTGCTCAAGTTTCTCCGAGTCCAGCTTCACTCCAAACTTCACTGTCCTCGGGAGGCCACTAACCTTCCACCTACAACAGTCTCCCTGTCCCTGGTGGCTCAGATGATAAAGAACCCACCTGCAGTGTGGGAGACCCAGGTTTGATCCCTGGGTTGGGAAGATCCCCTGGAGAAGGGAATGGCGACCCACTCCAGTGTTCTTGCTTGGAAAATTCCATGGACAAAAGAGTCTGGTGGGCTACAGTCCATGAGGTCGCAAAGAGTCAGACATGACTGAGCGACTCTTTCACAACAGTGTCCATCTGCTACAGCCGCTCTTTGATCAAACTAAAGCATTTTTTCTCCTTTATTCTCTGTCTGCTGCCCTCCCAGCCTTCTGGTTTCAGGGTCTCCCGTCCTGCAGGTGGGCTCTGGGGGGTTTGAGTTTTGCTGTCAGCTTTTTTGACTTCCGTTCTGTCTTCATTCTGACCTCTCGTTGATGCAGACAAGCCAGGCAGCCCCATCTCAGCATGGGCATGGAGGAGACGATGGTTCCCTCCAGGGCCGTGAGGGGTGGGGTGGGGCAGAAGGGCCCAGACAGTGAGGAGACAGGAGGCTGGTCTTGTCTTCATCTTCCTGCAACATCGCCCCTCTCCACTGTTCAGGCCTCCCTGCTCCCCCTGCCTAGACTCGCCTTCCAGTCTGGCAGGGCCTGGAGCCTCCCACAGGCCCGTCTCCTTGGTAGTCCCCACTCTCCCCTGACCAGGGTGGGGCCCCTGCCCTTCTGCTATTCCAGCTGAGCCCCCACGTGAGACAGGCTTCTGACTGGGGGTGGAAGGCCTGGCTCAGGGCACCTGGAGGATGTGCCAGGGGGCAGGTGCAGGGGCTCCTGTGGACTGAGGCTCTTTCTCTGCTTGGCCCACACTTTTGCGGGCTGGTTCGTGGGGACCAGTTCTCCTAGCATCCTGCAAACAGGCAGGGCGTGGCTGCAGCCTCCAGGTCTGTTTCTCAGAGTTGGACAGAGTGGCCTCATCCCCAGCCACTGTCCGGCAGGGCTGGGGTTTGACCTCCCCACACCATTGCCTCATCATGGGGCTTTCACTTCAGGGCTCGGCCTGCCTCCATGTTCCTTGGTTTCTCAAAATACACTGTAGGGTGCCACGCATGCGCACAGTCAGACATGCTAACAAGCACTGGGAAACCTTCGCTTTCTTAAAACAGAACTCTAATGCAAACGCACTTCTGCTGTTTTTCAAAAGCCAGATCGTCATGTACAGAATTTCCATTTCTTCTGAGTTTAGTTCAAGACTGGCTGCTGGGGGACACGGCTGACATGGGGTGTCTGGACTCTCTGGGGCGGGGGAGCTTCTCCCAATAGCCGGCAGCAGGCAAGGCTTGGGCCCCATGAAAGGTCTCTTTTCTCAGAGGTCCTGTCCTGGGCCCCGAGAACATAGCAAAGTCTTAAAAGGTGAATGATTCCAGGAGATATAGGACAGAAAAGTGAAAGGAGTCTGGGGAAAAAACTTATTTGGGGAATGTGTGCCTTCGAGGCCCTGCGTGCACACACACTTAAAGACAGTGGTGAGAGTTCAGGTCATTGGAAAGAGCCCTCGTGAATTTTTTAGGTCTTTTAGGCAGGAAAAGGGATTTTTTTTTTTTCCTTCAAAACTATTCAGTTGTAGGGCTTCCCAGGTAGCTCAGTGGTCAAGAATCCGCTTGCCAATGAGGGAGACACAGGTTCGATCCCTGGGTCAGGAAGATCCCCAGGGGGAGGAATTGGCAATCTACTCCAGTATTCTTGTTTGGGAAGTCCCACGGACAGAGGAGCCTGGCGGGCTACAGTCCATGGGGTTGCAGAGTCGGACAGGACTTAGTGACTAAACAACAATTCAGTTTTAAGTTTCTGTGTAAAATGTGGACATAATATTGTTATTTCTCTTCCTCCTAATTGGTGAATCTGTGGGATCCTTGTTTTTCATTAAAAGAAAACCATGTCTTATCGAATTTCTGCAGTTTTACTTAACGTCTAAACTGTGTTCAAAGCCCGTTTCCTTCTTGAACAAGGCTGATGGTCTGCATCATTGGAGCAGAAGTAGAATGAGCAAAGCCTCAGTTTATTCTCATGTGAATCCACGATTTCCGTGAAGAGTTTAGCAGATAGGGGGTCTGGAGGAGAAATTCAATAGGTCACCTTTGGGGAATTTGAACTTGGGCCATTTTTAAAAAATTCTGGACAGACCTCATTTTATTTTGTAAGAAAACCTAGAAATGACTCACCAAAAAGAATCCACATAAAAATGATATGTAGGAGTTTTTGAATAAAAATAAGCCATAAATAAGTAATAAATCCTCGATAGGCCCATTGAAAATGGATAGCAATAATGTTGTGTTTACTGCCTCACTCCCAAAGCACAGATATTTATTATAATTCAGGGCAATTCATTGTACTTGTCTGGCATTTATAAAATTCTCATCATATTATTAGAGTAAGAACCCATTTTCTAGGAAGTATTGTTGTAATAAACTGTAATTAGTGGGTTGTAAACAGCCGTAATTCATTTTTGGAAGGAAAAGGCATGTGGACAGCTAAATATTTGTGAGCCGGTCTGCTCGCTGGAGCATTTCCATCAGCTGGACGCGCACCTGGAGCGCGGGGCTCATGCGGGACGCAGCCGGACTCCTCAGCTCCAGGCTGCCTTTCACGGAGACCACTGGTTTTTCCACCACTTCCCCTGAGGACGGCCCCGTCCCAGCGCTCCATCTCGATGCAGCTTCTGTTGTTTTACAGCGTGCTCGTCCGGATACCAGCGAGAGGCACTCTTGGCGGCCCATCTGGAAGAGGAAGCGGGGCAGGTGCCCGCCGGCCGGGCTCCCAACGACACGGTGTGAGACCTCGGGCTACAACACGGGACCCGGGCGCTGCTCCGACCCCTCGTGTCTTGTGTTGCAGCCGGAGGGACGCAGGTCCGCAGCAGAGCCTGCTCCCCGCCCGCGCGGGACTAGGCAGCGGGAAGGAAGGCGGGTGTGCGCTCTACAGGGTGGCCTGGGGGCAGCCCCCGCTCGGACCCCTTCTCGGTCCGCGATCAGTCTCCGTACAGGGCTTCGTTCACCCCTAGTCCGCGTTGGGTCCCTCGTGCCGGTTTCCCGGGGCGCGCAGCCTGCTTCGAGCTGGGTTTTGAGGCCGCTCTCCGCTCCTCACAGGCAGTGCCCCCCACCCAGCTCAGGTGACCACAGTGAGGCTTGAAGGGCCTCAAGAAAGTTTCTCCCCCAACGTCTCTCTCATTGGTGGGAAAGCCCACCGTTAAACCCGCATTCCTGCTGGTGGAGAACAGACATTGCTTTTTTAGTGGTTTCTTTCTTTTTTTTTTTTAAATTTTTATTTTTACTTTATTTTGCTTTACAATACCGTATTGGTTTTGCCTGTAGTTGTTTCTTAAATGTATTTTTCTGCAAGGTGGTAGATTAAACCATTGCAGGCATCAGCTGGGTTTTATTGGTTACATTCCTCTCCAACATGGCTGGGATTTGAGACGGAAATGGAATCTGATGGTGAATTTCCATAGGGAAAAAGCTCCAACAGAGGATCCTCCAACTGGAGGTGGGAGACATCAAAGGCAAGCGCCTTCACCATCTCAGCACAGGCAGGAGCTGTGGATGCGGAGTCCAGAGAGCTGTAAGCTGGGGTCTGTGGGTCACATTTCTGCAGTGCACCTGCCCCCACCCCCACCCCCCAAGTAGTGGCTTTCAGCCAGATCTGAATCAATCCCCCACCCACAACTGGGTGTGTTTCTTCCACAGCCATCCAGTCCTCAGTACAAATCATCTGTTCATTCCTTCACTTTTTTGCTGGCCTCGTGGTGCTCATGAAGCCGCCTATTTTAGAAGGAACTTACTAGGTTTTAAATGTAATAGGTTCAGCATTTTTCCTTGACTGATTTGGAGGGCAGTGGAATAAAGTGAGAGGCCATATTTAAATGAGCTGAAGGGGAAACCAGGTGGCTGAGAAGGTTGAGATGAAATGGTGGTTTTCAGCTGGTCCTGGAATTCTTCCCAGGCAATGTGATTATTTAGGAAAATACCTTGGGATGGAAAGTGGTTTGGCCAGACATCAAGGAATCAGTAGAAACATCTAGATTGCCTTGTATTAGAAATGAACAATTCTTTGGAGGTGGGAAGAACAGGAAAGGAATGAGAAGTAAAGAGAATAGGTCACATGGCGGGGGTTTTATTGTACAATCTGAAGAAGAACCCAGCCTGTATCCACTGGTGTTCACTAACGTCTGTTACACCCGCAGAGGCCTCGTCTGAATGGGGTTCTGTTAGTTTCTTGGTTTTGTTGGAACTTGGCGGAAGGGACTGGGTTTCACATTCATGGCACACGTGAGATGGCCTGATGATTTGTAAACTGAACTAATTTAGGACAGATGTTAATTTGGAGAGGCATGCTCATCATTCAGGAAATTTAAGAAGTCTTTGTGGGGAGGCAGGGTGGTTAGCTTTATGTTTCAACTTGGCTGAGCAGCGGTGACCAGGTATTTGGTCAAACGTTATTCTAGATGTTTCTGTGAGAGTCTTTGTTGGATGAGATTAACATTTAAATGCGTGGACTTCAAACCAATAAGCCTTCCTAGGGTGAGTCAGCCTCATCCATTCCTTGAAGCCTTACTAGAACAAAGACTGACTTCCTTTGAGCTAAAAGGAATTCTCCCAGTAGACTGTGTTTGGAGTTGAATGACAGCTCTTCCCCAAGTCTTCAGTTTGCTAACCCTGCAGATTTGAAATTTATTATGCCTCTACAATCACATGAGCCAATTAAAAAAAAAACTCTCTCTATATATATTTATGTATGTATACACATCCTACTGGTTTTCTTCCTCTGGAGACCCTGACTAACACAGGAGAGGATATCAGAATGAGGGTCGGAGACAATCTTATCTAGATTATTTGAGACAGTAAGACTCTGCTGATGTAGAGGTGAAGACTTATTTTTTTCTTAAATTGATTTCCAGTTTAATTCCATTGTGGTCAGAGAACATATTTGGCATGATTGCAATGCTTGAAATTTATTGACTTGTTTAATGGCCCGATAAATAGTCTGTATTGGTGAATATTCCATGGGCACTTGAAAAAAATATGTTTTCTGCTGTTGTTAGGTGGGGTGTTCTATAAGTGTCAATTAAGAAATCTTTGTGGATGGTGTTTTTCTTTTTTTTTGTATGCTTATTAATATTTCTGTCTGCTTATCCTAAAGATTACTGAGAGAAGTGTTGAATACCCAAGTAAGATGAAAGATTTGTTTGGTTCTGTCATTTTTTGTTTTAGCTATTTGTATGTGAAAACTTGTTGTTGGGTGCATATATTTAGGCTTGTCATGTCCTGTAAAACTGATCCTTTTATCATGATGAAATATTCCTCTTTCACTGGTGATTATCCTTGTCTTGAAGTCTGCTTTGTTATTAACACAGTTGCACCTACTTTATTCTGATTAGCATTTGTGTGGCATGTATCTTTCAACCTGTGTCTACTTCTATTTAATGTGTAACTCTTATAAAATATATTGACTCTTTTATTAAAAAATACAAATGATCTTCTATTGGAGTGTCTAGTTCATTTACACTTACTATCATTACTCATATGGTTGGTTTAACCATTTTGTTCCTGTTTTCTGTTTGTCCCATCTGTTCTTTGTTTCTTGTTTCATGCTTTCTCTTGAATTAATCGAGCTCATTCTGGTGTTCCATTTTGTCTCTTTTATTTGCTTTTTAGCTATACTTCTTGGCAGATAGTTAATTTAGTGCCTGTTCAAGGGGTTATAGTATGAAGCCTTAAGTTATGACAATTGATCTGGAATTCAGTCATACCACTACACAAACAATATAAGAATCTTACAATTGTATTTTACTTTATTTTTTATTTAGTGCTATTTTTGTTGTTTATTTTACTTATATAGTTGTTATAAACCCCTCCATACGTTGTTACTGCTTTTACTTTAAATAGTCCATAGTTTTCCAAAGTCTTTCAGGTTGGAAATAGTTACAGACTCACAGGAAGTTGCAGAAGTAGTAGAATCCTGTGTATCCTTGACCCATGTTCCTTCAGTGGTAACACATTACCTATACACAATATCGAAACCAGGAAATTGATATTGGTACCATACTGTTAACTTTGCCTAGTTCAGATTTTATCAGTTTTCAATAATGAGTCTGTATGTATGTGTATGTATGTTTCTATGCCGTTTTACCACACATATAGGTTTGTGTTACTATATACTCAAGATATAAAGCTGCTCCATCAATGCCAAGGAACTCCCTTGTGCTACCCCTGTTATAGTCACACTCCCTCTCTCCATTCTCTGGTGTCTGGCAACCATTAATTTGTTCTCCATTTCTGTAGTACTGACATTTTAAGAATGTTGTATAAGTGGGGTCATACAGTATGTAATCTTTTTAGACTGGCTTTTTCCACTCAGAAGAATGCCTCTGAGAGCCATGCAATATGCATCATATATCAGTAGTCTACTCCTTTTTATTGCTGAGTAGTATTTCATTTCACCATAGTTTGTTTCTCTATATACCCACTGAAGGACTTTTGGGCTGTTTCCATATTTTGGCTATTGTGAATAAAACTGTTATGAGCATTCATATACAGGTTTTTGTGTGGGCATAAATTTTCATTTCTTGGGAATAAATGTCCAAGTGTGTGAGTACTGGGTCAAATAATACAAATATATTCAGTTTTACAAAAAAATGCCAAACTGTTTTCCAGATTGATTGTCCCATTTCACATTCCCAGTAGCCATGTATGAGAGATTCAGTTTCTTCACAACCTCACAGCACTTATTATTTTTATTTTACTCATCCTTGTCATGATGTTGCATTGTGATTTTAATTTGCATTGCTCTAATGGATAATGATGTTAAACAACTTTTTAATGTTTGTTTTCCATCCCTAAATCTTTTCAGTGAAATTTTTGTTAACGTCTCTTGCTCATTTTTCTCATCGGATTGTTTACTTTATTACTGTTGGGTTTGTGAATTTTTTGTATGGTCTCGATACAAGTCCTTACATAGTTTGCAAATATTTCCTTCCAGTCTGGGGCTTGCCTTGTTATCCTCTTGTAGCTCAGTTGGTAAAGAATTCACCTGCAATGCAGAAGACCCTGGTTCAATTCCTGGGTCAGGAAAATCTCCTGGAGAAGGGATAGGCTACTCACTCTAGTATTCTTGGGTTTCCCTTGTGGCTCAGCTTGTAAAGAATCCACCTGCAATGTGGGAGACCTGGGTTTGATCCCTGGATTGGTAAGCTCCTCTGGAGAAGGGAAGATTACCCACTCCAGTATACCGACCTAGAGAATTCCATGAACTGTGTAGTTCACGGGGTCGCAAAGAGTCACTCAGACACAACTGAGCAACTTTCACTTTTCATGGTCTTTCATACAGCAAAAAAGTTTTTAATTTTTATGAAGTTTAATGTATTAATATGTTCTTTTAGGAATTATAGTTTTGATGTCATGACTGGTCACTGAAGTGAAGTGAAGTGAAGTCTCTCGTCATGTCCGACTCTTTGAGACTCCATGGACTGTAACCTACCAGGCTCTTCCCTCCATGGGATTCTCCAGCAAGAGTACTGGAGTGGGTTGCCATTTCCTTCTCCAGGGGATCTTCTGACCCAGGGATCAAACCCAGGTCTCCCTCATTCCAGGCAGATGCTTTACCCTCTGAGCCACCAGGGAAGCCCTAGAGACTTCACTAGTCACTGCTGCTGCTACTGCTAAGTCGCTTCAGTCGTGTCCAACCCCATAGACGGCAGCCCACCAGGCTCCCCCGTCCCTGGGATTCTCCAGGCAAGAACACTGGAGTGGGTCGCCATTTCCTTCTCCAACGCATGAAAGTGAAAAGTGCAAGTGAAGTCGCTCAGTCGTGTCTGACTCTTCGCAACCCCATGGACTGCAGCCCACCAGGCTCCTCCGTCCATGAGATTTTCCAGGCAAGAGTGCTGGAGTGGATCGCCGTTGCCGTCACTAGTCACTAGTGATGCTAAATTTAGCACTAGGTTCCAAAGAGTTTCTCCTATGTTTTCTTCCAAAAATCTTACAGTTTTACATTTAAGCCTATGGCTCATTATGAATAATTAGGTGTGAGGTTTTGATCAAGATTTTTTGTCTTGTTTTGCCATTTGCTCCAGCACCATTTGCTGACTAGACTATCCGTCCTCCATTGAATTGCATTTCGGCTTCTGTCAGAAAATGTTGGGCATGTTTGTACAAGTCTATTTCTGGGTTTTTATTCTGTGTCATCAATCTTTGCGTTCATTCCTCCAGCAATACCACACTGTCTTGGTTACTGTAGCTATATAGTAAGTTTAAAAATTCCTCCCACTGTATTCTTCTTGTCAAAACTATTCTGGTTCTTCTAGGCCCTTTCCTTCTCCATATACATTTTAGAATAAGCTTGTCTTCCTTTGTTTTTAAAAGAGAAACACTTTAAAATAGTCTTTTATGTTTACCCATATCTTTACCATTTCCAAGACTACTTCTTACAGGTCTAGGTCTTTATAGGATCACTTCCTTTTAGCATTTTTTTTTTTTTTTTACAGTGTAGTTCTGTTGGGATAAATTTTAGTTTTGTCTAAAAATGTCTGTGGGTTTCCCAGGTGGCTCGGTGGTAAAGAATCTGCCTGGTAATGCAGGAGATGCAAGTTCAGTCCCTAAGTTGGGTAGATCCTCTGGAGGAGGAAATGCCAACCCTCTCCAGAATTCTTGCCTGGAAAGTCCCATGGACAGAGGAGCCTGCTGGGATACAGTTCATGGGGTTACAAGGAGTTGGACATGACTTAGTGACTGAGCACGCACACACACACCCAAGTGTCTCTGATTTCTTTTCATTTTTGAAGGATATTTTAACTGGGTATAGTGTTCTAAATCAACTAATATTTTCTTTTAGCACTTTGAAAATGTCCTACTGTCTAGTGGTTTCCATAGCTTCTGATGAGAAGTCAGTCATTATTGATATTGTTCTCCTGAATGTAATATGCCCCCCTCCCCACACTGACTGTTTTAAGATGTTTCTCTTTCTCTCTGGTTTTCTGAAGTTTGACTATAATGTGCCTCATCCTGTTTGGGATTCATTTAGATTCTCATATGCAGATTAACATATTTCATTAGTTTTTGAAAATTTTCATTTACTATCTCTAAATATATTTCCTCCCCATTCTGTCTTCTTCTGGACCTCCGTTCATACATATTGGACTGAGAGTGTCCCCAGGTATTCTTGCTTCTTATAATTATTATTGTCTTTATGTAGTTCATTTTGGATCCTTTGTTTTGACCTATCTTTGGTTTCACCAATCAGTTTTTTTTTCTGTGTCCAGTCTTCAGCTAAGCTCTCCAATGAATTCTTTATTAAGATATTGCATTTTCAAATTCTGTAAAGAATTATTTGGCTCTTGTTAAGAGTTTCTCTTTTGGAATTTGCTATCTGTTCACCTATCTTATATATTTTTCTCTTAACTTGCTAACATATTTATAGTAGTTATTTTTAAGATCCTTATTTGGTAACATGAGTATCTGAGTCACTCATTTGCCTGCTTATTGTTTTCCCTCTTGATTATGGATCACATTTTCTAGTAATTTTTTCTGAATGCTGAACGTTATAAATGAGCCATTGTAAAGACTCTGGGCTATATTGTCTTTACCTAAAGATTGTTAAGTTTTATTCTGTTAAGCAGTTAAATTACTTGCAGAGTCAGATATTCGTGATCTTGTAGCTGCCTGGTGTAAGGAAAATATATATCTATTCTTATTTTGGGAAAGAGTAGAGTAATTCCTCAGGACCAAGAAAGAATGCGTATTTTAGGGTCTAGGAGCTCATATGGATGTAGTTGAAAAATGATGTAGACACAGGTTTCCGTGAATTTATCGAAAGAGAATCTCTTCAGATTCTAGTCTAATTCCAGTCATGTTAGATATCAGTATTTTGGTTAGAGGTCTGAAATCTTGACCTATTCTGAAACACATCTCATTAGTCACTTCAAGTGATTCTCACCATAATTCTTAAATCTTTGTATCATAGGTCCTTATTACAAATAAGAAAAGCTTGTATTACAAGCTTGTATTGCAAAGCTATCTCATATTACAAATGAGAAAAGCTTGCAAATAAGTTATCCACAAAGATGTTTGTTGCACCATTGTTTATAATACCAATAGAAGGGAAAATAACCCAAATGGCTGTCAGACATGATCAATTAAATAATTTAACCATAAATTCTGTACAACAGAATGCTGTACAAATAATATACCTAGATTTAAGGGCAAAGGAAATGTGTCCATTCTATATTACATGAGAAAATTTTACTAGAGTATGTAATATGATCCATTGTCCATTAACAAAATATTGGAATGTATAGAAAAACGTATGCATATATACAGTTTATGCATATATATAGTTTTTTTAATTTTTAATTTTATTTTTAAGTTAACTTATTTTAATTGGAGGATAATTACAATATCGTGATGTTTTGTCATATATCGATATGAATCAGCCATGGGTGCACATGTGTCCCCCTATCCTGAATACCCCTCCCACCTCCCTCCCCACCCCATCCCTCTGGGTTATCCCAGAGCACCAGCTTTGAGTGCCCTGCTTCATGCATCGAACTTGCACTGATCATCTGTTTTACATATGGTAATATACATGTTTCAATGCCATTCTCTCAAATCATCCCACCCTCGCCTTCTCCCACAAAGTCCAAAAGTCTGTTCTTTACATCTGTGTCTCTTTTGCTGCCTTGCATATAAGATTGTCATTACCATTTTTCTAAATTACATATATATGCATTAATACACTATTGGTCTTTCTCTTTCTGACTTACTTCACTCTGTATAATAAGCTGCAATTTCATCCACCTCATTCAGTTCAGTTCAGTTCATTTCAGTCGCTCGGTCGTGTCCGACTCTTGGTGACCCCATGAATCGCAGCACGCCAGGCCTCCCTGTCCATCACCAACTCCCAGAGTTCACTCAGACTCACGTCCATTGAGTCAGTGATGCCATCCAGCCATCTCATCCTCTGTCGTCCCCTTCTCCTCCTGCCCCCAATCCCTCCCAGCATCAGAGTCTTTTCCAATGAGTCAACTCTTTGCATGAGGTGGCCAAAGTACTGGAGTTTCAGCTTTAGCATCATTCCTTCCAAAGAAATCCCAGGGCTGATCTCCTTCAGAATGGACTGGTTGCTTCTCCTTGCAGTCCAAGGGACTCTCAAGAGTCTTCTCCAACATCACAGTTCAAAAGCATCAATTCTTCGGCGCTCAGCCTTCTTCACAGTCCAATTCTCACATCCATACATGACCACAGGAAAAACCATAGCCTTGACTAGACAGACCTTAGTCGGCAAAGTAATGTCTGCTTTTGAATATGCTCTCTAGGTTGGTCATAACTTTCCTTCCAAGGAGTAAGCATCTTTAAATTTCATGGCTGCAATCCACCTCATTAGAACTGACTCAAATGTGTTCTCTTTTATAGTTGAGTAACATTCCATTGTGTATATGTAGCACAACTTCCTCATCCATTTGTCTACCGATGGACGTCTAGGTTGCTTCCATGTCCTGGCTATTGTAACAGTGCTGCAGTGAACATTGGGGTATGTGTGTCTCTTTCAATTCTGGTTTCCTCAGTGTATATTTCCCCAGCAGTGGGATTGCTGGGTCGTATGGCTGTTCTATTTCCAGCTTTTTAAGGAATCTTCATGCTGTTCTCCATAATGGCTGTACTAATTTGCATTCCCACTTACAGTATATACACATATTTTTAAGAAAACATTATCTTAAGAAGTAAGACAATGAATTATTTTAACTTTGTTGTTGTCATTCAGTCGCTAAGTTGTGTCTAACCTTTGTGACCCCATGGTCTGCAGCATGTGAGGCTTTCCTATCCTTCATTATCTCCCACAGTTTGCTCAAACTCAGGTCTGTTGAATTGATGATGCCATCCAGCCATCTCATCCTCTGTTTCCCCCTTCTCCTGCTCTCAATCTTTCACAGCATTAGGGTCTTTTCAAATGAGTCAACTCTTTGTAACAGGTGGTCAAAGTATTGGAGCTTCAACTGCAGCATCAGTCCTTCCAATGAATATTGAGGACTGATTTCCTTTAGGATTGACTGGTTTGATCCCCTTTCTGTCCAAGGAACTCTCAGGAGTCTTCTCCTGCACCACAATTGGAAAGCATCAATTCTTTGGCACTCAGCCCTCTTTATGGTCCAAATCTCACATCTGTACATGATTCCTGGAAAAACTATAGCTTTAACTATATGGAGCTTTGTTGGCAAAATGATGTTTCTACTTTTTAATATGCTGTCTAGGTTCATCATAACTTTCCTTCCAAGGAGCAAGCATCTTTTAATTTCATGGCTGCAGTCACCATCCACAGTGATTTTAGAGCTGAAGAAAATAAAGACTGTCACTTTTTCCATTGTTTCCCCATCTATTTGCCATGAAGTGATGTAATCAGATGCCATGGTCTTAGTTTTTGAATGTTAAGTTTTAAGCCAGCTTTTTCACAGTCCTCTTTCACCGTCATCAAGAGTCTCTTAATTCCTCTTTGCTTTTTGCTATTAGAATAGTATCATCTGTATATCTGAGGTTATTGATATTTCTTCCGGCAATCTTGATTCCATCTTGTGCTTCATCTAGCCTGGCATTTCGCATGATGTACTCTGCATAGAAGTTAAATAAGCAGAGTGACAATATACAGCCTTGATGTACTCCTTTCCCAATTTTGAACCAGCCGGTTATTCCGTGTCTCGTTCTAACTGTTGCTTCTTGACCTGTATACAGGTTTCTCAAGAGACAGGAAAGGTGATCTGGTATTCCAATTTCTTTAAGAATTTTCCAGTTTGTTGTGATCCACATGACTAAAGGCTCTAGTGTAGTCAGTGAAGCAAAAGTAGATGTTTTTTTGGAATTCTCTTGCCTTTTCGATGATTCAATGGATGCGGGCAATTTGGTCTCTGATTCCTCTGCCTTTTCTAAATCCAGCTGGTACATATGTAAGTTCTCAGTTCACGTACTGCTGAAGCTTAGCTTGAAGGATTTTGAGCATTACTTTGCTAGTATGTGAGATGAGTGCAATTGTACAATAGTTTGAACATTCTTTGGCATTGCGTTTTTTTGGGGATTGGAATGAAAACTGACCTTTTCCAGTCCTGTGGCCATTGCTGAGTTTTCCAAATTTTCTGGCATATTGAGTGCAGCACATTTACAGAATCATCTTTTAGGATTTGAAATAGCTCAGCCAGAATTCCATGACCTCTACTAGCTTTGTTGTAGTAATGCTTCCTAAGGTCCACTTGACTTCACACTTCAGGATGTCTGGCTCTATTTAAAAATTTTAACTTTAATTTTTTAATATTTTCATTGAGGATCCCCAAGACCATACATTGTTTATGATTCATTAATAGGATTCACAGAGCTCAGAAAAGCAGTTATACTCATGGTTACAGTTTATTACAGTGAAAGGATGCATATTAAAATCAACCAAGGGAAAAAGCACACAGGATGGAGTCTAGGAAAAACCAGGGCAAGCTTCCAATTCTCACCCAGTGAAGTCACACAGAAAGTGCTTAATTCTCCCAGAAACAAGATGTGAGAAAGCATGTGCCGTGTTACCAACCAGGGAAGCTCATAACTGGGTAAGATCACTGAGTCTTGGTGTCATGGGACACCAAGGTCCTGGGACACATAGGTATGCAGACCCCACATCCCATAATCACATTGTTAGCATAAATGATCTGGTATGGCCCAAGGCTTTAGCCATATAAAGATGCTCTTATCAGGCAGGCTACTCCAGAGGGTCAACAGACCAACTCTAAGAAATGGGCCAAAGGCAAGTCCTGAAGAGCTTGAGACTGTGTGGGTTTGAGCAGCCCAAGTCTGCTAACTCCTCTTAAGAGATAATTAATTAATTGATTTGGTTGTGCTGGGATCTTTAGTTGCAGCATGTGGACTCAGTTGTGGCATGTGGAATCTAGTTCTTTGCCCAGGGATTGAACTTGGGCCCCCTGCATTGGGATCTCAGAGTCTTAGCAGTTGGATCACCAGGAAAGTCCCTTGCTGAGTTAACTCATTATTGCATGATACTTATCTCATTTTCAGTGTTTTGCAATAACCACACATTGCTTTTATCTTCACAAAGTAATTAATTCCATTCTGCACAAAAGGAAATGCATCAGAAATGTTTGTTGCTGGCCTTCTAATATTGTTTGATGTCACCAAATTCAAACTCATCTGTAACAACTTTTTGAGCTGCCCAAAGTGACATCTCAATAACTATAGATGAAACATATCATTATGAATAACTTTCCTTGCCAAGAATGATCCTAACTTTACAAATAGTTTCATGAATTTATACCAGAGAAGACTAGGAACCAACTCTCTTACTTCATTTAGAAGACAACCTAAGTCCACGGTGCCAAATGCTTCGGAAATCACAAACAGCTACATAGGAAGGTGATTGAAAGAAGTGTTTGTCTTCCTAGCTACTGGAAACTCATAATTTAGAACCATTTAGTTCTGGTGACTGTGTTGTGAATTTAAGGATCAAGGATTTCAGAAGCCTGGCTCACTGAGAGACTTCATTTGCAGACCATTTTGATCATGGACCCAGATTGAGCATGAGCAAAAATACTCTCTCATCCTTTTTAGTCATTGCCATGTTTTCCTGGCTAGCAAAGAATAGAAGAGATGCTTACTGGAGGCAAAATTCTGTGCCAAACACTTAGCTTATGATCAACCTTCACAACAACTTTGTAGACTATATGTTAATCATCCCCTCTTTAAAGGGAAGGAAACTGAGCCTCTGTACAAGTCTCAGGACAGGGACAATGGGACAAAAATGAAAGAGAGTTCTTTTTGTTATGATATTCGTTGAAGACATGCCAGTAAAGCCACACATTTCGAAATTCTCACAACCCAGCAGGAGTGGCCATTTGGAAACTATCAAGCATTCGGAAACTACCTCTCATGTCCAACTGTCATGTTTCACCATCACGGAAAGGACAGAAGTATCTCAATATTTTAGGATAAAATTGTTTCTATCTCAAATAGAGAAAAATGGCATAATCTAAAGAAAAGTCAAGAAAGAGAGAGAATAGTACTAAGAAATATTCTCTTAGTGCTTGACGAAGTGTGAAGTTGACAGTGCTTCCTTAACATTTTGAATTTAAATCTGATTGTGAGCTAAGTTCCAAGGGGGTGACAAATTCTGAACAAGTCGATTGAAACTCAGTAAACAGTTGCTCCATCCTACTCCTCAGCAGTTAATTATAGCAAGAACCCTGCTTCCAGGGAAGTGTTGTTATAATAAATTATAATTGGTGGTTTGAAGCAGATACTTTTCCCTTAAAAAAAAAATGTATGTACCAGAGTTAAGAACTTTGTTGGAGCTGTACCTTTTGAGTTAGAAAAGAGTTATGGGAGGAAATTGGTTATTCTTTTGGCAGCCAAGAAAATCTGTCAGTCAAGACTCTGAGTCAAGAGCTCCAAATATTCAAAAAGGAGAGAATGAACCTGGTAGAATGTTCAGGTGTGGAAAAGCCCTTGGCGCCTTGGCAAATGTTCCGCCTTGCTTAATACCGAATGCTAATTGATGGATCTCTGCTGATTGCTGTTGGTTTTAAAGCTGCCTTCAGATTAGGCTTTCTCTGCTGCAGAAAATGTGGCAATTAAAAAGTGCTTTAATATCACGGAGAATGGGCCCAAGAGCACCATAGATGGCTCCATGAGCTCCAAAATAACGACAGGTACGGGGCTGTGGAAGGAGCTCAAGGTGGGTAAATGGCTCCACACACCAAGTTTTAAACAAAGGCTCAGAGCTCAGCAGAGGATAATTTGACAGCTGAGAGCTTCCTCCACGAGGCTCCTCTCTTACCTCCACGCAGGCTGCCTTTTCCCCCTTCCTGTTGCCTTTCTTTCCCTTTGCTCTTGGAACTTCCTTCCACTGCTCTCCTGGAGCCCTGGGTTCTACTGTCACTGATGGAAACTTTCTGCAGTGCCATCCCCACAAAGAGGTTGGCCAAATCCATTTATTTCTAGAGTGATGGGAAATAGGAGTAACCCAAGGGTGGGTAGGGGCTGGGTATTTTGTTGGCTCCACCCTTCCCTCCCATTCTGTGCCTTCAAAGCATGGCTTCTGACCACTTCTATAGGGTGTATCTATAGGGTGTTATGGAGACTTAACAGTCACTAAGTTGTGTCCAACTCTTTGCAGCCCCTTGGACTGCAGCAGGTCAGGCCTCTTTGTCACTCATGATCTAGAGTTTGCCCAAGTTCATGTCCATTGAGTTGATGATGCCATCCAACAATCTCATTCATTCTCTGTCTCTTCCTTCTCCTCCTGCCTTCAATCTTTCCCAGCATCAGAGTCTTTTCCTGTGAGTTTGCTCTTCCCATCAGGTGGCCAAAGTATTGGCGCTTCAGCATCAGTCCTTCCAGTGAATATTCAGGGTTGATTTCCTTTAGGTTTGACTGGTTTGATCTTCTTGCTGTCCAGGGGACTCTCAAGTCTTCTCCGGCTCCATAGTTTGAAAGTATCAATTCTTTGACACTCAACCTTCTTTATGGTCCAGCTGTCACATCCATAGATGACTACTGGAAAAACCATAGCTTTGACCTTTGTCAGCAAAGTGATGTTTCTGCTTTTTAATGTGCTAAGTTCGTCGTATCTTTTCCTCCAAGGAGCAAAAGCATCTTTTAATTTTGCGGCTACTGTCACCATTTCAACAGTACATGAACTGTGAAGAGAATTCCAGAAAAAACATCTATTTCTGCTTCATTGACTACACTAAAGCCTTTGATTGTATGGATCACAACAAACTGTGGGAAATTCTTAAAGAAATTGGAATATCAGATCACCTTTCCTGTCTCCTGAGAAACCAGTATAGAGGTCAAGAAGCAACAGTTACAGCTGGACATGGAATAACTGGCTGGTTCCAAATAGGAAAATGAGTATGTCACGCTGTATAATGTCACCCTGCTTATTTAACTTATATCCAGAGTACATCATGAGAAACGCTGGGCTGGAAGAAGCACACACAAGCTGGAATCAGGATTGCTGGGAGAAATATCAATAACCTCAGATATGCAGATGACAACACTCTTATGGCAGAAAGTGAAGAGCTAAAGAGCCTCTTGATGAAAGTGAAAAAAGAGTGAAAAAGTTGGCTTAAAACTCAACATTCAGAAAGCTAAGATCATGGCATCTGGTCCCATCACTTGGTGGCAAATAGATGGAGAGACAGTGGAAACAGTGGCAGATTTTATTTTGGGGGGCTCTAAAATCACTGCAAATGGTGATTACAGCCATGAAATTAAAAGATGCTTGCTCCTTGAAAGAAAAGTTATGACCAACCTAGATAGCATATTCAAAAGCACAGACATTACTTTGCCAACAAAGGTCTGTCTAGTCAAAGCTATGGTTTTTCCAGTAGTCGTATGGATGTGAATTGGACTATAAAGAAAGCTGAGCACCAAAGAATTGATGCTTTTGAACTGTGGTGTTGGAGAAGACTCTTGAGAGTCCCTTGGACAGCAAGAAGATCAACCAGTCAATCCTGAAGGAAATCAGTCCTGAATATTCATTGGAAGGACTGATGTTGAAGCTAAATCTCCAATACTCTGCCCACCTCATGTGAAGAATTGACTCATTGGAAAAAACCCTAATGCTGGGAAAGATTGAAGGTGGTAGGAGAAGGGGATGACAGAGGATGAGATAGTTGGATGGCATCACTGACTAAATAGACATGAGTTTGAGTAAACTCCGGGAGTTGGTGACGGACAGGGAGGCCTGGCATGCTGCAGTTCATGGGGTTGCAAAGAGTCGGACATGAGTGAGCAACTGAACTGAACAGTCACCATCTGCAGCGATTTTGGATCCCAAGAAAATAAAATCTGCAACTGTTTCCATCTTGTTGGCTCCACCCTCCCCTCCCATTCTGTGCCCTCAAAGTCTGGCTTGCGATGACTTCTATAGGCTGTGTCCGCTGAGTGTTATTTTACCCTCTGGCTTCTGATGATATTGGTCAGTGGGTGGCACCAGCAGCAGATTAGAGGATGAGAAGGGAACGTGGCAGAGATATTTATTCTCTGCCCGTGGCCCAGCCCAGCAGCTCGACTCCCATCAAGCAGACTCTCTGCCATGGCTGCAGCTCTCATTGTGTTCTGGTAACAGCCCCCTCCCCTTGCCCTTTGAGGCTTGAGGATTTAATGCGTCTCCTCTATGTCCCTTGGTTCTTCTCTGTGCTTCTCAGTTCCCTTAACTCTCCTATCTGTGAATAGTCTCTTCTTTAAATTCTCTTCCAGCTGACAGGACCCTAACTCATGCCTGCATAACTTAGGGCCTTGCCACAGAGGTGATTAAGGCAAGCATCAGGTACCTTACTTTGTGGGAGGGTCAGTGGTCACCTGACTCTCCCACAGCCAGGTGCTGCCTTCCACTGCCATGCTTAGGTTCCAGTGAGCCCGTCCTCTTGTACCCTTCCCAGGTTCCAGCTTACATATGTCATGGGGCCATGATCTTGGAAAGGTCGAAAGGAACAAACAATTGGGATAAAGAGAACCTTGTTACAGCCCTGTTTCTTTCTTAGTCTGGTAAACTTCTGTAAGTGTTACCCACCAGACCTTGGTTTTCTTGCCTCCTTTTCAATCCCTATCTCTGTTCCATTTATTACCTTCAGAATTGCTCTACTGAAACTCATTTTTTTAAAGTCACCAAGTTCTAGGTCACAAAATCCAGGTAACACAGTCTCCTTAAGGCTGGTCTTTACTTTCCCTCCCTAAGCTCTGGTTAAGTTGTATATTGAGTTCCTGATTCCTGGCTTCGTGTGTGTGTGTGTTTGTGCATGTGAGTATGTGCATGTGCATTGTGGAAGGAAAGGTATATATATTTCTGTATTGTTCTGTATCATCTAGTGGTCCATGGCGCCTCTGCTCAATTTTGACTTACTTTGGGGGCACAATGAGGCCTCAGTACTGTTCCTTATATATAATAGGATCTTATGAAATGTTGGAGCCTGGGGTGCTATTTTCCATAGAGTCCCAAAGAGTCAGACATGACTGAGAGACTGCATACGCATGCATGCAATGAAATGTTAGTTCACCTCTGTGTCAGGCAGAATAATGCCCCCCCCTCAAAGATGTGCACTTTCTCACCCCAGGAAGCTTTGACTATGCTCTATTGTATGGCAAAGGATGGTTAACGTTGATGGAATTAAGGCTGCGAATTTGCTGACCTTAAAATTGGGAGAGTATTATGAATTATCCTAGTGGGGCTGATAGAATCACAAGGGCGCTTAAAAGTGGGAGAGAGTGGCAGAGAGAGAGAGAGAGTGATATAAGAAGGATTCAACCTCTTTTACTGACTTTGAAGGTGGAGGAAGGGGGCACAAGCCAGTGAGTAAGGGTAGCTTCCAGAAGCTGGAAAGAACAAGGAAATGGATTCCCCTCTAGAGTCTTCAGAAAGGAATGTAGTCCTGCTGACACCTTGATTTTGACCCACTGAGAGCTGTGTTAGACTTCAAATTCTCAGAATTGTAAAATAATACATTTGGGGACCTCCCTAGTGGTCCAGTGGCTAAAAGTCTGAGCTCCCAATACAGGGAGCCTGGATCCAATCCCTGGTCTGGGATCTAAATCCCACAGGCCACAGCTAAAGACCCTGCATGCCTCAGCTAAAACCTGGAGCAGCTAAATAAATAAATAAATTTTGTTTTTAAAAAGATAATACATTTTGTATTGTTTCAAGCCACTAAGACTGTGATAATTCATTACAACAAAAATAGAAAATAATACAAGCTCCATGCAGAATATGCACAGGACAGGAACTGGCAACAAGAACCGGAATGAATCAATCATGGGCTTGAGTCAGGGTGGGCCCCTCCTCTGCTAAGGTGGAATGGGTGCATAGCTTAAGGCCACCAGTTTACCTACTCTCCGTGATTCTGGTGTGATATTGATAGCTTACGGTGAATGATGTTGGGTTCGTGATCTCCAAAGGAGAAGATTTATCTCTGGGACCAGGGACCAGGCTTGATCACTACTGAAGAGCTTTTGTGTAGCAGAGTTTTATTAAAGTGTGAAAAGAGACAGAGAAATCTTCTGACACAGACATCAGAAGGGGGACGGAGAGTGCCCCCGTTGCTAGTTTTAGCAATCTGCTTTATGTCTGTTAGAAAGCTATTAATCAGATAAGAGACACCTCAAGGCTGAGAGGTTTCACCAGGCCCCTCTCCCACAATATGCAATTCTGAGATAGGATGGCATGAGGTGTGTCATAAAAATCATAAAATAATTGATATGAATACTGGTTTGTTGAGCTATTATCAGCCCAAGGTTTTTGAAAAGAAAAAAATTCGTCTTAGATGGAACCATTTTGAAGAAAGGCAAATTCCAAATAGTTTTATTAACATAGCTTAAGAAAAAAATATTTCAATAGAGAGTTTGTTCCCTCCTGCCTATTTAAGGGAGAGATTAAAAAAATGTCTGACACTTGCAGCCTATTTCCTCTGTTTGGAGACCCCAGGCCTTCCTGCCTGTTACCCTCTCATTATGATGTAGGGAGAGGAACTGGGGCACAGACTCTTTCGCAATAACCTGAGCTAAAAAAAAACCACCAGGGTTTGGGTAGGAGGCCATGGAGGAGACAAGGCCATGGCAGGCTTCACCATGTAAGCCAAAGAGGGAGCTAGCATCAGGAGGGAGTTGGGGGTGGGGGTGCTCGGTGATGGATGGAGGGAAGAGGAGAGACTGAGGCCCACAGGGGAGTAGCAGAGAGCTGCAGCTCCTCTGCTCCCTCAGGACCCGACGGCCCTCACCTCTATTGCCCATGATGCCCAGATGTGCCTCAGTGTTCGCTCTAAAGTCCCTGTAGGATCACTGTCTTATGTGCCAGCTATACTCTAAATAGCCTGTGCTTTAACAGACCAGTATTGTGTAGCTGTTGAAGCTTTACAATAAAAGCAAGTCTGAGATGGTTGGATGGCATCACCAATTCAATGAACATGAGTTTGAGCAAACTCCCGGAGATGGTGAAGGACAGAGGAGGCTGGCATGCTGCCGTCCATGTGGTCACAAAGAGTTGGACATGATTGAGCGTCTAAGCAACAACCTCTAAAGTATGTGTGGGCCCCTAAAGTTGACAGCACACCGTATTTGGGACCTAGAGACCAATAGCAGCCGTAACATGTTTGGAGACAAAATAGAGGAAGGGAGGAGGAATGGGGAAGAAGTTCCCCTACTCTGATCCCTTTTACAACCTTTTGTCCACAGTTTCCAGAATGAGAACTGGGTGTCCGCTGTCCTTTCCTCTTGGATTTAGTAGTTCCACAAAGTCTGATGCCCAAAGGACATGGTATAATATCATGATCTGGGGTTATGCCTGCCTGGGTCTGAATTCCAAATGTTTAAACCATGAGATGTGGAATCTTGAGCCAAGCTACTTAGCTTCTAGCATAATTTTAATTTCTTCATTTGTAAATGGGCAAAAGAATAGCATCTATTCATAGTGTTGCTGTGAATGAAAAATGGATTAATCCGTATAAATGGTTTGTCACAGCAGTTGCCATATAGGATGTGATCAGTGTTGTAGGTTAAATTGTGTCCCCCAAAGATATATGTAAGTCCTAACCCCCGGTACTTGTGAGGGTGACCTTATGGGGAAATAGGGTCTTTGCAAATGTTCAGAATCTTAAGGGAAAACCATCCTGAATTTACAGCAGACTCAATGTCCAATGACCAATGTCCTCAGAAGAGAAATGAAAGGGAGATGAGGGACAAAAACATAAGACTTTAGAGATACGGGGAAGAAGGTCATATGAAAAAGGCAGAGATTGAATTGATGTGTCCCCAACCGGGGTCTGCCAGAGGCTGTCAGAAGCTGGAAGAGACAAGGACGGATTCTCCTCGAGAGCCTTTGTGACACTGTGACCCTGCCATTATTTACCTTGATTTTGGACTTCTTACCTCCTTAACTAAGAGGGAATGAATTTCTGTTGTTTTGAGCTACCTGATTTGTGGTCATTTGCTACAGCAACCCTAGGAAACTAATGCAATCAGTGTATTTTCTTTTGCTGTTTTAAAGGGCAGCCGTGTCCACACAGTGGAGGAAGGATAATGGTGTTCAGTTGCAGTGTCTTGATTTCCTGATGTCCTGTGTTCATTCACAAGAGAAGGATGACAGGCAGGAAAGACAAATTCACAGAACTGGTCTTACTTCTTTTTTATTGTTAATATATATATTTTTTCTAGTTTTATTGAGATATAATTGACATACATCACTCGCAGAAGTTTAAGGTATACAGAATAATAGTTTGACTTACATGTATTGTGAAATGATTACCTCAATAAATTTAGTTAGCATCCATCATCTCATAAAGACACAATAAAAAGAGAAAGCACATAAATTTTTTTCCTTGTGTTGAGATCTCTAGGGATTTGCTTTCTTAACAACTTTTGTAGATATCACAGCAGTGTTAACTGTGTCATCATGCTATACATTATTTGTCTGTACTTATTTATCCAGTAATTGGAGGTTTGATTCTTGTCTTAATTTGATTCCTTGAAGAACAAGGAAAATGCCATAGAAAGTATTTTGACAATGGTGGAGTAGGTTGTGGAGGAGGACATGGCAACCCCCTCCAGTATTCTTGCCTGGAGAATCCCATGGACAGAGGAGCCTGGCGGAGTACAGTCCATGGGGTCGCAAAGAGTCAGGCACGGCTGAAGCGACTGAGCATGCATGCGCAGAGTAGGCTGATTCACCCAGCACTTCCTCTGAGGCCAAACTAGAAGACTGGACAGAATAGCGGAGACATTTATTTGAAGGTAGAACCTGGAGCTCCGTAGACTCACTAACTAGAAGGAATAAAATGGGAATTCAGATTCTGTCAGAAAAAGACTCTGTTAAACTCCAAGACTTTGGCATGAACTATATCCTGGGAGTAAGAATAAACAAGAAATAGATCAGTCAGCGTATCAGCTGAAAACATGTCAAATTCTCTTAATCTCTTTTTGGATTAAGATAATCTAGAATTGAGAGTGCCTCTTAACTCCCTACCAGGAGCAAAAGTAAATCCTCTTTGGAGGAAAATAACAACATCCGGGCCTCAAGTAATATCTGATTTTTTTTTAAATATAACATGTCTAGTGCTTAAAATTATCACTAGGATACAAGAAATAAGATGATATGACCAAAAATAAAAGAAGCAATGGACAGTAGAAACAGGCCCACAGGAGATTCAGATAGTTAATATATCAGATCTGAGATTTAAAATAACTCTTCAAGGAGTTAAAAGATGATATTGAGAATTCGAGGTAACCCAAGAAAACTGGCAGATGCATAAATCCAAATAACCGCGTATATTCTCCAAAAAAGTATGCAGATCAATAAGAACAGGTAAAACTGTGTGTAACAGATACCTTTAGGAAGTAAGCAGTGGACAGAAAAACAACCAACTTCACATAACCTGTCAGTATAAAAATCAACCCTAAATTCTGCCAGAGCCATCTCTCTAGGTTGCACCACAATCCTCTGTGGGAAGTGGTTTGGGAGAATATTTAATAATGGGTCATTGAAGACAGGCAGAAAAATGATCAAGAAAATGAAAATAAGATACTGAAGATGTAAAGCAGATCATGGAGAAAGTGGTTGAAATAGAAAACAGGCAAAGCAAATCTAATGTTTAAACTGTAATCCAAGATGATATTTTAGGGAAAAAAAGACCTGAATCTACATGCTGATAAATCCGACTGGGGACCTTGGAAAATTCACGCAGAATGGTAGATTCCAAGACATAACAGTGAACTATCAGACTTCAAAGATTAAAAAAAAAAAAAAAAAATCCTCAGTGTCTAGAAGCAAAAAGACTTTCACGGGCAAGAGAATTAGACTAGCATCAGACTTCTCAAGAGAAACATACAAAGCAAAGCAAAAAAAGGAAGGCACTTATAAGAAATTCAAGGAAAGGAAAATATTAACCAAAAATTATATATCTTGCCAAGCTTTCTTTCAAGTATCAAGGTTATAGAAGAAGAGTTTAAAACATTCAAGAACTCAGCGAGTTCTATGTTCAATGAACCCTTGCTGAATAAGAATGAGCTACGGAGGGATCAGTGGCAACTCACTCCAGTATTCTTGCCTGGAAAATCCCATGGATGGAGAAGTGTGGCAGGCTACAGTCCATGGGGTTACAAAGAGTCGGACACAACTGAGCAACGGAGCACGTAAAGGGATCAAGTATATAAAGATGAAAACAAAACCATGCACTTATTAGAAGAAAGTACGGGTATTTATAACCTGGATATAGGGAAAGACTTTCTAATTATCACTTAAAATACAGTAGAATAAAAGAAATGATTGATTCATTTAACTACATTTAAAAAGAAAAAACAAATTTTGCATGATATAAACACAAAAAACCTATAAGTAAACAATGAGTTACAAAGTGGGAGAAAATATTTGCAACATTTATTGCAGATAAAGAGTTAGTCGAAGAAGTCAATAGAAAAATAGACTAAAAGTATAAACAGACAATTCACACACACACAAAATATTCAAAATTACTCATAACTAGAGGAATGCAAAACTACTATGAGTTACTATTTAACTGGCAAATACTATCAGATTGGCAAAAATTAAAAAATATAAAAACATACTGCTTGTAATGATGTGGACAAACAGGAACTTGTATACATTACTGGTGTGAGTGCAAAAGCATGCACCTTTATGAAGGGAATTTTGCATATCTCACAAAACTACACACGAGTTTGCTTTGTATCCGGCAGTCTCACTCTGTAAATTTACCCTAAATATACACATTCAATAATTTGAAAATGCATATGTAAAATACTATATATTATAGCATTGTTTGTGATTATAAATGTTGGAAATGACTCGGATATCCAGGTAGAGAAGATTGGTTGAATAAATATAGGACTTCCACACCATGGAATAAAGTACAGCTGAGAGAAAGATGGAGAGGAACAGAATATCTTCAAAGAAATGAGAGTCTGAATTGCCTCAGGATTTCCAAAGACAACTTGGATGCTTAACTCGATAAAAGTGAATTCTGAAAGAAAATAATCCTAGATCTAATTTTATATCTAGCCAAGCTAATATTTTAAGTTTTGAGAATAAAAATAGAGATATAGTTTAACATGTAAGAAATACCCTTAGGCACTTCCCTGGTGGTACAGTAGATAAGACTCTGCTTGCCAGCGCAGGGGACATGCGTCTGATCCCTGGTCTGGGAAGATTCCCCATGCCGTGGAGCACCTAGCCCATGCACCACAACTACTGAGTCCATGCACCTAGATCTTGTAAAACAAGAGAAGCCGCCACAGGGAGAAGCCCAAGCAGCATAATGTAGAGTAGCCCCCACTCTCCGCAACTAGAGAAAGCCCACACACAGTAGCCAAGACTTGGAACAGCCATAAGTAAATAAAATTTGAAAAGAAATACCCTAAAACTATCTCAGAAAGAAATATTCAAGTTATTTTTTCAGCAAAATAAATAAGGTAAAAAAAATCCGAAAGAGCCAGGAAATAGAAGCAAAGGAGCCAATGACACTTATTTTTTTGATTTTTGATTTTTTAAAAATATTATTGATACATAGTTGATCTGCAGTGTTGTGTTAATTTTTATTATACAGCTGCTGCTGCTGCTGCTAAGTTGCTTCAGTCATGTCTGACCCTGTGTGACCCCATAGACGGCAGCCCAACAGGCTCCCCTGTCCCCAGGATTCTCCAGGCAAGAACACTGGATTGGGTTGCCATTTTCTTCTCCAATGTATGAAAGGGAAGAGTGAAAGTGAAGTCACTCAGTTGTGTCCAGCTCTTAGCGACCCCATGGACTGCAGCCTACCAGGCTTGTCCGTCCATGGGATTTTCCAGGCAAGAGCATTGGAGTGGGTTGCCATTACTATACAACAAAGTGATTCAATTATATATAAATATATATATATACACACACACACATACATTCTTTTCTATTCTGGTTTATCACAGGATATTGAATGTCCTATACAGTAGGAAGTTGCTGTTTATTTATCCTATATATACTAGTTTGCATCTGCTGATTTCAGGCTCTCTATCCTTCCCTCTCCTACTCCTCTCCCTCTTGGCAACCACAGGTTTGTTCTGTATGTCTGTAAGTCTGTTTCTGTTTTGCAGATATTTGTGTTTTATTTTAGATTCTACATGTAAGTGATATCATATGTTATTTTTTCTTTCTAACTTCACTTTAGTATGATAATCTCTAGTTTAGTTACATCCAGGTGTTCTTTGGAAGGACTGGATGCTAAAGGATGCTAAAGCTGAAACTCCAGTACTTTGGCCACCTCATGCAAAGAGTTGACTCATTGGAAAAGACCCTGATGCTGGGAGGGATTAGGGGCAGGAGGAGAAGGGGATGACAGAGGATGAGATGGCTGGATGGCATCACTGACTTGATGGACATGAGTTTCAGTGAACTCAGGGAGTTGGTGATGGACAGGGAGGCCTGACGTGCTGCAATTCATGGGGTCTCAAAGAGTTGGACATGACTGAGTGACTGAACTGAACTGAACTGATGTTGCAGATAGCATTATTTCATTCTTTTTTATGACTAATATTGCAATGTGTATATATATATATATACACACACATGGACACTACATCTTCTTTGTCCATTTAACTGTTGATAGACATTTAGGTTGCTTCCATACTTGGCTGTCATAAATAGTGCTGCTGTGAAAATAGGGAGATGCATGTATCTTTTTAAATTATAGTTTTATCTAAGTATATGCCCAAGAGTGGGATTTCTGGATCATATGGCAGCTCTATTTTTAGTTTTTGAAGAACTTCCATACTGTTTTCCACAGTGACTGCATCAATTTACATTAGAACTCACAATGTGGGAGGGTTCCCTTTCCTCCACACCCTCTCCAGCATTTGTTATTTGTAGGTTTTTTTTTTTTTTTTTTTGAGATCACTTATACTTCATTAGGAAAGAGGGTTTTTTTTGGAACTTTTTTTTTTGCCATTTTGTGTAGTTTTTTTTGTTGGTTTCTATAAAGTTTTTTCTGTGAGTATGGTTTCAGTGTGTCTGCCCTGTGATGCCCTCTTGCAGCACCTACCATCTTACTTGGGTCTCTCTTACCTTGGGTGTGGGGTATCTCTTCATGGCTGCTCCAGCAAAGCACAGCCGCTGCTCCTTACCTTGGATGAGGGGTATCTCCTCATTGCCGCCCTTCCTGACCTTCAACGTGGGATGGCTCCCAAGTAAGATGGTAGGTGTTGCAAGAGGGCATCAGAGGGCAGACACACTGAAACCATACTCACAGAAAACTAGTCAATCTAATCACACTAGGACCACAGCCTTGTCTAGCTCAATGAAACCAAGCCATGCCAGTGGGGCAACCCAAGATGGGCGGGTCATGGTGGAGAGGTCTGACAGAATGCGGTCCACTGGAGAAGGGAATGGCAAACCACTTCAGTATTCTTGCCTTGAGAACCCCATGAACAGTATGAAAAGGCAAAATGATAGGATACTGAAAGAGGAACTCCCCAGGTCAATAGGTGCCCAACATGTTACTGGAGATCAGTGGAGAAATAACTCCAGAAAGAGTGAAGGGATGCAGCCAAAGCAAAAACAATACCCAGTTGTGGATGTGACTGGTAATAGAGCCAAGGTCCGATGCTGTAAAGAGCAATATTGCATAGGAACCTGGAATGTCAGGTCCATGAATCAAGGAAAATTGGAAGTAGTCAAACGAGATGGCAAGAGTGAATGTCGACATTCTATGAATCAGCAAACTAAAATGGACTGGAATGGGTGAATTTAACTCAGATGACCATTATATCTACTGCTGGGGGCAGAAATCCCTCAGAAGAAATGGAGTAGCCATCATGGTCAACAAAAGAGTCCGAAATGCAGTACTTGGATGCAATCTCAAAAACAACAGAATGATCTCTGTTCATCTCCAAGGTAAACCATTCAATATCATGATAATCCAAGTCTATCCCCCAACAAGTAACGCTGAAGAAGCTGAAGTTGAACGATTCTATGAAGACCTACAAGAACTTTTAGAACTAACACCCAAAAAAGATGTCCTTCTCATTATAGGGGACTGGAATGAAAAGTAGGAAGTCAAGAAACACCTGGAGTAACAGGCAAATTTGGCCTTGGAATACGGAATGAAGCAGGGCAAAGACTAATAGAGTTTTGCCAAGAAAATGCACTGGTCATAGCAAACACCCTCTTCCAACAACACAAGAGAAGACTCTACACATGAACATCACCAGATGGTCAACACCGAAATCAGATTGATTATATTCTTTGCAGCCAAAGATGGAGATGCTCTATACAGTCAACAAAAACAGGACCAGGAGCTGACTGTGGCTCAGATCATGAACTCCTTATTGCCAAATTCAGACTCAAATTGAAGAAAGTAGGGAAAACCTCTAGACCATTCAGGTATGACCTAAATCAAATCCCTTATGATTATACAGTGGAAGTGAGAAATAGATTTAAGGGCTTAGATCTGATAGATAGAGTGCCTGATGAACTATGGAATGAGGTTCGTGACATTGTACAGGAGACAGGGATCAAGACCATCCCCATGGAAAATACATGCAAAAAACCAAAATGGCTGTCTGGGGAGTCCTTACAAATAGCTGTGAAAAGAAGAGAAGCGAAAAGCAAAGGAGAAAAGGAAAGAAATAAGCATCTGAATGCAGAGTTCCAAAGAATAGCAAGAAGAGATAAAAAAGCCTTCTTCAGTGATCAATGCAAAGAAATAGAGGAGAAAAACAGAATGGGAAAGACCAGAGATCTCTTCAAGAAAATTAGAGATACCAAGGGAACATTTCATGCAAAGATGGGCTCGATAAAGGACAGAAATGGTCTGGACCTAACAGAAGCAGAAGATATTAAGAAGAGGTGGCAAGAATACATGGAAGAACTGTACAAAAAAGATCTTCACGACCCACGTAATCACGATGGTGTGATCACTCATCTAGAGCCAGACATCCTGGAATGTGAAGTCAAGTGGGCCTTAGAAAGCATCACTACGAACAAAGCTAGTGGAGGTGATGGAATTCCAGTTGAGCTGTTTCAAATCCTGAAAGATGATGCTGTGAAAGTGCTGCACTCAATATGCCAGCAAATTTGGAAAACTCAGCAGTGGCCACAGGACTGGAAAAGGTCAGTTTTCATTCCAATCCCAAAGAAAGGCAATGCCAAAGAATGCTCAAACTACCACACAATTGCACTCATCTCACATGCCTGTAAAGTAATGCTCAAAATTCTCCAAGCCAGGCTTCAGCAATATGTGAACCGTGAACTTCCTGATGTTCAAGCTGGTTTTAGAAAAGGCAGAGGAACCAGAGATCAAATTGCCAACATCCTCTGGATCATGGAAAAAGCAAGAGAGTTCCAGAATAACATCTATTTCTGCTTTATTGATTATGCCAAAGCCTTTGACTGTGTGAATCATAATAAACTGTGGAAAATTCTGAGAGAGATGGGAATACCAGACCACCTGACCTGCCTCTTGAGAAATCTGTATGCAGGTCAGGAAGCAACAGTTAGAACTGGACATGGAACAACAGACTGGTTCCAAATAGGATAAGGAGTACGTCAAGGCTGTATATTGTCACCCTGCTTATTTAACTTCTATGCAGAGTACATCATGAGAAACGCTGGACTGGAAGAAACACAAGCTGGAATCAAGATTGCCAGGAGAAGTATCAATAACCTCAGATATGCAGGTTATGCAATAACCTCCCACCCTTATGGGAGAAAGTGAAGAACTGAAAAGCCTCTTGATGAAAGTGAAAGAGGAGAGTGAAAAAGTTGGCTTAAAGCTCAACATTCAGAAAACGAAGATCATGGCATTCGTTCCCATCACTTCATGGGAAATAGATGGGGAAACAGTGGAAACAGTGTCAGACTTTATTTTCTTGGGCTCCAAAATCACTGCAGATGGTGACTGCAGCCATGAAATTAAAAGATACTTACTCCTTGGAAGAAAAGTTATGAGCAACCTAGATAGCATATTGAAAAGCAGAGACATTACTTTGCCGACTAAGGTCTGTCTAGTCAAGGCTATGGTTTTCCCAGTAGTCATGTATGGATGTGAGAGTTGGACTGTGAAGAAGGCTGAGCGCTAAAGAATTGATGCTTTTGAACTGTGGTGTTGGAGAAGACTCTTGAGAGTCCCTTTGACTGCAAGGAGATCTAACCAGTCCATTCTGAAGATCAGCCCTGGGTGTTCTTTGGAAGGAATGATGTTAAAGCTGAAACTCCAGTACTTTGGCCACCTCATGTGAAGGGTTGACTCATTGGAAAAGACTCTGATGCTGGGAGGGATTGGGGGCAGGAGAAGAAGGGGACAACAGAGGATGAGATGGCTGGATGGCATAACTGACTCAATGGACGTGAATCTGGGTGATCTCCGGGAGTTGGTGATGGACAGGGAGGCCTGGCGTGCTGCAATTCATGGGGTCACAAAGAGTCGGACACGACTGAGTGACTGAACTGAACTGATAGTGTTTTTAAAAATTAATTTATTTTTTAATTGAAGAATAATTGCTTTACAGAATTTTGTTGTTTTCTGTCAAACCTCAACATGAATCAGCCATAGGTATACATATATCCCCTCCCTTTTTAACCTCCTTCCCAGCTCCCTCCCCATCCCACCCCTCTAGGTTGATACAGAGTCCATGTTTGAGTTTCCTTAGCCATACAGCAAATTCCCATTGGCTATCTATTTTACATATGGTGATGTAAGTTTGCATGTTACTCTTTCCATACATCTCACCCTCTCCTCCCCTCTCCCCATGTCCATGAACCTGTTCTCTATGTCTGTTTCCCCATTGCTGCCCTGTAAATAAATTCTTCAGTACCATTTTTCTAGATTCTATATATATGCATTAGAATACACTATTTATGTTTCTCTTTCTGACTTACTTCTCTCTGTATAATAGGCTCTAGGTTCATCCACCTCATTAGAACTGACTCAAATGCATTCCTTTTTATGGCTGAGTAATATTCCATTGTGTATATATATCACAGCTTTATCCATTCATCTGTCAATGGACATCTAGGTTACTTCCATGTTCAAGCTGTTGTAAATAGTGCTGCAGCAAACAATGGGATACACGTGTCTTTTTCAATTTTGGTTTCCTCAGGGTATATGCCTAGGATTGGGATTGCTGGGTCTGTGGTGGTTTTATTCCTGGATTTTTAAGGAATCTCCATACCATTTTCCACTGTGGCTGTATCAATTTACATTCCTACCAACAGTGCAAGAGTGTTCGCTTTTCTTCACACCCTCTCCAGCATTTATTGTTTATAGACATTTTGATGATGCCCATTCTGACTGGTGTGATGTGATATCTCATTGTAGTTTTGATTTGCATTTCTCTAATAATGAGTGATGTTGAGCATCTTTTCATGTGTTTGTTAGCATCTGTATGTCTTCTTTGGAGAAATCTCTGTTAAGTCTTTTTCCCACTTTTTGATTGGGTTGTTTGTTTTTCTGGTATTGAGTTATATGAACTGCTTATATATTTTGGAAATTAATCCTTTTACAGTTGTTTCATTTGCTATTATTTTCTCCCATTCTGAGGGTTTTCACCTCATAGTTTCCTTTGCTGTGCAAAAGCTTTTAAGTTTAATCAGGTCCCACTTGTTTATTTTGTTTTTATTTTCATTACTCTAGGAGGTGGGTCATAGAGGATCTTGATTTGATTTATGTCATTGAGTGTCCTGCAATGTTTTCCTCTAAGAGTTTTATAGTTTCTGGTCTTACATTTAGGTCTTTAATCCATTTTGAGTTTATCTTTGTGTATGGTGTTAGGAAGTATTCTAATTTCATTCTTTTACATGGAGCTTTCCAGTTTTCCCAGCACCGTTTATGGAAAAGGTTGCCTTTGCCCCATTGTGTATTTTTGCCTTCTTTGTCAAAAATAAGGTACCCATAGTTGCATGGGTTTATTTCTGGGCTTTCTATCTTATTCCATTTGTCTATATTTCTGTTTTTGTGCCAGTACCATACTGCCTTGATGACTGTAGCTTTGTAGTATAATCTGAAGTCAGGAAGGTTGATTCCTCCAGCTCCATTCTTCTTTCTCAAGACTGCTCTGGCTATTTGGGGTCTTTTCTGCTTCCATATGGATTGTGAAATTTTTTGTTCTAGTTCTCTGAAAAATGCCATTGGTAATTTGATAGGGATCACATTGAATCTGTAGATTGAGTTTGGTAGTATAGTCATTTTCACAATATTGATTCTTCCTACCCAGGGACATGGAATATCTCCCCATCTGTTTATGTCATCTTTTATTTCTTTCATTCAGTTCAGTTCAGTCGCTCAGTCGTGTCCGATTCTTTGCAACCCCATGAATCTCAGCACGCCAGGCCTCCCTGTCCATCACCAACTCCCGGAGTTCATTAAGACTCATGTCCATCGAGTCAGTGATGCCATCCAGCCATCTCATCCTCTGTCGTCCCCTTCTTCTCCTGCCCCCAATCCCTCCCAGCATCAGAGTCTTTTCCAATGAGTCAACTCTTCGCATGAGGTGGCCAAAGTACTGGAGTTTCAGCTTTAGCATCATTCCTTCCAAAGAAATCCCAGGGTTGATCTCCTGCAGAATGGACTGGTTGGGTCTCCTTGCAGTCCAAGGGACTCTCAAGAGTCTTTTCCAATACCACAGTTCAAAAGCATCAATTCTTCGGTGCTCAGCCTTCTTTACAGTCCAACTCTCACATCCATACATGACTACTGGGAAAACCATAGCCTTGACTAGACAGACCTTAGTCGGCAAAGTAATGTCTCTGCTTTTCAATATGCTATCTAGGTTGCTCATAACTTTTCTTCCAAGGAGTAAGTATCTTTTAATTCCATGGCTGCAGTCACCATCTGCAGTGATTTTGGAGCCCAAGAAAATAAAGTCTGACACTGTTTCCACTGTTTCCCCATCTATTTCCCATGGAGTGATGGGACCAGATGCCATGATCTTTGTTTTCTGAATGTTGAGCTTTAAGCCAACTTTTTCACTCTCCTCTTTCACTTTCATCAAGAGGCTTTTTGGTTCCTCTTCACTTTCTGCCATAAGGGTGGTATCATCTGCATATCTGAGGTGACTGATATTTCTCCCGGCAATCTTGATTCCAGCTTGTGTTTCTTCCAGTCCAGTGTTTCTCAGGATGTACTCTGCATATAAGTTAAATAAGCAGGGTGACAATATACAGCCTTGATGTACTCCTTTTCCTATTTGGAACCAGTCTGTTGTTCCATGTCCAGTTCTAACTGTTGCTTCCTGGCCTGCATACAGATTTCTCAAGAGGCAGGTCAGGTGGTCTGGTATTCCCATCTCTTTCAGAATTTTCCACAGCTTAGTGTCTTATAATTTTCTGTGTACAGTTCTTTTGTCTCCTTGGGTAAGTTTATTCCTAGATATTTAATTCTTTTTGTTGCAATGGCAAATGGGATTGATTCCTTAATTTGTCTTTCTGATTTTTTTTCATTGTTAGTATATAGAAGTGCAAGTGATTTCTACATATTGATTTTGTATCTTTCAACTTTGCTAAATTCACTGACTAGCTCTAGTAATTTTCTGATATTATCTTTAAGGTTTTCTATGTACAGTATCATATCATCTGCAAACAGTGAGAGCTTTACTCTTCTTTTCTGATCTGGATTCCTTTTATTTCTTTTTCTTCTCCTATTGCTATAGCTAGGACTTCCAGAACTATGTTGAAAAATAGTGGTGAAAGTGGACTCCTTGTCTTGTTCCTGATCTTAGGGGAACTGCTTTCAGTTTTTCATCATTGAAAATAGTGTTTGCTGTAGGTTTATCATATATGGCCTTTACTATGTTGAGGTAGGTTTCTTCTGTGCCCATTTTTTGAATAGTTTTAATCATAAATGGGTGCTGAATTTTGCCAAAGGCTTTTTCTGCATCTATTGAGATATCATATGGTTTTCATCTTTCAATGTGTTAATATGGTGTATCACATTGATTGACTTCCACATATTGAAGAATCCTTGCATCCCTGGAATAAACCCAACTTGATCATGGTGTATGAGCTTTTTGATGTGTTGCTGAATTCTGTTTGCTAAGATTTTGTTGAGGATTTTTGCATCTATGTTCATCAGTGATATTGGCCTGTAGTTTTCTTTTCTGTGTTATCTTTGTCTGGTTTTGGTATCAGGGTGATGGTGGCCTTGTAGAATGAGTTTGGAAGTGTTCCTTCCTCTGCAGTTTTTTCAGAGCATTTTAGGATAGGCATTAGCTCTTCTCTAAATGTTTGATAGAATTCTGGGAAGCCATCTGACCCTGGGCTTTTGTTTTCTGGGAGATTTTTGATCACAGCCTCAATTTCAGTGCTTATAATTGGGTTGTTCATAATTTCTATTTCTTACTGGTTCAGTCTAAAAAGATTGGAAGATTGAACTTTTCTAAGAATCTGTCCATTTCTTCCAGGTTATCCATTTTATTGCCATATAGTTGTTCATAATAGTCTCTTAGAATCCTTTGTATTTCTGCACTGTCTGTTGTATCCTCTCCTTTTTCATTTCTAATTTTGCTGATTTGATTCTTCTCTCTGTTTCTTGATGAATCTGGCTAAAGGTTTGTCAGTTTTGTTTATCCTTTCAAAGAACCAGCTTTTAGTTTTATTAATCTTAACTATTGTTTCTTTCATTTCTTTTTCATTTATTTCTACTCTGATCTTTATGATTTCTTTCCTTCTACTAATTTTGGGTTTTTTTATTTTTAGTTCTTCTTTTTCCAGTTGTTTTAGGTGTAAAGTTAGGTGGTCTATTTGATGTTTTTCTTGTTTCTTGAGGTAGGATTTTATTGCTGTAAACTTCCCTCTTAGAACTGCTTTTGCTGCATCCCATGGGTTTTGAGTTGTCATGTTTTCATATGTAGTTTTTTTAATGATGGTCATTCTTACTGGTCTGAGATGGTACTTCATCATAGTTTTGATTTGCAGTTCTCTAATAATTAGTGACGATGAGCATTTTTTCAGGCGCCTATTGGTCATCTGTAGGTCTCCTTTGAAGAAATATCTATCTAGGTCTTCTGCCCAGGTTTTGATTGTGTTGTTTGCTTTTTTGTTATTGGAATTACATGATCTGTTTGTATATTTTGGAAATTAAGCTCTTGTTGGTTGTATCATCTGCAGATATTTTCTCCTAGTCCATAGTTTGTCTTTTCATTTTGTTATGGTTTCTTTTGTTGTACAGAGGCTTGTAAGTTTGATTAGGTCCCATTTGTTTGTTTTTACTTTTATTCCTGTTGCCCTGGAGGACTGACCTAAGTAAACATTGGTATGATTTATGTCAGAGAATGTTTAGCCTATGTTCTCTTCTAGGAGTTCTATGTGGCATGTCTTATTTGTAAGTCTTTAAGCCATTCATAAAACTAAGATCATGGCATCTGGTCCCATCACTTCATGGGAACTAGATGGGGAAATAGTGTCAGACTTTACCTTTTTGGGCTCCAAAATCACTGCAGATGGTGATTGCAGCCATAAAATTAAAAGACGCTTACTTCTTGGAAGGAAAGTTATGAGCAACCTAGATAGCATATTAAAAAGCAGAGATATTACTTTGCCAACAAAGGTCCATGTAGTCAAGGCTATGGTTTTTCCAGTGGTCATGTATGGATGTGAGAGTTGGACTGAGAAGAAAGCTGAGCACTGAAGAATTGATGCTTTTGGACTGTGGTGTTGGAGAAGACTCTTGAGAGTCCCTTGGACTGCAAGGAGATCCAACCAGTCCATCCTAAAGGAGATCAATCCTGGGTGTTCTTTGGAAGGACTGATGCTGAGGCTGAAACTCCAATACTTTGGCCACCTCATGCAAAGAATTGACTCATTGGAAAAGACTCTGATGCTGGGAGGGATTGGGGGCAGGAGGAGAAGGGGACAACAGAGGATAAGATGGCTGGATGGCATCACTGACTCGATGGACGTGAGTCTGAGTGAGCTCCAGGAGTTAGTGATGGACAGGGAGGCCTGGCATGCTGCAGTTCATGGGGTCGCAAAGAGTCAGACATGACTGAGCAACTGAACTGAACTGAAGCCATTTTGAGTTTATTTTTTTGTGTTGTTTGGAGGTATGTTTGAACTTCATTGATTTACATGTGGTTGTCCAGCTTTTCAACACCACTTGCCAAAGAGACTGCCTTCCCCTATTTTATATTTTTGTTTCCTTTGTTGAAGATTAACTGTCCATAAGTGTGTTTTATTTCTAGTCTATTATGTTCCTTTGATCCAAAGTCTGTTTTTGTGCCATACCATGCTATTTTGATTACTGTAGCTATGTAGTATTGTCTGAAGTCTGGGAGGGTTATGCTTCCTGCTTTGTTCTTTTTCCTCAGTATTTCTTTGGCAATTCTGGGTCTTTTATGGTTCCACATAAATTTTAGGATGTTTTGTGAAATATTATTCTGTGATAAATATCATGGGTAATTTGATAGGGATTGCATTAAATCTGTAGATTGCTTTGGGTAGTATGGCCATTTTAACAACCAATGAGACTTGTTAAATTTAAATAAGTGTTGAGGAATAACATTAATATAATATAACCTCTACTGTTATTTGTATTACCTTTAGAAAGTAACATAACCTTGTGTATATCTCATAAACATGTTGGTAAGATTGGAAGAATTTATGCTTATATGTTGTGGAATAGAATAAGTTATTCCATAAGTATTAGTTTCATTTGTTATTACTAACAGTATTCATGGGCTTCCTTCACAGCTCAGTCGGTAAAGAATCTGCCTGCAATACAGGAGACCCAGGTTCGATTCCTGGGTTGGGAAGATCCTCTGGAGAAGGGAAAGGCTACCCACTCCAGTGTTCTCACCTGGAGAATCCCATGGACAGAGGAGCCTGGCAGGCTACAGTCCATGGAATCGCAAGAGTCAGACACGACTTAGTGACTAAACCACTACCTCCAACAGTATTCATATTAATGAAACCGACAATTCCAGATAATTGGAACATGAGTGGCGGCAGGGATGAATAAGAGGAAAACAGAAACTCGTTAAATTTCTTCTCCCTTTCAGGGGATGTGTTAAAGATACTAATGAATAGAAATATATGTATAAATATGTGCTTTAAATTTTAAAGGAAAACTACTAAAATAACAAAATGGAATAGGCAAAATTCAATCAATCTTATAAAAGGCAGGAAAGGAAAACATACTAAAAAATTGGGGCTGCCCTGGTGGTATGGAGGATAAGAAGCCGCCTGCCAATGCAGGGGCCATGGGTTCAATCCTTGGTCTGGGAAGATTCCACATGCCGTGGAGCAACTCAGTGAGTGCGTCACAACTACTGAGCCTGAACTCTGGAGCCCATGAGCCACAACTACTGAAGCCTGTGTGCCTAGACCTGTGCTCCACAACAGGAGAAGCTGCTGCAAGGAGAATCCCGTGCGCAGCAGCCAAGCGTAGTCCTGCTCACCACAGCTGGAGAAAACCCCCACAGAACAGCAAAGGCCCGGTGCAGCCAAATAAATACATTTTTAAAAATGTTAGTAAATTTGAAAGAATAAAGCAGAACTTTTAAGTACATTATATTAAAGTTCGGAGTGGTTTCAATAAATAAATAAATCAGCTTGTTCTATATAAGGCTCTTTAAAACAAAATGACATCGAAAAATACATGCCAAGAAAATGTTAACAAAAAATTATACTTAGCAGTAGTAACATCAGACAAAATAGAATATAAGGCAAGAAGCATTGTCTAAGATAAAGATTTTTCATATTGATGTTACATTTCAATAAAAATTCAATAATCATATGGCTAAAGATACAGTTTTAAAATATAAAAATAAAAACCTGATAGATTTGGAAAATGCAAATCAAAACCATAATCAAATACCGTTTCATACATAATAGGATAGCTATAATCAAAAAGACAATTACAAGTGTTGGTGAGAATGTAGAGAAGTTGGAACCCTTTTACATTCTTTGGTGGGAATGTAAAATGGTACAGCTGCTTTGAAGAACAGTCTGGCAATTACTCAAAAAGTTAAAAGTAGGGTTACCATATGACCTAGTACTTTTGCTCCTGGGCATATATCCAAGAGAAATGAAAACATATGTCTACACAAAAAGTTGTGCGTGAACATTCATAGTAGCATTATTCATAATAGCTAAGAAGTGGAAACAACCCAAATGTCCATTAGCTAATGAAAGATACGTAGGAGGTAGTGTATCCATATAATCCAATATCATTTGGCAACAAAGGAGAATGGAATACTGATCCATGCTACAATACAGATGAAACTTGAAAACATTATACTAAGTGAAAGAAGCCAGCGTAACAAAAGACCACTGGGCTGTATGATTCCACTGATACAAAATATCTAGGACAGGAAAAATCTGTAAAGACAGAAAAAGCAGATTAGTAGTTGCCTAGAACTAGAGAGGTTGAAGGGAAGTTCAGAATATGGACAGTGGAAATATTCAAAATTTAATGTGGTCATGGTTTGCACATCTCTGAATTATACTAAAAACCATTGAAATATACGCTTTAAATGACAGAATTATGTGGTATGTGATTTGTAGTTTAACAAACCTCTTATAAAAGCAAATCCTAAAAGAGAAATATAAAGCAATATTGGCAAAAGTACAGATAAAAAAGCAGTTGTTTTGCAAATGCTTAATCATGCATGCACAGTAAATTATTCGGTAGAGCATTTAATATGTCCATATATGTCCACTAATGCTGAAGTGGGGCCTGACCTCAGCAGCTTTAGTATCATTCCCACTGATGGAGTTCAAAGGCCATGGTTCTTCCTTTTTTTAAAAATAAATAATTAATTTGGGGGGCTGCGCTGGGTCTGTGCTGCAGCCGGTGGGCTTTCTCTAGCTGTGGTGAGCAGGAGCCGCTCCCTAGTTGCCGTGCTCGGGCCTCTCCTTGTGGCGGCTTCTCTTTTTGTGGATGTAGGATGTGTGGACCTCAGTAGTTGCAGCACGCGGGCCCAGTGGTTGTGGCATGCAGGCTTAATTGCCCTGTGGCATGTGGAAGCTCCCTGGACCAGGGATTAAGCCGGTGTCTCCTGCATTGGAAGATGGAATTCTCAACCACTGGACCACCAGGGAAATTCAAGGCCATGGTTCAACTCCCAGATTCTGATACCAGTTTGCTCTGGGCCCTGGGGAGAATCACTCTACCCCTCTGGACCTTATTTTTCGCTTGTAAAATAAGAAGGAAAGAGACCTTCCATAACGATCTTAGTGGAAGCGACTTTCTTTTATTTTATTTTATTTTATTTTATTTTTTAAATATAAATCTATTTATTTTAACTGGAGGCTAATTACTTTACAAGATTGTATTGGTTTTGCCATACATCGACATGAATCCGCCACGGGTGTACATGTGTTCCCCATCCTGAACCCCCTTCCCACCTCCCTCCCCGTACCATCCCTCTGGGTCATCCCAGTGCACCAGCCCCAAGCATCCTGTATCATGCATTGAACCTGGACTGGTGATTTGTTTCACGTATGATATTATACACGTTTCAATGCCATTCTCCCAAATCATCCCACCCTCGCCCTCTCCCACAGAGTCCACAAGAGTGTTCTATATATCTGTGTTTCTTTTGCAGTCTGGAAGTGACTTTCTTATTGATCATTTAGAAGCTTCTGTTCTCATATCCCATGAAGACCTGCGAGTTTCCCTTGATGTGCTGTTCCTGATCAACTCTGTGACATTGGCGCAAGTCCTGACTTCTCCCAGTCAGAAGTTAGAGCCCTATGCAGCCAGCAGCAAACATCTGTACTGTGCAAAGAGAAAAGACAAGACAGTATGTTCATTTCACTTGGTAGAGTTCATTATCAATCTGGGCCTATAATATGTTCATTTCCATTTTTAAGGGATATATTTTGTCTTCTAATTAAGGCATTGTCTTTGTGGTTACATTCAAGAAGTTTGACTCTTACCAGTATTTCCTTATTTGCATTTTCCTTTCTAAGGATCCTAGGAGTTCTTTCAAAAAATTGTAAGCCACTTTGATCAAGAGATAAAGCCAGGAGGGAATTTGTTACTCTGCATTTAACTCTGACCAGTCAGTTAGAAATAGAGTGGACAGGTGGAAACGGGAAAAAATGAACTGAAAGGTCAGCGTGGCGGCATAATGGAATGAATGTGCTATTCAGAATCAGATCTGAATTTGAATCTTGGTTCATCTTGGTCCATCTTGATTTATTCTTACTAGATGTATGACTTTGGACCTGTTCAACAATTTCTTTGAGCCTCAGTTTTCTCAGCTGCAAGATGGAGACAATATTCTTTACCTTATAGAATTGTAAGAATTAGAGATAATAATGGTAGCTGTTACCATTTCCAAGGACTAAATGTAGGAGCCACTTACAACAGCTACTTACTGTTCAAACGCATGGTGCTGAGGCACACTCTCTGCAGCGGCACACTCTCTGCAGCATGAAAAACCATGAATTTGTGAATGCCTCTGATTGTTAAAAATTCCATCCTTCTGTCTAGATGAAATATTCAGTCCTTTAACCTTCATCTGTTGTCCTGGTTTTATTGTTTGAATCATTGTCATCCTCGTGATAGACTTTAGATACTAAAGCACATCCCATCCCTGGCACCAAGTGTTCCATTGGCTAAGTACTCCCACCCCTGGTACCAAGTGTCCTCTTGGCTAAGTACTCCCCATGGTCTCCATTTTTCCTTGTAGGACAAGGTTTCTAGATTCCCGGTCATCCAGGATGTCAGTTGGTTGACAGCCACTGTGATTTCCAGCTGAGACCACTGGCTTAAAAATGGTCTGATTAACCCATGATTAAGCCTGTTTCCTTTCTTGGTAATTCTCATGGAGCCTTGAGTGTCATTAGCTTGTTTAGCAGCCTAGTCACAACCTTTCTTCTTGTTGAATTTGCTTTTATTTGAAACCTGTTAAATTTTTCAGATGGAGTTTTTTCAGAGTCAGGTGCTTGGTCCTTTTTTAACCTACAGTTATACATACACACATGCACACGCATGTGCATATATATGTGCATATATACACTGAGTTTTTCCTGCAGTTTCAGATGAGAAAACAGAGTGGTTAAATAGTTTGTGTAGACATATATATTTCTAAATGTATGTGTATATCCGTTATATTCATTTACATGAAGAGTTCCAGAAAGTACTAAACACAGCATTAAAATAACATTGAAATTTAATATTTAAAATTTATTTTAATATTAAATCTAATATTTATAACATGTTTAATAAGTTTATAATGATGTAAGTTTAATATTTTAAATTTAATTTTTAATATTAAATTTAATATTTAACATTGAAATTTTGCTATGAATCATCACTGACTTTTTATCCCATTTTCAGAGGAGGAAACAGAGAGGTTAAAAGGCTTGTGCAAATTTTCACAGCATGTGTGTGTTGGAACTGGGGCCCAAGCTGGTATTCTTGACCACTGCTCTTCACTGACTGCTGACGTGGCACCAAGCACACGCACACACAATGGTACCACTTCCATCAGAGATGACAACGCCACTGAAATGCAAGTCTTCTTTGGGTCACAGTCTTTCCAGGTCCTTATCTGTACTGTGTCTGGTTGGGCTAGAGGATTTCTTATGTTCCTTTCAGCACCAATATTCTGCATAAATCCACCAAGACTCTAATCACAGTGTGGAAGAGAAGTTAATTTTTAAATTTTCTTTCCCAGAAAATTGCATTGAGCTCACACACAGAACCTCACATTTGCCCCTATTAAATTTTGTCTTATCAGATTTGTTGGGGGTGATAAGAGCTTCTGGAATCAGTGTTTCCATAGCAGCCACATTGCTGGCCCTCCGACTTGACAGCAGCATCTCCGGGCTGATGCTCAGATCCTGTTGGCCTTCTTCCAAATTACTGGTCTCACACAGCCGCCCATACTGGCCTGCCAGGGCCTTGCTCGGCCACTAGAAATGCTTCTGAGACATGGGGACAACTCTGCACTCTGCGGTCTCCAGAAGTGTTTTAATGATGGGTCCCCAAATATTCTTTCCTGGAATAACCATCTAAGATGCAAACCCAGAGGAACCAGATTACAGTCTCTGAGTCAGAGAGACCCTTCACTCTGACTGTGGCCAGTGGGATCAGCTTTGAGGAGGCTGTGTGCACTCCAGGGCAGAGGTGGGGTGAAGTTGAGGGGACATGAGAAGCTAGATCACACCCCACCCTGCCACCCTCTCCTCTGCAAGTTCAACCCCATGATGACTGTGTGGGACACTTTCCCTTCCTCAGCAAGCTCCTTGTGCCATAAGATCAAAAGCTTCACTTGTGGTAAGAAGAATATGTTAGGACTTTTATTCTGGCCTTCTTTCCTCCAAACCTAAGCAAGAACCTTGTCTTTTCTCTGTCAACACACACCCCTTGTCTGCAAGAAAAAGAATTCTTTTCATCATCAGATCTATTTTTTCGGTCATGCCCTGTCTCTGGAATACAAACGCAGACCAAGCTGGTGCAGCGTTTGACTGATAGAGAAACTCTGGCACTATTTTGGGAAAGCTTGGAGAAAATCTCTTCTTTGGTTCTGGAGATTTTTCTTTCTCATTGACAGCAGATAGGATGAATAGAACAATTGTCTTTTTCTTAAGTGATTATGCAGCGGAGGATACATTCATTTCTAGGACATGTGCTATGAATCTGCAGCAAGGAAAAGTACATGCAGTTGTGCAGATTTCCTGTTAATTTCCCCTCTTTGTTTTGAAATGATGCTTGTTTGTTGAAAAACGTTTGTAGTCAAGACTGGAGAGAAGCTTGTCTCACTGCATCCCACATGAAGGCAGAACATTGTGATTAGATATCACCTTTAACCTACAATTTCTGCCCTGAAGACAGAAATAAGATGGGATTCTTTGCTCCGAGGAAAGGCGGTGGAGACCCAGCCTCTGTTATAGCCTCTCTGTTTTCTTTGCGGGGGTAGGGTGTGCTTAGTTGATCAGTTGTGTCCGACTCTATGACCCCATGGACTGTAGCTGGCCAGGCTCCTCTGTCCATGGGGATTCTCCAGGCAAGAATACTGGAGGGGGTTGCCATGCCCTCATCCAGGGGACTTCCCAACCCAGAGATTGAACCCAGGTCTCCCACATTACAGACAGATTCTTTACTGTCTGAGCCACCAGGGAAGCCCTTTTGGGGGTGGGGTGGGGTGGGGAGAAGTGTTTGTTTTGTTCTCAAAGACAAGTAAGTTAAGACGTTTGCACAGTCTCACATTCAGACAGAGGAAGCTGTAACTAGATAATGTGTGAATTTTATAGGACTTGCCTTCCACAGAAAGTCAGAGCTAGATACCCGTGGTCTGCCTTCTGTCTCCCAGAAGCCTGGCTTTCTATCCCCTTGTGATAAAAAGAATGAGTGGTGACCTGGCTCAGACATGGATGACATCCTTAATTTTGACAAGTCCTAAAATAAGCACAAAGAGTTTATGTACCTTAATGAGGGTCATGCAATACTGAGGTCAACTCCTGACTCTAAATCCAAAATTCTTTCCACGTAGTCTCAAGGGCCAGGTCTCCTTCAGGTGAAGAGCAGATGGAAGCCACCCAGGTCAGGGTTTCCAGGAAAGGCTTCCATTGACCTCAGGTTTCCTCTCTAGCCTGTGCACCCAGCCTCAAGGGCACTGGAGAAGAAGGTGAATGAAAAAAGATACTTGTGCCAAATAACGCCAGCTTTGAGCTCAGTGAAAGCAATACTGTTTTTCCGCTTGGAGCGAGGATAATAAAGGGCCCGAGGTTCGTTTTGGGCAGCCTGTCTCTTTGGACATCTGTGACCAACCACTGCTGAGAGCACGTCTTGCATTTGCCATCATGTTGTTCTCAGTACAAAACAGATTTTGTTCCAACTTAGTGAACTGTGGTGACAGCAGTTATTCTGGTTTTCGAGCTCTCCTCGGTTCATTTCTTCTGTTGATTGATCTGTCTTTCATCACAGTACCTTATTCCAGCTCTGCCTCCCTCTTGGCCCAGTCAGGACACCTTCCAGAGTGGATCAGTTCATAACCCCGTGGTTGCCCACCCCTTGTCCCTGACTCACCATGCAGATATCTTGCCCATGCCTGGCTCTGACCGCAGCAGGGCATTCCCACCAGATGTGCTGTTGATCAAGAGGCCCTGAAAATGAAGCATTTGGAAACCTTTTGAGCTGGAATCCCTGGCGAGGCCCTGGGGCAGCCATACTTCCTCATACCCTTGGACCTACCACAGCCCAGCCTGTCTGACTGCTGCTGGCGGCAAAACTAGGGAGCCCATTTTCCTGGTGACAATGGAACTTGGAGACCAGTGTGCCCTGAACACTGTCTCAGGTGTAATAATAGGTGTTCCTGAACTGGTTGCCATCTGTGCTCCATATTTGCAGGCGTTCTTACCTTGATCCAAGAATAAGTCATTTCCTCTGCTTGATCTTACTTTTTATGGTAAATACAACCCTGGTGAGAGACTGAACATACATATAAATAATGGCCAGACCAACCGCAGCAATGGAACTCTGACCCACAACCCCTGCAGCAGCAAGGCCAGCCCTTGGACACTGACGGCCTTTTCTGTTGTGGTTGTGGTTGAAATCACCACTCTTCCTCACCCTACCCCCACCCTCCCACTCGGGACCAACTCAAAAAAGCCAAATAAGCTCCCCCAAGAAATCCCACAGGACGTGCCACTTCTAGTTAGCTGCCTCCAGCTTCCCCATACCAGCAAACTCCAATTAGAGTATACCTGAAGCCTTCCAGTTTTTCCACTGTAAAGCTTTCCCACTCCCCTGCCTGCCTTTGAGTCTCTGCCAAACCCAAGAGATGGTGGCTGACTGACTCCCTTGCCACAACAAGCTCTGAATAAATAGCCTCTGCCTGTTCTCTTTTGGGAAGCCTTTGTTTATTTCCACTCTGGGTAAGTCATCCAGCTCTTCAGCTCCTGCCCCTTCCTACCCTTGACTGCTCAAAGCAAAGATACACTCCGTAATGGAAAGGGAGTGATGTTATGGTGACGGGTTCCATTTCCCTTAAAAGAACACAATAAAGTGACAGCAGAGGAACAGAAAAGCATCTTTTTTTCCCCTTAGTGTTTGGCTTTGTCTCTGCATTACCTACGCAGATATTAAAGGAAAGTGGCCACCCTGGGGCTGAGGCTCCACTGAATGGAAAACTCAAGGACTGAGTTTGAAGGATTTGAAATCCTCTGAAAGAAGTGCCCTTTTGTACTTAGAGCTGCAGCCCCACCCCATCCCCCATGTCACCCACCCCCTCATTTTCCTTTTGGATACCTTTCTTTTAGCGCGAGATTCACGCCTATGGAGAGCTCCTTGGTCCCTCTAGAACCTCCGATTAGCAGCAATTAAAAAAAGGTCTTCCAGCAACTTGACACTTTTTGAAATGCTAATTGATGCTAAGCAGAGCCATCAGGCTGTCGTTCACACCTACTCAGTCCCTGCCCCCAGGCTTTTTTGCATATTTGAATCAATAAGTTTTTAAACCAAGGAAGGGTGAGATATGCAAATAGAGTGCTCCCAACCACCCTTGCTGAGACTGGTACCCGTAGAGACCTAGAAAATCCCCGCAGCCCACCCCTCTCCCCCGGCAGTGCTTTTAATTTCTCCGAGTGGAATGCAGAGAGCTTCCTGGGCGTGACCTCTGTCCTTGGTTAGAGCTTTGTTTCAGCATTTGCATGAACTGGTTGACAAACACTTGGTCCAGTCCATTGCCTGAGCAATGAAATGGTTTAAAATGACACCAGTGTATACGACGTGTGAAAGAAAGGACGCAGAGATGAGACTGCTGAATTAGGTACAGAACTAGTCGATGTCCCCAGAGCAAAGAAAACCCTAAAATCGGGCAGAAACCATTTATTAGTTGTCTGTCAGTGGGTATATAATGTCCCAGTGTGATGACAGAATGCCAGAAGTGTGCCAAACCAGGTGCCATTTCTTAGAGCAGCAGGTGACCCTTAGGGCTGTCAGACAGTGATCCTGTTGGGGAAACATACAGACTGACACCACCACCCTCCCCTCAGCCAAGCACCATGGTAACCATTTGCCTGAGCTATGTTACAACAGGAGGTCCTGGTAAGGAACACAGAACTAATAAGCCAACACCAACTGGAAGAGTTTGAAAAAGGTCAAAAGGAGACACTACCTGTCTGACCACCTCCCAGAATCCTTCTCACAGGCATCCATCTTGGCTGAGTAATGGAAGGACCCAGGAAGGACTCTTGACTCCGAACGATTGGCAAAAGACAACTGGAAACTGACTCCAATTACCATAAAACCTGAGGCTGCATGTCACGTGGCAGAGCAGTTCTCCTGGGTTCCCTTACCCTACTGTTCTCCCCCCGGGCGCCCTGCCCAATAAAGTCTCTTGCTTTGTCAACACATGTGTCTGCTCGGACAATTCATTTCCAAGTCTTAGACAAGAGCCCACTTTTGGGCCCTGGAAGGGGTCCCTCTTCCTGCAACAATCCCATAGGAGTTTGAAGGGGCATGCAGTCATCTTTTGCCCTTACTTTAAAATAGTTCATGCTTTTAGAGATGGTCCCTGAAGGGCAGCAGAATACGCTATTCCCAAATAGGCTTCTTTGGCATAAGGATTATTGGGAACTGATTATTTTGGAGAAAAGGCAGATACAGAAGAAGCTCTAAAAGCAGAGAAGACTTTCCTGGTGGCCCAGAGGTTGAGACTCTGCACTTTCAATGCAGGAGACCTGTGTTCCATCCCTGGTCAGGGGACTAAGATCCCACGTGAGCCCTACGCACCTAGAAGTGTTTAAAAAAAATTTTTTTTTTTAATGAAAATCGGAGTAGAACGTGCTATTTGTACTGTTTTGTACATTGATGGGGGGAATCTCCATTTGTAAGAGTATCCCCCTCTCTGTATCAGGAAGAGAAAGACTAAATCACAAGAAGCTCTTACCAGTGTGACTTAAATCTGCATAACAACCTTACCCATGTTTGCTGTGTTTTTCCTAGGAACCTCCCATAACTTGTCTTCTACTCACCAACATCTTTCTTTTGTCAGTAGCTAAAGATGGTATTAAGGTGGTGGTTTGGGCCATTTCAGGGAGTTTTGCCCAGTTTTCCTGGGTATGCCCCATTATACAGTCGATATCCATGTTATTAAACTTCAGTTTGTTTTTCTCTTGTTAATCTGTCCTTCATTACAGGGAGGGATCTGTCTCAGAACCTAGAAAAGAAGATGAAAAATTACTTTTCTCCCCTATATCCCCACCCCCAGGGCAGTCTCAAGACCTGCATGAAGCTGTCTTCATAACCCATCCTTGCAACTGGTGTTGCCTCCAGCCCTGCAGGCCACAAGCTCCTCTCTCCTGGACCTTCTTGTTCCCAAGCCCTAGTAAAGCAGTCTTTCTGACAATGATGGTCCCCTTTATCAAAAGTTACTAAGGTTCCTGTAAGCCCTCTTCCCAACTAGGCCTCAACCCCTGGCTTTCTGAGGCTTTCCTTAGGAGTTACCACTAAGTCAGTTTAAAGAGAATACCCTACACCTGATATTCAATCAAGTTCTCCATCCTCAGCCTTTGATGTTCCAAATCCTTGGCCTGCCTTTAGCAAGGCTCCTGTTAGCTCAGTTTGATTTTGGGTAGCCTTGGCCTGCAGTGGCTTGGAGCAGGGCTTGGGTTCCCAGCCAGAGACTGGTGCCAGGTCACAGCGGTGAAAGAACCAGATCCTAGCCAATCAACCAGGAGTCAGTGACAAGGGCCCTGGCCCTTCAACTTTGCAGAAAAGAATTCCCACAGAGACATAAAATAGTGAAACAAGTAAAGTTTATTAAGAGGAAAAAAGAGTACAGTACGTGTGGATAGACATACGTGTAGACTCAGACAGAGTCTCTTAGTCACCTCGTGACAGTTTGAATTACTTTTATGGAGCATTTCTTCTGGGTTTCCTTTGGCCAATCATTTTTGATTTGCTTGGTTCACAATCTGTATTTGATATGTCTCAGGATCCTCCCATGTGTGTACACGCACCTCTTAGGCAAGATGGATTCTACTGAAGAGGCCTGTGAGTAGCCTGGCATTAGTTAGCATCACTCCCCTTTGACCTCCAAGGAGCTTTTCTACACATATGTGGATTGAGAAGATCTCCTGACTTCCAGAAGGAGAAATATGTGGCCTGGGCAGGGCCCAGCCTCCTCCCTTAATTGTCTTGCTATTCTCACCTTGGAGTTTTGGTCCCTAGGGAACAAATCTTCAATCACTTTACCCTGGAGGGGACCCATCTACTTCCTGCCTTGTGTTTAGCAAAAATCCCCCACCCTTGATGTCTCCTGTTAGTAATTTTCTGTCCACTGGCCCCTTCCCCGGCTTCGTGGCTAGAAATCCCCACTGTATTTGCTGGCTATGGAGTGGAGCCTCATCTCCCTCCCTCCCCCTCTATCTCTTATTGCAGTAGTCTTGAACAAAGTCTTCCTCATTGCTTTAACAAGTATCAGAATAGATTTTCCTTTATCTCTTCTACAGGACACCGCTCCTTCTGCCAGGACTTGGTATAGCTGGCTTTTAGGCTTATAGCAGTATCGCCCAGCTGGCACCCCGGGATGGAGGAGAATGGAGCTGTTGCCTTTGATCATCAGCCTCCCCTTCATCCCCTCTTGATAGTGCCAGCCTCTCTCCTTGGCACAGGATTCAGGCATGGGCCATTCCTTGGACACAAGCTTGTCCACGTGTGCTGGTCCTGATATACAGACAGTAGCAGAAAGAAGTCTCTTCTGTTGAGGTTGCCAAGCAGGGAAGATGCTAAATTGGGGCTTTGCCTCCATCCCCTCAATGGGGGTATCCCTCCTGCAGTTGACCAGAATGAAGCTGAGATGCAGAGGGCAGGAGGGTACCAGAGGGAAGGGTCCTGAGGGTGTCCAGCTGGCCCCGGACATTTCTGAGGCCAGGCCATTCCCTTTGGGTCTGACTTGGGATTTTCCTCAATAGTAGCCAAAAGCCCTGAGAACAGCAGGGCAATGGTTCAGTTGCCCCTTTGTACAGTCCCCCAACTACCCTCCTGTACCTTACTCATGGGGCCCCAGGAGCACCTCCTCTGCCATTTCCTGGCCCCTCCCAGGCGGGACAGGGATGAAGAATATGCCTGCCAATGCAGGAAATGCAAGTTTGATCCCTGGGTCGGGAAGATCCCCTGGAGAAGTGGCAACCCATTCCAGTATTTTTGCCTGGGAAATCCCATGGACAGAGGAGCCTCTGAGCTATAGTCCATGGGGTCACAACGAGTCAGGCATGACTAAGTGAGTGAGCGTGCAAACATGCTTATGCTCTCTGAGACAGCCTTGACACTGAGCAAGTCTGAACGGGGTCTGGCTTTCCTTTCCTCTTTACAGCTGCTCTGCAGTCTCTCACGATAATACACCAAGGCAGTGTTTTTCAAATTTGAACAAAGAACAGTCCCCATTCAAAGAAAAAAAAAAGAAAGGTAACAGACCCCCTGTGTGAATTTAAATTATTTTTATACTAAGTGCATACATGTAACATATCCTCAGTTCAGTTCAGTCACTCAGTCGTGTCTGACTCTCTGCGACCCCATGAATCGCAGCACGCCAGGCCTCCCTGTCCGTCACCAACTCCAGGAGTTCACTCAAACTCACACCTATTGAGTCGGTGATGCCATCCAGCCATCTCATCCTCTGTCGTCCCCTTCTCCTCCTGCCCCCAATCCCTCCCAGTATCAGAGTTTTTTCCAATGAGTCAACTCTTCGCATGAGGTGGCCAAAGTATTGGAGTTTCAGCTTTAGCATCATTCCTTCCAAAGAACACCCAGGGCTGATCTCCTTCAGAATGGACTGGTTTGATCTCCTTGCAGTCCAAGGGACTCTCAAGAGCCTTTTCCAACACCACAGTTCAAAAGCATCAACATATCCTCATGGCTATATAAAACCAAAATAAAATTTCAGCTATAAAACCAACAAAACTCAAAAACAATAATTTAATGATAGATTATATTTTGCTAAAGCCACATTGCTAATATTGAGTTATTATTAGAAAATGCACTCTATTTATTTAGTCCTGGGTTTATATAGGAAATAAATGGTGGGAGAAACCCTTGGGCCAATTTCTGTTTCCTAGCATTGTAACATTTCCATTTCATTGTGATCTTCTGGAAGGAGGCAGGCACGTCTGGATCTGAGATGGGAGCTGACTCCAGGTTCCCCTTGAGGTTCTGAGAACCTAGTTTGGAAACCCTGGATTATGAGGTACTCTCGTGCCCTTGGTGTCCCTGATGAGGCCCCCTTGGGGATGATGGAGGAAGCCTGCCAGGAGGCACATGACCCTGGGCTCCTGAAACACTTGCTTCTTTGCATTTTGGTCTTAGGCTGTGCTGTGTTTAGTTGCTCAGTTGTGTCCGATTCTTTGTGACCCCCATGGACTGCAGCCTGCCAGGCTCCTCTGTCCATGGAGATTTTCCAGGCAGGAATGCTGAAGTGGGTTGCCATGCCCTCTTCCAGGAGATCTTCCCAACCAGGGATTGATCTAGGTCTCCCACACTGCAGGTGGATTCTTTACTGCCCGAGCCACGTAGGCAAACAGGTGTAAATGCCCCCTCACAGAGAGAGCATGGCTGCCCCATGTCCCATTGGGAGAGCAAGAGGGTTCTTCTGATGATGAAAGTGTTCTCAGCATATTGAAGGGATAATGGAAGAATAGGAACGTATTAAAAAAATAATGTGAAATAGTGGAAAAACAGAACAATCTTTTTTTCAGAATTGTAAAAAAAAAAAACTACTGAGAAGAAATAGGCCTGAGGTCCTGGGTAGGAAAGACAGGTGCAGAGAGGGGTTATTCCAGCACCCCAGTCCCCAGCCTCGAATCCTCTACCTTCAGCCCCCAGAACCCCCACTTCCCAGATCCTTGGTCTCCAGATTTAAACTCTAGCCCCTAGCCCCCAGCAGTCAGCATCCCCATTCCTTTCTGTTTTCTCAAAAACTTTATCCCATTATAAAGGACTTAAGCTTCATTCATCACCAAACACACTTTCTTTTTTTTTTTAAGTCCTTTTTTTGTTACAAAGGATATGTATAATAACTGCAATTAGAAACTTTAAAAATTTTCCTGTGACCGTAATGCCTTCTTCAATTTTTCTGAAAGAAAATAATGAAAAATAACAGTTTGGAAGTGCATGTCTTAATTCTTCTATGTTTAATAATTGCTATGAAAATTTATAATGCATAGTATGATATGCATTTGGATAAAATACATACTATTCATCATTGTAATCGTAATCCAATTCAGAAATGTTCAAATTTAAGAAATACTTAAATACTTGGAGTATTACTGTCATAGGAAATTTTTTTTAAGTTTTAAACTTCAGTAATTTGATGATATATTCTTTGTGAGTTTTGACATAAAGTCGGAAGGAGTTCAGCGCGTTGAGTGAATTGTTGTAACCAATCTCCTCCCATTCCTATTTACTTATTAATATGAATAAGAGTACTTGCATCGATGAAAATGAAAAACAGGAGTAAAATCTGCTGAATTCTATCTCATTCTAGTCGTAAGTACCATGAGGGGCCACGTTTGGCAAATGTAAGATCAGACTCTCCTTGAAGCCCCTTTCCTTCCCTCTTCCTCTCAATAGAGTCTCATTGCTCTTTTAAATTAAATCAGAATTCATTGTTTGCATTGTTGCGAGTGTGCTCAGTCATGTCTGACTCTTGCGACGCCATGGACTGTAGCCCTCCAGACTCCTCTGTCCATGGGATTTTCCATGCAAGAATTTTGGAGTGGGGTGCCATTTCCTACTCTAAAATATTATTCATGGCTGAACCAGCAGTGGGCTGCGGTTATATTTCCTTTCTTGTACAATGATATTTGATTTTTTTTTCCCCCTAGTCCTTAGTCTTCTACATGGCTAGTCCTAAACTCCGCTATGGAATGAAAAGTCTGCTTTCAGCCTGATTAAACACATCACATGTAACTATAGTTTCCCTTTTTTCTTGGACAGATTCTCCAAGTTCTTCCCTGCTCTAATATGGACTTTGCTCCTTGTATCTGTTACTCAGCAGTCACTGGAGACTTAGCAGGACTCACCTCTGTGTCATCTGGAAGAGTGTCCTTGTCTCTCTCCTGAGCTGAATCCCAGGTCTTTGGTCTACGTTTGGTCTCCCATCTTCACTGGCTTCCTGGGAAATCATGTCAAATAAAGTCCTTGTTCTTCTCTAGGTCCAAATACCAATGTTAAATAGTTAGAATAGGAAAAAGGAGTCCAAAATGGTGGTGGCAAAAAGACAAAGAAACGAAGAAACCTGTGAAAATGGAACAAAAGAAAATCTGAGGACTGGAGTGAGAACCTCAGGTGAAACAAACAGCCCTCCTGTCTAGCCCAGTTTACATGGGGCAGGCTCAGGGGGAGGAGACAAAACATTTAAAAAGAGGAGCCCTGAGGGATTGAAGCCTGCCCTCGTGCTTGGAGAAGGCAATGGCAACCCACTCCAGTACTCTTGCCTGGAAAAATCCCATGGACGGAGGAGCCTCGTGGGCTGCAGTCCATGGGGTTGCTAAGAGTTGGACATGACTGAGCATCTTCACTTTCACTTTTCACTTTCATGCATTGGAGAAGCAAATGGCAACCCAGTCCAGTGTTCTTGCCTGGAGAATCCCAGCGATGGGGAAGCCTGGTGGGCTGCCGGCTATGGGGTCGCACAAGTCGGACATGACTGAAGCGACTTAGCAGCAGTAGCAGCTCATGTCTCAAGAGTGTACTATCCTTTGCTTGCTGAATAAAACTGAGCTGTAACACTGGTCTACCATTTCAAATCTTTGCTGTGGCAAGACAAAACCGAGGAAATTACACCCTTTGCCAACACCAATATTCAGGAAATCGAGAGGACGGAGAGGTTATTGACATCATAGAAATGCAGTCAGCAAAATGAATGGGTAACATAAAAAAACAGGTCATAAAACAGGTCATACAACCAGTTTTTTCAAGAAATAAATTTCGAGAGGGGAAAAAAGCATTTGCAAGAAAATGATTTGTACAGAAATTAGAGGAGAAAACAATAGATTAAAATATTTAAAAGAAAGTTTACAATGTGTGGATCTTACATGGATCCTGATTCAAACCAACTATATTTCTAGAAAGTCTGTGATACCTATGAAGCAATTGGAAATTTGAACATTGGATTCTGATGATATTGTTCAATTTTATTTTAGATGTAAGTTATTCTTATATCTTGAAGTTCTGAACTATCTTTTAGAGAGGCCCACTGATAAGCTTCCCTGGTGGCTCAGATAATAAAGAATCTGCTGCATTGCAGGAGACCTGGGTTCAATCCCTGAGTTGGGAAGATCCCCTGGAGAAGGGAATGGCAACCCACTCCAGTATTCTTGCCTGGAGAATTTCATGGACAGAGGAGCCTGGCAGGCTGCAGTTGATGGGACTGCAAAAAGTCAGACATGACCGGTGACTAACTGATAGGAGGAGGAAGTGTGGTTAGGGTATCGATGAAGCAAGATTGACCATGATCTGATCATTATTCAATCTGGTTGTTAGGTAGATGGGAATTTATTATATTGTTGTCATCTCTACTTTTAAATATGTTTAAACTTTTACACAATAAATAGGTGCTTTTTTTTTCTTTTTAATGAGGAAAGCAATAACAAAGAGTCACTGTTTTTCCCCCCAGACTTAAGTGATACCTCAGTTGGATATGAATTATAAGATAGAAATTCTTCTTCCTCAGAACTGTGAATGGGTTTTCCACTGTGAGTTTTCTAAAGCACAGTAAGGTTGGTTTCTGAAAGGTCTGATGTTTCTGAGAGTCCTGGGTTGTTTAGTCTATTTTTCTCCGTTTCCATTAGTTTTTAAGAGCATCCTTTTGTGTGTGTGTGTGTTTCCTTTTTATTATTTACTTTTGTTCTGTAATTTCTTAATCATATGACTTAGTATAGGTCTTGTTTCTCTCTATTTATTGTACTAAGAATTCAAAAGGACCTTTCAGTCTAGAATGTTTTGCTCAAGAAATTATATTTTTCTTTGATAATTTTTCCCCTACCATTTTCTTTGCTCTTTCTGAAATTTCTATTATTTAGATATTGGTCTGATGCTATTTTTATTGGGGTCACATTAAACTTATAGATAAAACTAGGAGGAATTGATACTTTCATATGGTAGATTTTCTCAGTTTGTAAAAAATGTCTCTTTCCATTTATTAAATTGTCCTTTCAGTTTTGTCAATAGAGTTTAAAATTCTTCACATACTGCACATTTTTAATAATCTTATTGTTAGCAACTTTTCCTTTGTTTCATGTCATTTTGAAATAGAATCTTTTGTTCTGTTTTCTAGCTAGTTATTGTTGCATGTAGGAAAGCAATCATTTTATTTACGCTTTTTAACCAGTTTGCTAAATTCTCTTATTTCTAATAGGTTTAGTTGATTATGTTGGTTTTTTCAGGGATACATCTATAGCATCTCCAAATGAAATTAATTTCAGCTCCGCTTTTTTTTTTTTAGACCTCCTCTTTCTTTTTAGTCTTTAAAAATAGCTGGTGACAGTGGGGTATTCTTCTTCTTCTTTTTGGTGTGTTGCTACATTCCCTTTTCTAGTTTTTCATTTTGGAGTTTTCTTTCACTGTTGATAGGTGATAATGAATTCTATTAGTTATGGTATAAAGCAACATGTTCCTCTGTCTTCTGCATTTCTTACAAATTGGCAGCCAGAGGTAGAAATTGAACTAGATTCAAGTTTAATTCTTTCAGCACAACAGCAGAAAACACAGAAGGTCTGGTTGTCTTTCTTTTTTTGATCATAGCAGTCACTGGTGCTCAATGCCTGTATTCATTCATTGGGGTATTGTGAAATGGTGATGCTTCTGACATTTCTTTTTAAATATTTAAATAGACTTTTTACTTTAGAATTGTTTTAGATTTACAAAAAATTTTTTTTCAAAAATAGGAGAAGAATTCAGTATACTGAGTTTCCCCTATTTTAACATCTTACACCACTCTGATACATTTGTCACAACCATTGCATCAGTACTGATGCATTAGTAGTGTCCATACTTTAGTCACATTCCCTGGGTTTTTCCTAATGTTCTTTTTCTGTTCCAAGATCCCGACCGGAATATCACAATACATGCAATTATCATGTCTTATTCTTTGCTAATGGGAATGCAAAATGGTACAACCGCTTTAGAAGACAGTCTGGCAGTTTCTTATGAAACTGAACATAGGCTTACCATATGATCCAGTGATTGTACTCCTTGGTATTTACCCAAAAGAGCTGAAAACATATCCATATAGAAATCTGCACAGACTTAGAGCAGCTTTATTCACCATTGGCCAATATTGGAAGCAACCAAGATATCCTTTAAGAAGAAACAAGGAAAATGCCATAGAAAGTATTTTGACAATGGGAGAGTAGGTTGTGGAGGAGGCATGGCAACCCACTCCAGTATTCTTGCCTGGAGAATCCCATGGACAGAGGAGCCTGGCAGGCTACAGTCCACAGGGTCACACAAAGTCAGACACGACTGAAGTGACTTAGCATGCACACGTGGTTACTTATGGTGTGGTTTCACCCTCGCTGTAATGAGTAATAAAACCAACCAGTTCAACTATAGGCATTGGTAGCAACTATCATCTATTTTAATGCTTAAAATGTCTCAGATGTGGCCTATAGGCCAAAGTCCTTTTGACATGTCCTTATTGTTCTTTGAAGGGAAGCCCTGGTGTCTCAGAGGTAAAGAATCTACCTGCAATGTAGGAGACCCAGGTTTGATCCCTGGGTTGGGAAATCCCCTGGAGAAGAAAATGGCAACCCACTCCAGTATTCTTACCTGGAGAATTCAGTGGACAGAGGAGCCTGGTGGGCTACAGTCCATGGGGTTGCAGAGAGTTGGACATGACTAACAACAACTGTATTGTTCTTTGAGCACTTTCCTACTATCTGACACAATCAGATATCCCAGACTCATCTTTTAGGTTCCCTGTTCCAGCTCTGGAATCAGCCATTACTCTAAGGAGCCCTGGTTTCCAGTTGGGAGTGGTATTTAAAAGCTGAGATCTGGGAGCTAAGTGTGCTCATTGCTTTTGGGCTGCCACTGCCTCCAGGTGTGGCCAGAGTTAGGGATTATGTGTCTTTACCTTTATGTATGTGCATACAAACATTTGCATCTATCTTTCTCTCTGTCTTTATTCCTATATATATATGACAAAATGGGTTCACATTGACACTATAAACTTCAGCACCACAGGATTCATGTTATTTTTTTCTTCCTTATTTGTAACTTACCTTTCTGTCAGTGAGAGACCTGAATTCCATTTCCCTTAATATCTATGTATGTGTGTAGCTGGTCTCCCACCTTTGACTTCTCTCTGACGCCCTCCTCTTCTCACCCAGGCTCAGAAAACCCATGCCGTGCTGTCCCCCCAACCAGACATCCTCCCCACCCGAGCTGGGCTCTCGGACACTGCCCTGAGCCACCATGACTTCCTCCCACCTTTGCTCTGCCCCAGTTGTTGGCTTTAAGATTGAATTGACAAGAAGGCAATGAGGAAGAAGTGAAGAAACGCTTTTATATACTACCTTTAAAGTTAAAAAAAAAAAGAGTAGTGTCAGCCAATTTGTTCTAGGCAAAAAATCTGGCTAGGATAATATTCACGACAGCGCGTGTGCGTGTGTGAGCGCCAAGTGGCTTCATTTGTATCCTACTCTGTGCAACCCTATGGACTATAGCCTGCTGGGCTCCTCTGTTCATGGGATTCTGCAGGTAAGAATACTGGAGTGGGTTGCCATTTCCTACTCTAGGGGATCTTCCTGACCCAGGCATCGAACCTATGTCTCTTAGTCTCCTACACTGGCAGGCAGGGTGATTTTTTTTTTTTTTTTAACCACTAGCACCACCTGGGAAGCCTGACAGCTTGTATATTATGCATTTGATTTTACTTCGCACGTTAGTTAAAGCATATGTTTATATTTTATTTTAATGTATGTTTGTTACCACTTTTAGTGTTTGTATGGTATAGAATATATTTCAGAGAGAGGCCCCAGTTTGCAGAGACAGGTTCACTGCCGTGGCACTGCCATAAGAACTCTGAAGTGCTGGGGCAGAGATGAAGTGCCTCCATCTGAGACAGCAGCATCAACTCGGGGCCCTCCTGTCAAACCCCCAGGTGTGGCCAGAGGGGAGGGAAATGCTTACGTTTGGGTGGTGGTGATGATAGTTGGGGTAGGAGCGGAGAGACTGGTGGTCCTGATAAAGAAAACAAATCTTCATGATATTTGTTAAAGATGGTAAAGCAACTGTTATTTGGGACCATGATCACGGACGGCTTCCCTGGTGGCTCAGCGGTAAAGAACCCGCCTACAAGGGCAGGACACATGGCTTCCATCCCTGAATTGGGAAGATCCCCCGGAGAAGAAAATGGCAAGCTCCTCCCGTAGTCTTGCCTGGAAAATCCCATGGACAGAGAAGCCTGGTGGGCTGCAGTCCATGGGGTTGCAAAGAGCTGGACATGACTTAGCGACTGAGCAGATACGTGCACGCGTGAGGATAGGTATAGGGACCACCGGAATGGGATTCTGCAGTGGAAAAGAGATGGGACTTAACTCTGAATACAGCTCAGGCAAGTGGGAATTCAGGGCTTCCCCAGTGGCTAAGGCAGTAAAGAATCTGCCTCCGATGCAGGAGACCCAGTTTCAATCCTTGGGTCAGGAAGATCCCTTCTCCAGGCAACCCACTCAGTATTCTTGCCTGGGAAATCCCATGGGTAGAGGAGGCTGGTGGGCTACAGTCCATGGGATTGCAAAGGGTCAGACATGACTGAGTGACTAACACTTTGACTTAGAAGTGGGAACTTACAGCCAAAGAGCAGAGTGGGAGGCAGTGGCTGGAAAATTATTAAGAGGAAATATCATGGCTAAGAGGGGACTCAGACTAAACCAGCCTAACAGGATTCTTGCTGAACGCAGGCCAGGGTGATCAGACGGCACCTGGGAAATGAGGGGGATGAGGAACCTGATCAGATATTGAGGTTGGGGATGTCTCTTGCTAAAGCTTCATTTTAGAAGGAAGTGCAGAGATGGGCTTGGAGAAAGTTCATGGAGCCTGACTGAAGTTTGCTCAAGCAAAGAATTTTTGTCAGCACTCACTGAATCAGTCTGGCCCATTAGGCCTGTCATAAGGGATTGTTCCCCAGATTCCTGCCTGCCCCCACCCCCACCGCTGAGCCATCATGGTCCTACCTCACCAAGAACGCCTGGGGGTCACCATTCGACTGTTGATTCAGTCAGATGAAGCTCTGATTCTTCCCCCAAAATTCAGCAAAATGAATACTGATAAAGCGTGAATTAGCTGGTTCACTGACAGAGGTACCTCCCAGTGCAGCGCCACAGACACACACACCAACCGTCTCCAGAACACTCCGTGGTCCCACCTCTGCCCATTAGCCGAAGCTCTGGCTGCCCCGGGCCAGAGCTCTGTGGAGTTTCTGGAGCCTTCTTTCCTCTGCCCTCTCTTTCTCCCTCCTCCAAGAACTGTAGTTTCTTTTTCTGAGCGGCCGTTGTCTTGACAATAGACAATCGCAGAGCTAGTGTGACGGCCCCGTGACAGCCGGGAGGACCAAGGGGTGTGAATCTGCTGTAAGGAAAGAAAAGCCTGTCCTGAAGTTATGCCTGAGAAGTCTACTGGAAGCTGAGCAGTGTTCCTCAAGGAGCCATTCATGTTGAGAGGAGGCTTAGAGGAAATTGTGTATCTTATTGGCTGCCTTGGGTACCCGCTTGGGTGAGTTAAGGGCTGACCCACACCTGTTACTTTTATTGTTATGTGTCTGACTCATCCCCTGGCTTTTGCCACAGAGCTCAGGCCTCTCTTGTCCCATTTCTCCCCTCGCCTGTCTCCTCTATTCCCCTGTGCTGGTTCCCCAGGCCTTGTGGGTGTGTGTGTTAGTCACTCAGTCGTGTCCAGCTGTCTGTGATGCCACAGACTGTAGCCTGCCAGGCTCTTCTGTCCATGGAATTCTCCAGGCAAGAATACTGGAGTAGTTCGCCACGCCCTTCTCCAGGGGATCTTCCTGACCCAGGGATCGAACCGGGGTCTCCTGCATTGCTGGCAGATCCGTTACCATCTGAGCCCTGTGGCAGCTGCTAGTAGACCTGCTCCCTTAGCCAATTCTGCCCTCCCTGTGTTCCAGTCCGGCGAGGCCCTCCCAGCGTCCCTGCTGCCCGCAGAGGACAGATGGGCACCCATGATGTCTGGAGAGATCTGTCCATTACTACAGGCATGCTGACTGCTCCTTCACAAAGCCTAGGGCACCCAACCCAGGCTCGTGGACAGTGAGAAGGTACTTCTGGGTCCCCCCTGTCTCTATGAGGGTCTTTCACTTTCTTTTTTTCAACTTAACAGGATTCCCAAGGGCATCTGAAGGCAGTAAATTTTGCCAGAAAACATTCTTCTGATCTCATTTGCTTCTGGGACTGTCTTGACAGGCTGTGATTTGTTTTTTTTGTGACTAAGGAGCCACAGGCTGGGAAGGCAATTTGCCGTCTGCACCCAGCTGAAAGGGCAGCGCAAGGAAGGAGCCTGTTCTTTGCTGTGACCTCATTGACCCCCCCAGGGGGCCTGTGGGCAGGTGGTCCTGGCAAGGCTGTGAGTGTTCTCGTACCCACAGACCAGTGCTTCCGTTGTTTGAGCTCTTTCTAGGAGCCAGGCTCTGTGCTATGTGTTTTGTTGCTAAGTTTTTCATCTCACATAGTCCTTACAACAGCTCTGTGAGGCGAATGTCAGCAGCCCCACCTTCCGGGAGAGACCTGAACGTTTAGATAAGGTCCACAGCCAGGACCGTAGGCTGTGGTGTTGGACTCCAGCCCAGGTCCACCTGGACTCATGACCAGTAGGTTAGTCCAACTCACAACAGCACAACCACCAGCAGCCTTACAAAGTGAGAAGACAATTTCATTACAGTGCAAAGGGGACTCAAATAAACAAATAGATTGTTGAATGCAAGCCCATGATATGGTTTAAAAAAATCACCTTCACACAGCTAGAGGCCCCCATCTAATTTCTCTCCCTTGGCTGTAACATGGACAACCTCTAGCCCAGATCCTCTAATGGAATTTGAAGGTTTAAATTTCTGCTGCTGTCCAGGGCACCATCTCATAGGCCCCAGAACCCATCCACCCTTAGGAGTCCAGCCTGAGCAAACCCTAATTATGACCCTCTCAGCCTTCATCCTGGGATCTCCCAGGGTCATCGTAGGATCTTCTTTTATCCCCACCTTGGAGAGTATTCTTGTTCCTCTTTCTAATCTTGGTGGAGGTGCCACTGGGTATGGCTGCTTGAAGCAGGATCTTAGTTCCCTGACTGGGTATCAAACCCAGGCTGCCTAGTGAAAACCAGGAATCTTAACTCCTGGACTACAAGGGCCAGTGGACTTGAAACAGGACCTTGGCCCTTGTCTTCTTTAAAGAAAGAATTCAGCAAAGAGAAGGTAGTGAAACAACTAAAGCATTTATTTGAAAAAAAAAAAAAAAAGTATGTGTGGAAAGATGCAGGAGTGGGAGAGTCACGAGCTTTGGGGGGTGGCTTCAACTGTTTATATGGGGACAGTTTTCTGGATTCCCTCTAGCCAATCATCTTGCTTCATCTTGCTTTGTGTCCATATCTGCCTGCAATGCAGGACACCTGGGCTCGATCTCTGGGTTGAGAAGATACCCTGAAGAAGAGAATGGCTGCCCACTCCATTGTCTTGCCTAGAGAATCCAATGGACAAAGGGAAAGGGAGGCAGACACAACTGAGCAACTAACACTTGGTCTGACTCAGAGCCCTCCCAGTGTGGGCACACATCTTTTAGCCAAGATGGATTCCAGTACAAGAGTGTCTGGGAGGTTATGGACTAATGCCCTCTCCCTTTTTTGACCTTTGAGGAACTTTTTTTTTTTTTTTTTTGGCTCATGTTTAGTTGGGGAGATGTCCTTGACCGCAAGAATGAAAAATGTGCTCATCTTATCTTTTCACTCAAGCAGAGCTCAGCCCCTCTTTGCTCCTGCCTATATCTTTCCCTTGAGGTATCTGCAGGAGACAAGCTCCAGCAGCCCAGTCTGGGGCCCCACTGTCTCCTGTCTCACTTCCAGGAGTGTGATGGTGTCAGAAGGGCTACACTGGTGTTTACTATGGGATCGCCATCTAACCTCTTGGTCTTCATCTTAGTCTTCCAAGTCTGTAAAGACTGTCAACACTGTAATTCCAAGTCTTTCAGTCTGTGAAAAAAGGAAAGACTGGGCACCAAATATACCTCAAATCCACCCCAGCTTTTCCTCTGCTCCTATTTTGATCATAGGGAACTACATTTCATGGGCTTCTTTACCAGTGACCACTGGTAGGCTTGCCAAGGGAGGCCTGGCAAGGGAGGGGAGGAAATTCCCTATTGCTTTCATTCCCCTCCCTCTCTCTCTGCTCTCGAATCTTAGCAGTGGCTATGTTCCCTTCGGGGCTCCAATTTCTGCTAGGCAGCCCCTCCCTTTTGGTCCCAGCTCCCACAAGGCCATCTCACAGTTTCAGCATCTGCAGGAGATCTGGTTTTTAGCCCCTGTTTACACCCTCTGCTCTCAACTGTCTCACGGGCCTTGGCATGTTTGTGGCTTCCTGCTGTGGCTAATCTCTGCTTTTCTCCTGTTTTCTGTTGAATTTCTCTGCACTCCCGTAGCTTCATCAACTGATTCCCTATATTAAATTCTTCTTTTCAAAGACCTAGAAGGATTTCTGTTTTCATGGGGAGACCTGACTCTCACCAAGTGCTTTGTGAACCACAGTGCCTAGACAAAGGAAGAGGCTCTTGTTCCTCTGTTCCTCTCTGCCCAGCTTGGAAGTGAGGAGGAAGTGAGGCTCATTTCTTTCTTTTTGAAATCTATACATGTCATGATTATAGAAGTTATCTATTAATGAGAAAGGCTCTGAGCATCAGTAATGAGACCCTCCACTCAGACTCGTAGGACTGTCTGCCTTCCCCCAGATCCTCAGCTTTTGCCCAGGAGGGGCAGGTGAACATCTGCAGCCACCAGTTCTTATTCCCAGATGACGGCAGCCTGGCTGGGAGACAGGCTGCAAGTCCTTCGTGATGAGGTCATGGCTCAAAGCTTCAGTTCGCTGGGCATGAGCTGCCTGGAAACACATGAATGCATCAGAGCAGGCACTGGCAGCGAGAGCTGGGTGGGGGATGGGGCAGAGGGGAGAGTCCTGGGTGGCAATGTGCAAATGCCATCTGCTAGGATGGAGACTTTGTCTCACAGGGTCTCTGGGAAGCAGGGAGGGGATGGGTGATGGAGAAGAGAGCGGGAGTGTGATGCAAATCAGCCTTGTAACCCTGGAGACCTGTGCAGTTGGTGCGTTCAGCACACACGGAAGCCTTTCCTCTCTGTGTTATTTATTTCTTCTAACCTGTTACTACAGTTGTGATACTTTGTCAAAAAAATGCTACCTTTGAAGGGAAAATTCAGCCAGTTCTCTAGCAGTAGGAGAGAGGAGAATGATGTTGAAAGAAGAAAATCTCTTAAAATCTGGCAGGTACTGTTGAAGGTGGCTCTCCCCATGTTAGCACAAGGCTTCTTTCCTGATGCTCGGATGGAGGGAACTGGGCTGCTCCACTTCTTTGATTCTTTGTGTCAGAGGAGTGGAGCTAATTATAAAATATCCTTCCATATTCTCTCTGTTGAAAGATGACACTCTGTTTTTCTCTTCTCAAAATGCAGACGCGGCTGATCCGTTTCATTGCCTGGCCCAGCTGTGAAGTGCACATTCTGGATGCTAAATGTTATGTTTCTGAGATCAACTTCCCTTTGAGACAAACTTTTCCAAATAGTAGTTGATGCATCCTTCATGTTTAAGAACGTGGCATGCAGCAGGCAAAGATAAACTGGGGCTGAGAGAGTTCTTTTTCTGCCCTGCAACCTTGAGACCAGTACTCTGAGAAGGGTGAGCCTTCTGTTTCTGAGTTCTTGAGGAAGGTGGGAGGGGGAGAGGGGTCACCTTCCTAAGAACTGCACTCTGGCCCAAGGGAATGAACCTGTATTTCAAGGCCCTGCCCCAGACTTGTAAACTAAATCTCTTAGGTGTTTGATAAGGGCTCTTAGCTGTTTGAAAAGGGATGAGAAGGAGCCCCTTCCTTTGTGCCCTGCGCATGGTCTGGACAGAGAAGAGTGGGCTGAAGGGTTCAACTGGTGCTCAGCACAGTGATGAAGAGACCCACGGGAAACACTATCCTTGCTGTCTGTTTATTACTCATCACTGGGAAGTGTGTGTGTGTGTGTGTGTGTGTGTGTGTGTGTGTGAAAGCCATGCGTGGTAGACATAGTGTAGGGGGAGGGCAGCCATCGCAGAATTCCAAGGGGCAGTCCCCGGTGGAGGAGCTGAAGGCCGCGGGGGACTTAGAGCCACGTAACAAGGCACTAGATGAGGCTGGACCAGGGCCTGCATGAGACCATCTCTTCTTTCAAAATGTAACGTGAGCTCTGCCTGGTGAGGTCAGTGTACAATTGCCACAAGTTCTTCTAGAACTTAATGAAGGACTATTCTAGAGGGATCCATTGGTCATGATAATTAGGAGGCATTTTCCCCCAAAACCTATGCTATTAAGAAAGTGAGTTAAGATAATAAGTAACTACTTAGAATAGAAATCCTCCAAACCCATGCTATCAAGAAAGTAATTTACATGGAAACGGAGAGTAAAATGGTGGTTGTCAGAGGTGAGGTGGGAGAGAATGGGAGATGGTCAAAAGATACAAGCTTCCAGTTAGAAGATGAGTAAGTCTTGGGGCTCTCATGTACTAGCATGGTAACCATAGTAACAATACTATGTTACATACTTGAAAGTTGCTGATAGATCTTAAATATTCTCACAGCACACATAAAAGGTAATCGTGTGAGATGGTGGAGGTACTAACTAACCTTATTGTGGCAATCATTTGCAATATATGCATGTATCAAATCATCACATTGTATACCTTAAACTTATACAAAGGTATATGTCAATTATATCTCAATAAAGCTAGCGGGGAGGAGAAGGCAATGGCACCCCACTCTAGTACTCATACCTGGAAAATCCCATGGACAGAGGGGCCTGGTAGGCTGCAGTCTATGTGGTTGCTAAGAGTTGGATGCAACTGAGTGACTTCACTTTCACTTTTCACTTTCATGCATTGGAGAAGAAAATGGCAACCCAGTCCAGTGTTCTTGCCTGGAGAATCCCAGGGACGGGGGAGCCCAGTGGGCTGCTGTCTATGGGGTTGCACAGAGTTGGACACGACTGAAGTGACTTAGCAGCAGCAGCAGCAGCAAAGCTAGGTGGGAAAGAAAATAATTAATAAGAAATTCCCCAAACCCATGATATTAAGAAAGTGAATTAATATAATAAATAACTACTTGAGGAAAAGTCCCACCCCACATGTAGCAAATCATTATTTGGAAATTTTGGAGTGTAGTGAAGGAAAGGAACTCAACAACAAAATTTAAAATCTTAAAGGACCTCAGGTTATGATGGACTGTAATTCTATGAGCTAGGAAATACTGACAACAAATTAAAATCTCATTCATGGGATTTATTAAGAACCTTGTCCTGGAGCTTAAAACTAGCCCAGTAATGAAATGATCATCCATCCAAGCAAGAGGGACGATCGATCTGTTTCACAATTAACTGAGGGCTCTGGCATCAACCACTTCGATTTCCTATCAGCATGAAATTCTGTGCCAGATGATAACCCTACAATTGCTGTTGTGGAAAGGACTGGGGCCTTTGTGGGAAGAGCAGCATCAAGGCAATCAGGACAACAGGGAGCACTTGAAGAGCTCAGGGAGACATGTTTACCAACCAAAGTGGAAGCATTTTAATGTTTTGACAGCCCAAATGCCCATGTTGTTGTGTATCATCTTGGCCCTGCATGTGTCTATTCAATAACCCATCATATCTATTCATCTTCTGCCCGCCCGCCCACCCATCCAAGCATCCACTCATTCAGTGTTCCATCTGCCTATTCAAAGCCTGTCTAGAGATGTTTCCTCAGGGCATGTGGCTCACAGGGGATAATCAGATGAGTGGAATGAATCTTATCCTTGAGGCACTCACAAGCTATTCCTGTTATTTGTGGGAAGCTTGTGTTTTAGCTGCTGCCATGCATCCTACTGTGATAGAATTATGGTGAGATTTCATGGAATAACAGATTAAATTTATAACATTTCACAGAGCCTGTGCTCATCATTTTATATTCCTAGCAATCCTGTGAGATGGGTGGAAGCACATTTTATAAACCATGGCACTCAGATACAAAACCATTAGTGATGGCCAGAGGGGTACAGAGTCAGGAATTTTGCCAGTGGGTTTTTATCATGGGTGGAAGTGGGTGGAATCATTGCTGAGGGATGGTGGCTTCAAAATATGGGATCTTCTCCTGTCTTAACATTGCCACTGGCAGTTTGCCATTGTCTGACAAACTGCCCAGCCAAGAGTGGATGATCTCAGTTTTTGTGGCTGAGTTGACACTCCGGCTCTGCAATTAGCCAGTGTTTGACTCGTCACTGGTTTGACACAGTAAGAAGGAAGGAAAGGAGGATCCATTGAAATTCAAAAGTTCCCTGTGGTTTGAATGACAAATCTTCATATAAATACAATGCAACAGCTTCAAATGAAGAAAGGGATTCTCAAGTTCTTTCAAGAACCTGCTGAACCAACATAGATATCCAGCGTTCCCACTGGTGATTTGTGTGTGCTGTGTCACTTCAGTTGTGTCCGACCCTTTGCAACCACGTGGACTGCAGCCCACCAGGCTCCTCTGTCCATGGGCTTTCCCAGGCAAGAATACTGGAGTGGGTTGCTATTTCCTTCTGCAGGGGATCTTCCTGACCCAGGGATCGAACCCATGACTCTTAGGTCTCCTGCATTGGCAAGCAGGTTCTTTACCACTGGCACCACCTGGGTACTTTCTTTTTTTTTCTTGAAATCAGAAGAATGGCTACATTTCAGTCATCTGAATATTTCTGTACCAACTGTGACAGACTCTCATAGATACAGTGGCTGCCTCTGGCTTTGAGGGTGAATGGAAAAACACATTCTTGTAGCTGAGTGAAAGAATACTTCCCAGAAGTTGGTTAAGTTTGAGTCGATTTTTAAGCTGTCAGTAGGGAATAACCTATAGAGAATTTGTAAGGGAAAAATAAGATTTACTGTCCTCCTTTCTCCCATGAACTTCACTGAAGGTTTTGGCTAGAGAAGTAACTGCAAGAAGTATGTCCTGTCCTCAGGAGATTTACAACCAGAGCCTGACCAGCAGTGAATTAAGCTAAAAGTACCTGGTCAAAAAGCAGAAGAGTTCACTTGGGTTATTGGTCATTCAAGAGGGGAAACAATAACTGAGAATTATGACTCCCCTGTCACACCTCCCTGAAATGGGTCAGTACCTTCTGTACTCAGAGCAAAGGCAGGTATATCTTTCTACCAAAAATAAAGTAGGTTCCGATATTGTTTGTGATGGCTGAACCCACAGAAAGGTCGGTGAACAGAATAGATTGTTCATGCACAGACCATCAGAAGCTTTCATTGCCTGTGAGAGATGTTCGCTGAGAAAAGGTCCTGGGATCCCTGCCCTTGCCCTGCTGCCCCTCCAGCCAGGAGAGGATGCTGGGAAAAATGGAACATCATGGTCTGTAACTGGGGAGCAGCATATGAGAGAGGCAGTGCCAGGCTCAAACAGGAGATGGTTCAACTAGCCCTGTCTGCTACGTGTACGTGGCCACCTTGGGTCTCTGAGGTCCCCACTGCCCCTTGTCCTCAGGTCGTCCTGGTTAACTCCCTCACATTCTGCTTACTTCCTCCACTTGAATCCCATGAAGTCAGGGTCTCCTACCCTAGAAGGAATCTGGGGTTACATGCACCTTAGGCATTACGAAGCATTCTTATTACTTATATATTTCTGGGTTTAAAACCATCTCACAACTTAGAGGCTTAACACAACTATTTGCCCCTGATTCTGTATAAGAAAAGTAAAAAGTGGCCCCAACAGCTTGCAGCTGGAAGCTGTAGTGTGCCTGAATGTATATAATTTTCACAGCATTTAAATAATACTCAGACAAGGCCATTCTTTGACCGTGATGCAGTAATATAGAACAAGACTATTTTGTGATCATGCCTGAAACTATACAGGGACAAGGACATTCTGCAACTCAAAAGTAATTAAATATCTCCTTCTTCTAACAGATGAGTTACCACTGACAACTGTAGTCCTACTTTAATCCTCCTGCCTCAGAGATAGAAATTATCAACAGATCCAGTCACAAAGCTGGCTGTATTTTCTGAAAGCATCCAATCAAAAACTGGCTCCAGCTTCCCTAAATGCTTAATGAAATCACCAAGCAGACACCCAATCACCAAGCAGACACCCAATCACCAGGCAGACACCCAAATCCTATAATAAGCTCCTACTTCTTCCCCTTCCTAGTTCCTCTGGTATCTCTTGCTCTAGCACTCGAAATAAAGGTAACTTTGCCTAACTACAAGTGTGTTTCTAGTGGTCTTTGACATGTAGGTCAATAATTTGGGTTGGGTTCAGCTGACTGATTCTTCTGCATCTGAAATCTCTTGTATGGGTGCGGTCATCTGGCAGTCAACTGGGACAGGATGATGTGAGATGGCTTCACTTAGCATGGCTGGTGGTTGGGCTGGCTGACAGCTTTACCACACGGCTCCAGCAAGCTAGCTTAGGCATCTTCACATGGTAGACTTGTGTGTTACAAAAGGCAAGTCCCAATGCATGATATGCCCCTCTGCTCAAATTATCTTTGCTAATGTGCTATCAGTCAAAGCCAATCACATGGCTAATCCCAGAATCAGTGTGGGAGGATACCACCAAGGGTGGAGAACCAGGAAGAAGTAATTGGGGGCCCATTTCTGTAATAAACTACCACAGCACTGAACACGTGGTCTCATTTAGTCCTCACAAATGACAACACTATTATTTTGATTTTACTGATGAAAAAATTCAAGTTTAGAAAAATTTGAATCTTGACTAAGGCCATCAAGCTAGTAAATTTCAAGACTGAATCCATAACCAGATTGCTGAGTTGTATTTCAGTTTCTCTCCCCAGATTCCTCACTGCAGAGTTGCACTGTTGCTTTTGTTCTGCAGGGCCCTTTGAGTGCATTTTGTGACTTGCATTTTTTACTTATTGTAATGTTTTCAGCTCCATCAATTCCTTTTTCTGGCCAAATATATCTCATTGTATGGATATATCATATTTTGTTTATCCATTCATTAGCTGATGGACATTTGGGTTGAAGCCAAAAGGTGGACACGACTGAAGCGGCGGCAGCAGCAGCAGCGAAAGGAGGAGACTCAGCAAGTTAACCTGTGAACCTTATGTAATAACGTCATGTCAACCCATTCATGGATTTCACTGGGGCATTTGGATAGTAAGGCTTAAACATCTCAGTCCGCAAACTGCCTTCTCTCCTCCAATCTGAGGTGGGGATGCATGTCCCAGGAGGCAAGGACAGTGAGTGGGGGCGGGGTAGGGTGGGGTGGGTGGTCATAAAAGGCTCTATTGCATGGGACTTCCCCCAAGTCTGAACCAGTGTTGTTCCCATATTGAGGAGTTTCCAACAGGACCCCGTCTGGGGCCAGGCTCTCACTTCAAGGGCATGATTTTATTGCTAGAGCATCTGGACATAGCACATTGAATCAATCAGAAATTTCTTCTGTCACCAGATCAACAACTGTGGCCCTAATACAATTAGGAAAAGATTTTCTAAAAATACAGATTTGACCAGTTTCTTTTTTTGTTTTTAGAGTTAAACAGAAAAGGCCTAGAGTAGGGGCTGAGAAGGAAGAAAGGAAATAATCTCAATCCCAAAACTATTCCATGGCAGACAGCAGGAAGTGTTAGGTGTCCATGAGAACTGACACGGCTGCAAAAGCTAAGATTGATTGGAAGTGGCAGAAACTAGAGAAAGTTCTTTTAAAAAGATTATGCAAAATGAAATAATGATGCATTTAGAAAACATATGTTTCTAGAATTAATTGTTAAAGGTACTGATGAAAATGGATGTCAGGACATGTCCTGGGATCTTCTTGCTGAACTGTGCTCCAACCACAGGGAGATCCCTAAGTTTAGTCACTCCTAGAGGGTTCCCCAGAGGTATCAGAAGCGTCCCCAGAATCCACCCTCTTAACAGGGCCCTGAGAGGTCTGAGCATACCATTTCCGAATCATTGTCCTAGAGGCCACATCAGTTCTGTCTTCTTCTGATGACACTTCATTTCTAAAGCTAGAAGTCACAGGTGAATGCTTTGGAGTCTCTGTGAGTGAAATGGATTAGTCCTCACCTAACGGGAAAATTAGAAACATTTCACTTAACACGTATGCCCAGTTTAGGTCAAAGAAAGGATATCAGTTCAACTTGTTTGAGTTGCGAAGCCCTCCAAGGAGGCAGAGTTACACCATTTCTACTGGAAATTAAGGGCTATTCATAGGTTGACTATGTTATGGTCTATGGATTTCCCTGAGAAATAGATCCAACAGGATATATGTGTAAAGAGGTTTAGTATAAGGAATTGGCATATATGATTTTGGAAGCTAAGTAGTTCCAGTCCAAGCCTGAAGGAGGAGAGCTGATGGTGTAACTTTCAGTCCACATCTGAAGCCAAAGGCAGGAGAAGACCAGTGTCAGCTCAGAGAGAGGTGGAGCCGTTTTGTTCTCTTCCAGGCCTTAATCTGATTGGATGAGACCCACCCACACTGGGGAGAGCAATCTGCTTTACTTCTACTCATTCGAATTGGAATCCCACCCAGAAACACTCTCACAGACACATTCAGAATAGTGCTTAATATTGTCTAGTCATCCCAATGGCTCAGCTGACACATAAAATTAACCATCACATATGTTATTTCACATTTCAAAACAAAGCAGATCTAAATGTGTTCTGTGCCTCTTAATTTAGTTAAACCTGGTAGAGAACCCTCAGGTCCTGAAGTCTCTGGAAAGACACCTCAGTGCTGTGCTTTTTCTTGGGTGGGCAGGCTGGGGAGCCTGGTGTTCCTCCTCTTTCTCTCCATGGCTACTCTGCTTTGTAATTCCATAACTTCTTCACATGAGTGTCTCCACCATCAGACTGTGAGTTCCCAAAGCCAGGAGCCTAGTCTGTGCTGTTTACTCAGAATCAGTAGCCTGGTATGGTGCCTATCACATAGAAGGTGCTAGAAAGTACCCAATAAACTCTTTTAGAAATTGAACTTGATCCTTAGCCCATGATATTGGCCCAACCACATCTTGGCAGGACAAGCTTATGGCATTATGTGAGCTTGGTTTGACAAATTAATATGAAATACTAAGATAAATTATTGACATTTTATGACAGAGAAAGCATTAGAATGAAATGAGACTATAAAATAAAATTGTAGCAAATGACTAATAAAGAAGGGGCTCAATTTAATAAACAATCCTTCCACAATTTGTTTTGTTCTGTTGAATCGTGAGAGCAGCTGCTGATTTACAACAGGCTGATGCTGACCAAATCTAGCTCAGCTTGTGATGAAGAAACATAACTCAATATTACATACAAGATATGGTTCATTGTTTTTTGTTTTGCACCAAATGTCACTGAGGCATTCAGAAAAATGTTAAAATACCTTTCATGGATGATTTTTCCCCAGTAAATTTTTAATCACGCCAAATAAGCAATAAACAAAATGCAGTTATTTCCTCTATAATTAAATTGACTAAATTCACAAGTTCATCACATTAATTAAACTAGCGCTCACCCAATTGTAAAATTGCAAATGCTGGCTTTCTCTTGAGCTTCAGATGGTAGCTTTTATTAGTTCATATATTTACACATATACAGGCTATCATTTGTGCCCTGAACTGCTTTAGATTTGTTAATTTTGCAACAAATCCTTTGTTAGGAAAAAAATAAAATTGAAATAATGTCTGTTCTTTAACTGAAGTGCACAGCCAAACCTGTTGCAGCATTTTTTTTTCAGTCAAATGCCAGCTGTATCCCTATAAATAAAGCTAATTACCAATTTCAAAGTCATAGGTAACCTTGAACTTTTAGAGAAAAAGTATGTATATTTTAATTCATTTGAGCCTTGATATAAATGACTTCATGACATAATGATGCAAACCCCAATATTCCCAGAGACTGATTGTATTTTACTCCAAAGACCCAATGATAATACAGCATAATTAAACACATGGGGGTGTGAGTGTCTTTGAAACACATTTTCTGCAGGGTGGATAAAGAGAAAAGAAATAGGATTTTTTTTTTAATGAGACTTTAAGAATATAAATCTGCTTTTCAAGTATTTGGCCAAATCATTCTCTTATCTCCCTCTCAAATCCCACATGAAGTTAGTTTCATAGACTCAGATTGGGAAGCTGAGTGTAATTCCCGACTTAGAACCAGAATCTTCTTTGTATTGCTCTAATTGCAGGCAGCCTCTCAAGGCAGGCTTTCCTCTATTTGAAGGTCTGATTGCTGAAAGGATCTTCTTTATGTTGTTAGAGCCTTAAGCTGTAGGGTTCCTGTAGAGTCCCACAAATCATTTGACCTTGTTTGGTCTTATTTTTGTAATTCAGAAAAAGCCCCTCTCACCCCTAGAAATGATTTGAATCTTGCTTATACGTTTTTCGGACTACTTCTCCTCATTCTGTATATCATACCCTTGGCTGACTCAAGCTTGTCAAAGCCAGTTTTAAAGTGTAAGTCACAAATTCATTTCTACAAAATTACTGAGTAGCATGTGTCAGGTTTTTGCTTATTATAAAGAGGTCATTCATAAATGTGCAAGATGATAGCTCAGCCTTCCAGTAGTTTCCAGTTGAGAACAGAAAGATTCTGCACCTTTCTGTAAGCTTCTTTTCTGTGCTATCCCTGTCTCCCTCTAAGGGGGAAGTTGTGCCTGTGGTTGGGTAGATCCCAGGTTAGTCACTGGGACCTGTTTTACCAGAGGAGCAGGAGGCTGAGACTTACAAGATACCACCCATTTATGGTGTTCAGTCTGTCTTCCCCATGGCAAGACTTGAAGCCTAGTGACAGGCCAGCTATCCACCATTTCTATGTTGTGTTCACTCTGGTAAGTAGACTCTGCCCTTTTGAGCCACTCCATCTCTCTCTGTCTGTCTGTCCATCTGCCTTTCTCTCTGCATGGAGGTGTAGGTGGGAAGAGCAAATGTCCCACTTTGACCTTGAACCAAATCTGCCTACTACTGAATTTTCCTAGTGGGTTCTACTTTGTAGAACAGAAGCATTGGTTCACATTTAATCCTGCCACTTTATTCTCATTCTGCTATTATTCTTTATGCAGAGATTTCTCAGCCTAGCCCTGGTGAGGAGGAGGGGGGAGGAGAAGCTTAATACAGACTTTCTTGGGATGCTGAGCCTCATTCCACCAGGTGCAGATGAGAACCCCACCCAGAAATCCCAACACTCACACATCAGGCATGCTAGGAGTACATATCCTTAAAAGGAGACCAAAAACATGGAGTCTTCCGAATGGGAGATTGAGGGTGGTGTAGAAGAGGTAAGGTGAGGTGGAGGAAAGGCTAGAACTTTCAGCAGGTACAGCTGGAAGACTGTGGAGGGAGATGGCAGCCTGCGAGGGGGCGGCAAAAGCTGGAATGTCCTCAGAAAATGGTAAGATCTCAAGTTCAGTTGGAATGTGGAGGAGAGAGTGGGGAGAAGGAGGCTGGAAAAAGGAGGTGGCCAAAACATGGAGCATTTGCCTTCCAGGCCAAAGTTTTCTGCATGACTTGGTAGGCAATGAGGAGTTGGTGATGGCTGGGGTGTTGGGATGTGGAAGTGGTCCCCTCACACGTGATGATGGAGCTGGCTGTGCAGCCAGAAAGGAGGGGGAGGGGAAAGGGGGGCTGGGCAACTGGGAGCCCAGTGAAGAGGCTTTCATGTGTAACACCCAGATGTGGTGGTCCATGGAGAGGGCCATGCAGAAAGAGTTGCTGCAAACACAGGTTGGACTCATCTGTTTAGCGGCCGTGTCAGACTCTTGGTTGACATTGGGTCTGCCACTGACTGAGATCATCGGGCCTCTTTTATCACAGGAATTCTTTCAAGTCTTCCCACACTCATAATTTACAAGTGACATGGAAGATGTCTGTGTAAAGCCTGACCTTCACTGAGTTGTGCAGATTCATCTTTTTCAGTGTTAACTTGACATTCCTGACTCCCAGGATAACTCTAAATCTTCGTTCTGCTGTCTATCACTTTATCTCTTCTTCCCAGCTCTGTTTTGTCAGAAAATGGAATAAACATCAAAGTTATTGCCAAAATGTTGACAAGACAAGCGCAAAGACAGACTCCTGGAGCTCGAATTGGAAGCCCCCTAACAGCATCGTGGGCCTTCATGGTGGCTCAGATGGTAAAGAATCCACCTGTAATGCTGGAGACCCAGGTTTGCTCCCGGGATGGGAAGATCCCCCGGAGAAGGGAATGGCAACCCGCTCCAGTATTCTTGCCTGGAGAATCCAATGGACAGAAGAGCCTGGCAGGGGTTGAAGAGAGTCGGATACAACTGAGTGACTAACACACTAATAGCATCAAAACCATTGACCAACCGACTGCGGGAGCCTTGCTTTCCTGGAAGCAAATCCACCACCAGCCTCATCATGCCCCAGGTGTTAATCATTTCATTCCATAAAAGACTTAGCAGTGATATCAAAGACTCTGTGCATTCTCCTGGTTTCTGGGCTCGCTAACACTAACAGTGATGGTGAGAATACGGTCATGTGACACTATTGTTCTACTGCTTTTACAAAGCTGCTCTTTGTTATTTTAAAGATATTTTCATTTTTCATACAAGTAGGATTACTAAATCATACGGTAGTTTTCCATAGTGGCTGTATCAATTTACATTCCCACCAACAGAGTACTCTTGTTCTCTTTCTCCACATCTTCACTAAAATTTGTTATCTCTTGTCTTTTTTACAATAGCCATTTGAATAGGAGTGAGGAAATATCTTTTTGTGGTTTTGATTTGCATTTCTCTGGTGATTAATGATGTTGAGCACCTTTTCACGTACCTGTTGGCTCTTTGTATGTCTTCAGAAAAAAATGGCTATTCACTTCCTCTGCCTATTTTTAATTGAATGGTTTGGTTTGGGTATTTTTTTGCTATTGAGTTTGTGTGGGTTCTTTATATTTTGCATATTAACTTTTATCATGTATTTGGTTTATAAATACTTTCTCCCACTCTCTAGGCTTCTTTTTCATTTTACTGATAGTTTCCTATGCTGTGCAGAAGCTGTTTAGTTTGATGCGGTCCCATTTGTCCATTTTTGCTTTTGTTGCCTTTGCTTTTGGAGTTAAATCCAAAAAATCATTGCCAAGACCAGTGTCAGAGAGCTTATGCGTGTAGGAGTTTTATGGTTTCAGGTCTTTTGTTCAAGTCTTATTCAACTTTGAGTTGCTTTTGTGTATGGTATAACATTTATTGTTGTTCAGTTGCTAAGTTGTGTCTGACTCTTTGTGATCCCATGGATTGCAGAGCACCAGGTTCCTCGATTCTTCACTCTCTCCTGGACTTTGCTCAGATTCGTGTCCATTGAGTAGGTGATGCTATCTAACCATCCTCTGCTGCCCCTTTCTCCTTTTGCCTTCAGTCTTTCCCAGCATTAGGGTCTTCTTCAATGAGTTGGCTCTTCACATCAGGTGGTCAGAGAATTGGAGCTTCAGCTTCAGCATCAGTCCTTCCAGTGAATATTCAGGGTTGATTTCCTTTAGGATTGACTGGTTTGATCTTCTTACAGTCCAAAGGACTCAAGAGTCTTCTCCAGCATCACAATTCAAAAGCATCAATTCTTCGATGCTCTCAATGGTCCAGCTCTCACATTCATACATGATTACTAGAAAAATGATAGATTTGACTATATGGACTTTTGTCAGCAAAGTGATGTTTCTGCTTTTGTATACGCTGTCTAGGTTTGTCATAGCTCTTCTTCCAAGGAACAAGCATCTTTTAATTTCATGGCCGCAGTCACTGTCTGCAGTGATTTTGGAGCCCAAGAAAATAAAATCTGTCACTGTTTCCTCTTTTTCCCCGTCTATTTGCCATGAAGTGATGGACTGGAAGCCATGATCTTAGTTTTTTGAATGTTGAGTTTCTAGCCAACTTTTTCACTCTCATCTTTCACCCTCATCAAGATGCTTTTTAGCTCTTTACTGTCTGCCACTAGAGTGGTATCATTGGCAGATCTGACCTGGAGTTGTCTGCAGCTCAGATCATGAGCTCCTTATTGCAAAATTTAGACTCAAATTGAAGAAAGTAGGGAAAACCACTAGGCCATTCAGATATGACCTAAGTCAAATCCTTATGACTATACAGTAGAGGTGATGAATGGATTCAAGGGGTTAGATTTGATAGACAGAATGCCTGAAGAACTATGTACAGAGGTTCATAACATTGTATAGGAGGTGGTAAGCAAAACTATCCCAAAGAAAAAGAGATGCAAGAAGGCATGGTGGTTGTCTGAGGATGCTTTACAAATGGCTGAGGAAAGAAAAGAAATCTAAAGGCAAGGAAGAAAGGAAAGATAAACCCAACTGAGTGCAGAGTTCTAAAGAATAGCACGGAGAGATAAGGCCTTCTTCAATGAACAATGCAAAGCAATAAAGGAAAACAATATAATGGGAAAGACTAGAGATCTCTTCAAGAAAATTGGAGATATCAAGGGATCATTTCATGCAAGGATGGGCATGATAAAGGACAGAAATGGTATGGACCTAACAGAAGCAGAAAATCTTAAGAAGAGGTGGCAAGAGTACGTAGAAGAACTACACAAAAAAGATTTAGTGACTGGGATTACCATGATGGTGTGATCACTCACCTAGAGCCAGACATCCTGGAGTGTGAAGTCAAGCGGGCCTTAGGAAGCACTGAAGAAACCTAGTGGAGGTGATGGAATTCCAGCCGAGCTATTTCAGATCCTAAAAGATGATGCTGTTAAAGTGCTACACTCAATATGCCAGAAAATATGGAAAACTCAGCAGTGGCCACAAGTGAAAGGTTGCTGCCACAGGCTGTGTGCTATCCCAGGATTCGTGACCTCCAGAGGAGAGGATTTCGATCTGGGGACAGAGACCAGGCTTGACCACTGAAGCTTTTTGTGTAGCAGAATTTTATTTCAGTGTAAGAGAAATAGAGAAAGCTTCTGATGTACACATCAGAAGGAGGCAGAAAGAATGCCCTTTTGCTAGTTTTTAGCAAGGGGTTTTATGTCTGTTTGCAAGCTATTAATCAAATAAGAGAGACACCTCAAGGCTGAGGGAGTTTCACCAGGTCCCTCTCCCACAGTATGCATTTTTGAGATAGGATGGCATGAGGTGTGTCATCCCCTGCAATAAAGTAATTGACCTGAATACTGGTTTGTTGAACCATTATCAGACCAAGGTTTGAGAAAAGAAAAAAACTTAGTTTTAGGTGGAACCATTTTGAAGAAAGGGAGATTCCAAAGTAAGTACATTGTTTCATTACCATAGCTTAAGAAAAACATTTCCATAAGAAAATGGAAATGGTTAGCTCAAGGCAGAACCAGGTGTCCTAACACAGAGTTAAAAGAAGCTTCTTTTAACTTTAGATAGAGAAGGAAAGAAACATCTGCCACTTGCAGTTTATTTCCTCCTGCCACTTCGGGACCTCTGACCTTCCTACCTGTTACCCTCTCAACAGGACTGGAAAAGCTCAATGTTCATTCCAATCCCAAAGAAGGGCAATGCCGAAGAATGTCCAAACTACCATACAATTGCACTCATTTCACATGCTAATAAGGTTATGCTCAAAATCCTTCAAGGTAGATTTCAGCAGTATGTGAACCGAGAGCTTCCAGATGTACTGGGCTTAGAAAAGGCATAGGAACCAGAGATTAAATTGCTAACATTCATCAGATCATAGAAAAAGCAAGGGGATTCCAGAAAAACATCTAATTCTGCTTCATTGACTACAGTCAAAAGCCTTTGACTGTGTGAATCACTTACAAAGTGTGGGAAATTCCAGACCACCTTATGTTTCTCCTGAGAAACATGTATGCAGGTCAAGAAGCAGCAGTTAGAACTGGACATGGAACAGCAGACTGGTTCGAAATTGGGAAAGGAGTATGACAAGGCTGTATATTGTCACCCTGCTTATTTTACTTATATGAAGAGTACAATCATGTGAAATGCTGGGGTGGATGAATCACAAGCTGGAATCAAGATTACTGGGAGAAATATCAACAGCTTCAGATTTGCAGATGGCATAAGATAGTGGTCTAGTTTCATTCTTCTGCATGTGTCTTTTGGTTTTCTCAATACTGTTTATTAAAGAGACTATCCTGTCTGCACTGTATAGTCTTAGTTCCTAATTCATTGACTATACACACATGGGTTTATTTCTTGGCTTTCTATTCTGTTCCATTGAGCTATTTGTCTGTTTTTATGCCAATACCATACTGTTTTCATTACTATAACTCTGTAATATAGTCTGAAATCAATGTTTAAAAAACTCAACTGGGTAAATTTGAAGATCTAATTTACTTTTTTCAAAGATTCATGAATCGAGCAGCATCCTATCTAGTAAATAGAAAGATGCTCCAAGGAGTCATATAAAATGGAAGGGTTTTATAGGGTCTTATCACAAGTAACTCTGCTTGGGTCTTATTTCTTTTTAACATCACGAAGTATGGTGCCTCTGTTTGTTCTTTCTCAAGAATGCTTGGCTATTTGGGGTCTTTTGTGGTTTTATACAAACTTAGGGATTGTTTGTTCTATTTCTGTGAAAAATGTCATCGGCATTTTGATGGGGATTGCACTGAATCTGTAGATCCCTTTGGGTAGTGTGGACATTTTAACTAATATTTGTCCAGCCTGTGGGCATAAAATATTTTTTCCATTTTATTTATGTCTTAGTTTCTTTCATCAGTGTCTGATAGTTTCCAATGTACAGATTCTTCCTCTCCTTGCTTAAATTTAATCTCGCTTTTTAAAAGTCTTTTTGATGTAATTGTAAATGGGATTATTTTCTTAATGTCTTTTTCTGATATTACTTAATGTCTTTTTCATTATTACTGTATTGAAATACAACTGATTTTTGTATATTGACTTGGTATCTTTCAACTCTCCTGAGCTTGTTTATTAATTTTAACAGTTTTTTGGTGGACTCTTTAGGGTTTTCTGTATATAATTCATTATATATTTTCTCTATATTATATATCATTTTATTTATTATTAAGAAAGTTTAAAACATACCTTGCAGGCAGAATTCTAAGACAGTTTCATGATCTCCACCCCCAGATGTTATGCCCATGATTGGGTTTCATATATGGCAAAAATGAAGACATTTTGCAAATGTAGCTGAAGTCCTTAAGCAAGTAACCTCTAGTTAATGAAAAGAGAGAATCACCTGAATGGACATGACCTAATCAGATGAGCTCTTTAAAGGAAATGCAAAGCAGCAGAGACTCTCTCCTGCCGGCCCTGATGGAAGCCAACAGCCCCCCTGTGAACTGCCCAAGGAGAGCAGCAGCCAATCAGAGCATGAACCTTGGTCCTACAGCCAAAAGGATCTGAATTTGCCAGCAACCTTAGTGGGCTTGGAAGTGCATTCTTCCCAAATTCAGCTTCTAGATGGGAAGACAGCCCAGATGACACCTTAACTGTCACTTGTGAGACCCTGAGCAGAGGATCCAACTAAATATGCCTAGACTTCTAGCCCAGAAAAACTGAGATAGTAAATCTGTGTTGTTTTAAGCCACTAATTTTGTATTAGTTTGTTGTACAGTAATAGAAAACAGATACACACATAGAGATAGAATAGTACAATATAGTGCTTCTCAAACTATAGTCTGTGGACCTGCATGTTCAAAGTCTGTTTCTGATCCATGAGGCATTAAGTATAGAAATTGAGAATAAACACTGAGAAACTTTCATAGCAGTTTGACTTTGCCACAACCTCCAAGTGCCTCTCATTGAATTCATCTCAAGTAGCAGGATATAGACAGTTTGGATTTGTTAAACTTACATGGTGAACTGTGTACAAGTGACCAATGTACCACATTGCAACACATACAATTTTCAGTTTAATTTGTCAACTGAAATCTAAAAGGGTGTAAAAATATGAGAAGTTTAATCATTTGTTTATTTTTATGACATGTAATTTTTTAATCAAGCTTGTCTATTTTTAATTTAGCAGATTATTAGTTTAATTAGGAAGCTAGCAATCGCTTGACTACCCTATGTTACTTGACCCCATGTTTCAATGACTATAGCTTGATACAGGGAGGAACTGCCTTGTATGCAGAAAACCAACCCATAGAGCACAGAAAGCCAGTAAAGAATTTTTCATTGTAGTGTAAATAATGCACGATTTGTTATTGTGGTAATTCTAGTATGTGTGCAATTTGAACATGATGGTATTATGAAGGATTCTTTTTAACTTCATTGCTAATAAACACAACTAGCTCTGAACTGTATAAAATTATGAAAGAATATATTGTCAATAAATGTGGTTTCAAGTTTGTTTTGTTTAGGAGAGCGTATTCCAATAACACAGTTGCAATGATGGAAGAATATTCTGGAGCAGTCACCTGGATTAAGGAGCTTGTGAATTAATACACCGTTTCCTTTATTGAGAAAGTCTTGTTACCAAAACAAACAAAAAATCAGGTGAACTAAATAGTGCATTTAATGATTAATTAAGAATCTGTAAATTACATAAAATCAAGATACATTAACATGGAAACAAATGTCCATTGACAGATGAATGGATAAAGATATGGTAAATATATGTAGTGAAATACTACTCAGCCATAAAAAAGAGCAAAATAATGTAAGTCAACACTGTAATGAAAGTGAAAGTGTTGGTAGCTCAGTCGTGTCTAACTCTTTGTGACCCCTTGGACTCCAGCCCATCAGACTCCTCTGTGCATGGAATTCTCCAGGCAAGAATAGTGGAGTGGGTTGCCATGCCCTTCTCCAGGGGATCTTCCTGACCCAGGGTCTCCTGTATTGCAGGCAGATTCTTTATCATTTGAGCTATCCAAGTCATTCTACTTTTTATGTGATGTATGGGTGTGGAACATAATCTTTTACTGCATGCTGAGGTACAATGTTTGTTGTGGGGAAAATTCTTTTGGAATATAATGCAGAACAAATTCATCATTTTTCTGTAAGATAAGGAGTCGGTTTGAGCCAGTGTTTAACGATGTAAACTAGACTCCAGACTTGCTGATTTGTCTGATCTCTTAGAGGTTTATAATGATCTTAAAACTTTTACCCCAAAAGGAGTGCAACAAAGACTCAAAAGGCAAAAACAAATATAGGATTTCTGTAATTTTTATGACCTGTTTCAACAACAATCAGGAATGTAGGTGGTAGCATGTTACTGTACACTCATGCTCCTATGAAATTTATTTTCCACCAAAAGATAATGTACATGTACGAATCTGTGGTTCTGGCATTTTTTTTTTTCATCAAAAGATATGGATAATTTAAATTGAAGTACAGCTTTACAGGATAAATTGATAGCACTGGCTAAGATCAAGGACTGAAGATGAATCTTGAAAATACATCATTATTTGCTTCATTTTGGATACAAGTTAGAAATGAATATTTTGAGTCTGCTGAAATTACTTTAAACTCTTCTGCTATTCACACCTCTGTGAGTCTGATTTCTCTACAAGAAGTGTCATGGCAACAAAGCAAAGAAAATTTTCGGGGCATATTATCATCTGTGAGTAGTTTTGCCATCAGTCCAAACAAGGTTAGATACATTAACAAACAAGAAGCAAGCTCAATTGTCACATTAAAAACTTTAAATATTGATGTCCATGATTTTTGTTCAAACTGTGTGCTGAGGCATTTAATACGGGGAATCACTGTCTCACTCATAACTTTCTGATTATGGAATGACAAAAAGTTATTAAAGTAATAGCAGTTCTCCACATTCATCACTTATATACACACATTCAGTGAAAAACAGCTACAGTTTAAAAAATTATTTTCAAGTTTCATAATTTCAATGTAATTATACATGTGTGAAATCCAAGGAAAAATTTAGACATATGTTGCTATGTCTGGTTTTGTATCAGTTAACTTTTTTGGTAATTCACTTTTGTTGTATTTTACAAAAGTATTGGTCAACAATATATTGGAAATTAAACAAAAGCAAACCAGTCTTCTCTCCCACATAGACGAGAAGCTAAACAGGTATAAAACTTCAAGGACCAATATCTTTTGCCACAAAGACCCGCTTCTCAGCATTCTTGTCCCAATGCTCTCCTATTTATATTTTTTGGCTGGTTATGTTATATGCAAATATTTCAATATATGTCTCTAACCATAATGACTTAAAAACTTTAACCATAATAGGACATTCAACAAAATAAGTAATTCCTGAAAAAAGTGAAAGTGTTGCTTGCTCAGTTGACCCTTTGCGATCTCATGGATTATAGCCCACAAGGCTCCTCTGTCCATGGGATTGTCCAGACAGGAATATTGCAGTGAGCGGCTGTTTCCTTCTTGAGGAGGTCTTCCTGCCCAGGGATCAAACCCAGGTCTCCTGCGTGGCTGGCAGATTCTTTACTGTCTGAGCCACCAGGGAAGCCCAAGTAATTCCTACTATTAATAGTATCCAGTACCTGGTTTGTATTCACTTTTCCCTGATTATCTTGAAAACATATATTTGTAGTTGGTTTTTTCAAATCAAGATGCAATTAAGAGCCATATACCGCATTTGATTGCATTGTCCCAAGTCTCCTTTAATCTGACAGTTGTCCTTCTCTTTTTTTAAAACTATGTACTTATTGAAGAAACTGGGTCATTTGTCCTGTAGAATTTTCTACATTTCCAAATTTGGTTTATTGATTTCTGGAACTATCTGTTAACCTGTTCCTCTCTCCTTGATCGTTTCCTTTCCTAGGAGTAGAGTTGAGGGCTTGATCAGATTCAGGATTTTTTTTCATCAAAATTACTTCTTAGGTGGTGCTGTGTGCTTCCTATGGCATCATCCCAAGAGACAAGATTCTCCACTTTTGGTGACATCAGCTCACACTGCCCTGCAGGTTTCGTTTTTTACCCTGATTCATTCAAATACATTCCATTGACTTTCACTGAATGGTTCGCAGCCATTAATCATTGCTACCTAAGTCCGTTTTTCACTGGGGATTTGCAAAATTGTGATTTTCTACTTATCTCATTGCTTCTTCATTTATTAGCTGGAATGGCTTTCTGTAGAAATAAATTTTGTTTCTTTACTTGGTTATCTTGAAATATAGCTTGTAGAGAAAAGCAGGATAAAACTCAAGTCTTTCTCATGCTTTATCAGTTTTCAGAATAACAAGTTTGTGCCTTATCTAAGGTGATCAACTAGTTTTGGGGGTTTTCTGGAATATTAATATGAACTCATAGATTTTAATATATTTCATGTCTTTCAAAAGATTGTCATTATTCAGATGGTCACATTTGGGCCATGGGAGCCTTTTCAAGTTGGCCTTTGGGTCTTTGCCATGATGCTTTGAGACCTGTTTTCAAACAGGACAAGATGGCCCAGGCTCATCTTATCCACTTTTGGCCCCAGATCTGAAATCAGCCATTTCTCTAAATAATCCTGGTTCCTTTTAGTGGGAGTTGGCATTTTAGGGCCAAAGTCTGTGTTTTACATGTCTAATTTCTTTACGCTTTTCTAATGGAAAACTCGCCAGGAACTGAATATGTTGAAGTTTGTGGCTACGGCCATGGCTTTGCTTTGTGAGTCAATGTATATGTTACCCCCGGGAGCCCCCAAGGAGAGAAACCTGAGTCTCCTGACTTAAGGCCAGAAAATGACGCTTGTTCTGTTCAGTTCAGTAACTCAGTCGTGTCCCACTCTTTGCGACTCCATGGACTGCAGCACGCCAGGCTTCCCTGTCCATCACCAACTCACAGAGCTTGCTCAAACTCATGTCCATCGAATCAGTGATCCCATCCAACCATCTCATCCTCTGCTGTCCCCTCCTCCACCTGCCTTCAATCTTTCCCAGCATCAGAGTCTTTTCCAATGAATCAATTCTTCGCATCAGGTGGCGAAAGTATTGGAGTTTTAGCTTCAGCATCAGCCCTTCCAATGAATATTTAGGACTGATCATCAACTAGCTCAGAGAAGGCAATGGCACCCCACTCCAGTACTCTTGCCTGGCAAATCCCATGGACGGAGGAGCCTGGTAGGCTGCAGTCCATGGGGTCGCTAAGAGTTGGACACGACTGAGCGACTTCACTTTCACTTTTCACTTTTATGCACTGGAGAAGGAAATGGCAACCCACTCCAGTGTTCTTGCCTGGAGAATCCCAGGGACGGGGGAGTCTGGTGAGCTGCCATCTACGGGGTCGCACAGAATCGGACACGGCTGAAGCGACTTAGCATCAGCTAGCTATTTTACACATGATGGTGTGTTGATGCTACTTTCTCCATTGGTCCCACTCTCTCTATCCCCTACTGTGTGCACAAGTCCATTCTCTATATCTGCATCTCCATTCCTTCCCTGAAAATAGCTTTAACAAGACCATTTTTCTAGATTACATATAATATATGTGTTAGTATATGATATTTGGTTTTTCCCTTTCTGACTTACTTCATCCTGTATAACAGGCTCTAGGTTCATCCACCTCACTAGAACTGACTCAAATCCGTTCTTTTTCATGACCGAGTAATATTCCATTGTGTATACGTACCACAGTTTCTTTATCCATTCATCTCTAGACGTACATCTAGGTTGCTTCCATGTTCTGGATATTGCAGATAGTGCTGCAGTGAGCACTGGGGTACATGTGTCTTTTAGATTTGTGGCTTACTCAGGGTATATGCCCAGGAGTGGGATTACTGCCCATACGGTAGATTTATTCCTAGTTTTTAAGGACTCTCCATACTGTTCTCTATAATGGCTATATCAGTTCGCATTCCTACCAACAGTGTATGAGGGTTTCCTTTTCTCCATATCCTTTCCAGCTCTCACTGTTTGAAGAATTTTTGATGATGACCATTCTCGCTGGTGTGAGGTGATACCTCATGTAGTTTAGATTTGCATTTCTCTAATTATTAGCAACATTGAACATCTTTTCATGTGTTTATCGGTCATCAATAGTGATCTTTTTTATGGCAACTTTTCTGCTGTCACATCTTGATGTCTTGCAAGATACACCGTCTTTCCCCCTCCCTCAATACTCATATTCTTAAAAATAACTGTTATAATTCCAGGAGTCATAGGTGTTTGTGGCAGAACATACAGAAAGCCCAGAGAGAACATAGAACAAAATAAAATTAAAACAGAACAGGAGTCATCTGTGACCCTCCCCTCCTCCTGCTCCTGCTCAGAATTAACCTCTGTGATACAGCAGAGGTTGCCACCCTTCCATTCTTTAACAGAAGCGCATCCAGTGGAAAGTTCTGGAGCCTGTCTTCCTACGTTCAGACATGGTCTTCTGTGGCTGTAGGGATTTCTGCCTATTAACTGCTCAATACTTCTTTGTCAGAGCACAAGTTTCTTGCTGAGCCTATACCAGCTGACTCAAATTGTCCCTTCAGGCCTAGGGGGGGACACCCCCACTGTGCCCCATACCCGCAACCTTCCCTGTCTCTAGGGGCCATGCCACTGGGTCCTGCCATTTCCACATCACCAACCAGTTCTTGCTTCCTGGTCAGACAGAAGTGACAAGGAAAGTCTGTCCTTAACCGCCGTCATTTCTCTTTCCTGCAGAGAGAGGCCGTGGGGGAGGGGTGGGGAGGCAAGTAATATTTCAAAGGTAACAGTGGAGCCAGAATTTAATCAACTCTTCTTAAAAGAAAAGGGTTCATTTCAGCGTAAAGTGGAATTTTCATTTACTGGGTTTGCTTTCATCACCCGAGGCTGCATGTGGTATTATCACAGAGGACCTGCTTGTTTGCTACGTCTCATCCCAGTTACCTGAATGCTGGTCCGTGTGAAATCTTCTTAACAAATGTAGACACATGTGGAAGAAAGCAAAGGGCACCCAAATGAGCACAAACAGGTCCCAGGTGTTAAGATTGCCGCAGATCCTTCTTGGGGAAGCAATTCAACCCACAACAGGTACCTTGATCCTACAAAAAGAGAACCTTTTTTAATACTAAAAATGCTTAAACTTCATTCTCTGTTTTAGGTTTAGATTTTTATGAGATTGACTTTAAGGTTTAGAATAATGAGGTTTTTAAATTTTAATTGAAGGATAATTGCTTTAGCAAAAGAGTATTTCTGAGAGACAGCACAGCAAGTGCTTGGGAGAGGGATTCCGGCACCACTTTGTCTGGATTCAGCCCCTGGCTTTGCTGCTTGTTAGCTGTGTGAGCTTGTGGAAGGCAGTAGGCAATCTGTGCCTTAGTTTCTGCATCTGTGAAATGGGGATGATGCTAATAAGAGGACCCTGTGTTTGAGCAGAGACAGACTTAGCTCAGTGCTAGCACAGAGCAGGTGCCCAGCCCACGGTGGCTGTGCTGAGAAATCTGAGATCTTCATGGGTATTAACCTGGATCTGCAGAAGAACTCAGTTACATGTGTACTACCAACACCCCATTTTACAGAGGGTTTAACAGAGGTGCAGATAGATAACTAGCCCAAGTCACACTGGAGTGTGGCACAGCTGGCATGCAAACCTCGGTGGCCCCAGTTCAGAGCCTTCTTTACCCACTGCTTAATCTACCTAGTGCTCCTGCCAGACACAGGAGCCTGCTTCTTTTGAATACTTTTCTCCCTGTGTCTTAAACTCAGACATGGATACGGTTCTCAGTTTAAAATGAGGCTTTCTCTGCCCCCTCAGTCCTCTGGAGCTGTAGCCCCCTGTCCTGGGCTGCCTTCATTTCTCCAACTCCCCAGACCTCTGGCTTTCATGACAGACTCCCTGGATGCATCCTACCGTTCCCTCCATGCAGGGAGCTGCCAGCAAGAGTTAGGTTATGAAATGGCTGTCTACACAGAGAATGTCCTCCCTGTCTGCCTGCCATCTGTCAACCTTTGCCCCTTCTTTGCTTTGTTCCTTTTTTGGAAAAAACTCAGCCCCAGTGCTAACGACATCATACTTTATTTGTATCTTAAGAGATGGACCCTTTCACAGACTTCTCACCCCAGGTGCCCAGGCTCCTGAGCCAGAGGACCACACAGGAACCAGCAGTGGTAGTGCCTGGTCACAAAGGAAAGATGCCTGGCTTGGCATCAAGTTTGTTTTGAATGAATTTATCCAGAAGCTGCTTTGAGCTGGAAACTGGGAATAAATGAGGAAGTTCCAGCCTGCTTTTGTGGCAGGTGCATAGCAGGATCCAGGGTACAATGCAGGTGTCATAGTGAAGGGTGTGTGGATGTCAGGGAAGGCTTCCTGGAGGAGGTGACCTGAGCTGAGTCAGACCCACGTTTGAACTGAGGCTTCATTGTTCCCTGACTGTGTAACATTGTCAGCCTCTCCAGCCTTCTTTCCTCACCCCTTAGATGGGGCTGTTGTGAAAATGAGACGTGTTCAATATGCGGCACACAAGGGTCATCCTCTAAATCACAGCGGGTGGTGCTGTTGTCAAAACTGTTGTTCAGTCACTCAGTCGTGTCCGACTCTGCAATGGCATGACTGCAACACTCCAGGCTTCCCTGTCCTTCACCATCTTCCGGAGTTTGCCCAAGTTCATGTCCATTGCATCGATGATACTGTCCAGCCGCCTCATCCTCTGATGCCCTCTTCTCCTTCTGCCCTCAATCTTTCCCAGCATCAGGGATGTTTCCAATGAGTCATCTGTTCACATCAGATGACCAAAATACTGGAGCTTCAGCATCAGTCCTTCCAGTGAATATTCAGGGTTGATCTCCCTTAAAATTGACTGGTTTGATCTCCTTGCTGACCAAGAGACTTTCAGAAGTCTTTTCCAACACCAGATTTTAAAGGTATCAATTCTTTGGCATTCTGCCTTCTTTACATACCTGCCATCAATGACACTGGTCATTTTCTAATAACATGCCCTCCTCATATTCTATGGGGCTTCCCAGGTGGCTGTAGTGGTAAAGAATCTGCCTGTCAATGCAGGAAACACAAGAGATGCAAGTTCAGTCTCTGGGTTGGGAAGATCCCCTGGAGTAGGAGGTGACAACCACTCCCGTATTCTTGTCTGGAGAATCCCATGGACAGAGAAGCCTGGCAGGCTATAGTCCATGGGGCCGCAGAGTCGGACACGACTGAGTGACTGAGCACCTCATATTCTGTGCAGAGGTTATGTTCACTTCCAATACCAAATCCCAGTCTACATGCAAATACAGCTCTTTAAAAATACAATTATATACAGAAAAGCAAGGTTTTAAAGAGTGTTGTAAATGGATTTCACCACAGATCATTTCACACAGTCCCTGCCTCACTGACCTCTTGACAAGTCTGTCATGAGCCCCGTTAAATATTTGAGGATTTGCAGAACAGGAATCAGATGTTTTATCCTGGTTCCGACTTCCATCTTGAGCAGCAGAAACAAAGGTATTCCCTCCACCTTTAATGTATTAAAGGGATGTGTGATTATGACCATGGTGGAACATTCTTGGTTCCCTGAGATCATATCCTAGCAATGATTCTTTTGTAATATCACCATTATTTCTCCACAGAGCCAAGCCAAGTTGCTGAGATGCATGGTATAAGCATGTCATTGCATTAAACAGACATTTTCCCCCTTGGCCTTTCATAATTTATATCTTAAAGAAGACAAGTAACTGTCCTACCAGCTAATTAAAAATACCGGGTCTCACAGATGAAATGTAAGGTTCTTATTTAAGTGTACATTTGCTACCTTGACAGTTTCTAAGAAGCAGATCTTTCTACTGCTGCAGACCTAAAGAAACAAAGTTACTCAGTTGTGGGGAACACACTTTGGAAGCAAATGAATCCATGGGTCTCCCCCATGATGCCCCCGTCCCTGGTACAGAATCAGATGATAAAGTGGGATGATTGCAGAAAAATGCAGTTTTTCATCAAATGAGGGAATTGGAACCTTCTTGATCTCAGTATCAACCTGTGGTCCACACATTTCCCCCAGTTTACCAAAGAGGGAGTTTTTTGGACTTAAGTACCAGGCATCCCCTCATTAAGTGCAGAAAGACTTCACCGAGCAGTTCTCAGACAGAAGCGCACCCCAGACAAAATCCTGACATGATTGCCGGTTACAGACGCTGTGGGGGTGCAGTCATACGCCGCTGTTCTGTCCCCAAAGTCCTCTAAAGACAGTAAAGAGATAACAAAAAGGTGTAAACCCTAAAAGGTAAAGAGACTAGGCCAAGAGATCACAGCAGCAAAAATTTAGAATCCAGTCTCTGAGTGGTCACTGACCCAGCAAATGGAGAAAGCTGAAAGCTGGCAGGGAGCAAGCTGAGAAGCCAGGCTTGTCAGCCCAGCGCCTGCAAGACTCACAGCAGAGGCATCAGGAAGCTGAAAACATAGATAGAGCTAGAACTGGAGAAGAACAAAAAGGCCCCTGACAGCCGGGAAATGGCCTGGCCCTCACATCAAGGCCATGATATTCTCCTGTTGAACAAAGACAGTTTCCTAGGACACGTCTAGCAGACAAGGCCACTGGATGGTGTGACAGATGCAGATAAAAACAAGGCCATCTGACAGCCACGCCTGAGCATCAACAAAAACAAGAACAGCTAGGACCTGAAGAATGTTCCAGGGCTCCTCTTGTGGCTCAGAAAGTGACTAAGAAGGCCATCTAACAATCACACCTGAGCATCAACAAAAACAGGAACAGCCAGGACCTGAAGAATGTTCCGGAGACTCGTCTTCTGGCTCAGAAAGTGATTGAAACTTCTTTACTGTTTACAGCGTTAGCCCCACTTCCCTCCTCCTGACTCCCACGTAAGGCTCATTAAACAATCACAGGATTACCCGTGCTGTCCAGACAGCACGTGATCCAGAGCAAAACACACTTCCCTGAGCCCACTTCCAAATCACCCCTCTCAAGTCCAAATCAGATTCTAACTTCTTCCTGACACTCTTCCAGAGAGCCCCCTCAGTTTTCCACCTGTCAGTCTCTCGTTTCAACAAGACACTAAACTCAACTCTGTTTGACTTATAAGTGTCCTCCTGGTGGTCTTTGATGAACATCAACAGGCCCAGACCCAACTCTCTGTGCCGTTTCAGGCAGCCGGGGCGGCTGGGTTCCCTGGAGAGACTGGGCCCCAGGGAACTGAGGCTGGGGAACCATCAGACCATTCTAAAGAAAGGGCTGATTCTCTAAAAAGGGCCTTACATGACTGAAGACATCATAGCAAGACTACCATGCCCCTCCCCCAACCTGGTTCCCAGAAAAAACAAAGCAAAGAAAAAAATCAGAAATCTCACAGGAAACAGAGATAAAAAACAGAATGTCTAAAGCTGAAGCATATTCTTCACCAAATAAATTACATGGAAAAAAGAGTTGGAAGGGAAGTTATACATTAAAAGAGACTTAAACGCTTTATCAACCAACAGGGAAGTGTGGTGCTTACGTGGATTCTGATTTAAACACACTGTAAAAATAAAGTCACTGATGAAATGTAGGGTTCAGAACAAACCTGTCCCAAACGCACCATTTTTGAGTTAAAGGCAATCGCGATCCTACAGGTTCAAAAGAAACGCCTGCCCCTCCCTTAAGTGCCTGGAAGAATTTAAATTAGAGATTTTTCCCAGAAAAGAGTCATTACCAGTAAGAAATTGTATCTAAGAGTTCCCATCTGTGTGATAGAGCAAACATCTAATTACCAAACACGTGCACCTCTTATTGTTCTATGAGCTTCCAGTCTCCAGAAGCCCCATTCCTCAGCTCAGGATGGCACATCCCTCATTTTACCTGTCTCTGAACCTCTCATGTATGTGTGGTTGAAGCCAAGCAGGACACTCTGGAGCCCTCCTGGGTACCAAAGCCTTTCTGCGTCCTGTGTTTCTTGTTGGTCAGAAGAAGGTTTCAGCCTCCTTGATCTTCCCTGAATTCCAAAGGGCAGATTCAGTCAGTTACCAACAGGGAAGTGAGGGAATGCAGAAATGAGGGGAGGACAGGCAAGAAACCTTAGTGTGGCAATACAGCAGGGTCCTCGCTCCTCCTCAAGGGATGTACAGAGCCATCTGATAAATGTCTCTGAGTTCTTCTATAGGACTGAAGGTCCCCGCCCAGGGGGAGGATGGTAACTTCAGGCTGAGCTCAAGGACGTGGACCCCAGATTGGTCAGAACCAAAAGGCTGATGAGTGAGATTCCTGAAACAACGCCCTGTCATCTCACCACCAACCAATCAGAAGACAGTCCCACACCTGCATCCCTCACCCCAAACTGCGCCTATAAAAACTCTTCCGTCCAAGCCATGCGAGAGTGTGAGTCTTTGCAGCACCAACTGCCTGCTCTCCCTGCCTGACCCTGCAGCAAGCCTCTCTGCTCCAGACTCCAACATTTTGGTTTGTTTGGCCTCACTGTGCTTTGGACACATGAACTTGGCTTTGATAACAGGATCTCTGACCCTCTTGTGTATGTGGGTTCCTGTATGTACAAAATTAAATTTTTTTATTTTCTCCTGTTAATCTGTTTCACATCAATTTAGCTCTTAGACCAACCAGAAGAATCTAGACATGCAGGGGAACGTTTTCATCCTCCCTGACAGAAACGATCAAGGAAAGATGACTATTGACAGTGTATTTGATATTACGAGAGAATTATCATCAAAAGTTTCTAGATGTAGCCATGGCATTGTGGTTATAATGACACAAAAGATTCTTTATCTTTCAGAGATATATATGGGAATGTTTTTAGGTGAAACACTTTGAATTCTGGAATTTGATTAAAAACAGTCATCTGAGAATTGGGCTAAAGATGAACCAGGACTGGCAGATATGGGATCACCAAAACTGTATGGGAGATATCCAGACATTTATCCTTCTATTAGGTCTCCTTTTGCATATGTTTGAAGATTTCCACAATAGAGAAGAAACAAACCAAAAAAGAAAACAGAAAAACAGAAAAATTCCTGAAGTATATAACCTTCCTGAACCTTGAGAAAATGCCTCAGTTTATTTAGACCCTCCTTAAGCCCCTAGCCAGGAAGATGTCAGAACAGTTTCCTCAAAGCCTGTGGACACAGGAAGAAGGCTTTAGAACATGTCATAAACCTTAGAAGGATCGTAAAGCAGGGAGGTAAGAGGGCAGCCCGAGCGTGGGGGTGCAGGGCTGTCTCTCCCCCCGACTCCTCTGCGCCCACTTGAGAGAGCCATTGGTACCCATGGACAAGGCCTTTCCACTGGCCAGGAATCACCTTGTTGGGCATCTTGTTTGGGGGGGAAATCTTCAAACATGTGAATGGAGAACTAATAGAATGATAAACATCTGGATATCTCCCATACAGTTTTGGCAGTTCCATATCTGCCAGTCCTGGTTCATCTTTACCCCAGTCCTCAGATGATTGTTTTTAAGCAAATTCCAGAATTCAAAGTGTTTTGAATTCTATAAATACTCCCATATGTATCTCTGAACGACAAGGAATCTTTTATGGAGGAAATGCAGCTCCGGGTCAGATTTGGCCTTGGAGGGCAAGGGGTGGCTTGCCTTTGATGCAAAGGAGCCCTCCAGTGACCCAGGTGACAAGTGGGAAGTGTGCCTCAGGACGAGGGAGCAATTCCGTTTGGACACCTGAGTTGCTGGCAGACTGGAGGGCGAGGGGGTGGAATTTGACTCCTGGAGGCAAAAAGCTGGAGCTCAGGGTTTTCTCTAAGGGCTGTTGCTTAAGGGGCTGTGACTTAAAACAACTCCCTCTGACATTAACTCGATGTGATTCTTGGGGGAAGAAATTTTTCATCTTAAAGTTCTCTCTGAGACCCAGAGGTAGCTTGAAACAGAGAGTGTTCTTTTTTCTTCGCCAGGAAATTTCCAAGGGCTCTCCTGCTTTTGAGCAACTTATCTTGCTTTTCATATTTTTGTGAGACTTGTTGCTTTCAGCCTCTTTGATGTATGATATTATTCCATCTTAGTAATAGAGTGTAGAACCTTTATGCTTTACAAATAATGGGCTTCACCAAGTCCATGTAACGGGACTCTTTTAATGATGGATGGATGGAAAACTGTGGCTAATAAAGATCTGTTTTCTAAAAACAGACAATTACCAAGGCAGTTGATTCACCAGGAAAGGGCGCATCAAGACAGTCCTGAAAAATAGGCGCAAGCCAGGGTCACATCTTCTGAGCCTTCTGGAGTAACAGACCCTTCAAGAATCTAATGGAAGATATGAATGCCTCAGAAAAATGCACAAAATGCTCACTCACACATATTTTACCTAAAATCTTAGAAGGTTCACAAGCTGGAGGAAAGCTCAAGAACAACACAGAGCCGGGAGGAGGCGATGGATCATTTACATCACAAAAGAACTCTGCTTCCAAAAAAGATTTGCTCTGGACTCCAAAATACATTCTGATGTGTTCCAGTTGGTTTATTTGCTTTGCAAATATTTCATTTCTATGAGACTTTACAGGTAAGACACTATTTAATGAGTTCAAGCCTCCTTCCTTCACTGATCCGTTAATGGAACAACACGTTCTTTTAACAGGTGCTTATCATGTCCCTTTTCTGTGCCAGGCCTGGGGCCACAAAATAGATGCAGCTGCTTCTGTCTTGTGGAGTGTACACGGAGAGCAGCTGAGCAAGAGAGCAAGTCTGGATTGTTCCGGGCTGTGTCTCCAGCACCTGGGACAGCTCTCAGTACTAGTGACTGGACCAATGTAGGCTTCCCTGGTGGCTCAGCTGGTAAGGAATCTGCCTGCAATGCAGAAGACCCCGCATTGATTCCTGGATCAGGAGTTCCCCTGGAGAAGAGGTAGGCCACCCACTCCAGTCTTCTTGCCTCGAGAATCCCCATGGACCGAGGAGCCTGGCGGGCTACAGTCCATGGGGTTGCAAAGAGTGGGACATAACTGAGCCACTAAGCACAGCTCAGCACAGGACTGAATATAAGACTAAGTACAGAATACCGTGAAGAAAATGAGTGCTAGAGTGGTGGGCAAAGTGTGGGGGTGGAAGGCAGAAACCTCAGTGGAAGGAGGTCAGGAGGAGTCAGGGAAGGGGGTCCCAAGAAGGAGGAATTTAAGCTGAGCCCTGAAGGATGAGACCTGGAGCAGAGCATTTCAGAAGGGAAGACCAGGGAGTGCAAAGTCTCCAGTCAGGTGAGGTATACCTCAGTGAGGACACATGCTGGGCCTGGACCGTAAGAAGGACCCAGAGGACTTCCCTGGTGGTCCACTGGTAAAGAATCTGCCTGCCAATGCAGGGGACCCAAGTTCAATCCCTGGTCTGGGAAGACTCCACAAGCTGCAGGCAACTAAGCTCAAGTGCCCTAAAGTCCCTCTCCGCAACAAGAGAAACCGCCACAATGAGAAACACACACACCACAGCTAGAGAGTGGCCCTCGCTCACCGTGACTAGAGAAAATTGCCCACAGCAAAGACCCACAGAGCCAAAAATCAATCAATTAATACATATATGCTCGGTTGCTCATTCGTGTCTGACTCTTTTCGGCCCTATGAACTGTAGCCTGCCAGGCTCCTCTGTCCATGGGATTCTCCAGGCAAGCTTACTAGAGTGGGTAGCCTTTCCCTCTTTCAGGGAAGCTTTCCAATCCAGGGACCGAACCCAGGTCTCCCACACTGCAGGCAGATTCTTGATCATTTGAGCCACCAGGGAAGCCTAAGAATACTGACGTGGGTAGCCTACCCTTCTCCAGTGGATCTTCCTAATCCAGGAATCGACCCGGGGTCCCCTGCATTGCAGGCAGATTCTTTACCAGCTGAGCTACTAGGGAAGCCCCACATACATCCATGGTGCCCCCCAAACCACAGATAACATGAATAGAGCTCTTTAGGTGCCTTGCTGGAGCCCCTCTCTATACTTGAGGTGAAGGGGACCCCTCATACTAAATCTTGGGCCTTTTTATGCCCTGGATGAGGTGTGGGTGGGAGAGTCACAGGGCTTCTGAAGTTGTCCTGCACTGTGGGCTTGTGTGCCACCAGGGAACAGGGGGCAGCTTATGAATCTGCTGCCTTTGCACTATCTTTGACAATAGTGTTACACATGGGTTTATGGCCCTTTGTTGTTGTTGTTTAAATTGGAGTATAGTTGATTTAAATGATGTGTTAGTTTTAGGTGGACAACAAAGTTAATCAGTTATGAACATATATATATATATAGCCTTTCTTTTTCATTTTCATATTCTTTTCCCAAATAGGTTATTACAGAAATCTGAGTATAGTTCCCTGTGCTATATAGTAGCTTTTTCATTCAGTTCGTCACTCAGTCATGTCCAACTCTGTGACCCCATGTACTGCAGCATGCCAGGCTTCCCTGTCCATCACCAACTCCTGGAGCTTGCTCAAACTCATGTCCATTGAGTCAGTGACGCGATTCAACTATCTCATCCTCTGTCGTCCTCTTCTCCTCCCACCTTCAATCTTTCCAGCATCAGGGTCTTTTCCAGTGAGTTAGTTCTTCACATCAGGTGGCCAAAGTATTGGAGTTTCAGCCTCAGCATCAGTCCTTCCAATGAATATTCAGGGTTGATTTCCTTTAGGATGGACTGGTTGGATCTCCTTGCAGTCCAAGGGACTCTCAAGAGTCTTCTCCAATACCACAGTTCAAAAGCATCAATTCTTTGGTGCTCAGCCTTCTTCATAGTCCAACTCTCACATCCATACGTGACTACTGGAAAAACCACAGCTTCGACTAGATGGACACTTGTTGGCAAAGTAATGGCTCTGCTTTTTAATATGCTATCTAGGTTGGTCATAGCTTTTCTTCCAATGAGCAAGCATCTTTTAATTTCATGGCTGCAGTCACCATCCATAGTGATTTTGGAGCCTCAAAATGGAAAGTCTGTCACTGTTTCCACTGTTTCCCTATCTATTTGCCATGAAGTGATGGGACCGGATGCCATGATCTTCGTTATCTGAATGTTGAGTTTTAAGCCAACTTTTTTACTCTCCTCTTTCACTTTCATCAAGAGACCCTTTAGTTCTTCTTCACTTTCTGCCATAAGGGTGGTGTCATTTGCATAGCTGAGGTTATTGATATTTTTCCCGGCAATCTTGATTCCAGCTTGTGCTTCATCTAGCCTGGCATTCTGCATGATGTACTCTGCATATAAGTTAAATAAGCAGGGTGACAATATACAGCCTAGATGTACTCCTTTTCCTATTTGGAACCAGTCTGTTGTTCCAAGTCCAGTTCTAACTGTTGCTTCTTGACTTGCATACAGATTTCTTGGGAGGCAGGTAAGCTTCCTGAGGTATTCCTTGGGAATCGTGTTCCCATCCTCCGGATGGTATTCCCATTCCTTTAGATGTTTTTCTGGAATTCTCTTGCTTTTTCAATGATCCAACAAATGTTGACAATTTGATCTCTGGTTCCTCTCTTTTCTAAATCCAGCTTGAACATCTGGAAGTTCTCAGTTCACATACTGCTGAAGCCTGGCTTGGAGAATTTTGAGCATTACTTTGCTAGTGTGTGAGATGAGTGCAATTGTGTGATAGTTAGAACAGTCTTTGGCATTGCCTTTCTTTGGGATTGGAATGAAAACTGACCTTTTCCAGTCCTGTGGCCACTGCTGAGTTTTCCAAATTTGCTGGCATATTGAGTGCAGCACTTTCATAGCATCATCTTTTATGATTTGAAATAGCTCCCCTGGAATTCCATCACCTCCACTAGCTTGGTTCATTGTGATGCTTCCTAAGGCCCACTTCACTTGACTTCACATTCCAGGATGTCTGGCTCTAGGTGAGTGATCACACCATCGTGGTTATCTGGGTCATGAAGATCTTTTTTGTATAGTTCTTCTGTGGATTCTTGCCACCTCTTCTTAATCTTCTGCTTCTGTTACATCCATACACTTCTGTCCTTTATCGAGCCCATCTTTGCATGAAATGTTCCCTTGGTATCTCTAATTTTTTTGAAAAGATCTCTAATCTTTCGCATTCTATTGTTTTCCTCTATTTCTTTGCATTGATCACTGAGGAAGGCTTTCTTATCTCTCCTTGCTATTCTCTGGAATTCTCCATTCAGATGAGTATATCTTTCCTTTTCTCCTTTGCCTTTTGCTTCTCTTCTTTTCTCAGCTATTTGTAAGCCCTCTTCAGACAACCATTTTGCCTTTTTGTATTTCTTTTTCTTGGGGATGGTCTTGATCACTGCCTCCTGTACAATGTCACAAATGTCTGTCCATAGTTCTTCAGGCACTGTGTCTATCAGATCGAATCTCTTAAATCTATTTCTCACTTCCACTGTATAATCTTAAGGGATTTGATTTAGGTCATACCTGAATGGTCTAGTGGTTTTTCCCTACTTTCTTCAACTTAAGTCTGAATTTGGTAATAAGGAGTTCATGATCTGAGCCACAGTCACCTCCCAGTCTTGTTTTTGCTGACTGTATAGAGCTTCTCCATCTTTGGCTGCAAAGAATATAATCAATCTGTTTTCAGTGTTGACCATCTGGTGATGTTCATGTATGGAGTCTTCTTTTGTGTTGGAAGAGGGTATTTTCTATGACCAGTGCATTCTCTTGGCAAAACTCTGTTAATCTTTGTCCTGCTTCATTTTGTACAGCAAGGCCAAATTTGCCTGTTAGTCCCGGTATCTCTTGACTTCCTACTTTTGCATTCTAGTCCCCAGTAATGAAAAGGACGTCTTTTTTGGGTATTAGTTCTAGAAGGTCTTGTAGGTCTTCATAGAACCATTCAATTTCAGCTTCTTCACCATTACTTTTTGGGGCTTAGACTTGGATTACTGTGATATTGAATGGTTTGCCTTGGAAATGAACAGAGATAATTCTGTCGTTTTTGAGATTGCATCCAAGTACTGCATTTTGAACTCTTTTGTGACTATGAGGGCTATTCCATTTTTCCCAAGGGATTCTTTCCCACAGTAGTAGATATAATGGTCATCTGAGTTAAATTCACCCATTCCAGTCCCTTTTAGTTCACTGATTCCTAAAATGATGTTCACTCTTGCCATCTCCGCTCTGAGCACTTCCAATTTACCTTGTTTCATGGACCTAACATTCCAGGTTCCTATGCAATATTGTTCTTTACAGCATTGGACTTTACTTCCATCACCAGTCACACCCACAACTGGGCATTGTTTTGCTGTGGGATTTGATTCTAAATGCTATTTTGCCCTTTCTTACGTCTTGCTGGGGGTTCTCCTTTGCCCTTGGACGTGGGGTATCTCTTTTGGTGGGATCCAACATTCTTCCGTCGATGATTCTTCAGCAGCCAGTTGTAATTTTGGAATTCCCACAGAAGAAGATGAGCACACACCCTTCTACTCTGGCATCCTATTCCCAGCCCATATTCTATTGTATATAGAATATATACATATATCAGAATATACACATATATTAGAATACAGTCCATATACAATAATGTGTATATGTTAATCACAGTATCCTAATTTGTCACTTCCTCCCACATTTCCCCTTTGGTAACTATAAGTTTGATTTCAAGATTTGTGGGACTGTTTCTGTTTTGTAAATAAGTTCCTTTGTATATATTTTTTTTTACTAGACTCCACATATAAGTGATATCACATGGTATTTATCTTTCTTCTTCTGACTTACTTCCTTTAGTATGGTAATCTCTAGGCCCATCCATGTTGCGGCAAATGGCAGTATTTCCTCCTTTTTTCTGACGGAGTGATATTCCATCGTATACATGGACCACATCTTCCTTATCCATATTTCTGTTGATGGACATTTAAGTTGCTTCCACGTCTTGGTTATGGTGATCAGTGCAGTGAACACTGGGGTGCATTTATCCTTTCGAATTGCAGTTTTCTCCAGATATATGCCCAAGCGCGGGACTGCTAGATCGTATAGTATTAATGGGGCTTCCCTGATGGCTCAGAGGGTAAAGAACCTGCCTGCAAAGTGGGAGAGCTGGGTTCTAGAGCAGTTGCTTCCCAGGTGGCATAGTGGTAAAGAATCCACTGCAGGAGAGTACGTTTGATCCCTGGGTCAAGAAGATTCCCTGGAGAAGGAAATAGCTATCTACTCCAGTATTCTTGCCTGGGAAATCCCACGGACAGAGGAGCCTGATGGGCTGCAGTCCATGGGATCACAAAGAGTTGGACACAATCTGGTGACTGAACATGAGAGAAATAGTAGAAAGGAGAAGCAGTGTTGGCTTTCATGTGCCCTGCCCAGGTGCAGGATTTAGAAAGGGAATAGGAGGAGGTGAGAGCAAATTTGAACCCCAGGATACCATGGGGCAGAAAGCTCGGGAATTGGCATCCAAGCAAGTTCAATGATTCTCATTTTGATAAAGGGATATTTTGCCTTGGTGATGTCAGAATGGGCAGATATTCTTTTTTTTTTTTTTACCAACTTACATGCACAAAGGTGTTAGTTCCTTGCTCCCTCTCTGAGCCTCATTCTAAGGAGTGAGTTTGGGGGTAGACTTTGGGAGTAGTGTGGAGCCCTGAGAGCCGGAGCAGGGAGTGGCCAGGGCTGTGGCAGGTAGTAGGGAGCCAGCCTAGGTGCTAGAGGAGAGGAGGGGCATCGCGAGTCCCATGGTGGGACCATCTGGCAGGTGGGGCAGGGCTGAGTGCTGAGAAGCCAGTGAGATGCCACTCCTGCCATCCAGGTGGGAGGCGGGAACCTTGGGCTGTCCTCAGGATCAGAGGATGGGCTGGGCCTGAGGCCCAGGAAAGTCTGTTTGGGGGTTTTTGTTAGAGCCAAGAGAGGGAGGGCATGTGCAGGTAACCCTGAAGACCTCTTAGCAGTCTTGCTCACTGCTTTCTTTGCTACTTAGGGTTCATCAATGCAAACATTGTGTAGGCCTTGGGCACTGGCCCAACCATCTCAGGAGGGCAGAGAGCTGCCCTTCTAGGAGTCTTCCCAGCACCATCCTGCCCAGGCCAAAAAACAAGACAGGAAGGAGGCCTGTAGTTACTCTGGGTCATGTGGTTATCCGTGGTGTGCTGGTATGGGTCAGCAACCAGCTCTTTGAAGACAAAGGTTGGGTCAGGGCAGGGTGGGTGGGCGTTGCTGGTTTGCTCCCACCAATTTTAACAGCATATTCCCACCAGCAATTCCCAGCAATTCCCACCAGCATAACCTTACTAAACACCATTATATAGTCCTTTAACCTGTCCATGAAAAAAAAACAATCAATAGGCAATCTAAGAAAGAAATGGAAAATTTTATTCAAGCCAGCCTGAGCATTATAACCCGGAAGACAGTCTTTCAGAAAGCTCTGAGGAGTGTTCTACCCATTAGAGGTCAAAGCACAATTACAAGGTTTTTGAGACAAAAGATATATGTCAGTTTGCAGAGAGCTGCACAAACAAGGTGACTAGTGGGTCATCTACATCTTAAGATCAAGAAGCAAAGTGAAAAGTGAAAGTGTTAGTCGCTCAGTTGTGTCCAACTCTTTGCAACCCCACAGACTGAAGTCCCCCAGGCTCCTCTTTCCGTGGAGGGCTGGTTAATGCAGAAACACAACACAAGCTAGAGGGGAGGGAGGAGACCTGAACACAGAGCAAAAGGTGTTTAAATTTTTCTTGTCTTGTCATAAAACGTACATTTTATCTCAACATCATGAATGTGAATGACCTCAGGAACATAGCTGGTATTACCTGGGCCAAGTCTCTTTGGATGTGCAGCAAGTCAAATGCTGAGACACCAAGGTTCACAGCAGAGAAAAGGTTTATTCACCAGGCAGCTGAGTGAGGAAACTGGAGAACAAATCTCAAGTCTGACTCCCTACAGGCAAGGGGCCTGGGATATTTACGAGATAAAGCTGAATGTGGGGAGTGTGGGGAAAGCTAATTGGAGCTAAGAAAAAGGTGAAGTGAAAGTGAAAGTCGCTCAGTCGTGTCCAGCTCTTTGTGACCCCATGGACTATACAGTGCATGGAATTTTCCAGGTGAGAATACTGGAATGGGTACCTTTCCCTTCTCCAGTAGATCTTCCCAACCCAGGGATCGAACCCAGGTCTCCCGCATTGCAGGTGGATTCTTTACCAGCTGAGCCACCAGGGAAGCCCAGAAAAAGGTGAGGTGATGGTCATTTTCGCAGGTGAAATAAGCTACAGACTTCTCCATGGGACGTGTTCAGAAATCGGTGCAATGCATACACTCTGGGGGTGGAATTGGGGCCCTCTGACACCAGAAAGTCACTGAGGCACTTCCCTGGTGGCTCAGTGGTAGAGAATCTGCCTGCCAATGCAGGAGACACCGGTTCTATTCCTGACCCAGGAAGATCCCACGTGCTGCAGAGCAACTAAGCCTGTGCGCCACAACTATAGAGGCTGTGCTGTAGGGCCTGGGAGGCGCAACTACTGAAACCGACGTGTCCCAGAGCCCGTGTTCCACAACAGGAGAAACCACTGCGACAAGACGCCCTCACAGCATAGCTGGAGAGTAGCCCCTGCTTGCTGCACCTAGAGAAAAGCCTGCGCGGCAATCAACACCCAGCGCAGCCAAATATATAAAAACGGTCACTGAGCTGACATTTGCTCCTGTCCAGATGAAGGGCCAGTGGTCTTAACCAGTCTTCACTGGCTCAAGCTCAAACTGGACATAGCTGAGGCCAAGTTTCTGCAATTACAACTTGGACCAACATCATATTGTTGAGGCTACATGAGGCTTGGAGGATGTGCAAAGTTTTGTGAAATCAACTAAAGAGAGTTTGATGAGTGAAGGCGGGTTACAGGTGTGATACATCTAACTGATGACTACCGTCTGTTTCAATAGTAATACAGCAATAATGCAGTAATGAATTTTAGAGATTTTTCACTTTCATTTTTATGATAATGTGTTTACTTTTAAGTTTACATAATTTAAGTTTTAATAATAACTGTGGAAGAACTGGCTTCCCTGGTGGCTCAGACAATGAAGAATCTGCCTGCAGGAATCCCAGGTTAGGTTGCAAGTTTCCAGAAAATTTAATAATCAGACCTTGAGAGGTGGTTTTCTGATACATGCCATTTCTGATACACCACTGCTGATGCTGAGGACAAGTCCTAGTTCTTGGCACTAAGAGCCCTTTTCCCCACAGCTCTCCTGCAAAGCACACAACTTTCTACCATTGGGAGGCCTTGTTTCCATGGAGGGAAGCTGCAGAGGGCAGGAGATATGACTGGGCAGCTCCTAAGAAGAGCTCAGAGCAGGGCCAGCCAGACTGGCCTGTGAGAGGAGCATCTTTCCTGCAACACAGGTCCAAGAATTGTCGGATGTTTAACCAAAGAGAACAGGAAAACTCATTAAAAATTTGCATTTTTTCAGTGTCATTTGAGCTGGAATGGCTAAGATAAGACAATGTATTGGTGTTAAAATTAAAGTGAAAATTAAGCACACGCCTCCCTATTAGTCAGCAACTTTTAAGGCTATCTTATTGTGAAGTTCAGAAAAAGAGTTAAAGAATCTATTTAAATGCAAATGTGCCATAAAACCGACTAACAGCAATGCATCTTCAAAACACTCTCAGCCTTTCTTTCAGCAGGCTCTGCTCATCATAGTGTTGTTATTTTTTCAATGTAGAAAATAATATCTCTCAGGAAGGCGGGTGTCATAGCAGTGCAGCTGGTGTGATTACCTGGGGTTTGGGAGGCCCTGGCTGGGGGCGCAGGGAATCTGGGGCTTCTTCCGGGAGCAGTATCAGCTCATGTGCCCCTGTGTCTTCTGGGCTGGCAGGGCTCTGGACTCTGAGGGGTTCCTCTGCCTGGAGTTTCCTCCCCATCCTTCCTAATTACACTGCTGCGAGGAGCCAGCCCTTACCTCTGTGTTCCATTAAGTGGGAAGATGTGGTGCCTGGACTCAAGAACTGAATCAGACTTTGCCCAAAGCGATGCAGGCACAGCATCTGACTCAGAGGAAGCCACCTGCATATGCTGACCACGGGCCCACGTGCCCAGTGCAGGAAGGAGGCAGGGAGGTGACCGACCATCACTGCGCCCGAAGCCTGCATCTCCTGAGGGGCCCTCCTGGACACCAAAGGCCCGCTGTGCCCCTGTTTCTTGTTTGTAGAAAAAGCTTTGGTCTCCTAGCCCTTCTCTGAATTCCAAAGGACAGACTCAAGCAGTTACTAGTTAGGAAAGTAAAAAATGCAGAAACAAAGGAAAAGTGGTCAAGAAACAACAATTCAGTGACAGAATTTTAGTTCTTCTCAAGGCATACATCATAATCTGACACATATCTTTACGTCATTCTTTAGGAACTAAGATGGAGGGTGGTGCCTACATGCGGAGCACAACACGCTAGACACAAGCCCCTGAAAGGTCGACGATTGATAGGATTTCTGAAACATCATCCTGTTATCTCACCAGTCAGTCAGTATAAAGTCATACTCTTTGCAATCTTCACCCCAAATTTTGCTTTTACAAACCTAACACCCTAGTTGGTCAGTAAGATGGATCTGAGGCAAACCTACATCTCATCTTGACCAATAACCCTTTCTTTTGCAGCAAACCTTGGGCTTCCCTCATAGCTCAGTTGGTTAAGAATCCACCTGCAATGCAGAAGACCCTGGTTCAATTCCTGGGTCAGGAAGATCACTGGAGAAAGGATAGGCTACCCACTCCAGTATTCTAGGGTTTCCCTTGTGGTTCAGCTGGTAAAGAATCTGCCTGCAGTGAGAGAGACCTGGGTTCAATCCCTGGGTTGGGAAGATCCTCTGGAGAAAGGAAAGGGTACCCACTCCAGCATTCTGGCCTGGAGAGTTCCATAGACTGTATAGTCCATGGGGTCACAAAGAGTCAGACACAACTGAGCGACTTTCACTTTCATATACTCTTGGTGAGAATTTAAATGTTATGGCTGCTCTGGAAAAGTCTGTTTCTCAAAACGGTAAGCTTAGAGTTACCATATGACCCAGCAATTCCACTCCTAAGGGTATACGCAAGAGAAATGAAAACGTATGTCTGCATAAAAACCTTTACACAAGTGTTTATAGTTATTCATAACAGCCAAAAAGTGGAAAAACCCAAATGTCCATCAACTAATGAATGAATCAATCAAATGTGATATATCTTTATAATAAAAGATTGTTTGACCATAAAAAGAAATGAGGAAATTGCACACACTTCAACATGGACAAACCTTGAATATATGATAAGAGAAAGAAACCAGTCACAAAGACCATGTATTATATAACTCCATTCATATGAAATGTGCACCGTAGACAGATCCATAGGACAGAAATTACATTGGTGGTTGCCTAGGGCTGAAGAGTTGGGAGGAAATAGAAAGTGATCACTGTGATTGCTAATGGATTCAGGGTTTTTTTCTGACATGTTGATGCGTTCTAAAATTGATTGTGGTGATGGTTACCCAACACTAAATATACCAAAAACTATTGAATTATATACTTTAAATGGGTGACCTGTGTGGTATGTGAATTATATCTCAATAAATGTATTAAAAAAATAATTTGAGAATGAAAGCAGCAGGGCTTGGTGATTTTAAAGTACAGCTTTAAACAACAAATTCAGTTCTTAAAATTGTTGTAGGACTGGCTTATCCTTCATGTTATGGGTGAGTTTGGAGAGCTTGTGGTTTTTGAAGATTTGACCTAAGTCATGCAGTCTGTCAAATTCATTGGCACAGAAACATTGTTGTTTTAAAGTCTGTGAGGTTTAGAGTTATAGTCACTTTTTCGTTCCTGATTTGGTAATTTCTGTCTTCTCTGTTTGTCAGTCTGACTAGGGGTACATCAATTGTTATTAGTCTTTCAAAGAACCACCTTTTGATTTCACTGATTTTTCTCTGCTTGTCTATTTTCAGTTTCATTAATAACTGATTCTTACTATTTCCACCTCCAACTTACTCTGGGTTTATTTTTCTCTCCCTCCTTCCCACCTCCCCTCTTTTTTTTTTTTTTTAATAGGCAAAGCTTAGATGGTTACTTTAAGATATTTCTTATTTTGTAATATAAGCATTTCAGGCAATAAATCCCCCTCCCACTTTAGCTACATCCCACAAATTTTGATGTGTTAGGTATTAATTTTTTTTCATTTTAATGTATTTTCAATTTTTAAATTTTCTATTTTAATTTATTTAAATTCCAATTAAAGTATTTTCAATTTAATTTCCTTTGAGATTTCTTTTTTATGTGTGTTGTTTCTTTGGCAGTGTTTGGAAAATTTTTAGTTATCTCTCTGTTACTGATTCCTAATTTAATTTCATTATAGTCAGAAAGCGTAGTTTGTATGATTTCAATCCTTTTAAATTTGTGAAGGTTTGATCTGTGACTCACAATACAGTCTGTCTTGGTAAATACTCCATGTGTGCTTGAAAAGACTGTGGCATGTTCTATCGATAGCAATTAACTCCAGTTAGCTGATGGTTTGTTCAATTCTATCCTTGCTAATTCTCTGTTTATGTAACGTATTACATACAGAAGAGAGCTTCTCTGTGTAACACATACAAAAGTAGCCAGAGAATTCTTGCCTGGAGAATCCTGTGGACAGAGGAGCCCCATGGAGCCCTACAGTCCATGGGGTCACAAAGAGACAGGACTGAACAGCTAACGCTTTCACTTTTTTCAGAGAAGAGTGCTGCAGCTTCTAAGTTTCATTGTGGATATGTCTACCACTCATTGGAAAAGACTCTGATGCTGGGAGGGATTGGGGGCAGGAGGAGAATGGGACGACCGAGGCTGGATGGCATCACCGACTCAGTGGACATGAGTTTGGTAAATTCCGGGAGTTGGTGATGGACAGGGAGGCCTGGCGTGCTGCGATTCATGGGGTCGCAAAGAGTCGGACATGACTGAGCGACTGGACTGAACTGAGGCATCACTTTCTTGCTCTGACAGTTTTTGCTTCTTATATTTTGAAGCTCTACTCTCAGGTGTTTATACATTTAGAAGTGTTTTCCCTTCTTGGTGGATTGATTCTTCTAACAATGTGTAATGTCTCTCTTTAAATCTGCTAATTTCTTTGCTCTGAAGTTTACTTTGATATTACTATAGCTACCCTTCTTTGATTCGTTGGGGTTTCCAAGGTTTTGTTTTGTTTTGTTTTCATACTTTCTCTTTTTAACCTACCTATATTATAATAGGGGCTTGCCAGGTGGCGCTGGAGGTTAAGAATCCACCTGCCAGTGCAGGAGATGCAAGAGACATGGGTTTGATCCCTAGGTCGGAAAGATCCCCTGGAGTAGGAAATGGCACTCCACTTCAGTATTCTTGCCTGGAAAATGTGGTGGGCAGAGGAGCCTGGCAGACTACAGTCCATGGGGCCACAGAGTCAGACACGACTGAGCTCACATGTGAAGAGTTTCTTGCAGATAGCAGGTACTTGGGTCATTTCTTAAAAAATCCATTCTGCCAAACTGTTTCTTGAATTGGTGTGTTTACCGTATTTACACTTAACATAATTATTAACATGCATAGATCCAGACCTCCCCTTTTCGTTTCCCATTTGTGCCCTCTGTTTTTCATTCTTGTGTTTCCCCTGCCTACCTTTGTTTAGGATACTTACACTTTTTTTGGCTGTGTGGGTGGCATGTGGGAGGATCTTAGTTCCTGAACCAGGGGGCCAACCCCTGCCCCTTGCAATAGAAGCAGAGTCTTAACCACTGAACGACTAGAGAATTCCCTTAAAATATTTTTAGTATCCCAGTTTAAATTATCCAATATATTTTTGACATTACCTCTTCACATAATTTCTTCAGTGTTGCGAGAGACAGTTTTCTTTGAGCTCCTTGCTCTCCTACATCTTTTACTGTGCATGCAAAGAATGTGAAGCCCTGACCCCTGTTTTGCCTGGGCCATTTTGCCTCACGGGGCTGGGCACAAAGGACGGAGGATGCTGATGGGAAGGTGGTGGCCTGCGCAGAGGAAGAAAGAAACCCTTGGACCCACGCACCAGACACCAGACGCTGGGAGCAGTAAGTGGCAAGCTCAGGTGGAGACCCTGGAGGAGGGGAGACAGGAAACTGGCCCTGTTTCTTTCCTGCTGCTCCCACCGTCCGCCGGTGGGAAGGGCTAGCTCCACGGCCCTGTTTGTTCCCTGATCACCCAGCCAGGGGAAAACGTGGCATCCTGGTGTAAGGGACTCTCATCACTGTAATCCCTGCCTCCTGTGCAGGTGAGACTTCCGGGTCCCTGTTCTCCTGGATTAAAAAGGCTCCGAAACTCAAAGGACAGGATTCTGGCAAAGTTTGCAGAAGGGCATGAAACCTTCAGTGGCCTTGTGGGCGAGGTCCTATGGGCCATTCACCGACCTGTGGTTGTGACTTCTGCCACGGAACGGAGGGGCAGAACCGAGGTGTTTAGTGCCTTCCCATTGGGTGAGTGACGGAGGGGATTCTCCTACCCGGGGTCCCCGCGGGTACAGAAGTGCTAGAGGAACATCCAGGCCACATCCCCCGCTCCCTAAACCACCCCTGGTGCTCCAGCAGAAACAAAACGGAATTCCAGCTAGTGGAGAAGACAGTTGCAACGGTTTAATGGCTGCCACCCTACGCAGAGGCATTGCCTAGTATAACAGTGCCACCTGCTGGACAAGCTGCCTACTACACTTTTTGTTTTTGGATTTGAGGGCCGTTATTGTGAACAGCGGCGCTCAGTTGTGCCTGACTCTTCGTGTCTCTTTGTGACCCCATGGACTGTAGCCCTACAAGCTAGGCTTCCACCGTATGTGAATTGAGAACTTTCAGATGTACAAACTGGACTTAGAAAAGGGAAAGGTAACAGAGATTAAATTACCAACATCCGCTGGATCATCGAAAAAGCAAGAGAGTTCCAGAGAAGCATCTACTTCTGCTTCATTGACTATGCTAAAGCCTTTGACTGTGTGGATCACAACAAACTGTGGAAAATTCTTCAAGAGATGGGAATACCAGACCATCTGACCTGCCTCCTGAGAAATCTGTATGTAAGTCAAGAAGAAACAATTAAAACTGGACATGGCACAAGGGACTGGGAAACAGTGGAAACAGTGTCAGACTTTATTTTGGGGGGCTCCCAAATCATTCCAGATGGTGACTGCAGCCATGAAATTAAAAGATGCTTACTCCTTAGAAGGAAAGTTATGACCAACATAGATAGCATATTGAAAAGCAGAGACATTATTTTGCCAACAAAGGTCTGTGTAGTCAAGGCTATGGTTTTTCCAGTGGTCATGTATGGATGTGAGAGTTGGACTGGGAAAACAGTACATCAAGGCCGTATATTGTCACCCTGCTTATGTAACTTATATGCAGAGAACATCATGCAAAATACCAGGCTGGATGAAACACAAGCTGGAATCATGATTGCTGGAGAAATGTCAACAACCTCAGATATGCATATGATACCACCCTAACAACAGAAAGTGAAGAGGAACCAAAGAGCCTCTTGATGAGGGTGAAAGAGGAGAGTGAAAAAGCTGGCTTAAAACTCAACATTCAAAAAACTAAGATCATGGCATCCGGTCCCATCACTTTATGGCAAATAGATGGGGAAAAAGTAGAAACAGTGGCAGATTTTATTTTCTTGGGATTCACAGTTACTGCTGATGGTGACTGCAGCCATGAAATCAAAAGATGCTTGCTCCTTTGAACAAAAACTATGACAAACCTAAATGGCATATTAAAAAGCACAGACATTACTTTGCCAACAAAGGTCCATGTAGTCAAAACTATGGTTTTTCCAGTAGTCATGTATGAATGTGAGAGTTGGACAATAAAGAAGGCTAACCCTGCTTATTTAACTTACATGCAGAGTACATCATGAGAAACGCTGGGCTGGAAGAAGCACAAGCTGGAATCAAGATTGTTGGGAGAAATATCAATAACCTCAGATATGCAGATGACACCACCCTTATGGCAGAAAGTGAAGAGGAACTAAAAAGCCTCTTGATGAAAGTGAAAGAGGAGAGTGAAAAAGCTGGCTTAAAGCTGAACATTCAGAAAACGAAGATCATGGCATCTGGTCCCATCACTTCATGGCAAATAGATGGGGAAACAGTGGAAACAGTGTCAGACTTTATTTTGGGGGGCTCCCAAATCACTGCAGATGGTGACTGCAGCCATGAAATTAAAAGATGCTTACTCCTTGGAAGGAAAGTTATGACCAACATAGATAGCATATTAAAAAGCAGAGACATTACTTTGCCAACAAAGGTCCATCTAGTCAAGGCTATGGTTTTTCCAGTGGTCGTGTATGGATGTGAGAGTTGGACTGTGAAGAAAGCTGAGCGCTGAAGAATTGGTGCTTTTGAACTGTGGTGTTGGAGAAGACTCTTGAGAGTCCCTTGGACTGCAAGGAGATCCAACCAGTCCATTCTGAAGGAGATCAGCCCTGGGTGTTCTTTGGAAGGAATGGTGCTAAAGCTGAAACTCCAATACTTTGGCCACCTCATGCAAAGAGTTGACTCATTGGAAAAGACTCTGATGCTGGGAGGGATTGGGGGCAGGAGGAAAACGGGATGACAGAGGATGAGATGGCTGGATGGCATCACTGACTCGATGGACGCGAGTCTGAATGAACTCTGGGATTTGGTGATGGACAGGGAGGCCTGGTGTGCTGCGATTCATGGGGTCGCAAAGAGTCAGACATGACTGAGCGACTGAACTGAACTGAACTGAACTGAGTGCCAAAGAATTGATGCTTTTGAACTGTGGTGTTGGAGAAGACTCTTGAGAGTCCCTTGGACTGCAAGATCAACCCTGAATATTCATTGAAAGGACTGATGCTGAAATTGAAGCTCCAATATTTTGGCCACCTGATGGGAAGAGCTGACTCACTAGAAAAGAACCTGATACTGGGAAAGATTTGGGCAGGAGGAGAAGGGGGCAGCAGAGGATAAAATGGTTGGATGGCATCACTGACTCAATGGACATGAGTTCGAGCAAACTCTGGGAGACAGTGAAGGACAGGGAAGCCTGGTGTGCAGCAGTCCATGGGGTCACAAAGAGTCAGATACGACTTAGTGACTGAAATCTGCTAGGCTCTTCTGCCCATGAAATTCTCCAGGTGAGGATACTGGAGTAGGTTGCCATTTCCTCCTCCAGGAGATCTTCCCAACCCAGGGATTGAACCTGCTTCTCCCACATTGTTAGGCAGATTCTTTACCACCAAGCTACCTGGGAATCCTATTCACATCTCAGCAGAGCCCTAAATGAGCCTCTCAACCGCCCTGGAGCCTCAGGGTCCTTATTGTTGTTCAGTCGTTAAGTTGTGTCTAACTCAGTGACCCCATGAACTGCAGCAAGCCAGGTTTCCCTTCACTATCTCCCTGAGTTTGCTCAAACTCCTGTCCCTTGAGTCAGTGATGCCATCCAACCATCTCATCCTCTGTTGCCCCCTTCTTCTCTTGACCTCAATCTCTCCCAGCATCAAGATCTTTTCCAGTTAGTCATTTGCATCAGGGGGCCAAAGTATTGGAGTTTCAGCTTTAGCACCTGTCCTTCCAATGAATATTCTGGACTGATTTCCTTTAGGATTGACTGGTTTGATCTCCTTGCTGTTCAAGTGACCCTCAAGAGTCTTCTTCTCCAACACCACAGTTTAAAAGCATCAATTCTTCAGTACTCAGCCTTCTTTATGGTCCAACTCTCACATCAATACATGACTACTGGAAAAACCATAGCTTTAACTAGACAGAACTTTGTTGGCAAAGTAATGTCTCTGCTTTTTAATACACTGTCTAGGTTGGTCATAGCTTTTCTTCCAAGGAGCAAACATCTTTTAATTTCATGGCTGCAGTCACCATCTGCAGTGATTTTGGAGCCCAAGAAAATGAAATCTGACACTGTTTTCTCTTTTTCCCCATCTATTTGCCATGAAGTGATGGGACCAGATACCATGATCTTAGTTTTCTGAATATTGAGTTTTAAGCCAACTTTTTCACTCTCCTCTTTCACTTTCATCAAGAGGCTCTTTGGTTCCTCTTCACTTTCTGCCATAAGAGTGTTGTCATCTGCAGATCTGAGGTTATTTCTCCTGGCAATCTTGATTCTAGCTTGTGCTTCATCCAGATGTACTCTGCATATAAGTTAAGTAAGCAGGGTGACAATATACAGCCTTGACATACTCCTTTCCCAATTTGGAACCAGTCTCTTCTTCCATGTCCAGTTCTAACTGTTGCTTCTTGACCTGCATACAGATTTCTCAGGAGGCAGGTAAGGTGGTCTGGTATTCCCATCTCTTTAAGAATTTTTCACAGTTTGTTTTGATCCACACAGTCAAAGGCTTTGGCATAGTCAATAAAACAAAAACAGATGTTTTTCTGGAATTCTCTTGCTTTTTCGATCATCCAACAGATGCTGGCAATTTGATCTCTGGTTCCTCTGCCTTTTCTCAATCCAGAGAGAACATTTCATTGTTCACGTACTGTTGAAGCCTGGCTTGGAGAATTTTGAGCACTACTTTGCTAGCGTGTGAGATGAGTGCAATTGTGTGGTATTTTTGAGCATTCTTTGGTGTTGCCTTTCTTTGGGATTGGGATGAAAACTGACCTTTTCCAGTCCTGTGGCCACTGCTGAGTTTTCCAAATTTGCTGGCATATTGACTGCAGCACTTTCACAGCATCATCTTTTAGGATTTGAAATAGTTCCCCTGGAATTCCATCACCTTCACTAGCTTTGTTCATAGTGATGCTTCCTAAGGTCCACTTGACTTCTGCATTCCAGGATGTCTGGCTCTAGGTGAGTGATCACACCATCGTGATTATCAGGGTCATGAAGATCTTTCTGGTATAGTTCTTCTGTGTATTCTTGCCACCTCTTCTTAATATCTTCTGCTTCTGTTAGGTGATACCATTTCTGTCCTTTATTGAGCCCATCTTTGCATGAAATATTCCCTTGGTATCTCTAATTTTCTTGAAGAGATCTCTAGTCTTTCCCATTCTATTGTTTTCCTCTATTTCTTTGCATTGATCACTGAGGAAGGTTTTTTTTTTAATCTCTGCTTGTTATTCTTTGGAACTCTGCATTCAGATGAATATATCTTGCCTTTTCTCCTTTGCCTTTTGCTTCTCTTCTTTTCATAGCTATTTGCAAGGCCTCCTCAGACAACCATTTTGCCTTTTTGCATTTCTTTTCCTTGGGGATTGATGGTCTCGATCTCTGCCTCCTATACAATGTCATGAACCTCCGTCCATAGTTCTTCAGGCACTCTGTCTATCTGATCATGGCATCTAGTCCCATCACTTCATGGCAAATAGATGGGGAAACAGTGAAAACAGTGACAGACTTTATTTTGGGGGGCTCCAAAATCACTGCAAGAGGTGACTGTAGCCATGAAATTAAAAGATGCTACTGCTTGGAAGAAAAGTTATGACCAAACTAGACAGCATATTAAAATGCAGAGACATTACTTTGCCAACAAAGGTCTGCCTAGTCAAAGTTATGGTTTTTCCAGTAGTCGTGTATGGATGTGATAGCTGGACTATACAGAAGGCTGAGTGCTGAAGAATTGATGCTTTTGAACTGTGGTGTTGGAGAATACTCTTGAGAATCCTTTGGGCAGCAAGGAGATCCAACCAGTCCATCCTAAAGGAAATCAATCCTGAATATTCATTGGAAGGGTTGATGCTAAAGCGGAAATTCCAATACTTTGGCCACCTGATCCGAAGAACTGACTCATTTGAAGAGACCCTGATGCTGGGAAAGATTGAAAGTGAGAGGAAAAGGGGATGACAGAGGATGGGATAGTTGGATAGCATCACTGACTCAATGGACGTGAGTTTGAGTAAACTCCGGGAGTTGGTGATGGACAGGGAGGCCTGACGTGCTGCAGTCTGTGGGGCTGCAGAGTCGGACATAACTGAGCGATTGAACTGACTGAACTGATTTGCCATGAAGTGATGGGACTGGATGCCATGATCTTCATTTTTTGAATATTGAGGGATTTGGTCTAAACAAGCCCACCCTATTACATCCATAGGCATTTCCCCCAGAGGGCGCTTTGCTCACAGAATCCGGCACCTTCATCTTGCACCTCTGGCGGGAGTCCCCTCTGGTGAGAAAGACTCCATGAAACACAAGAGACCTAGCTAGGTTTGTGTAACCTGTAGTTTCCCAGACTTTCAGGGCTGTCCATTTCCCACAGAACACCTTTTTAGATGCCATGATATCTACACTGGGAAACACCTTGATGGCCTTTTTTCCATTTTAGCCTTGTAGGGCTGGGTCCTTCCCTGCCACCCTTCTCCTGGACAGGCTGTGACCCCTGGGACCCTAAGCGCATGGTCCTATGGGGTGTGTGCAAAGGCTGGGCTGAGCCTGAACCACCGTGGCCTCCCCAGGAGCCGAGATCAGCTGCTCATTTTTAAAGCTAAGGTTAAACCTCCTCCCTCAGGACAAAATGGATGTGGGGAGTCTGATTTCAATAAAAGCAGGGTATAGTGAATGCCATCGGGACGGTTAAACGCATTTCTCCAGGACCTACTGTGTGCCAGGCACTGACTTGTGGTCACTTTGGGGCACATTTTCTCCTCGAAGAGGTTCTCACTGCTTTGGAAGTTGCAGTATTGATCCAGGAAGGACAGTGCCCTGTCTGGCTCTTCATTTCTGTGGTCAGCCACACCTGGGGGTTCATTCTCCAGCACCGCCCTCCTCAGGTAGTGCAGGCCAGGATCTGAGCCAGGCTGAGTGAGGGTAAACCCAGTGACATGGTGTGGGGTGAGGGTGGGGTTGGAACTTGGCAAGAGAGATGACTGGTCACTGCTGTCCTGGAGCCTGCCCCCAGCCCCCATCTGTCTCACTGAGGTCCTGCTAAATCACAAAGGCTGATTTCTCCAGAAGCTGGCTGTTGTCTCCTAGCTTCTCACTGTTACAAACAGATGGAGAGCTGTAGAAATCCAACAACTTGGGATTTTAGAGACAGTTCTAGTCATTTGGCACATACACGCTACTATACACAAAATAGATAACTAAAACAAGGACCTACTGTACAGCATACGGAGAAGGCAGTGGCACCCCACTCCAGTACTCTTGCCTGGAAAATCCCATGGACGGAGGAGCCTGGTAGGCTGCAGTCCATGGGGTCGCTAAGAGTCGGAAACGACTGAGCGACTTCACTCTCACTTTTCACTTTCATGCATTGGAGAAGGAAACGGCAACCCACTCCAGTGTTCTTGCCTGAAGAATCCCAGGGACGGCGGAGCCTGGTAGGCTGCCATCTATGGGGTCGCACAGAGTTGGACACGACTGAAGCGACTTAGCAGCAGCAGCAGCAGTAGAGCATAGGGAACTCTCCTCAATACTCTGTGATGGCCTATATGTGAAAAGAATCTAAACAAGAGTGGATATATGTATATGTATAACTGATTCAATTTGCTGTATGCCTGAAATCAACTCAACATTGTAAATCAGCTATACTCCAACAAAAACTTTTTTTAAAAATTGATGTATACCATTGAGGCTTTTGAACTGTGGTGTTGGAGAAGACTCTTGAGAGTCCCTTGGACAGCAAGGAGATCAAACCAGTCAATCCTAAAGGAAATCAGCCCTGAATATTCATTGGAAGGACAGGTGCTGAGGCTGAAGCTCCAATACTTTGGCCACATGATGAGAAGAGCTGACTCATTAGAATGCTGGGAAAGAGTGAATGCAAAAGGAGAAGGGGATAACAGGGGATAAGATGGTTGGATGGCATCACTGACTCAATGACAGGAGTTTGAGCAAGCCCCGGGAGATGGGGAAGGACAGGGATGCCTGGCATGCTGCAGTCCATGCGGTCGCAAAGAGTCGGACACGACTGAGTGACTGAACAACAACTAGTCATTTGGATAGATATTTGCTCTAAAGACCTGCAATATCTGTCATAATTAAAGTCAGGTGTTCCCTGGCAGATTCATTCATTGCTTCATTAGAAGCAAATTATTTCATGGACTTCAAAAAAATAAGTTGCTTATTTCCAGTGGGTTTGGAGGCATTCAGAGATGTTACTACAAAGTCTTGAGGATCCTTGCCACTGGAATCCAAATTCCTTGTTAGGCTGACAAGCAGCATGCAACTGGGGGTGGGGTGGGCTGCCAGATTCTCTCCCACTCATCAGGAAGGGTGATGTGGCTGGGGTTTCCAGGGTTAACTCAGAGTCTTGGGCCTCGCTATGGAGTAACCAAATTCTGCTGGGGGTTTTCAGCTGGGGTTCTCAGATGTAGGTGAAATGTATTTTTTACTTTGGGATTATCTGATTCTGGCCTTTTTTCTTTTTTTGCCAAAGTGTTGCTGCTGCTAAGTCACTTCAGTCATGTCTGACTCTGTGCAAATCCATAGACGGCAGCCCACCAGGCTCCCCCATCCCTGGGATTCTCCAGGCAAGAACACTGGAGTGAGTTGCCATTTCCTTCTCCAATGCATGAAAGTGAAAAGTGAAAGTGAAGTCGCTCAGTCGTGTCCGACCCTTTGCAACCCCATGGACTGCAGCCCACCAGGCCAAAGTGTTATAACTCTGTAAATTGTAGATGACTGATAATGCAAAATGATTCTTGTCTACTGCTACTGCTAAGTCACTTCAGTCGTGTCCGACTCTGTGCGACCCCATAGACGGCAGCCTACCAGGCTCCCTCATCCTTGGGATTCTCCAGGCAAGAAAACTGGAATGGGCTGCCATTTCCTTCTCCAATGCATGAAAGTGAAAAAAGACATGCAAATAACTTTTCATGTTATTTGGGAGCTGGAGAGAGACGCTCCCTCCGCCCCTCACCTCAACCCGGGAGAATTTTGGATCCACTTGTGCAGGTTAATTTCAATGTTATAATATCCCTCGGGGGCCCCCACCTCCCTCCCACCATTACACCCCCAGCAGTAGCGCTTGCAGAATCCTGGGCTGGTAGGGGGCGGGGAGTGGGAGACACGGTGTTCTTCCCGCTTCCTGCGCCCACCTCTGCGGAGCTCTTGGCAAGGGGTCCCAGACGGGGCTTGCCGATGTCTTGGCGCCATAGACGACGGGCGGAAAAGACCGTCCCTAGTGCGCCCTGGGTGGGTAGTGCCGTGGGCCTGGAGTCAGAGGGGCTGTCGGCAGGGCCCTGGGCCGAGGCACCCCTGCCGGTGAGTCTGAGTTGGGGGGATGAAGCCCCGATGAGAACTGGGGTCTGGTTGCTAGGTGTTGTGAGGAGGAGTCCGGGAGGAGGGGCCTGCAGCACACAGGGCACCCAGGTGTTTCCGTCCCGGGACCTCCCGCAGGCACTTTGCCCTCTCGAGATTCTGCCGGATCCGGCTTCGTCTGGGAAGACCGCCGAAGGTAGCGGTGCCTTGGGCAGGATTCTGCCCGTCTCTGAGCCTCCCTTCCACCTTGCTGCATTCCAGCCTGGCCTCTGCCTGCTCCTCCCTCAGGTCCCCACTTACAACCGCCAGCAACCCCTCCTTCACCAGGCCCACCCTTGGCCCTCAGGTGACCTTCCTGGTGTTCAAACGAGAGAACATTCCCTGATGGAGGGGCTTGGGTGAAGAGACCCGCTCTCCCCTCGCAGGATGCTGGCTGTTGGGCTGGTTTTTCAACGAGAAAGCAATACGTTGACGCTATTCTTCAGAGGAAAGACTCCAAGAGTAGGAGTGATATCTCCTGGGACGAATTCGAGACACCTCACAGCTGCTGGCAGCAACGACTGGACCCAAGAATGTGGGTGAGTGCCTGGTATTCTTTTTTTTTTTCTCGCTTATATGTGTTTGTTTGCACGTGTTTGTTTCTTTCCCCCCCTCTAAAACCTACTGCAAGAACTGCCTTAAAATGACTAATCCCTAGCTTTTTCTGGATTTGAGCACTCAGTATGGGTAGCCCTCGGTGCCTTAGGGCCAGCTGTAACCTGTGTACTCATTAGTATGCCTTGGGTTCTGAGAGTAAGGGCTATCTTCCCCTTGCGACTGGCTTGTGCTGTGATGAAGGAAATTGGCTGCAACTGGATGGTGGAAGATGGCCAAGGCTGATAACACCAGGCATTTTTATTAGGTGAGCTACCATTCACTTCTTCTGAATTCCTCTGCCAACCTGACATACCTCGTTTTTTGATTTGAGAATTTTGGGTTGCTGCAGATGTTGACCTTTCCAGATATAGGCTTTGTGCCCCTGTAACCTGTGCTGGTATCCTAGGCTTTGGCCCCTGGGTCTCTGGGCATCCTAGAAGATGATAGGCTCCTGGTATTCGTGTATGAAGTTCTTTCCCCTGACGGAGCATCGCATGATGCTGCCCTTGCACCTCCTTTGGGACAAAGCCTGGTTCCTCCTTTCTGGGACCCTGGGAAGAACCACCACTGCAGTGTGGCTCTGGTAGGTGGCATGAGTTAGATTCTGTACTGAGGGTCTGGGTACAGGCACCCAAATGCCTTGTCAACTAGTTGTCTGTTGGCACTGTGCTTTACTGAGCTTCTTGCTTTGAGATACCAGATCAAGAGGTCATCTTGTTAACATGATTGTGGCAGACTTGCTTTGACATGGTGTCCTAAGATTGAGCAGAAGAAAGTGGCAATGTGAGGGTGAGAGGGTGGTGGAGGCTGACCTGATGTAACACAGCAGCCCACATCTAACGCTGAGATTAATTACTCAAGTGGGATCAGGTTTATAGGCAAATAGCAATTACAATAATAACTATAAATACTTATAAATTGTATAATTTTAAATTATGAACAGTGTCATAAATTATGCATCTGTCTAAAAACCAAACAAGCATGTAAGCAATAAAAAGAAAACAACAGAAAAATTATACAACCTGAATAATAGAGAAAAAACAGATTAAAAAGTAATTTAAAAAACCCTTACGGACCTGTGGATTATATTAATAAAAACAGATCAAACACTTGCTTAACTGGAGCCTCAGAAGATGAGGAAGAGTGCAGGATTGAAAAGGTATTTAAAAAAATTATAACTGAAAATGTCCCAAATTTGCAAAAAAGATAGTCTACAGATTCAAGAAACTGAGCAAGCCCCCAGTATGATAAGCCCAAAGAAAGACAAACCAAAACATATCATAATAAAAATTCTTCAAGCTAAAAACAAAGAATTCTTTATCAATTTACAGAAAAATGACCCCATATCCATAAAGGAAAAATAATTCAAATGACAATGGATTTCTCATTAGAAATCAGAGGCCAGAGGAAGTGGTACAACATTTTTCAAGTGCTAGAATTGCCAACCTCAAATTCTATATCCACTGAAAATATCCATTAGGAATGAAAGGTAAATTAAGATATTCTCAGATGAAAAAACAACTAAGGGAATCTGTTCCCAGTAGAACTACTCTGAAAGACTGGCTACAGGAAGTTCTTAAAACAGAAAGTAAATGATAAAAGGAGGAGTGTTAATAATTACCTTATATCTTACACAGAAATTAACTTAAAAAAAACCAAAGAGCTACAACTGTGAGACTCTTCGAAGAAAACTTAGGAGTAAATCTGTGTGACCTTTAATTTGGCAATGGTTTCTTTCTTTTAGTTAGTTTAAAAAAAAATTTATTGGAGTATGCTACTGCTAAGTCACTTCAGTCGTGTCCGACTCTGTGTGACCCCATAGACGGCAGCCCACCAGGCTCCCCCATCCCTGGGATTCTCCAGGCAAGAACACTGGAGTGGGTTGCCATTTCCTTCTCCAGTGCATGAAAGTGAAAAGTGAAAGTGAAGTCGCTCAGTCATGTCTGACTCTTAGTGACCCCTTGGACTGTAGCCCACCAGGCTCCTCCATCCATGGTATTTTCCAGGCAAGAGTACTGGAGTGGGGTGCCATTGCCTTCTCCATATTGGAGTATAGTGTTGTGTTAATTTCAGGTGTATAGCAAAGGGAGTCAGTTATGCATATACATATTAATTTTTTTTCAGATTTTTTTCCCATGTAAGTGATGAGAGTATATTGAATAGAGTTCCCTGTGCTATACAATAGGTCCTTGTTGATTATCTAATTTATACATGGTAGTGTGTCTATGTCAGTCCCAAGTGCCTGATTTATCCCCCTCCTCCACATTTCCCGTCTGGTAACCATAGGTTTGTTTTTGATATTTGTGAGTCTGTTTCTGTTTTGTAAATGAGTTCATTGTTATCATTTTTAAAATTTAGACTCCATATATGAACAGTATCAGTTCTTTATCTTTCTCTAGCTTCTCTTAGGATGATAATCGCTCGGTGCATCCATGTTGCCGCACATGGCATTGGTTCGTTCTTTTCTATGGCTGCGTAATAGTCCATTGAGTATGTATGCCACATTTTCTCTATCCGTTCCTCCTTCAGTGGACAGTTAGTCTGCTTCCATGTTTTGGCTGTTGTAAATAGTGCTGAAGTGAACATAGGGTGCACATATTTTTTTTTGAAAAAATTTTTTTCCCAAATACATGCCCAGGAGTGGGACTACTGGATCACATGGCAGTTCTTTTTTTTTTTTTTTTAGTTTTTTAAGGAAGCTTCATACTGTTCTCCACAGTGGTTCTACAACAGTGGTTGTACCATTTTACCTTCCCACCAACATTGTAGGAGGGTCTGCTTTACTCCACATACTCTCTAGCATTTACGGTTTGTAGACTTTTTGATGATGGTCATTCTGACTGATTTGAAGTGTTACTTCATTGTAGTTTTGATTTGTATTTCTCTGATAATGGTGTTGAGCATCTTTTCATATCCTTTTGGCCATCTGAATGTCTTCTTTGGAGAACTGTCTGTTTAGATCTGCCCATTTTTCTGACTAGATTGTTTTTTGGCATAGACTGGCATGAAATATTTGTAAATTTTGGAGATTTTTCCCTTGTCAGTTGCATCATTTGCAAATATTTTCTCCTATGCTATGGATTGTCTTTTTGTTTACAGTTTCCTTTGTTGTGCAAAAGCCTTTAAGCTTTTAAGTTTAATTAGGTCCCATTGTTTTATTTTGCTTTTATTTTCATTAGGAAGTGAATCCAAAAAGATATTTCTGTGATTTATGTCAGTGTTCTGCCTGTTTTCCTCTAGGAGTTTTATAGTGTCCATGCTTATATTTAGGTGTGCACTAAATGTATCTTTATTTCTGTGTATGGTATTAGAGAATGTTCTAATTTCACTTTTTACATGTAGCTGTCCAGTTTTGCCAGCACTATTTTTTGAAGTGACTGTCTTTTCTTCATTGTATATTCTTGCCTCCTTTGTCAAAGATAAGTTGTCCATAGGTGTGTGGGTTTATTTCTGGACTTTCTATGCTGTTTCATTGATCTATATTTCTGTTTGAGGGCCAATACTATATTGTTTTGATGACTGTAGCTTTGTAGTATAGTCTGAAGTCAGGGAGATTGATTCCTCCAGCACCATTTTTCTTTCTCAGGATTGTTATTCAGGATCTTATGTGTTTCCACACAGATTTAAAAAATATTTTGTTCAAGTTCTGGGAAAAATTCCAATTGGTAATTTTATAGGGGTTGCCTTGAATCTGTAGATTGCTTTGGATAGTATAATCATTTTGACAATATTGATTCCTCCAGTCCAAGAGCATGATATATCTTTTCAACTGTCTATGTCATCTTCTATTTCTTTCATTAGAATCTTACTGTTTTCAGAGTACAGGTCTTTTGTCTCTTTAAGTAGGTTTATTCTTTGGTAGTTTATTCTTTTTGATGAGATGGTAAATGGGACTGTTTCCTTAATTTCCCATTTTGCTCTTTCATTGTTAATGTATAGGCATTAAAGAGATTGTAGTATATTAGTTTTATATCCTGCAACTTTACCAGATTCATTGATGAGCTCTAATAGTTTTCTGGTAACATCTTCAGGGTTTTCTGTGTACAGTATCATGTCACCAGCAAACAGTAATAGTTTTTAGTTTGTTATTCTATAATAAGTCTGTTCTTTTCCAATTTGGATTTCTTTTATTTATTTTTTTCCTAATCGCCATAGCTAGGAATTCCAAAACTATGTTGAATAAAAGTGGCAAGAGTGTACATCCGCGTCTTGTTCCTGGCCTTAGATGAAATACTTTCCACTTGTCACCATTGGGAATGATGTGGGTTTGTCATAGATGGCCTTTATTATGTTGAGGTAAGTTCCCTCCGTGCCCACTTTCTGGAGAGTTTTTGTCATAAATGGGTGTTGATTTTGGTCATAACCTTTTTTTTGCATCAATGAGATGATCATATGGTTCTTGTTCTTTGGTTTGTTAATATAGTCTATCACATGAATAGATTTGCAGATATTGAAAAAAAAATCCTTGCATCCCTGGGGTAAATCACATTTAATCATGGTGTATGATCCTTTTAATGTATTGCTGAATTTGGATTGTCAGTATTTTGTTGAGTATTTTTGCATCTGTGTTCATCAGTGATATTGGCTTGTAATTTTCTTATTTTGTGCTTTCTTTGTTTATGGTATCAGGATGATGGTGGACTCATAGAATGAGCTTGGAAGTATTTCTTCCTCAGCACTTTTTTCTGAAATAGTTTCGAAAGGGTAGGTGTTACTCTTTTCTAAAAATCTGATAGAATTCACTTGTGTACTCTGGATCTGTGTTTATTGGAAAATTTTAAGTCACTGTTTCAATTTCAGGACTCGTGATTGGTCTATTGAGATGCTCCTATATCGGATGCACATATATTTATGGTTGTTATGTCTTCTTGGACTGATCCCTTGATCGTTATGTAGTGTCCTTCTTTGTATTTTGTAACAGTCTTTATATAAAAGTCTGTATTGTCCGATATGAGTGTTGCTGCTCCAGGTTTCTTTCGATTTCTGTTTGCATGATATACCATTTTCCATACCCTCACTTTCACTCTGTGTGTGTTCCCGCTCCAATCTGTATAAGTCTGTTGTAGACAGCATACATATGGGTCTTGATTCTTCGTATCCATTCAGCCAGTCTGTGTCTTTTGTTTGGGGGTGTTTAATCTGATTACATTTAAGGTAATTTTTGATATGTATGTTCTGACTGCCATTTTGTTAACCGTTTTGAATTTGATTTTTGTAGGGGCTTTTTTTTTTCCCCCTTCCTGTTTTTTTTCTCTTCTCTTGTGACTTGATGACTGTCTTTAGTGTTGTGTTTAGATTCCATTTTCTCTTCTGTGTGTTTTTCTACAGTAGATTTTTGGTTTGAAGATACCATGAGGTTTTAATATAGCAGTTTATACATAGAGAAGATTGTTTTAAGTAGCTGGTCTTTTAATTTCAAATGCATTTTTAGTAATCTGTATTTATACACTCCTTCTCTCATGATTGCTTGTTTTGATATTATATTTGTGTATGGATGTTTTCCCACCACATTTACTTTATGTTAGCCCTTACTGATGATCTTTCCCATTCACAGTTTTCCTATTTCTAGTTGTGGCCTAATTTTCCTACCTAGACAAGGCTATGGTTTTTCCAGTGGTCATGTATGGATGTGAGAGTTGGACTGTGAAGAAAGCTGAGCGCCGAAGAATTGATGCTTTTGAACTGTGGTGTTGGAGAAGACTCTTGAGAGCCCCTTGGACTGCAAGGAGATCCAACCAGTCCATTCTAAAGGAGACCAGTCCTGGGTGTTCTTTGGGAGGAATGATGCTAAAGCTGAAACTCCAGTACTTTGGCCACCTTGTGCGAAGAGTTGACTCATTGGAGAAGACTCTGATGCTGGGAGGGATTGGGGGCAGGAGCAGAAGGGGACGACAGAGGATGAGATGGCTGGATGGCATCACTGACTTGATGGACGTGAGTCGGAGTGAACTCTGGGAGTTGGTGATGGACAGGGAGGCCTGGTGTGCTGCGATTCATGGGGTCACAAAGAGTCGGACATGACTGAGTGACTGAACTGAACTGAGAGAAATTTCTTCAGCATTTGTTGTAAAGCTGGTTTCAGTTCAGTTTGGTCGCTCAGTTGTGTCCGACTCTTTGCGACCCCATGAATCGCAGCACGCCAGGCCTCCCTGTCACTTGTTTGGTGGTACTGAGTTTTTTTGCTTGTTTGTAAGACTTTTCACTTCTCTGTCAAATCTAAATGAGAGCTATGCTGGGTAGAGTATTCTTGGTTGTAGGTTTTTCCCTTTCATCACTTTCAAATATGTTTTGCCACTCTTTTCTGGCCTACAGAGTTTCTCATGAGAAGTCAGCTGATAACCTTATGGGGTTTCCCTTGTATGTTATTTGTTGCTTTTTCCTTGTAGCTTTTAATATTTTTTCTTTGTCTTTAATTTTTGTCAATTTGATTAACGTGTCTCATTGTACTCCGCCTTTGGTTTGTCTTGTATGGGACTCTGTGCTTCTTGAACTTGAGTCAGTGTTTCCCGTCTCGTTAGACAAGTTTCCAGCTGTAATCTCTTCAAATATTTTCTCAGGCTGTTTCTCTCTTTCTTCTCCTTCTGGAACCTCTCTAATGTTAATGTTGGTGTGTTCTATGTTGTCCCAGAGGTCTGAGACATTTCATTTCATTCTTTTCTCTTTATTTTGTTCCACAGCAGAGATTTCCATCACTCTGACTTGTATTTTTCATTTCAGTTATTGTTCTTTTCTGTAAGTTTGTTAGTTCTTCTAGGTCTTTATTAAGATTAGTTATTCTAGGTCTTTATTATTTCTTGTCTCTTCTCAATCTGAGCCTCCATTCTTCTCCTGAGATCTTGGAGTAATCTGTATTTGTACACTCCTTTACCATTTGTACACTCATCTTTACCATGACTACTTTAAATCATTTTCAGGTAAGTTGCCTATCTCCATTTCACTTAGTTGTTCTTGTGGGTTTTTATCTTGTTTATTCATCTGGAACATATTTCTCTGCCATCTCATTTTCCCTGACTTTCTCTGTGGTCTCCTTTTCACAGGCTGCAGGATCATAGCTTCTCTTGCTTTTGGTGTCTGCCCCCTGGTGGGTGAGGTTGGTACTGGTGCTTGTGAGGATTTTGGTCCCTGCCCACTGGTGGGTGGAGCTGGGTCTTGTTCCTCCTGTGGGCAGGGCAGTGTCAAGGGTTGCCTTTAGAGGTAGCTAGGTGCTCAGAAAGCCTGTTTGTGATGGATGGGGCTGCGTTCCCTATCTTGCTTGTTGTTTGGTCTGAAGCATTCTAGCTCTGGAACTGCTAGGCTATTGACTAGGGCCAGGTTTTGATGCCGACATGGCAACCTCACACCAGTCAATATTCTCTGGGGCCTCTGCCACCATTGTCCTTGGCTCCCCCCTACCAGTAAGCCACAGCTGACCCTGCCTCCCCAGGAGACCCTCTAAGACTTACAGGTAGGTCAGCCCAGGATCCTATGGAATTACTGATTTCAGTGGGGGCCCAGCATACATGAAACCTTCTCTGTACCCCCAAGAGTGGAGTTTCTGTTTCCCCCAGTCCTGTGGAACCCCTACAGTCAAAACCTACTGGCCTTCAAAGCCAAATGTTCTAGAGATTCCTCCTCCCTATGCCAGTCCCTCAGGCTGTGGCGCCTGATATGTGGGGCTCAGGACTTTTACTCTTTTGGTGAGCCTCTGTGATATAATTATTTTCCAGTTTGCGGATCACCCACGCAATGGGTATGGGATTTGATTATGTCACAAAAGCGCCCCTCCTACCATTTCATTGTGGCTTCCTCTTTATCTTTTGAAAATCTTTTTTGGTAGGTTCCCGTCTTTGTTCAGTCATGAGTTGTGATTTTGGTGTTCTCCTGAAAGGAGGTGAGCTCAAGTTCTCTTACTGCACCATCTTGTCAGGAATCAAGGGGCTGCTTTTAGTTTGGATACTTGCTGCCTCTTTCCTCGGTCTGTGCTGGCTGTTATTCCCTTCATCTGGGGTGTGCAGGTGTGGCAGCCCTTGCACACCCTCAGGACAGCAGGCGTAGCACTTGGCACCTCCTTGCGGGCCTCGTATAGGCAGCTGTGGCTCACACACTCCTGGGACAGTGGAGGCAGCACGTGGAGCCTGCTCGTGGGTCTCACCGCAGTGTGGGTGACCCGGGCTAGCCTCTGGATCCCGCAGTGGTGGTGGCGACTCACGCCTGCCCCCAGAGCTCCTATAGGTAGTGTCTTGTTGCTTGGGAGCACTAATGGGGAAAGAAGCTTTTATGGTGGTCCTACCCTTCTCCTCAGGCACCTCCCCCCAAAATGGCACCTGGCCTCTCTGGCAGGCCCAGACCTCTCTGAGTACACCCTCAGTTGCGACCGTCCAGCCTCTTCAGGCTGTTTCTGATTCTCTCCCTGGTTCCCACCTCTGAAACCTTGAGCTTCGGCTCCGAGCTCCCATCCACACTAACAAACGAGCATCTCAGTCTGGGGAGTACAGGGCAGTGCCAACTGCCCAGGCAAGTGCCAACCTTGTGTGCTGGTTGCTCTCCATAAGCCAGTTGCTATGCTCCCCTCCTAGGCTCTGATGTTCCCTTCCATCCAGCTTGATCTCCCCACTGGTGACGGGACTTCCCAGGGTGTGGGAGCTTTCCTTCCTTCACAGCTCTCTCTCCTTTCTTTTTCTTTTTCCTTTTGTCATACCCAGTTATGTGGAGGTTTTCTTACCTCTTTGGAAGTCTGAGGTCGTCTGCCAGCATCCAGTAGATGTTCTGTATGAATTGCTCCACTTGTAGATATATTTTTAATGTTTTTGTGGGAGAAGATGAGCTCCACCTTCTACTCTTCTGCCATCTTGATCCCATCGCTCAGCAGTGGTTTCTTAAACATGACACTAAAAGCATAAAGACCAAAGAAAAAGAGGTACGTTAGATTTTATCAGCGCTTTAAACGTTCGTACTTCAAAAGGTACTGTCAAGAAAGTGAAAAAATAACCCATATAATGGGAAAAGATTTTCAAGTTATACAGCTGATAAGGGACGTGTGTTTATAATATAAAGAACTCTTCCAATTTAGTCATTAAAAAAAACTGTTAAAAATGGACAAAAAATCTGAATAAACATTTCTCTGAAGAGGATGTACGATGGGCCAATAATCAGCTATAAAGAGTGTCAACATCATTAGTCATCAGAAAAATGCAAAGTAAAATCACCATGAAATAGCACTCCACACTCACTAGGATGGCTGTTATTTAAAAAAAGGCAGATAATAGCAATGTTGATGGTGTTGAGAAACTGAAAAACTCATACATTGCTGGTGGCAATGTAAAATGGTGCAACTGCTTTGAAAAATGGTTTGGCAGGCACTCAAAAAAATAAACATAGAATTATTGTATGACCCAACAATTTCACTTCTAGAAAAATGTCCCACAAAATTTTGTACATAAATGTTCACAGCTGCATTATTCACAATAATCAAAAGTGGAAACAACCCAAATGTCTGTTAACTCATGAATGGGTAAATCAAATGTAGTATATCCACCCAATGAAATATTATTTGGCAATAGAAAGGAATGAAGTACTGATACATGTTACAGCGTGGATGAATCTTGAAAATGTAAGCGAAATGAAAGAAGCCAATCAGAAAACACTGTATACTGTAAGATTCTGTTTATATAATATCTTCAGAATAGGCAAATCTGTAGAGAGAAAAGTAGATTAGTGGTTGCTTAGGACTCTGAGGAGTGATAGCTAAGGAACTTGGGATGTCTTTCTGAAGTGATAAAAATATTCTATAATTTTGATGATGGCTGCACAACTTTGTTGATATATTAAAAACTAGTGAATTGTATACTTGCAATGAGTAAATTGTATTATGTGAATTACATTTCAATAAAGCTGTTACCAAAAGAATAAAAGCATCTTGGAACATCAGTAAGGAAGAAAGAAAAACAGAGTAAAAAACTATGGGTAAATACAATAGATTTTCCTCTTCCTCTTTAGTTTTCTAAACTATGTTTGGTGGTTAAAGCAAAAATTACCACATTTTCTGATGTGGTTCTCAGTATATTTAGAGACAATCAAAATGTAAACAGGGAACAGTTAAAGGGATCAAAGGGAGGTAAAGTGTTTTTGGTAAGTAAATCACAAAAATTTCTCAGTGTTCCTATAAAGTTTTAGACTAGAGAGACTCAGTAATTAATATTCAGTAAACATAGAGAAGGTTTGTTTTCACTTCCCTCAGAAACTAGCTCTGCAGGCATCTGTTTCCTTAAGAGTAGAGCTAATTGCTTCCATCCAACAGCCTCCTTTTCTCCCCTCAGGAACAAAAAAGTTACATTTCAGGATAAATATCTAGGTTTGAGCATTGTTTTTTCAGGTAATGGCTTTTGAAATTTCAAAAGGGATGAAACCCAGGACACACAGACATTTGTGTATTGTAAAAGTTGAGAATTGGGCTTATTTGGATCCTTGAGATATTTACTTCAAAGTGTTAAAGTTAAGAGATTTCCAAGGAGACTCTCAGAAAGGGAGAGAGGTAGCTGCGCTTTCTGCATGTTAAATGGCCAAAATTCACTCCTCTGTGTTTGTCACTTTTAATGTAGACTTTGCATGTGTCTTTGTTTTTTTTTTTTAATATTAAATTTATTTATTTTAATTGGAGGCTAATTACTTTACAATATTGTATAGGTTTTGTCATACATCAACATGAATCTGCCACGGGTGTGTACGTGTTCCTCATCCTGAACCCCCCTCCCCCTTCCCTCCCTGTACCATCCCTCTGGGTCATCCCAGTGCACCAGCCCTGAGCATCCTGTATCATGCATCGAACCTGGACTGGCGATTTGTTTCTCATATGATATTATACACGTTTCAATGCCATTCTCCCAAATCATCCCACCCTCACCCTCTTCCACAGAGTCCAAAAGACTGTTCTATATATCTGTGTCTCTTTTGCTATCTCGCATACAGGGTTATCGTTACCATCTTTCTAAATTCCATATATATGCATTAGTATACTGTATTGGTGTTTTTCTTTCTGGCTTACTTCACTCTGTATAATAGGCTCCAGTTTCATCTACCTCAGAACTGATTCAAATGTATTCTTTTTAATGTCTGAGTAATACTCCATTGTGTATATGTACCACAGCTTTCTTATCCATTCGTCTGCTGATGGACATCTAGGTTGCTTCCATGTCCTGGCTATTATAAACAGTGCTGCAATGAACATTGGGGTACACGTCTCTTTCAATTCTGGTTTCCTCGGTGTGTATGCCCAGCAGTGGGATTGCTGGGTCGTATGGCAGTTCTATTTCCAGTTTTTTAAGGAATTTCCACACTGTTTTCTCTAGTGGCTGTACTAGTTAGCATTCCCACCAACAGTATAAGAGGGTTCCCTTTTCTCCACACCCTCTCCAGCATTTATTGCTTGTAGACTTTTGGATCGCAGCCATTCTGACTGGCATGAAATGGTACCTCATTGTGGTTTTGATTTGCATTTCTCTGATAATGAGTGATGTTGAGCATCTTTTCATGTGTTTGTTAGCCATCTGTATGTCTTCTTTGGAGAAATGTCTGTTCAGTTCTTTGGCCCATTTTTTGATTGGGTCGTTTATTTTTCTGAAATTGTCTTTTCACCTTGCTTATAGTTTCCTTTGTTGTGCAGAAGCTTTTAATTTTAATTAGGTCCCATTTGTTTATTTTTGCTTTTGTTTCCAGTATTCTGGGAGGTGGATCATAGAGGATCCTGCTGTGATGTATGTCGGAGAGTGTTTTGCCTATGTTCTCCTCTAGGAGTTTTATAGTTTCTGGTCTTACATTTAGATCGTTAATCCATTTTGAGTTTATTTTTGTGTATGGTGTTAGAAAGTGTTCTAGTTTCATTCTTTTACAAGTGGTTGACCAGTTTTCCCAGCACCACTTGTTAAAGAGATTGTCTTTTCTCCATTGTATATTCTTGCCTCCTTTGTCAAAGATAAGGTGTCCATAGGTGCATGGATTTATCTCTGGGCTTTCTATTTTGTTCCATTGATCTACATTTCTGTCTTTGTGCCAGTACCGTACTATCTTGATGACTGTGGCTTTGCAGTAGAGCCTGAAGTCAGGCAGGTTGATTCCTCCAGTTCCATTCTTCTTTCTCAAGATTGCTTTGGCTATTTGAGGTTTTTTTGTATTTGCATACAAATTGTGAAATTATTTGTTCTAGCTCTGTGAAAAATACCATTAGTAGCTTGATAGGGATTGTATTGAATCTATAGATTGCTTTGGGTAGTATACTCATTTTCACTATATTGATTCTTCTGAACCATGAACACGGTATATTTTTCCATCTATTAGTGTCTTCTTTGATTTCTTTCACCAGGGTTTTATAGTTTTCTATATACAGGCCTTTGTTTCTTTAGGTAGATATATTCCTAAGTATTTTATTCTTTTCATTGCAATGGTGAATGGAATTGTTTCCTTAATTTCTTTTTCTATTTTCTCATTATTAGTGTATAGGAATGCAAGGGATTTCTGTGTGTTGATTTTATATCCTGCAACTTTACTATATTCACTGATTAGCTCTAGTAAATTTCTGGTGGAGTCTCTAGGGTTTTCTATGTAGAGGATCATGTCATCTGCAAACAGAGTTTTACTTCTTCTTTTCCAATTTGGATTCCTTTTATTTCTTTTTCTGCTCTGATTTCTGTGGCCAAAACTTCTAAAACTGTGTTGAAAAGTAGTGGTGAAAGTGGGCACCCTTGTCTTGTTCCTGACTTTAAGGGAAATGCTTTCAATTTTTCACCAATGAGGATAATGTTTGCTGTGGGTTTGTCATATATAGCTTTTATTATGTTGAGGTATGTTCCTTCTATTCCTGCTTTCTGGAGACTTTTTATCATAAATGGATGTTGAATTATGTCAGAGGCTTTCTCTGCATCTATTGAGATAATCATATGGCTTTTATTTTTCAATTTGTTAATGTGGTGTATTACATTGATTGATTTGTGGATATTAAGAATCCTTGCATCCCTGGGATAAAGCCCACTTGGTCATGATGTATGATATTTTTTGTGTTGTTGGATTCTGATTGCTAGAATGTTGTTGATTTTTGCATCTATGTTCATCAGTGATATTGGCCTGTAGTTTTCTTTTTTGTGTGTGGCATCTTTGTCAGGTTTTGGTATTAGGGTAATTTGTATGGCCTCAAAGAATGAGTTTGGAAGTTTACCTTCCTCTGCAATTTTCTGGAAGAGTTTGAGTAGGATTGGTGTTAGCTCTTCTCTAAATTTTTGGTAGAAGTCAGCTGTGAAGCCGTTTGGACCTGGGCTTTTGTTTGCTGGGAGATTTCTGATTATAGTTTCAATTTCCGTGCTTGTGATGGGTCTGTTAAGATTTTCTATTTCTTCCTGGTTCAGTTTTGGAAAGTTGTACTTTTCTAAGAATTTGTCCATTTCTTCCACGTTGTCCATTTTATTGGCATATAATTGCTGATAGTAGTCTCTTATGATCCTTTGTATTTCTGTGCTGTCTGTTGTGATCTCTCCATTTTCATTTCTAATTTTATTGACTTGATTTTTCTCCCTTTGTTTCTTGATGAGTCTGGCTAATGGTTTGTCAATTTTATTTATCCTTTCAAAAGAACCAGCGTTTGGCTTTGTTGATATTTGCTATGGTCTCTTTAGTTTCTTTTGCATTTTTTTCTGCCCTAATTTTTAAGATTTCTTTCCTTCTACTAACCCTGGGGTTCTCCATTTCTTCCTTTTCTAGTTCCTTTAGGTGTAGAGTTAGGTTATTTGACTTTTTTCTTGTTTCTTGAGGTATGCCTGTATTGCTATGAACCTTCCCCTTAGCACTGCTTTTACAGTGTCCACAGGTTTTGGGTTGTTGTGTTTTCATTTTCATTTGTTTCTATGCATATTTTGATTTCTTTTTTTTATTTCTTCTGTGATTTGTTGGTTATTCAGCAGCGTGTTGTTCAGCCTCCATATGTTGGAATTTTTAATAGTTTTTCTCCTGTAATTGAGATCTAATCTTACTGCATTGTGGTCAGAAAAAAATGCTTGGAATGATTTCAATTTTTTTGAATTTACCAAGGCTAGATTTATGGCCCAGGATGTGATCTATCCTGGAGAAGTTTCTGTGTGCCCTTGAGAAAAAAGGTGAAATTCATTGTTTGGGGGTGAAATGTCCTATAGATATCAATTGGGTCTAGCTGGTCTATTGTATCATTTAAAGTTTGTGTTTCCTTGTTAATGTTCTGTTTAGTTGATCTATCCATAGGTGTGAGTGGGGTATTAAAGTCTCCCACTATTGTTGCATTATTGTTAATTTCCCCTTTCATACTCGTTAGCATTTGTCTTACATATTGCGGTGCTCCTATGTTGGGTGCATATATATTTATAATTGTTATATCTTCTTCTTGGGTTGATCCTTTGATCATTATGTAGTGTCCTGCTTTGTCTGTTTTCACAGCCTTTGTTTTAAAGTCTATTTTATCTGATATGAGTATTGCTACTCCTGCTTTCTTTTGGTCTCTATTTGCGTGGAATATCTTTTTCCAGCCTTTCGCTTTCAGTCTGTATGTGTCCCTTATTTTGAGGTGGGTCTCTTGTGGAGAACATATATAGGGGTCTTGTTTTTGTATCTATTCAGCCAGTCTTTGTCTTTTGGTTGGGGCATTCAACCCATTTACATTTAAGGTAATTATTGATAAGTGTGATCCTGTTGCCATTTACTTTATTGTTTGGGGTTTGAGTTTATACACCCTTTTTGTGTCCTGTCTAGAGAAGATCCTTTAGCATTTATTGGAGAGCTGGGTTGGTGGTGCTGAATTCTCTCAGCTTTTGCTTGTCTGTAAAGCTTTTGATTTCTCCTTCATATTTGAATGAGATCCTTGCTGGGCTGTAGGTTATTTTCTTTCATCACTTTAAGTATGTCTTGCCATTCCCTCCTGGCCTGAAGAGTTTCTATTGAAAGATCAGCTCTTGTCTTTATGGGAATCCCCTTGTGTGTTATTTGTTGTTTTTCCCTTGCTGCTTTTAATATTTGTTCTTTGTGTTTGATCTTTGTTAATTTGATTAATATGTGTCTTGGGGTGTTTTGCCTTGGGTTTATCCTATTTGGAACTCTCTGGGTTTTTTGGACTTGAGTGATTATTTCCTTCCCCATTATTTCCTCAAGTATTTTCTCATGGTCTTTCTTTTTGTCTTCTTCTTCTGAGACTCCTATGATTCGAATGTTGGGGCATTTAACATTGTCCCAGAGATCTCTGAGATTGTCCTCATTTCTTTCACTTAGTTTTTCTTTTTGCCTCTCTGATTCATTTATTTCTACCATTCTATCTTCTACCTCACTAATCCTATCTTCTGCCTCCGTTATTCAACTATTTGTTCCCTCCAGAGTGTTTTTGATCTCATTTATTGCATTATTCATTATATATTGACTCTTTTTTATTTCTTCTAGGTCCTTGTTAAACCTTTCTTGCATCTTCTCAATCCTTGTCTCCAGGCTATTTATCTGTGATTCTATTTTGTTTTCAAGATTTTGGATCATTTTCACTATCATTATTTGGAATTCTTTATCAGGTAAATTCCCTATCTCTTCCTCTTTTGGTTGGTTTGGTGGGCATTTATCCTGTTCCTTTACCTGCTGGGTATTCCTCTGTCTCTTCATCTTGTTTATATTGCTGTGTTTGGGGTGGCCTTTCTGTATTCTGGCAGTTTGAGGAGTTCTCTTTATTGTAGAGTTCCTCGCTGTGGGTGGGGTTGTACAGGTGGCTTGTCAAGGTTTCCTGGTTAGGGAAGCTTGTGTCGGTGTTCTGGTGGGTGGAGCTAGATTTTTTCTCTCTGGAGTGCAATGAAGTGTCCAGTAATGAGTTATGAGATGTCAGTGGGTTTGGAGTGACTTTGGGCAGCCTGTATATTGAAGCTTAGGGCTATGTTCCTGTGTTGTTGGAGAATTTGCATGGTATGTCTTGCTCTGGAACTTGTTGGCCCTTGGTGGTGCTTGGTTTCAGTGTAGGTATGGAGGTGTTTGATGAGTTCCTGTCGATTAATATTCCCTGGAGTCAGTAGTTCTCTGGTGTTCTCAGGATTTGGACTTAAGCCTCCTGCTTCTGGTTTTCAGTCTGTTTTTACAATAGCCTCAAGACTTCTCCATCTATACAGCACCATTGATAAAACATCTAGGTTAGAGATGAAAAGTTTCTCCACAGTGAGGGACACACAGAGAGGTTCACAGAGAGGTTCACAGGGTTACGTGGAGAAGAGAAGGGGGAGGAGGGAGATAGAGGTGACCAGGATGAGATGAGGTGGAATCAAAAGAGGAGAGAGCAAACTAGCCAGTAATCACTTCCTTATGTGCGCTCCACAGTCTGGACTGCTCAGAGATCTTCACGGAGTTATATAGAGAAGAGAAGAGGGAGAAAGGAGACAGAGGTGGCCAGGAGGATAAAGAGGGGAATCAAAAGGAGAGAGACAGATCCAACCAGTAATCAGTTCCCTAAATGTTCTCCCCAGCCCAGAACACACAAAGAGATTCACAGGGTTGGGTAGAGAAGAAAAGGAGGAGGGAGGAGATAGAGGTGACCTGGTGGAGAGAAAGGAGAGTCCAAAGGGGGAGAGAGCAGTCAAGCCAGTAATCTTGTTCCCAAGTAAAAATGGGTACTGAAGATTGGGTTCTTAAAGGTACAAAATTGATAACAAATACCAAAAAGATTAAAAATCTAGAGTAGAGGTTGGATTTTCAATAATACAATATTAAAGAAAAAAAAGACAAAGTCACAAAAATTATAAAATATGTATATATGAAGTTTGCTTTAAAAAACAGGTCTCTTTTTTTGCAAAGTAATAGTAGGTTATAAAAATGAAAATTAAAGGAGTAATAGAGGACTTGAAATTAAAAAAATTTTTTTTAAATTAAAGAATGATAGTAAAAATGGTACAAATATATCTAGCACTTTCTCTGGTGGTGTTGTGAGCAGTGTGGGGTCAGTTAATTTCAGATAGTTCCTTGATCCAGCTTACATTTCTCAAGATCTATGGGCCCCTTCCTATGTAGTCGGTACTAACTACAGGGTTTTAGTCTATTGCACCTGTCACTTCCAAGGCAGTTCCCCCTGTTTCAGCTTCTTCTGTTTGCTGGTCTCTTCAGTGTCTAATTTCCGCCCTGACTCAAGGGGGCAGTGGTGGACACTTTTTTAAGCTCACTTGTTCAGTCGTGCTGTGGGGAGGGAGGGACGCTGCAAACAAGTAACACTGGTGTGTGCTCGCAGTGTTTCGGCCACACTGGGTTTGCCCCACTCACAGCATGTGTGCTTTCCCTGTCTACACTGCTCAGGCTCTAGGTTGCTCTGCTGGGAACTGTCTGAGGCCGGCTTGGGCTGCATGCACCTCCCAGGTCTAAGCCGCTCAGGTTCAGGCACTCAGATAGTCCTCAGAGGTGCAGACTCGGTTGGGTCTGCATTTTGTGCCCTTCCCAGGTCCGAGCAGCTCAGGTGACCAGGTGTTTGGCGAGCACGGTCATTGCGACTTATCGCCTCCCCCGTCCCTGCCGCTTGGTTTTCTGGGTGTACAACCGGCATACCTTCTCAGGCAGATGTTGACCATCCAGAATCCCAAGAAGTCTTGGTTAGCAATGAAGCCTGCTTGCAGTTTGGTAGATAATGCCTCTCTGGGGCCGCGATTGCCCTCTTCCGGCTCTGGCTGCCCTCGCCTGCCTGTCACCGGAGGGAGATGGCCGGTCTGCAGCTGGCTAGCTCTGCTCCGTCCTTTGTTCTGTGAGCGGGCCTGATGGTGTCCCAGGTCAGGGCCTTTCGCGTAGGTCTAGTCAGTCCTTTGTTCCGTGAGCGGGCCCGGTGGTGTCTTAGGTTAGGGTTCCTTGCATGGTAGTTATCGCACAGTCTGGTTTGCTAGCCCAAGTTAGTACCCTCAGATTGCCCTTGGGGCATTCAGGCCGGGTCCTTACTCTAAGCAATGCAGCCCACACCTCCCTGCCCAGCCCCCACTTGCTAGTGGCAGATGCAGGCGTCTGTGCTGCTTCTGCGCTGGAAGTTACCACTGGGCAAGTAATCTGTGTGTTTTGATTACTTATTTTTCCTCCCTGTTATGTTGCCCTCTGTGGTTCCAAGGCTTGCCACAGACTCAGCAGTGAGAGTATTTCCTGGTGTTTGGAAACTTCTCTCTTTTTAAAGACTCCCTTCCCAGGATGGCTCCTTCCAGCTGATTTATAGATTGTGTGATGTCCTTTGAGTTGCTCCCTCTTGACAACTGAACTCGCACAGTGTGATAACCTAGTGATTGCACTGTTTTCATCAGTCACATTTTTACAAATAGGTAGACTCATTCATTGGAGAAGGCGATGGCACCCCACTCCAGTACTCTTGCCTGGAAAATCCCATGGACAGAGGAGCCTGGTGGGCTGCAGTCCATGGGGTCACGAAGAGTCGGACACGACTGAGCGACTTCCCTTTCCCCTTTCCCTTTCCCAGGACGGGGCTCCCTACCTCTTTTGTCTCTCTTTTATCTTTTATGTTTTTTCCTACCTCCTTTTGAAGACAATGGGCTGCTTTTCTGGGTGCCTGATGTCCTCTGCTGGCATTCAGAAATTGTTTTGTGGAATTTACTCAGTGTTCAAATGTTCTTTTGATGAATTTCTGGGGGAGAAAGTGGTCTCCCCCCAGTCCTATTCCTCTGCCATCTTAGGACCACCCCACCCTGCATGTGTCTTTGTATTTGAGCTCACTCTCATCGTATTGACCTGACTTTCATTACGGATATGGGAGAAGCACATGCTTGTTATTTTTGGTCAATAATAAGAAATCTAATCCTGATTTAAAAATCTCATCTGTACATTGAGGACACAAAGAGAATGAGTGTTAAAAACATAATTGCTTCACTTGAATTGAAAAACGTTAACCTCAGTAGACTGATGTTATATACATTTAAATAGTATAGTATCTTGAGCAAACTGTTTAAAAAATACTATACAAAGAAGTGAATTAAAAAACTATAAGAAATTAAAAACTCTAGAAAAACAGGGACATTACTTTGCTAGCAAAGTCCATCTAGTCAAAGCTATGTTTTTCCAGTAGTCATGTATGGATGTGAAAATTGGACCATAAAGCTGAGTACCGAAGAATTGAGGCTTTTGAACTGTGGTGTTGGAAGAAGACTCTTGAGCATCCCTTGGACTGCAAGGAGATCCAACCAGTCCATCCTAAAGGAAATCAATCTTGAATATCCATTGGAAGGACTGATGCTGAAGCTCCAGTACTTTGGCCACCTAATGCAAAGAACTGGCTTACTGGAAAAGACTCTGATGCTGGGAAAGATTTAGGGCAAGAGAAAAGAGGGAGACAGAGGATGAGATGGTTGAATGGCATCGTTGACTCAATGGACATGAGTTTGAGCAAACTCCAGGAGATAGTGAAGAACAGGGAAGCCTGGCGTGCTTCAGTCCATGGGGTCACAAAGAGTCTGAGGACACGACTGAATGACTGAACTGAGCTGAAGTAACCGTGGAAGTCTAAGACCTACAGGATGGAATTCTGGTTTCCAGTTCCACATGCAAGGAGCTTGAAAGTCACCATCCATTCTAACAATGTATAAAAAGCTAAACGGGCTGGAAAATCAACACTTCTTCTTGGATCCATAGAAGGAGGACAGAGCAAACCACTGCCCCAAGATTGAAGAGTCAGGGGAATACAGGAAGTTGCAGTTTGCCCCTGCTTACCAGAGGAGTAGGCTCATGAGCAGAATTCACTGCAGGAACTGGCGACAGGCTAGGAAAATCTGAACTGTGATTGCTGGAGGCTCAGGGCGGACAAATCTGAGAGTTAAAACTCCAGGGCACCCAGGCACAGAGGGACCGCCACCATACTGTGTGACTTACTCTCAGGAGCTCAATCAGATCCCCACAGTAAATATCAGAGAAAAGCTACCCCAGGGCATCTGGCACAAGGGGTAAAGAAACCATTTTGAAATATGCCAAGAAATCTGTTCTTAACGAGACCTACCCTCAGGGGAAACTAACAAGTTATTTTACAGAATATCAACAAGCTGATTCTAAAGTTCATATGGAGAGACAACAGACTAAGAACAGCCAGCACAAAACTGAAGGAGAAAAACAGTATTGGGGGGCTGATTCCACCTGACTTCAAGACTTATTATATAGCTACGATAATTAAGAGAGCAGGATATTGGTGAAAGACAGATCAAAAGCCTGGAAATAGAGACCCATAAGTATGGTCAACTAATCCTTGACAAAGAAGCAAAGGCAATACAATGGAGCAAAGATAGTCTGTTCAATAGCTGATGCTAGAACAACTGGATATCTACATACAAAATAAAATGAACCTGGACCCAGACCTTACCCCCGTCACATAAGTTAACTTAAAGTAGATCACAGATCTGTTCTGTTTTGTAATTTTACTTATTTATTTTTGGCCATGCTGGGTCTTCGTTGCTGCATGCGCTCTTTTCTAGTTGTGGCGAGTGGGGTTGTTCTCTAGTTGCTGTGCACGGGCTTCTCATTGCAGTGGCTTCTTCTGTTGTGGAGCTTGAGCCCTAGGGGGCATGGACTTCGGTAACTACAGCACATCGGCTCAGCAGTTGTGGCTCTCAGGTTCTAGAACATAGGGCTCAGTAGTTGTGACTCTTGGGTTCTAGAGCACAGGCTCAGTAGCTGTGGCCTGTGGGCTTAGTTGCTCTGTGGCACGTGGGATCTTCCTGGATCAGGGATTGAACATGTGTCTCCTTCATTAGCAAGCAGGTTCTTTACCACTGAGCCACCAGGAAAGCCCTGGGTCGTAGATCCAAATGTAAAATGCAAAACTATAAACCTCCTAGAAAATAGCATTGGGGAAAAACCTATGTTATTTGGATAGGTTTATAGACTTTGGATATTGTGGTGCCTTTTTTAGATAGAACGACAAAGACATGATCCATGAAAAAAATAATTGATAAGTTCAACTTCATTAAAGTTTAGAAACTTCTGCTCTGTGAAAGATAGTATCAAGAAAATGGGAAGACAAGACACAGACTGGGAGAATATATTTGCAAAAGACACATCTAGTAAAGGACTATTATCCAAAATATAGAAAGAGGATTTCCCTGGTGGTCCCGTGATTAAGACTTTGCCTTCCAATGCAAGAGGTGTGGTTTCAATCCCTGGTTGGGGAGCTGGGATCCCAACATGCCTCATGGCTAAAAAACCAGAACATAAACAGTATAGGCAATATTGTAACAAATTCAATAAAGACTTAAAGAAAAATCTTAAAAACGTAGAAAGAACTCTTAAACTATACAGATAGCACACAAAAGAAGAAAATCTATAGATCAATATCCGTCATGGATAAAAATTCCAAAAACTTTTAACAAGACATTAGCAAGCAGAATTCACCAATCTGTAAAAGAATTCTACACCATGACTAAATGGGATTTATTCCAGTGATGGAGTGCTAATTAAATATTTGAAAACAGTGTGATACACCATTATGTTTGTTTCTCATTGCTGTCATAACACAAACTAGTGGCTTAAAAGCACAGATTTGTTGTCTTAACAGTCCTAGAGGCCAGAAGTCCAAAAATGGGTTTTACTGGCTTAAAACCAAGGTATTGGTAGGGCTATTTTCCTTTCTGGAGATTTGCAGGAATAATTTTTTTTCACCTCTCCTAGCTTCTAGGGGCTTCTGGCATTCTTGGCCCATGGCCCCCTTCCATCTTCAAAGCCAGCAATGTCCAGTTGAGACTTTCTTACATTGCTCTAACACAGACTGCTCCCTCCCTCCTTTGCACTGAAGGAGGCTTGTGATTGCATTGGGACCGTCCAAATAATCCAGGATTATTTCCCCATCTCAAGGTGAGCTGATGAGCACTCTTAAATCCACCTGCAAACTTAATTCTCCTTGGTGAAGTAAGTGAATGTAGCCACAGGTTCCAGGGATTAGGACATGGTCATCTTTGGCAGTCGTCTTCTTGCCTGCCTGTAATTAGCCCTCTCATTGCCTGCTTTTGGGGCCTGTCTTGGGCTTTCTTCCTTCACCTGAGTATTCCCTGTCCACACTGCCCTGCTAATCAGCTCGCTGACCTTGTTTCCCTCCCAGGGCCTCTCCCACTGCCCTCTTGCCCCGTGGCTTGCTTTTTGTATCTTTCAACCTTTGGTCAAATACTCCTTTTTGAGGTCAGCTGACCACCTGCTGTTGGATGGCTCCTTTTGCCCTGTCACTTTGTCAGCTCTTTCAGTTTTCGTCAAGGCACATTGTTTATTTTGTTTCACTTGATTTTTTATCTGTCTCCCACCCTCCCTTCTCTCATGAATTCTGTGAAGGTGGGGAGTTTACATTGAGTCCCTGAATGGTGTGGGACATAGATGAAACTCAGTGTATATTTGGTGAATTAACAAATGACAGTTATCTGCAAATCATGAGAACAAATTGCTGTTCTTGATGACATTCTTACCCCCTTTCTGCTTCATGTCTAATGTATTGCCAGAACTTCCGGAACACTGTTAAGTGGTAATGGTGATAGCAGGCATCCTTCTTTTGTTTGATTTAAATAACAAACTCTCTAGGGTTTTATTGTTAAATATAAATTTGGCTTTTGGTTTGGAAAAATATAAGTTAAAGTACAAGAGTACTTCAAACCAAACATGTTAAACACTTGTTTTGCAGCAAGTGTTTGGCTTACTAGTAATGTTTTATCAGCCATCTACTGTCCAATACATTCATAGCTTTTCTCTCAAAACTTGGTTAAATTTTGAGACAATCCCAACTAAGTTGAAATGAATGCTTCTTTTAATATAATGGTGAATTCTTTCTGTTTATCTTCCATTAGGAGTTTTGAATCTGCAATCCTGAAGGAGACTGGCTGAGAATTTTCTTTTCTCTCTTTTGGTTCCCTGTTTCAAGTCCAGCTCTTTGTCCCTAAAGCTGCCTATGGCCTGTAGATCAGTCTCTTCTGGAAGCCACACACTCAGGGTGCAGGACACAGCCAGGTGGGCTGGGCTGAGTAGAAGTGCTAAAGAGTAAATACTGACTTGTTTCGTCTCACTTTTTGCAGTTTTTTTTAAAAAATTAATTAATTGACTTGGCTGCGCTGGGTCTTAGTTGCAGCATGTGAACTCTTAGTTGGAGCATATGGGGTCTAGTTCCCAGGCCAGGGATCAAACGCAGGGACCCTGCATTGGGAGCTCAGAGTCTTAGCCACTGGACCACCAAGAATGTCCCACTTTCTGTAGTTTTAAATGTTTCTTTGCTAGAGTCAAATCAAATCAGGCACTGGTTAAGGAGGACCAGATTTCCATTCTTCTGGACTGGATCCTCTTCCAGCTGCCCCGTACACTGGGTCCTTGGCTGATCTGGCACATAGCTGGGTGCAACTGCCCCCACCACAGGCTTCAGTCCCAGCAGAAGCAAATAATGAGCACAGCAGAAGGGAAAAATCATTTGTTAATGCCATCTCTGTCAAGGTGTCTTAATTCCCCAGTGAGGCAGGCGGTCCCACAGAGATGAAGGGTCTTGGTAAAGGTCCCTCAGCTGATAAATGTCCCACTTTGAATTTTTTAATTAATTAATTTTAATTGGAGGCTAATTACTTTACAATATTGTAGTGGCCCACTTTGAATTTGAACCTATGATTGCTATGCTGTGCTTAGTTGCTCAGTTGTGTCCGACTCTTTGAGACCCCATGCACTGTATAGCCCACAAGGCTCCTCTGTCTAAGGGGATTCTCCAGGCAAGTATACTGGAGTGGGTTGCTATGCACTCTGCAGGACATCTTCCCAACCCAGGGATCAAACCCAGGTCTCCCACATTGCAGGCGGATTATTTACCATCTGAGCCACCAGGGAAGCCCATGAATACTGGAGTGGGTAGCCTATCCCTTCTCCAGGGGATCTTCCTCACCCAGGAATTGAACCAGGGTCTCCTGAATCGCAGGCAGATTCTTTTCCAGCTGAGCTACCAGGGAAGCCCAAACCTATGGTTGTCTGACCTCAAAGCCTGTACTCTACCCACAAGGCCACTGTCTCCTTTCACAACTGACCCTCTCGCTTTGGTCATACAGATGTTGTAAAGAGACTGTGTCCCTCGCCTTCTCCCCTCTTCCGATGGCATAATGCAGTACAGTATTGCCTGCTGTCTTGAAATCTGGCAAAGGCCCAAAGCTGAGGACAGAAAGTGAAGATCCTTTCTGGTCCATGAAGCAGGCGCTGAGACCATCAGGCTTGCAGGGGAGTTTCTGTGTGTGACCCAGCCTTCTTCCTTGAGACCTTCAGTAGCTCAACTCCAGTGTCTGAGGGCAGGAAGGGGGTGACTTTTGAAGGACGTCAGTCTCTCCCCCTCCTGAGTGTGTCCCTCTTGGGTAGAATGGGGGTGCTTGCCTGCAGGGGAGCAGGGCAGTAGCCCAGCACCCTGGGCTCATCTGCTTAGGTGGGGCCTTGCTGGGGTTCCCTCCACCACCTGAATAACAGAGAGACTGTATGGTGAGAGCTGCCTGGGGAGAGCCACCCGGGGGGTCCCTAGTTCCTAAGAGCAAAGAAGCAAGATGGGAACGGAAGGAACCTACCACCCAGGAGTTGGCTTCGGAGGGCCGTTCCCACCCCACCCCGCTGCTCTTGGGTGCAGTCATCTTTACTGCTGCTCTTGGCTCCCTGGTGTAGGTCTGAATGTCCACCTGCTGCCAGTTCCTTTCCAGCATGAAGAACTTCTTTCAGCATTTCTTATAGTGCAGGAGTCTTGTCCACAGAGGCTCTCAGGTTTCGTTTACGTGAAAATATCTTTATTTCATCTTTGACTTTTTGCTTATTTACTTTTTAAAGTAAACAATTCAGTGGTTTTAGTATCTTCACAGCATTGTATACCATATCCACCATCTAATTTCAGAATATTTTTATAATCTCACAAAGAAGCCCAGAGTCATTCCTCATTTCCTCTTCCCCAAGGTGCTGCCAACCACTAACTTGTTTTCTGTCTCTATGGGTTCCTAATCTGAACACTTGACAAACACGGAATCATAAAATACGTGTTCTGTTGTGTCTGGCTTCTTTCATGCTGCATATTTTCAAGGTGCATCCATGTTGTAGCATGCCTTAGGAAGTATTTCATCCCTTTTTTAAAAAGACATCTTTTAAGAGCAGTATTTAAGTTCACAACAAAATTGAGGTGGGATACAGCTGTTTCCCATATACCTGCCTTCCCCTACGCGTGCAAAGCCTCCGACATCACTCACCAGAGTGATACACTTGTTACCAAGGGTGACCCTACATTGACAAACCATAATCTCTCAAAACCCATGGTTTACCTTAGGGTTCACTCTTAGCGGTGTATATGCTGTGAGTTGGGACAGATGCATAATGACGTTTATTCATCATTATAGTATCATACAGAGTATTTTCACTGCCCTTTGAGTACTCTGTGCTCTGCTGGGGCCCTCTCCCCATCAAGTACTAATATTTTTATCGTCCCCATGGTTTTGATTTTCTAGGATGTCACTGTATTTGGACTCCTACATTAAGTAGCTTTTTCAGATTGGCTTTTTGTCACCTAGTAATATGCATTTGAAGGTTCCACTATGTATTTTTTTTAAGGGCTGAGCATTGTTTGAATGTACCAGAGTTTATTCATTCACTTTGGTTGCTTCCAAGTTTTGACAATTGTGAATAGAACTATTGTACACATCCTTGTGGGGGGTTTTATGTGAACAAAACTTTTTAAATCCTTTGGGTAAATACCAAGGAGAATGTTTCCTGGATGGTGTGTTAACACCACGTTGAGTTTTATAAGAAACTGCCAGACTGTCTTCCAAGTGGCTGTACCATTTTCATCTCTCGGTGTATGAGAGTTCCTGTTATTCTGTGTGCTCCCAGCATTTGGCGCATTCATTTGTGTGTGTGTGGGACAAAACACACAAAGTTTACCATTTTCATCAGTTTAACTATACTTCAGTGTTACGTATGTTCACATTGTTGTGAAAATCCCCATTAAATAGCACCTCCCTTTTCTCTTTCCTCCAGCCCCTGGTAACCACAATTCTGCTTTCTATTTCAGTGAATTTGACTACTTTGGATATCTCCAAGCGGAAACACATAATATTTGTCTTTTTGTGACTGGCATATTTCACTTAGCATAATGTCCTCAAGATTCATCCTTGTAGCAGGTGTCAGGATTCCCTTCTGTTTTGAGGCTGAGTAACAGTCCACCGTGTGATTATGCCTACATCTCTATCTGCCCCACATTTTATTTACCCATTCACATTCGTGTTGTTTCTGTCTCTTGGCTGTTGCTAATAGTGTGTATATATGCATGGGCGTGCCAACGTCTTCCTGAGACTCTGCTTTCTTTGGATATATACCCATAAATAAAACAGCTGTATCACATGGTAGTTCCATTTTTATTTTTTATTTTTGAGGAAGCTCCACACTGTTTTACATAAAGGTCACACAATTTTTCAATCACACCAATAGTGCACAAGTTCGAACTTCACATCCCTGCCAGGGATAACACTTGTTATTTTCTGTGTTGTTCATATTACCCATAGTAATGGGTGTGAAGTGATATCTAATGTGGTTTTAATTTGCATTTTCTGATGATTAGTGATGTTGAGCATCTTTTCATATGCCTGTTGGCCATTTGTATATCCTCTTTGGATAAATATCTCTTAAAATTTGTGCCCATGGTTTAGTTAGGCTATTTTATTTTTGATTGATTTGGAGGAGGTCTTTATATATTCTGGATATTAACCCCCCTTTTTCAGATAATGTGCTTTTTACAGATGTTTTCTCCCATTCCATAGCTGGCTTTTCATTCTGTTGATTCTGTCCTTTGACACACAAACGTTTTAGTTTGATGTAGCCTTGTTTCTCTATGTCTTCGTTGTTGTAGTTTGTTCTTTCGACTCCATATCCAAGAAATCATTGCCATGTCCAATGTCATGCAGTTTTTCCTGTTTGTTTTTTCCTAAGAGTTTTAGGTCTAAGTGTTCTAGCTAAGATTTCCAATACTATGTTGGGGGGGGGGGGGAAAGTGGTAAGAGCAGATATCTTTCCCTATTCCTGATCTCACGAGAGAAACTTTCAGTCTTTCACCCTTAAGTATGATGATAACTGTGGCCTTTTCATATATGGTCTTATGTTGCAATAATTTCTAGTTGTGGTGCATGAACTTCTCATTGTGGCAGCTTCTCTTGTTGCAGAGAGTGGCCTCTAAACACACGGGCTTCAGTAGTTGTGGCACCCAGGAGGTATGGTGCACGGGCTTAGCTGCTCCACTGGGTGTTGAATCTAGGATCTTCCTGGACCAGGGATCGAACCTATGCATTGGCGGGTGGATTCTTAACCACTGGATCACCAGGGAAGTCCCTCTCTTTCATTTCTAATATTAGTTATTTGAGTCTTCTCTTCTTTCTTAGTTAATCTCACTAAGGATTTGTTAATTTCATTGCCCTTTACAAAATCCAACTCTGTTTCATTGTTTTGTATCTTAGCATTCTCTAGTTTATCTCTGCTCTAATCGTTATTATTTTCTTCCTTTTACTCTCTTTGGATTTTTATAGGTTGAGTCATTTTAGGATTCCAGGAATAAATCCTACTTAGTCATGGTGTATAGTCCTTTTAAAGTTCTATTGAATTATGTTTGAAGGAAATGGCAACCCACTCCAGTGTTCTTGCCTGGAGAATCCCAGGGATGGGGCAGCCTGGTGGGCTGCCATCTATGGGGTCGCACAGAGTCAGACACGACTGAAGTGACGCAGCAGCAGCAGCAGCAGCAGTATTTTGCTAAGAATTTTTGCATCAGTATTCATCTGGGATATTGGTCTATAGTTTTACTTTCTTGTAGTATCTTTATCTGGCTTTGGTATCAGAGTAATGTTAGCCTCATAGAATGAACTTGGAAGTGTACGCTCCTCCTAAGTTTTTGGGAAAAGTTTCAGAATTGGTATTACTTCTTTAAATGTTTGGTAGAAGTCACCAGTGAATCTAGATGGTCTGGGCTTCTCCTTGGGGAGGCTTTTGATTACCGCTTCAATCCTTTCACTCACTATTGGTTTGTTTAGACTTTCTCTTTCTTCGTGATTCAGTCTTGTCAGGTTACATGTTTCTAGCATTTTATTTTTTTCTTCTAGGTTACCCAATTAGGCGTACAATTGTTCATAGTATTCTCTTATAACCCTTTCCCCCTGTGATTGTAATGCCCTCTTTTTCATTTCTTTTATGTATTTATTTGTGGCTGCACTGGGTCTTCATTGCTGTGCGTGGGCTTTCTGTAGTTGCAGCGTGCTTCTCTGTTTCTCCCTTCAATTCTATCAAGGTTTGCTTCATATATTTAGGAATTTCGAAGTTTGGTACATAAATATTTATATCTGATAAATCTTGGTGAACTCACCCTTTTTTGAGTGTACAACATCCTTCTTTGTCTTTTGTAGCAGTTCTAAAAAAATTATTTTTTTTTAACGGAAGGATAATTGCTTTACAGTATTGTGTTGATTTCTTCCAAGCGCTGACATGAATCAGTTCAGTTGCTCAGTCGTGTCCGACTCTTTGCAACCCCATGAACCGCAGCATGCCAGGCTTCCCTGTCCATCACCAACTCCCAGAGTTCACCCAAACCCATGTCCATTGAGTCGGTGATGCCATCCAACCATCTCATTCTCCGTCGTCCCCTTCTCCTCCTGCCCTCAACCTTTCCCAGCATCAGGGTCTTTTCAGATGAGTCATCTCTTTGCATCAGGTGGCCAAAGTATTGGAGTTTCAGCTTCAACATCAATCCTTCCAATGAACACCCAGGACTGGTCTCCTTTAGGATGGACTGGTTGGATCTCCTTACAGTCCAAGGGACTCTCAAGAGTCTTCTCCAACACCACAGTTCAAAAGCATCAACTCTTCAGCTCTCAGCTTTCCTAATATTCTAACCCTCAAGGCAATGGCACCCCACTCCAGTACTCTTGTCTGGAACATCCCATGGACGGAGGAGCCTGGTGGGCTGTGGACCATGGGGTCACTAAGAGTCAGATACGACTGAGCGACTTCACTTTCACTTTTCACTTTCAAGCATTGGAGAAGGAAATGGCAAGCCACTCCAGTGTTCTTGCCTGGAGAATCCCAGGGATGGGGGAGCCTGGTGGGCTGCCGTCTATGGGGTCACACAGAGTCGGACACGACTGAAGTGACTTAGCAGCAGCAGCAGCAGTGCATCCATACATGACTACTGGAAAAAACGTAGCCTTGACTAGATAGACCTTTGTTGGCAAAGTAATGTCTCTGCTTTTGAATATGCTATCCAGGTTGGTCATAACTTTCCTTCCAAGGAGTAAGCATCTTTTAATTTCATGGCTGCAGTCACCATCTGCAGTGATTTTGGATCCCAAAAAAATAAAGTCTGACACTGTTTCCACTGTTTCCTCATCTATTTCCCATGAAGTGATGGGACCGGATGTCATGATCTTAGTTTTCTGAATGTTGAGCTTTAAGCCAACTTTTTCACTCTCCTCTTTCACTTTCATCGAGATGCTCTTTAGTTCTTCACTTTCTGCCATAAGGGTGGTGTCATCTACATATCTGAGGTTATTGATGTTTCTCCTGGCAATCTTGATTCCAGCTTGTGCTTCCTCCAGCCCAGCGTTTCTCATGATGTACTCTGCATATAAGTTAAGTAAGCAAGGTGACAATATACAGCCTTGACGTACTCCTTTTCCTATTTGGAACCAGCCTGTTGTTCCCTGTCCAGTTCTAACAACCTATCTTGAAATTATGACTTTCTGTTTTAAACTGATAACATCTTAAGTTTCACCTCTCTTCCTTTATAGCTTTACCTCACACATTTTGTATTACTGATGTCACAATTTTTATATCTTTAAATATTGTGTACTTAGTAATATAGATTTGTGGTTATTTAAATTTTTGTCATTAAAGTTCTATGCATGAAAATTACAATATTAGAAGTTACTGTATTTGTTCATGCATTTAGCTTTATTGAAGAGCCTTATAATTTCATACAGCTTCATGTTGCTATCTTTTCATTTCAACTTGAAGTATTCTTTTAGCATTCCTTATAGATCAGTTCTTCGCATGGGATCACAAAGAGTTGGACACGACTGAGCGACTAAACTGAACAGATAGATCAGTTCTAGTCGTAATGAAACTCCTCAGCTTTTATTTATCTGGGACGGTCCTAATTTCTCCTTCATTTTGAAGGACAGTTTTGTCAGATGCAGTATTCTTGATTGAGTTCTTTTGGTACTTAAAATATATCACACTACTTCCTTCTGGCCTTCAAATGTTCTGCCGAGAAATCTGATCATCCTATGGAAGCTCCTTTTGTATGTGATATATTGCTTTCCTCTAACTCCTTTCAAGATCTTCTGTCTTTGTTGTTAGACGATTTGATTTTAATGTGTCTTGATGTTGTCCTTTTTGGATTTACTTGTTGGAGTTTTTTGAATTTCTTGGATGTCTGTCTTCTCAGATTTGGGAAACTTTTGGCTATTATTTCTTCAAACAAACTCTCTGCCCCTTTCTGTCTTTCTCTTATCCTTCTGAGAATCCCTTGATGTGTATATTGGTCCCCCTGAGAATGTACCATAAGTCCCTTAGGCTCTCTTTGGTTTTCTTCATTTCTTTTCTTATTTGCTCCTCTGACTCAATAATTTCAAATAAACTGCCTTCATGCTTGCTTGCTTGGTTGGTCAAGGCAGCTCTCAACCTCCTCTACTGAATTTTTTAGTTCAGTTATTGTATTTTTCAGTTCCAGAATTTTTTTTGCTTAAAAAATGGTTTCTATCTTTTTGTTAATATTCTCATTTTGTTCATTCCTCATTTTCCTAATTTAGTTGTTTTTTGTTTTCTGTTAGTTCACAGAGTATCTTTATAGCAGTTATTTTAATTTGGGGGGGTGGTCAGGGAGCTCATAGATCTGCATTTCTTTAGGGTTGGTTTCTAGAGTTTTATTTTGTTCCTTTGACTGGCCCACATTTTCACATATCTTTGTATACCTTATATATATATATTTTTTTCTGGGATTTGAGCATTTGTAAGAAAAAACCACCTCACCCAGTCTTTATATACTAGCTTTGCACAAGGTAAGGTCATCACCAGTCAGCCTTGCTGTAGTTTCTAAGATCTCTCAATTTTTATCTCTTGCTCCCCTTGGTGTCTTCCTGCAAAACTGCTGCTCTGATAGGTTGCTTGTCTTCAGTTTCAGCATCTTCCAAATTCTGGCACTGATCCTGTTAATGCTCTGAGTCAGACAAGAGAAACCAGTCCTTCAAGATGGCCCCAGCAAGCTGGAATATTGGCGATGTAGCAGTGGTAGAAGTGTTAGTCACTCAGTCGTGTCTGACTCTTTGTGACCCCTTCGACTGTAGCCCACCAGGCTCCTCTGTCCAAAGGATTCTCCAGGCAAGAATACTGGAGTGGGTAGCCATTCCCTTCTCCAGTGGATCTTCGCAATCCAGGAGTTGAACCTGAGTCTCTTGCGCTGCAGGCAAATTCTTCACCATCTGAGCCACCAGGGAACCCCACTGGTGACGTGGTGCTCTCTTTTGTTTCCATCCTGACGGAGAAACAAGAGTTTCCTCTACGCCATGCTGCAAAAGGAAGGGGCGTGAACAGGTGCCCCAAATGTGAGTTTTCCCACCCCTGTTGTTGGAGCTCCTTCTTGATTTTACAGTAGTCTGGGTTCCGTAGCTTCTCGGTTGGTCTCTAGACTTCTCACAGAGGTTCTCTGGTCCATATACTGTTGTTGATGCAGTGTCTTTGTGGGGGAGGTGGGCCTGTGGGATTCTAGTCCACTGTCTTGCTGATGTCACTCTTCAGTCATTGATTCTTTTTTGTGGATAATATTCCATTGTATGGAGATGCATTTTATCCATCCCTTTATCAGTTGATGGACATTGGGTTGCTGCCACTCTTTGGCTATTATGGATAATGTTGCTGTGACCATTTATGAACAAATGTTTGTGTAGACCTGTTTTCAGTTCTCTTGGATATAAACCTAGGAGTAAAATTACTGCATCTTATGATCATTCCATGTTTAACTTTTTAAGAAACTTGCCAAATGTTTCCCATGGTACCTGCACCATTGCACATTTCTGCCAGCAATATTTGAAGGTTCTGATTTCTCTATATCCTCAGAAGAACTTACCATCTTTTTAAAATGATCTTCCTAGTGGGTGTGAAGTGGTATTTCACTGTAGTTTAGGTTTGTATTTCCCTGATGGCTAATTTCATATTCTAATTGGCCATTTTTATATCTTTTTTGGAAGATTAAATATTAAATATATGATTTAAATATATATCCCTTATTAAATATATGATTGACCAGTATTTTTCCCATCCTCTGGTTTGTCTTTTTACTTTCTTGATCGGGGCCCCTGAGAACACAAAATCTTTTCATTTTGATGAATTTCAATTTCTGTATTTCTGTTTTAATAGAAATAGTGCTTTTAATTCATACCTAATAGATCATTACCTAATCCAAATTAATGAAAATTATGCTTATGTTTTCTTTTAAGAGTATTATAATTTTAGCTGTTACATTTGGGCCTTGTGTCTATTTTGAGTTAATTTTTGTATATGGGTATAATATATTGGTCAGACTTCCTTCATTTGCATGTGGATATCCAGTTGTCCCACCATCATTTGTTTAAAAAGCTACTCTATTAAATTTTCCTGTCATTCTTGTTGGAAAATCAATTGACCATAAATGCAAGAGTCTTTCTGAATGGACTCAATTCTATTTCATTAATCTATTTGTCCGTATCCTAGTCTAACACTGTTTTGATTACTGTAGTTTTATAGTAAGGTTGAAAATCAAGAAGCTTAGTATTTCAACTTTTGTCCTTTTTTTCAGGATTACTTTGATTATTCTGGGCCTTTTGAGTTTCTTTATGAATTCTAGGAAAAGCTTGTCTTTTTCTGCAAAAAAAAAAAAAAAAAAGGCCCCTGGAATTTTGATAGGAACTTACTGAAACTGTAGCTCAGTTTGGGAAATATCACTGTTTTAACAAGTTTAAGTCTTTTGATTCATGAATATGTGATTTCTTAAGGTCATCTTTCAGGTTTTTGTTTTTTAAAAGTTTTCAATGTATAAGACTTATAATTTTCTGTTAAATCTATTCCTAAGTATTTCTTTTTGATACCATTTTAAATGAGTTGTTTTCTTAATTTTCTTTTTGAATAGTCCATCGCTAGGGTGTAGGAATACAAGTGATTTTGAGTATTGATCTTTTATCTTGAAACTTTGTTGAACTCATTATTTCTAATATTTTTTTGTGGACTCCTTAGAGTTTTCTGTATACAAGGTCATGTCATCTGCAAATAAAGATAGTCTTAGTTTTTCTTTTTTAATCTGGGTGGTTTTTCTTGCTTAAATGCCTTGGCTAGAATCTCCAGTACAATGGTGAACAGACATGGCCAGACCGAACATCCTTATTGTTTGTTTTCCTGATCTTAGGCGGAAATCATCCAGTCTTGCACTGTTAAATATCATGTTAGCTGTGGATTTTCATAGAGTTATATTGAGGATGTTCCCTTCTGTTCGCAGTTTGTTTAGCGTTTTTTATCATAAAAGGTTGTTCGATTTTTATCGAATGGCTTTACTGCTTCTGCATGGGCATTGGGATGCCCATGTAATTTTTGTCCTTTTTTCTTTCAATATGGTGTAGTATATGGATTTCATATGTTGAACCAACCTTGTGTTCCTAGGAGAAATCCCACTTCATCACGGTGTGTGATTCTTTAAATATGCTCCTGAATTTGGTTTACTAGTATTTTGTTGATATTTTCATTGATGGTCATCGTAGATATTGGTCTTCTGGTTTTTTACTTTCCTTTGCTTGTGATATCTTTGTCTGGATTTGGTATCAGGATAATGTTAGCCACATGGAATGAATTGAGCTGTTTCTCCTTCTTCTTTTATGGGTCAGTTTGTGAAGGATTGGTGTTCATCTTTCCTTAAATGTTTAGTGGATGTACTGATTTTAAGTAGTGTTTACCCAAAATTCATGTCTATTGAGTACTTCAGAATGGGACCTAGTTTTGAAATAAGGTATGTGTTAGTTTCCTGGAGTGGCCTTAACAAAGTACCACACGTTGTGGAATTCCTGGTGGTCCAGTGGTTATGTCTCCGTGCTCTCACTGCCGAGGGCCCTGGTTTGATCCCTAGTTGGGGAACTAAGATCCCACAAACCTCACAGTGCAGCCAAAAACAAAGAAGTAAAAACCCTTAAAGTACCACCCACCAAGTGGCTTAAACAATAGAAATCTATTGTTTTGGAGTTTGGAGGCAAAAAACCCAAATCAGGGGGTTGGCAGAGTTGATTCTTTCAGAGGGTGGTGAGAGATGATCTGTTCCTTGCTTCTCTCCTGGGTTCTGTTGCCCTGAGGCACTCCTTGGCTTATAGAGGATGTTCTCTGTCTTTTCATCCTTTTCCTTCCATGTGTGTCTCTCTGTTCAAGTTTCCCATTTCTACAAGGACATCAGTCAAATTGGATTAGGGCCCACCCTAATAAGCCTTATTGTAACTTGATCACCTTGGTAAAGACACTGTTTCCAAATAAGGTTGTATTCTGAGGTGTTGAGGGCTGGAGTTTAACATATCTTGGGTGGACATGATTCAAACCCTAACAGTATCTTTGCAGATGTAGTTAGTTAAGAGGTCAAACTAGATTAGGGTGGGCCTTCAGTTCAGTATATATACAGTGTCCTTATAAGAGGAGAGACCCAGAGTATGATGCTGGGTGTAGAAGAAGGTAGAAATTGGAGTGATGCCATCTGTAAGCCAAGGACTGCCAGCGAGAATGGAAGTGAGGAGAGAGGCATGAAACAAATTCTCCCTCAGCCTCAGTTCCCTGTCTTACCTCCTTCTGAGTATCAAATGCATGTATGTGATTATATATCACTTTCCTCTTTTTTAAAAAATGTCATTTTATTAAATGACATATATAATTTTTATAATTAATGGATTCTTTATTAAACTGTGCCACATAAAGAAATAATTTTTTCTGCACATTGTAAATTTATTACAGAACAATAGAAACAAATAGCACTATTGATTTACTCTTTCAACAAGTATATATTTATTCTCTGTGTTCCAAGCACTGTATTTGTCAGTTCAGTTCAGTCGCTCAGTCATGTCTGACTCTCTGCGACCCCATGAATCGCAACACACCAGGCCTCTCTGTCCATCACCAACTCCCGGAGTTCACTCGGACTCACGTCCATTGAGTCAGTGATGCCATCCAGCCATCTCTTCCTCTGTATTTGTCAGTAAATGCTATCAATGATGTTTGGGACAGGACTGGAAAAGGTCAGTCCAATCCCAAAGAAAGTCAATGCCAAAGAATGTTCAAACTACTGCACAATTGCACTCATCTCACACGCTAGCAAAGTAATGCTCATAATTCTCCAAGCCAGGCTTCAACGGTATGTGAACTGTGAACTTCCAGATGTTCAAGCTGGATTTAGAAAAAGCAGAGGAGCTAGAGATCAAATTGCCAACATCCGTTGGATCATTGAAAAAGCAAGAGAGTTCTAGAAAAACATCTACTTCTGCTTTATTGACTATGCCAAAGCCTTTAACTGTGTGGATCACAACAAACTGTGGAAAATTCTTCAAGAGATGGGAATACCAGACCACCTGACCTGCCTCCTGAGAAATCTGTATGCAGGTCAAGAAGTGACAGTTAGAACTGGTCATAGAACAACAGACTGGTTCCAAATTGGAAAAGGAGTATGTCAAGGCCGTATATTGTCACCCTGCTTATTTAACTTAGATGCAGAGTACATAATGCGAAATGCTAGGCTGGATGAAGCACAAACTGGAATGAAGATTGCCAGGAGAAATATTAATAACCTCAGATATGCAGATGACACCATGCTTATGGTAGAAAGTAAAGAGGAACTAAAGAGCCTCTTGGTGAAAGTGAAAGAGGAGAGTAAAAAAGTTGGCTTAAAACTCAACATTCAGAAAACTAAGATCATGGCATCTGGTCCCATCACTTCATGGCAAATAGATGGGAAAACAATGGAAACAGTGAGGGACTTTATATTTGGGGGCTCCAAAATCACTACAGATGGTGATTGCAACCATGAAATTAAAAGACACTTGCTCCTTGGAGGAAAAGCTATGACCAACCTAGACAGCACATTAAAAAGCAGAGACATTACTTTGCCAACAAAGGTCGGTCTAGTCAAAGCTATGGTTTTTCTAGTAGTCATGTATGGATGTGAGAGTTGGACTATAAAGAAAGCTGAGTGCTGAAGAATTGATGCTTTTGAACTGTGTTGTTGGAGAAGACTCTTGAGAGTCCCTTGTACTGCAAGGAGATCCAACCAGTCCATCCTAAAGGAAATCAGTCCTGAATATTCATTGGAAAGACTGATGCTGAAGCTGAGCTCCAATACTTTGGCCACCTGATGTGAAGAACTGACTCATTGGAAAAGACCCTGATGCTGGGAAAGATTGAAGGTGGGAGGAGAAGGGGACGACAGAGGATGAGATGATTGATGGCATCACCGACTCGATGGACATGAGTGTGAGCAAATTCCGGGAGTTGGTGATAGACAGGGAAGCCTGGCGTGCTGCAGTCCATGGGATTGAAAAGAGTCAGACATGACTGAGCAACTGAACTGAATGGATACAGCTTATCATTTAGTGGTAAGATAGGGTAAATCCCCAGATAATTAAATGATCAAACATTTTGTTAAGAGCAACAAAGGAAAAGATTCTAAGTGAATTAAAAGGGTACCTATTTGGAATGGCATGGTCAGTTTCAGAAAGCTTGATAAGGAAGAGGCATTTATTTAAGATAAGAATAATAAATGGAAAATAGCTGGCAGATGTAGGATATTTTAGGGTAATAAAGGCACAGCACAAGTAAAAGCCTTCACGGGAAAAAGAGCTTGGTTTGTTGGACAAATTGAAAGACCAGAGTGGTTGGATCATAGTAATCAAAAAGGAAAGCAGCTGAAAATGATGTTGAAGAGGGTGACAGGCTTTTCTGTAGATGATGCAGTTTATTATTAACACAATTGGAAGCCACTACTTTTTTAAAAAAGAATATTTTGTTATAAATTTTACAAAAATCTAGCTCTCCCTCAAGTTTTAAGATTTAGCTTATAATATTTTAATTTTTCTATTTATAAGTCCATTAAAAGTCTATCAGCTCTGGGAGTTGGTGATGGACAGGGAAGCCTGGCATGCTGCAGTCCATGGGGTTGCAGAGTCGAACATAACTGAGGGACTGAACTGACTGATCAAACTTTAGCAATCTTTTTAAGGGGCTGTTGGATGATGAGTGTTCCATTTATAAATTTAAACATCTTCAAATATTTAAAATGTCCTTTGATACATTTAATATTTAATTCTAATGGAATTATATAGTTGATTTTGCCATATTATTTTAGTTTTGGGTGTACAACATAGTAACCCAGAATTTTTATAGCTTTAATTTCATTTAAAGTTATTATGAATTTTTACTTATTCCCTGAGCTGTACAATATAGCTTATTCCTTTGTAGCTTATTCCTTTGATAAATAGTTCTTTGTACATCTTAATTCCCTATCCCTTTTGCCCTTACCTCCTTTTCTCTCCCCCAGTAACCACTAGTTTGTTCTCTGTCTCTGTGAGTCTGTTTTTATTACAGTCATTTGTTTATTTTTAGATGCCATTTATAAGTATGTGCGTGCTTACTTGATTCAGTTGTGTCTGACTCTTTGCGACCCTATGGACTGTAGCGCACCAGGCTCTTCTGTCCAGGGATACTCTAGGCAAGACTTCTGGAGTGGGTTGCCATGTTCTCCTCTAGGGGAATCTTGCAACTCAGAGATCGAACTTTTGCACTGCAGGTGGATTCTTTACCCACTGAGCCACCTGGGAAGCCCGTTTATAAGTGATAACATACAGTATTTGTCATTTTCTGTCTGACTTTTTCATTAAGCATAACGCCCTCCATGTCCATCCGTGTTTTTGCAAATGGCAAAATTGTATTCCTTTTGTGGCTAAGTTGTATTCCGGGGTGTGTGTGTGTTCATGCACAGACACCACAGCTTCTTTATCCATTAATCTGTTGATGGATACTTAGATTGCTTCCTTAAATTGGCTATTGTGAATAATGCTGCCATGAACACTGGGGTGCATGTGTCTTTTTGACACATGCCCCTGTATCATTATTTTAACTTTCCATGTCTCTATGAAATTAGGTGAAGCAGTTACCTATCCTGGTCTTGAAGGTGTGTCCTTTTTTAAAAATGTGTGTGTGTGTGTATTTATTTATTTATTTGGCTGCACCAGCTCTTAGTTGTGGCACAAGGGTCTTCATTTTTTGTTGTGGCATGCAGGATTTTTGTTGTGGCAAAACAAAAATTGTTGTGGGATCTAGTTCCTTGACCGTAGATCAAACCTCGGCCCCCTGCATTGGGAGCACAGATCTTAGCCACTGGACCACCAGGGAAGTCCTCTGAAGATGTTTTTATATGGGAACATCCTATGCAGTCTGCGTGTGCCCAGTAGCTTTGGGGGAGAGCTGGTTCTCAGTTGAGCCTGAGTTGCCTCTCTGCTCAGGGTATGCTGGCAGCCACCCCTTTGGTGGGAGCTGAGACTGGATTTGGAAGGGCTAGAGCTAGAGCCAGGTGCCAGCTGGGGCTTCTCCGATGCTCAGTGGCCATCACTGCCCTCTTGGGACCAGGGCTGGGGCCTCAGGGGATGGAGCTGGAGCACCAAGGGAGATGGGTTTCTCCCAGGCATGATGGCAGTCTCCATCTCAGTTTAGGATGCACCTGAGAACTTGAGGATACACTTCTGTAATTGTTTCACTTCTCTCCTGGTGTGCTTGCCTTGGTGAGAGGCTGGGCAGAGGAAGGAGGGGTTGACGCTGCACCACTAAGCTGGCTCAGCCCCCTCCCATGTGTGCCTGAAGACACGTGCTCCAGCAATGCTTGTCTCTGTCCTGGAGCTAACTTCACTCTCTCCTGTGTGTGTGCGCCAAAGGCTCGCTGGCAATGGCTGTCTCGTCTGGTCAGAGGTAGGGCTGGGGCCTGAGGTGACCCGTTATCTCCAGATGTGCACACGCTCACTGCAAATGGCAGCTTCTGCCTTAGTGGGGAGCTGCCCCAGAGGAAGAGGGGCTGGAGCAAGAGCCCAGTGGGGGCTCGGCAGTGTGCTGGGATGGTCCCCGCAGCTGGCCAGAACCCCAGAACTTCTCCACCTGCAGCCTTCTCACTGTGATCAGGAGGAAGCGAGTCCATGTGCGCTCTTTCGAGTGGGAACCTCCCTTTCCTGTAGTCCTCCGGTAACTCCCACTGGTGTTCAGACCAACGCAAAGGGCTCATCTGCCTGGCGTCAGACTCGAGGGCTGGGATGCCTATTATGTGACTGGAACCCCTCACTCCCCAGGGAGGATCCCTGTGATCTCCCCCTCCTCTCCTGTGCCCCCAACTAGGGGTGCAGGTCTCCACCAGATTGCCTCTCTTCCCTTCTTACCAGGCTCTGTGGGGTCTCTCTTTACAGCCTTGGTTGTAGAGGAGCTGTTCTGTTAGTCCCCAGGTTGATTTCAATGGGAGTTACTCTATACGTGACGGGAAGTCCAGCAAAAAAAAAGGTTAAGCATTCACATTGGGGGCTTATTTCCTCTTTTTATTAATTTCATAATTTGTGGGAGGGTAGGGGATTGGATTTTTTCAAAAAGACTTGTATCCTAATGATCCTAATGATTTCCAGCAAGTGCCATAAACTACTGATCTATGTAAAAGCAGGCCTCCTTATTACAGACGTGGCATCGTCCTCTCACCATTTACACTTGAAGGGACAGAATCAGTCAATTCCCCTTTCTTCACAAGGCAGCAGATTTCCTTACCCACCCTTTTGCTTGTAGATGTAACTCCTCTGACTGTCCCAGCTTTATGCAGATCTTTAATTCTCCGATTTTGTTTAGGCACAAGACCTAAGCTCCCTCTCCCCAAACTGTGGTAACTATTAGGTTGGTGCAAACAAAATTGCAGTTTCGGGGCTGTAAATTTTGAATCATTGTAACTAGGCTCAGACACCCCTTTATTAATCAAAATAGGAACCATTACAATCAATACATTTTTGCCAATGAGAAGTTTGTTTGTTCATTCTTGTAGCATGATTGATGGCATCACTGTGCTGCGCTTCGGTGCTTCAACAAACAAATCTGTGCTTCGGCATTCAACAAACTCTTGGAAAGCGTTTTCTGCATCCTTCTGGTTGTGGAAGTGTTTTCCCTGCAAAAAGTTGAGATGCTTGAAGAAGTGGTAGTCGGTTGGCGAGAGGTCAGATGAATATGGCGGATGAGGCAAAACTTGGTAGCCGAATTCATTCAGCTTTTGAGGCCTTAGTTGTGTGACGTGTGGTCACCAACTCCTGGAGCTTACTCAAACTCATCTCCATCGAGTTAGTGATGCCATCCAGCCATCTCATCCTGTCATCCCCTTCTCCTCCTGCCCCCAATCCCTCCCAGCATCAGGGTCTTTGCCAATGAGTCAACTCGTTGCATGAGGTGGCCAAAGTATTGGAGTTTCAGTATAACAACCACATTTATTTAAGAATGTATTCTGGTATCAAATGACAAATTGCAACAATGCAAAAACTGCAATTACTTTTACACCAACCTAATATAGTTCATCCTTGAAGAGGAAAGGCCTTTATGTGCAGTAGTATATTTGTGGCTCAAGTCTATGTATCCTTTTCACCCCTGACTTTAGGGATTTTCCATATTTTCTAATTTACATGTAATAAATGCATATACAGATATAGCTCAACAAATTTGGAATATTTATGCATATTACCATTATGTAAACCCATTTATAGAACACTTCCATCATTCCAGAAAGTTCTCATGCTCATTTCCACCCTATGCTCATCTAGAGGTTACCACCCTAGTTTTGTTTTGCCTGTCCTTGAACTTGATATAATGTAGTGTATCAAGCTTTCTTGGCTCAACATTTTTTAGACTTATCCCTATTCTATCAGAAATTCACTTTTTAAAATTGCAGACTGATATCTCAGTGTACATTAGTTGTTGTATCCAACTCTGCGACCCCATGGACTGCAGCCCCCAGGCTCCTCTGTCCATGGAATTCTCCAGGCAAAAATATTGGCATGGGTTGCCATTTTCCTTTCCAGGGGATCTCTCCAACCCAGGGATCAAACCTGGGTCTCCTGCATTGCGGGCTGCTGCTTCTTTACTGTCTGAGCCACCAGAGAAGCCCTTAAATATACCTTTATTTTGATTATTCACTAATCTGTGGATAGATATTTGGGTAGTTCCCAGTTTGAAACTATGAGAATATTCTTGCACAAATTGTACTGTGGGCACAAGCCTTTGTTTCTTTTGGTTGTATCTGTGGAAGTGGAGCCGGTGAGTAAGCATAAATTTACCTTTATGAGGAGATGGCAAGCTGTATTCCAAGGTGACAATATCAAGACGCCTGCACGGTTGCTCCACATTCCCACTATTCAGCAGCTATGCAGTGCTGTTTCCTTCTGGTTTCGTCCTGTTCTCTGACGTTGGGCTTTTTTTCCTGTGCTAGCTGTACATCAGGACAGCTTCTGTGAAGTGTGTATTCAAGTCACTAATTTTTATATCGTGTTGCTTCTGCAATGGCTTTTAAAAGTTGTTTTCCTGTGTACAAATCCTTTGTCATTTGTATGTATTACAAATATTTTCTCCTTGGCCATAGCTTGCCTTTTCACTTTAATAGCATCTTCTTGATGAGAAGGGCTTAATTTTGGTTGTTTATTTTTTTGGTCACACTGTGTGGCATGTAGGATCTTACTTCCCCAGTCAGGGATGAAACCTATCAGTGGAAGCACAGCCTTAACCACTGGACCACCAGGGAAGTCCCATAATTTTGGTGAAATTTATGTTTTTATCTTTTATGGTTAACATCTCTTGTGTCCTGAGATATCTGCCTATTTTAAGAGTCATGGAGATATTCTGTTTTCTTCCAGGAGACTTGCTTTACCCTTCTCATTCATTTAAATCTGTGATCGACTCTGAGTAAGTATAGGTTGTGTGAAAGCATCAGTGTTTGGTGTTTTCTCATTATCTCATGGGTATCATTATTCCAGCTCCAAATGAAAACACTTCCCCCTTACTGAATTGTTTGTTGAAAAGTCAGTAATGATGTGTGCAGATCTATTTCTGGACTCTGTTCTATCCACTGATCTATTTGTCCTAACTTTAGTATCACACTCTCTTCATTTCTGTAGCTCTAAAGCAAGTCATACAATCAAGTAGTACAAAGTCTTCCAACATTTTTTTCTTCCTTCTTCATGATTTTCTTGGCTCTTTTGGGTCTATTCCATTTCCATATATATATATATATTTGCCAGTTTCTACAAGAAAGCCTCATATTTTAACTTCATTGATTCTATAGATCAATTTGTGGCCAACCGAGATCTTAACAGTGTGTAGTTTTTCAGTCTGTGAACATATAGATTACAGTTTTCTGTAGAAACTATTCTAGTTTCTCTCAGCAGTGTTTTGTGGTTTTCTGGGTAGAAGGCTTGTACATCTGTTAATTGCTTTTAAGGTATTTGACTTCTTTGATGATAAACTGCATATTTAAAGTTTAATTCTCAATTGTTTGTGGCTAGTGTATAGACAGTACAACTGAGTTGCCTCATGTCCTCCAAAACTGTTAGTTCTGGTAGGTTTATCAAACACACTTCAAGAAATCAGACAGTATGGGCAGTGTCATAAGACATCTGATTTTCCAGAGTAAAAAGGGATTTGCCTTTTGTATACCTTTTTTCACAGTTATCACCTCAGAAATATTACCTTCTTTCTGATTTCCTTCTCCTTTGAAGAACATATAATTCTGGAGTTAAATTTTTTCTTGGTATAGTTCTTGAAAAATGGAGACAGCACCAGATCTTTACAGAGGAACCTTTGTTTTTCAACTGAATGTACAACAGGGAAATGAGGACATGGCCTACATGCTGCCTCTTATTTGCAGAATGGTGAACAAAGTACTGTTTTTCAAGATCCCAATTAGACCAGAAAGACATATTAAAATGGGTTGGGACTAGAGTAGGGGGGAACAGATTTGTGAGATTTGAATTATCCTTAACTGTCACATTTATGAATTATTCACTGGTCAATAATCAAATCTTTTCATCGTCTTTTTCATTCATTCCTTTCTTCCCAATTTAATTTACAACAGTGAGGACCACACTGCCTAATCTACAAATAGCTATAAACAACAGGGATCCATTTTTAACTTCAAATAAAACCAATATAAGGCACAACTATTCAGGAATATTTTATATTTTCAAAGTATTTAGGAATTCTTTAATTAGAAAAATAAAGGCAATGGGATTATCTATCAGGTTCTAAAAGTACCCATGAATGAAATCACTCACATCCCCCTCTTAAAAAAAAACAACAAAACCTTAAATCACATTGTTGGTAAGTTTTCTTACAGTAAGAAATAAGACCAACCTACACTAGGTACAAAATCCTGAAATTCTGAGCATGAAAATAATTTACTGATTAGACATCCGATTTATTCAAGCGTAAGGCCTACCAAAGAGAGAAACACAGCTCAGGGAGTAGGGAAAAAACCCCATCCAGCACTTGCTTTGTCTCAGAGTTCCTGGGGACAGAATTTCCGCATTCTGTACTACAGCTTCACTCTACAGCAGCCACATGTGCTTGGTATTAACTTGAATATAGTGTGAGTAACTTTCTGTTGGCAAGTATCATTAGTGATGCAACTTTCAGAAACAGTCTTAGGCACAAGAAATAGCACTACCTGCAGTGAGAGTCTCTGATAAAGAAAAGAATATCATTAAATATAATCTCACAAACAGGAAAATACATGTAATTTTTGCCAATGGATTGCCTCACATATCAGGAAAAATGTTACAATTAGATTTTCTTTCCATGAGATTAAAACGCTAATTTAATTGATACTGAACTTTTAATTGATCCTCAGGTTATCTTGTATTTAAGATTGGAACAAGAAAACCGATGTACCCTAAGTGGAATTTAGGGAAGAAATACAGGCCTAATAATATGGAATAATAGCTGCACTTCTTTGGTTAACTCATTAAAAAATGCCAATTAAACATTTTCAGTCAGATTTTATTAAAAAAAAAAAAAAAGCAGCAGATCAACATTACAATTCAAGAACCTAATCTAAATACGCACTTGACAATGAAGCACATCCAAAAATGGAGTGAAAAAACTTTTCCAAAAACCATCAAACGTATCATCTCCAAATACCCAATTATAAATCACTTCTGCAGGCCTTTTGTTGAGTGGAATCATAAACAAAAACAGAAGATTTATTGCTGTGAAAACAAATCTGTAGTACAGTAGTATGAATCTTGGGTGTTAAGTAAGCATAATCAGCTGAATCAAGTTAGGAAGTTGAAACTCTAATAAGAAATTTGTGTGTGTGTGTGAGCAAAGTCTGTAAGCCAGTTGACCCAAGAACAACTGAGATATCTAACTTGTTCACTGAGACCAGACACCACTTTAAATCTCCATTTTTTGAAGGCAATTAAAAATTACAATTCCAACAGCCCACAAACCAAAAAAAAAAAAAAAAAAACTGTAGAAAGCAATTAAAACTACGTTCAAAGAGCCACTTTTTTCAGCTCAATTTCAGCACCCCAAGGAAAAAAAAACATCCATGACTATCACAGATGAAAACAGAATGTCATTGGAATCAGTTATTTTTCCCCACTGAGGTATAAAATCTATATAGAAATTTGATACTATACTATAACAAATTGTACTTTTCATAGTTCTGTTTTAATTTCCTTTAAACCCTGTTTAATATAGTTTGTTTTTTAAATTGTTGTAAAAATGTTTTCATGATTCTGAATCTGGTTCCAGTTCTTTTTCATTTATTTTTATATCAGTATTTAATATACTGGCTACCAGTTCTAATCAGAAAAAAAATCTTAGACATCTCTTCATTATTCCAGCACATTCAGCGGAAGTCACTGATGTGCAAGCAAACCATAAAAGGTGCAGCTCTCTGGAAAGCGCAGTTCGTAGATTGTTTCCGTCTGAGTATTCTTTACGATGATTCTTGATGAGCGACTCTTTCAACCTTGTAAACATCAGTGTGCACAGTCTCGCTACTACGTAGTTGCACGTCCTGGGACAGGAAGGCTGGTTCACAGCTAGTGGAAGCGAGGGCAGTCTATAAAGTTTTAATGGCTGATAAACCTTACATCCTGCAGAAGGAAAGCACTTTTCCTTTTTTTGCTACTTAAGAATGTGGCAGAAATGTATGCTGAGGTAGCCCAGTCAGTCCTTACGTTTTCCTTTTTTTGTGTAAATTTGGTCTCAGAATATTTCTGGAAGGGTGACGTTTCGAAGAAGCCACTGCTGGGATCGGCTTCCATTGCAGTCTCTGATGCTGGGCACCTGGCTGTCCTCGTCTGTGGCTTTATCCAGGCACTGGTTACTGTTCACATGCTGCAGGGTCAATTTCTGAAAGAGACAGGAAACAAGTCTTAATGTGAACGTGGAAAACAGAAACCAAAGCACCTCCACAGTCATATTTTTGTGATTATGAAGTTCCTCTGTAGAAAAGTATTTTGTTTTGCAATATAAAATACAGAGTATTTAAGACATTGGAGGAATGTATCTATGTAAAGACAGCAACGCTGGGGGGAGGCATGGGGACTACAGAGGATTATGCTAGAGCTGCTATCAGATGACCTTAATTCTAAGTCCCAATTCTGCCGTAAGCTCTGCAATACTGTGGGAAAATCCCTTTTTGTGCTTTGATTTCCTAAAACAAACAAAAAAAAGATCTTATTAGTGATTCCCAATTTAGGATCCTCAGCCTATTTTCCAAAAGGTATTTCAAAACTGCTTCATTTTCCCACAACAAGGCCATTCAAATTAACTCCGATTCCAAACTTTAAGTTCTTGGAAACTCAGGTCTTTCTGAAGACTAAACTCACAAGGTTTATAAAACAGTCCTTAGTAAGTGGCTGACAGATGTGGCCACGTGTCTTCCTCTCTACTTGTTTGCATTCCAGACCTGATGCTGTCATGTTGATTTTTAGGAAAACTAAAAAAAAATAAAAAAGGACAGATGGGCATTAAGAGACACATACTGACCATACTCATGAATATGATACCAAGCCCTGGTCAGGTGAAGAACTCCAAAGCAACTATGTAGGAAAGCTAATTACTTTACAATATTGTGGTGGTTTTTGCCATACATTGACATGAATCAGCCATGGTATACATGTGTCCCCCGTCCCGAACCCCCCTCCCCGCACCAGCCCTGAGTGCCCTCCAGCTTTGAGTGCCCTCAGTTTCATGCATCGAACCTGGACTGGTCATCTGTTTATTTCACATATGGTAATAGACATGTTTCAGTGCTATTCTTTCAAATCATCCCACCCTTGCCTTCTCCCACAGAGTCCAAAACTCTGTTCCATGTATCTGCGTCTCTCTTGCTGTCTTGCATATAGGCTGTCATCACTACCATCTTTCTAAATTCCATATATTTGTGCGTTAATATACTGTATTGGTGTTTTTCTTACAAGGCCTCTTTTGTACCTATTTGAACTTCAAACAAAGCAAAACCTGGTGACTGTCTACAACACAGCTATCTTAGCTTTCAGTCATTTCTTCTGCGTTGTGACCCAAGCGGAAGTTGACAAAGGGGAATGCACATTCGCAGATGTCACAGTTTACTATCCACACCGACTTCAGGATTAGACACTTAATCCTTATAAATGCATCAATAAGACATGGAAGAGTCAGCATGGCTGTGGCTGGTTTTACTTTTATGCACATGCCGTGTAGTTTATGGGTTGAGGGGATGGGCTCTGCAGTTAAGACGTTTCTGGAGTGAACCCCAGATTTTTCACATACCAACGACATGCCCTGAAGCAAAACCCTCTCCGAGCCCCAGGTTCCTTATCGATGAAATGGGGAGACATACTTCTCGAGGCGTGAGGAAACATTAAGACAGTGTGCAGAGAGCACGGCCAGCTCAGTCACTCGCTGTTGGAACGTTCCACAGCATCCTGAGCAGCTGCGGACGGTCTGACAGCCCCGAGAGCCGAAGGTCCCCACACATACCACTGCTGCCAAGGCCTTCGGTCGTGTGTAGGACGAAAACAGAGCACTTTAAAAAGAACCCCTCAAACATTCCACAGGCCCTTCAAACCTTCTCTGGGTGGCCACCTTCATCAGACCCATTGTCAGTATTAAAGTAAAAAAACGCATTATTTCACTTATTTAGAATCATTAAAATAAGCTTGTTAACAAAGAGGTTATTGATCCATGCTGGGTATTTACTCAAAATTAAGACAGAATCCCCCTAATTTCAGGGGGCTGCCACTCCCTTCAGGAGACCTGGCTGCTGGTAAGAAGCCCTGTTCAAGACACAGCTGTCTGGCTGCTGACCACAGGACAGAGTTCTGGGGCTCGTGACCGTGTGGGGACTGTGGCCACTGTACGCAGTGGAGGTTCTGCCAGCACTGACCAGCATCTGCACAGAAAAGGGGTTATGAAGGCAGTGGACTGACTGTAACCTCTGAAAGGAGGATAAAGCTATAGTTATCACTGCATAAAAAATTTGCTGCTCCCTGCCTTTCAATGTAAGTGTGATAAAATCTACATTTTCATTCCAGAAAGGACAGGTACAAGCAGTCAAAGCAAAAGAGCCAAGTATCATAAACTCTGCAATATGTAATATAAACAAGACTTAAAAGATGTAAGAATATACACATTTAATAAAAGATAGTATGGTATCGTGCAAAGAATCCTTGTTCAAGAATCCCAGGTCTGTCTGAGATCTGGTAGCACTGTTTACCTGCTCGGTGACCCTGGGCAATTAATTTCTATTCTGGGCTTCAATATTTACATGTATTAAACAAGGTCCTGAATTTTATTTCTAGGATTCCTTTGAAATCTAAGACTTCACAACCGTAGGTTTAAATGATACACCACTGACGTAAATGTTATTTTTCCAGATTGCTATTTTCAGCTGGAGGCAGCAGAACTCTGACGGGCTGTCCAGAGCTCCCTGTGCAGTAAGCCAAGCTGTGAGACCCCCGCTGCAGCCTAACTCCTCCTCTGCCCAGTTCTGCCATCTCCCTTTCCACAGGTGTTGATCTAAAGGGTGCTCCCTAATAAACATCCTGAACGCTAAGCTTGACCTCAGAGTGGAGCCTGCCTCCGAGAAAACCCAGCCTGCTTGCAAAATGCTCCAGGGCTTTTAAAACTTTACACTCGTAACTGGTTCTTTCAAAGTATTGTAAATCATCTCAAGTGCCTTAATTTCTAATCAAACATTTGCTTTTTGAAAAACTGTTGTGGTAGACTGTATAGGTTATACACAGTCTGCCAAAAGCCATTCCCACCCTCTGCCTCCCAGCTACATCATATCATAAAGACTGGAAAAGCAAATGCCTGCTTTCCCAGCCTCCCGCACAGCTGGTGGATCACTCTGAGAAGAAGTTCTGGCCCATGAGACCTAGCAGAGACTGCTGTGGAGGATCCAGGAAAAGCTTTGGCTTTCCTGATAAAGAGGAATTCAAGGAGCAGCGTACCCGTCGTCTTTTCTTCTTGCCTTGAGTTGGGAGTGACACCTTCTAGTGGCCACAAGAAAACGGCCGAGAATATTGCTGCCATGTTACCCCTGACAGCACTGTGTCACTGAAACCACACCAGCCACTTACCTCCAGACTTAAGGGAAAAAACCCACTATTTGTTCATGCTAGTATAAATAGGTTTCTGTTACCTATTTAAATATACTGTCATTTTTCAATAAATATATACAATTGGGAGGCTTTTAAAAATATTTTGGTTTCATAATGACTGTGGGGTGCCACTGATATTCACTGTCTGGAGTCAGAGATGCCATATATCCTTTAGTACCTGGGGCAGTTACACCCAACAGGTAGCAGCATGCACCATGGAAAACTCCAGAACAGAATATTCAGTCCATTTCCAACAGTCATACTAACTGAGCTACTGCACGCATACATACATATACGTGTGTGTGTGTGTGTGTGTGTGTGTATATACATAAACTGTAGTTTGATACTGTGAAGGGAGACCCAGGAATTATAAAACATGGTCTCTATCCTCTAGGCTCCAACTAATAGAGGAGAAAAAGACTGGTAGACAAATATTAAGCTTGGTGCAAAAGTAACTGCAGTTGCATTCTTGAACTCTATTTGTTATTAGAATACAATCTTTTTAAAGCGCATTTCTTGTTCTGTTTGCTAATGACTTATTACTTGCTGTGCATTTTATATTACTCTAGAATAGGGTGATGATATTAGACAAAAAACAGATTCAGGGGATTTTCTTAATCAAGTTCAAAATGGATTGTAAGATAGCACAGACAACTTGCAACATCAACAAGGCATTTGGCCCAGTAATTGCTAATGAATATACAGTGTAGTGATGGTTCAAGAAGTTTTGCAAAGCAGACAACAGCCCTGAAGATGAGTGCAGTGGCTGGCCATCAGAAGTTGATGATGCCAATTGAGAGGATCATCGAAGCTGATCCACTTAACAACTACATGAGAAGTTGCTTCATTTGGCATTTGAAGCAAAGTGGCAAAGTGAAAAAGCTCAATAAGGGGTGCCTTCATGAACTGACCGCAAATCAAAAAGTTATTTTGAAGTGTCTTTTTCTCTCATTCTATGCAACAACGACAAATCATTTTTCGATCAGACTGGAATACATTGAAAAGTGTATTTTATATGACAATAGGAGATGACCAGCTCAGTGGCTGCATTGAGGAAAAACTCCAAAGCACTCCCCAAAGCCAAACCTGCACCAAAAAAAGGTTATGGTCACTGTTTGGTGGTCTGCTGCTGGTCTGATCCACTACAGCTTTCTGAACCCTGGCAAAACCATTACATCTGGGAAGTATGCTCAGCCCATGATGAGATGCACTGAAAACTGCAACACCTGCAGCCAGTATTGGTCAACAGAAAGCACCCAATTCTCCATGACAATGCCCGACCACACGTTACATAGCTAAGGCCTCAAAAGCTGAATGAATTTGGCTACCAAGTTTTGCCTCATCCGCCATATTTATCTGACCTCTCGCCAACCGACTACCACTTCTTCAAGCATCTCAACAACTTTTTGCAGGGAAAACACTTCCATCACCAGTAGGAGGCAGAAAATGCTTTCCAAGAGTTTGTTGAATCCTGAAGCATAGATTTTTATGCTACAATAAACTTATTTCTCATTGGCAAAAATGTGTTGATTGTAATGCTTTCTGTTTTGATTAATAAAGATGTGTTTGAACCAAGTTGTAATGATTTAAAATTCGTGGTCTGAAACCGCAATTAATTTTTCACCAACCTAATAACTATAGAGAAGCACAAAATCACAGGGGTCAGAAACAATTATACTTAAGACAAAGAGAGCTGATTTCTGGCTGAGGGTGATGTCAGCTCTGGGCCCTCCAGAATAGGCGGGACCTGTCAGGCACAGGGAATAGTGTGACTCTAAATGTAAAGTAGGAAGAACTGGATATGGTCGGGGAATAGCTGGTCGAAGATGACGGTAGTCCAGGATTTGTAGGTGACATAGTGTAAGCAGAAAAGAGAGCCAAAGTCAAACCTTGGTTTGGATCTCATTTAAGGGGTGGGGTGAAGCAGGAGAGTGAAGCAAGCCGAAGACAGAAAGCTGTTTGAAGAAACTGAACAGGAGTGCATCTATAGGCAACAGGAAGAGGATTTTGAAAACGTATCTGCTTAGCAGTCGTAAATGCTATAGAGAAGTTAAGCACAAGAGATGTGAAAGCTCTGGCTTTGTATCCAGGAGCTGTTTCTGCACTGTCAGGCCAAAAGGCAGGAGCCAGGGTTGAAGACCCAGAGGCCTGAGTGTCAGCCACTCACTCGCCGTCATACAACACAGGAGAAGAGTAGGATGGTATGCAGAAAATGAAGTAGCAACAAAAGTCTGTCCCAACGTGAAGAGAAGAAAGCCAGTGCTGGACGCAGAGAAAAGCAACCAGAGAAACCCATCCTGAAGATGCCGGTGCCGGCTCCAGAACGGGAGAGCACAAGCATCAGCTGGGAGGTTAGTCAGGTACGAGGAGAGGAAGGGAGGTTTGCTGGAGAGGCTCTGCGTCCTCTCTGTGAGCACCACACCCGGGCAGTGGGGAGGGGGCGCAGCTCCAGAGGAGAGCAAAGATAAAGTCACTGACAAACAGGAGGAGCCAGAGAATTTCATTAATAAAACCTCCATGTTTAATTCAGTAATTTAAAAAGCCTTCTTACTGTTCCACTTCCACCACACTGGACGGCAGAGCTTGAGGACACACAGAGGGGAGAGTGTGTAGTAACCCAAGGACCCAGGACTGGAGTCAACACTAATTACTGGACAGATTGCAACATGTGTGTTTTAAGTTAGATTGCGTTTCCTGTCAATTTTGGGAGTATAAGAACAATTTGATTTATAGTATGCAGGCTCTATAAGAATTCATTCTTCTAGGAATAAAGTAGTTTATATAGTATACCCTATGACACACACTTTTATTCCTATTTTCAACTGGAATATAACTTACCACCGGGTCATACTCCCAAAGCTGGTTGCCTTTTAGGTGGTGGCATTTGAGCATTGTGACTGGGCCATTAAGTTTGGAGACATCCAAGCAAAGGTCATCTGTTCTAATTTCTTTGTTGGCAGTGTAAGAGAAAACCTGATAAACAAAAACGCACATGTAAGTTTTAACAGCAAAGTAAGTTAGTGTTTTATGTACCCAAGGATCTGGCAGGGAAAAAAACAAGTATTGAAAATAAATGCTTTTTGAACTTTTATTAGTATAATAGAGAACAAATGACTCAGAAAAGCTATCACTATTTTTGCAGAGGAGAAGAAAAAATGACCTTAAGTTCTCTGTATACACTGAGTTTATTGTCAAGGGTTGTCATCTGTTTGACTAAAAAGGGCAAAATAAATCTCATGTACAATAATGTAAATATAGTTCTCACAAAGGGCCATTTACAAAGGTTTCATTTTAAAAACAGTCATTAGATTGAAGCCTCCATTCTTCTAAAGGTCTTTATTATTTGCTCTTTAGAAGTAGGAAAATGTTTCCTGAATGATATCATGAGACAAAAAGGGAAGATTAAAACAAAGCCAAAAAGTATCCCTTTAAAGCTTTACTAAAGTACTCACCTGATTACCTCCCATACCGTGACAGTTAAAAATTCCAACTTTTTCATTCTCTTTTCTAGCCATGTTATCTAGACACTGATTTGTTTCCACATTTCGTATCTAGGGGAAAATGAATAATGAAAACACCAAGAGTTAGAGAGGTTCACTAGACAGACACGTACAGATCTACACACACAATGAAACTGATTCAAACTTCCCACTAAATCCTTAATTCCTGAGGCAAGGTCTGTGAGTTGGGAGCAGGGGGAACATCATGGCCTAAGATTCTGTGCTCTAAAAAGCTCTTAACTATTTATATGATAATTTTTGTGTTTCAAGGAGAAATCCTTTAAGTTCTTATTTCTTTCTGTTATCCCAAGCTGTTCTTCTGGAATTTGTATTTAACTCAGTAAGCTCCACTTTGCCTAATAATTTTAAAGCAACCGAACAACTCCCTGTGGACACTGTCTGCCACCATGATAAGGGGGCAGTGCTTTTGTTAACTACTTTGATGACTTCTTAGGAGATTTAAGGTGGGTATTTTCTAAGCAAAGAACCAAGAACTTGGCTTGACTGGGAAGCCTACGCATACAGCAGTGCAAACACCACTCTTCTGTTAGACATTTGTCTATCACTGTAGAAAGCTGAGTCAGTCATCAGAATTAGGAAGAACAGCTTAAGCACTGTTCCTTGATATTTGTTTCTCTCTGAACCACTGTAGTTTAAAAGCATATGGCAAATTAACAGACATTTGTAAAGTCCCAAACCTGTTCTCACGCGTTAGCAGGTAAGCCAGAAGAGAAGTGCGGGACAAACTACATGCTATGCAGATGGAAAGTTGTGTGTGATGGATAACAGGCCAGTAAAGCTAAAACCGCAAATAACTCATTTACTTCCATAAACGTGTGCTGCCTACGTATTATTCTGCTATTTTAATAAGGCACTAACAAGTCCAGATGCATTTTTTTCATATAAAGATACAATAGAGATAAAATAGTCTAAGTATGAATAACTATTATTCTCAGAGTGTCAGAATAAGAACTGGGGCTTTGGCCTAAGAGAGGGGCCTCAGTTTAAGTCCAAATGATCCAGACCCTCTGAGGACAATTTCCTAAGAGTGACTAGTCAGCTCTATGCTGAGGCTGGGTGAGACAGGGCATCCATGTACCTACTCTGGAGTCCAGCACAGAGTGGACTCAGGAATAGTAATAATCTGCACTGCTGCCTTATCACCAGTCACCTTCATTTGGCAATTCCATCAAAACCTCAAATTCAGTTCAAGTCAATACAGGATTTTCCAAGTCTTTAATGCTAACATTTCTTTACCTGAACATTTTGGCATAACCCTGCCACTCCTGACTCTGAGGAGACTCCTGGGTATAACATATCACATCAGTCTCCAGGAATTCTTTTACTGCATAGTACACATCATCTTTTTATCCACTATTTTAAAGCAGAAACCTATTACCTCATAAGTAGATTTTATAAAAGGTTTTATACTTAGATACAAATATGCATGAAAGACATCTTTCTGCACCTCAGTGGGCAGTCAATTAATACTTGATCACAGGTCTCTTACATGACAAAAAATTTAGTTCCAATTTTGACAAGATGAGCCTTTATCTCATATATCCATATAAATTATTTCCTTATACTGTTGAAAAAGTTACCAATCCCCAGTCCTACGTTTTCTTCTATTTTTTTCTTCCAAATATAGACACAGAGGTTTCTGAAGACAGGTGGTAAACGTCACAGAAATGATGAGGGAAGAACCAACATCACTGTCAGCTTCTCCCTCTCACGTGAGATGATTTTTTGGTTAAATACTTACCTTTTACCAAACTGAATATGAATCAAAATTTAAAAAGTACAATTCTCAAGTGTAACTGGACTCCCTATCACTCTGTAACTATCTTATATCAACTTCAGCGATTCTGTTACCATAACTGATGTCGCTAACAATTACAGCAAATAAAGCACACTTACTCTGCACTAGGCACTGTTCTATGAGTTTTACCTGTGACACCTTATACTATTTTATCCATTTCTAAGAACAATTCTGGATTGTTTTCTGACATAAGAGGTCTGGGCCTCCATCCCTTGAGGACACTACTAACAACTAGATGTGAGAAGTAGAGTTCTCCAAGGACTGGAAACATGGCTTCCCAACACCTGTCTTGGTGGCAATGAACCCTGATCAGCAGGAAGTGGCCCCACTAAGATGGGTGGTCAGGGACTGAGTGGTCAGTTCTCTGCCGGTGCTTGATGGCACTGCTCCACAAAACTGTAGGGGAAGCCTCGCACACTCAGTGAGAAAGCACTTCTGTAGAAGGGCAGCTGTGATGCTTGGTCCCTGGGCAGAGAGGATTCTGTCTGGCTTAACATGTAAGTCGCATCTCTGAGCTGCTCTCCAGGCAGTTTTTCCATATGCTAATTGCTAGAGAAGACACTTTTCAGGGAATATCCTCTTCCTCTGTAGGAATACATGTGGGCTACCTCAACTATGGAGTGTGTGAGATGATTTTTTGAGGACATGAAAAACCAGGATGACTAAGGGTGAGTTTCGGGAACAGTTCTATCCTTTATGATGTCAAGAGGCAGTAGATCATTTAATATGCTGGTTTGGTGCGAGTTAATTTTGGAGCCTTTGGAAGAAGAAAAAATTAGGGACAAACATTTTTAAAGAAGTGTTGGATTCAGTTCAGTTTAGTCGCTCAGTCGTGTCCGACTCTTTGCGACCCCATGAATCACAGCACACCAGGCCTCCCTGTCCATCACCATCTCCCGGAGTTCACTCAGACTCATGTCCATCAAGTCAGTGATGCCATCCAGCCATCTCATCCTCAGTTGTCCCCTTCTCCTCCTGCCCCCAATCCCTCCCAGCATCAGAGTCTTTTCCAATGAGTTAACTCTTCGCATGAGGTGGCCAAAGTACTGGAGTTTCAGCTTTAGCATCATTCCTTCCAAAGAAATCCCAGGGCTGATCTCCTTTAGAATGGACTGGTTGGGTCTCCCTGCAGTCCAAGGGACTCTCGAAAGTCTTCTCCAACACCACAGTTCAAAAGCATCAATTCTTCGGCACTCAGCCTTCTTCACAGTCCAACTCTCACATCCATACATGACCACAGGAAAAACCATAGCCTTGACTAGACGGACCTTTGTTGGCAAAGTAATGTCTCTGCTTTTGAATATACTATCTAGGTTGGTCATATCTTTCCTTCCAAGGAGTAAGCGTCTTCTAATTTCATGGCTGCAGTCACCATCTGCAGTGATTTTGGAGCCCCCCAAAATAAAGTCTGACACTGTTTCTACTGTTTCCCCATCTATTTCCCATGAAGTGATGGGACCAGATGCCATGATCTTCGTTTTCTGAATGTTGAGCTTTAAGCCAACTTTTTCACTCTCCTCTTTCACTTTCATCAAGAGGCTTTTTAGCTCCTCTTCACTTGCTGCCATAAGGGTGGTGTCATCTGCCTATCTGAGGTTATTGATATTTCTCCTGGCAATCTTAATTCCAACTTGTGTTTCTTCCAGTCCAGCGTTTCTCATGATGTACTCTGCATGTAAGTTAAATAAGCAGGGTGACAATATACAGCCTTGAGGTACACCTTTTCCTATTTGGAACCAGTCTGTTGTTCCATGTCCAGTTCTAAGTGTTGCTTCCTGACCTGCATAGAGGTTTCTCAAGAGGCAGGTTAGGTGGTATGGTATTCCCATCTCTTTCAGAATTTTCCACAGTTTATTGTGATCCACACAGTCAAAGGCTTTGGCATAGTCAATAAAGAAGAAATAGATGTTATTCTGGAATTCTCTTGCTTTTTCCATGATCCAGAGGATGTTGGCAATTTGATCTCTGGTTCCTCTGCCTTTTCTAAAACCAGCTTGAACATCAGGGAGTTCACGGTTCACATATTGCTGAAGCCTGGCTTGGAGAATTTTGAGCATTACTTTACTAGCATGTGAGATGAGTACAATTGTGTGGTAGTTTGAGCATTCTTTGGCATTGCCTTTCTTTGGGATTGGAATGAAAACTGACCTTTTCCAGTTCTGTGGCCACTGCTGAGTTTTCCAAATTTGCTGGCATATTGAGTGCAGCACTTTCACAGCATCATCTTTCAGGATTTGAAACAGCTCAACTGGAATGCCATCACCTCCACTAGCTTTGTTCATAGTGATGTTTTCTCAGGCCCACTTGACTTCACTTTCCAAGATGTCTGGCTCTAGATGAGTGATCACACCATCATGATTATCTGGGTCGTGAAGATCTTTTTTGTACAGTTCTTTCATGTATTCTTGCCACCTCTTCTTAATATCTTCTTCTTCTGTTAGGTCCAGACCATTTCTGTCCTTTATCGAGCCCATCTTTGCATGAAATATTCCCTTTGAAGAGATCTCTAGTCTTTCCCATTCTGTTGTTTTCCTCTATTTCTTTGCATTGATGGCTGAAGAAGGCTTTCTTATCTCTTCTTGCTATTCTTTGGAACTCTGCATTCAGATGCTTGTATCTTTCCTTTTCTCCTTTGCTTTTCATCTCTCTTCTTTTCACAGCTATTTGTAAGGCCTCTCCAGACAGCCATTTTGCTTTCTTGCATTTCTTTTCCATGGGGATGGTCTTGATCCCTGTCTCCTGTACAATGTCACAAACCTCATTCCATAGTTCATCAGGCACTCTATCTATCAGATCTAGGCCCTTAAATCTATTTCTCACTTCCACTGTATAATCATAAGGGATTTGATTTAGGTCATGATGTTCAAACCTGTAATTCTATACACAGCCTTAAGGCTATGTAACCAATCACCTGCTTTCCAGTGAACTATGGAAGGTAGAAATGGTGGTGATATATACTTATTTCAATGTTCATACTAGAATAGAAATAAGTACCAGACTTGTTTACTCAAAATTTGACACTTAAAATCATAATGATATCTGAAGTATGTGGTCGGGGGCAATGGCCACACTTTCAAGGTTTCTGGAGGCAGATGGGTAGGCATGAGAGCTTAGAGTTGGGGGACGTGCAGGGCTGGGCCTCACTACTAGCCATGTGACCTTGGCAGGTCAATATTCTAAGACAGTGATTCCCAAAACTACGATTTGCACAACAGTATCTGCCATTAAACAAAGGATTTTGTGATCAAGTATGTTTAGGAAATACTAGATTAACATCCCCAACTCAATGGACATGAGTTTAAGCTCTAGGAGTTGGTGATGGACTGGGAAGCCTGGCGTGCTGCAGTCCATCTGGGTCTCAGAGTCAGACAGGACAGTGACTGAGGTGGACTAACAAATTTAAATAGATATTCTTTACTGAACAACTTCTCAAAACCTTTCAATAGACTCTTGGTACGGTGGGGACTGAAGGTACAGAAGAATATAAGGTATCAAGAGTAGCAATTCCCAAATATTTTTGGCCATAAAATCCACCTCTCCTCCCCTATCCCTTGCCTTTCTAATGGGCACCTTGAGAGACATCAGATATCAGCAGGAGAAGTTGCTGTAAAATCTCATTTTCTCATCTGTAAGCAAGGTAACAGACACAGACCCAGAAGAAACCGACACCCAGTAGGCCCACAATAGCTACTCATTTTCCTTCCTTAGCTTAGGTGTACACAGCTGTCACTAAAATGTTATTTTCCACCTTACCACCCAAGTTGATGATTCTGAATGTGAATGAAACCAGGCAAGAAATCAGAGCCTCAGTTTCCTGGTTTCTGCTAGTCTCCCCCAGAATTCTGGCACCTCATTAGGGGGGACAGTGTAAGTAATTAAAGGTATTTTAGGATTTACTACTAAGGAATCTAGACTTACTTTTTCACTCTCTCCCGTGAGAGTCATGAGTAACACTGGTTAGACATGGGAAAGAGCATGACTGCCAGTGGTTATGAGCACAAGCTCTCACGCCAGACCACTTGTGTTCAAACCCTCTCTCTTCCATTTTGTGGCTGCACCTGAGCCATGCTGATTAAACCACTTCTCTGTGCCTTAACTGACTCGTAAAGTGGGGGATAATAGCATATGTATCTCAAAGTGTTGGGAAAATGAGTTAATATTCATAAAGCATCAGACTGGTGCTTGACATGAAGTTCATGCTCAGAAAATTTTAGGGTGCAAAAGCAAATGGTCAGTCCTTAACACTGGTTAAACTGTAAAAGATTGGATTATTTGCTTTCTATGGCTATTGTTTGGACAGTTCAACTCCTGCATTAACAATGATTAGATATCACCGTGAAACACATTTATTCAGTTTCAGGTCCTATCAGAGCTATAATTACAGAGTGGGATTTCATGAACCCAGACACACTAAATGTACACCTTCTGATTTCTTTCTACTCTAAAATCCTTGACTTCAAGCTTCCTTGGGCCCTTATAAGATGACAAGTGATCCTTGAGGGGCTAAGTTCTAGTCTCTGGGGAAGGAAAGCTCACACAGGAGGAGCTATGATCACAAGCACAAGCTCCCTGCTGCACTGTGGTGGGTGCTTATAAACAACCCCAGTCCCCACACCAGCACTTCACACCAGCGTGGCCTGGTATGAAGGGCATAAGTGCTTAAGACCAGCTGTTACTAAGGCAATAACAAGCAGGACAGAGAGGGTAAAATCTGTTCTTTATACACAAAGCCAGCTGGCAAGAGACAGGTAAAGGGCAAACTTGCCTTGGCAATCAGCTACTGTGGGTTAGACAAGTGGCTCTTTGTAATACACCTATATACTGACCTAGCTAACAATGCCTAAGTGTTGTCCAAAATTGGGTCGGTTCAAAGAAAGAACAAACGAAAGAAAAAAAAAGGCTCCTCAACCTTATTCTAAAGGTGCTGTGCTAAGTCCCTTTAGTCATGTCTGACTCTTTGCCACCTTATGGACTGAAGCCTGCCAGGCTCCTCTGTCCATGGGATTCTCTGGGCAAGAATACTAGAGTGGGCTGCCATGCCCTCCTCCGGGGGGTCTTCCCCACCTGGGGATGGAACCAGCGTCTCTTACATCTCCTGCATTGGTGGGTGGGTTCTTTACCACTAGTGCCACCTGGGAAGCCCCATTTAAAGATAAGCAACTGCTTTCTCAGCCTTGCCATGGCCTCACCCACGCTGGGCCCTCCTTGACTGGAATGAGGCTGCAGCAGAGGGCGCAGGTGCTCACTAAGGGGGCAAGGAACTCCGCATACCCCTCGTGTGTTTGAGGTGACTTCCTTAAATGACAACAAAGTTCAGAGGCAGGGAGCTCACTTCAGCCCTGAAGCAGCCTCGGTAACTACCAAGGACGGACACGGGCATCCATGCTTGCCCTGGCTCTGGAGATGCTGTGACCAGGCGGCTCCTCACCACCCTGGAGCTCCCCCTGTGATCTATTTGCTCCACCATATCCTATTAATCCTTATCTATTTTATGTCTTCCCCTCTTTACCCAAACCCCCATCACCAACAATCCCCCTTCACTCTCAGCCCACAATCTTGTGTTCAGCTGAAGAATCAAGTCACCAGACAGCTTCCTCTCACGTCCACCTCAAAGTTCCAGCTTCTAGCCCTCAACCCACAGTTCACCTGACTTGGGCCCACTCCTCTTCCTTCCTTCCTGGTGCAGTGGAGGACTGCCTTCTCCCCCCACCACCTCCCAACTTGTGCATCAGAACTTACCACAACCCCCCTCCATGGGACTCCAGCCATCAGTGGCTCTTTTCTAGCATCTTCAAATTTTCTCCTTTGTATCACTGCCATCAGCACCATTTCATCTTAGTAAAAATAAATAGAGAAACCCTTCTTTAACCCCATTTACCCCTCCGGCTACCACTCACTTCTCTGTTCACCTTTACAGCACAGTTTTTTGTCCACTCTTCTCATCTCTACTTGTTCCCCTAATCTCCTATGAAGCCATCAGAGACCCTGTCCCTCCCAATCTCCAGGGGAACCCGCCTGACACACTGAGAGGGAGCTTCCAGACAACATCTCCCTTACCAACCCAGTGGCCAGTCCTCAGGACTCTTCTTCCTCCCTTCTCTGCAATGCTCCACACAGTCAATCTCTTCCTCTTTCTTAAAGCAAGTCCTTCACTTACTGGCACATCATTCTCCTGGGTATCTTCCTATTTCAATGCCTGCTCCTTCTCAATCTTTTTAGCTGATTCCCTCTCACCTTCATAATGTCTAAATTTGGAGTTTTTTAATGTCTTATTCCTTATTCCTTCCCTCTTGTCCATCTACATTCACTCACCCCAAGGTGCTCTCATCAAGTTCTGTGGTTTTAAAAACCACCTATACACTGACAACCCCTAAATTTAGATCTCCACTCCACACTTTCACCCAAACTGCATTTTTTTTTAATGCAACTACCTACTTAAAGATAGGAAACCATAAACAAAACAAAAAGACAATCCACAGAATAGGAGAAAATATCTGTACATGATGCCATCAACAAAGGATTTAGTCTCCAAAATTTACAAACAATTCATGCGACTATCAAAAAACTAACGACTCAGTCAAAAAGTGTGCAGAAGACCTAGACAGACATTTCTCCAAAGACACACAGATGGCCAAGAGGCACATGAAAAGATGTTCAACATCACTAATTACTAGGGAAATGTAAATCAAAAGTACAATTAGGTACTACATCACACCGGTCAGACCAGCCACCATTAAAAAGTCATAACAAGTGCCGGAGAGGGTGTGGAGAAAAGTGACCCCTCACTACACTGGTGGTGGGAATGTAAACTGGTGTACTACTAAGGCGAACAGTATGGAGATTCCTCAAAAACTAAAAACAGAGTTGCCATATGATCCTGTAATTCCACTACTAGTCATATATCTGGAGAAAACTGTAATTCAAAACATGCACCCCAGTGTTCACTGCAGCACTGTTTACAATAGCTAAGACCTGGAAGCAACCTAGATGTCCTTCACCAGATGAGCAGATAAAGAAGGTGCGGTAGGTGTACACAATAGAATAAAAGGATGAAATGCCGTGTGCAGCGACATGGATGGACGCAGAGACCATCAAGCCAAATACCAAATGGTATCACTTACATGTGGAATCTACACTATGACACAAATGAATTTATCTATGCAACATAAGCAGACTCATAGTCACAGAGAACAGATCTGTGGTTGCCGAGGGGAAGGTGTGGGAGAGGGATGGATTGGGACCGTGGGATTAGGAGATGCAAACTATTATATATAGAATGGATAAACAACTGTAGAGCACAGAGAACATATATTCAATATCCTGGATAAACCATAATGGAAAAGAACATAAAACATAATGTATATACACATATATGTGTCACTGAATCACTTTGCTGTACGACAGAAACTAACACATCATCATAAATCGATGGTACGTCAATACATTAAAACAGAAACCGTCCACATCTCCTGGTGCTTAGGAGACAAATTCCTGCTAGAAAGAGACTTGAAGAAATAACAGCTGGTCCTCCCACAGAAAAAGGTGAGAGGCTCAAGTACTAACGTCAAAACCTCAGAAAGGCAAACCTGTCAGGGCTGAGGAGACAGACACCCCTCCGTGCGATTACTCAGAAACTTTGAAAGACCAGGCCTGAGGAGCATACCTGAGCTGGAAGTGAACCAAGTCTTCACACAACTACAATCCAGCCCCGCCTAGCTCAGTCTCTGTACAGACTGAACCATGTCCCCTCAAATTCACATGCTGGAGTCCTAACCCCCATTACGCTCAGAATGTGACATCATTTGCAGACAGGTTCTTTACAGAGGGAGTCAAACTGAAATGAGGTCATTAGGGTAGGCCATCCAGTGTGACTGGTGTCTTTAGTAAAGAGGGAAGATTTGGAGTCAGATGTGCACACGGGAGAACGCCATGTGAAGACGAAGGCAGAAATCAGGGTGATGCTTCCACACACCATGGAATACCAGAGACTGTCAGTAAACCACCAGAAGCTAGAACAAAGCAGGGGAGAGAGCCTTCCTCACAGGCCTCAGAAGCCTGCCCACACTCTGATCTCGGATTTCTTGACCTTAGAGCCGCGAGACAATCCATTCCGGTGCTCCGTGCCACTCAGTTTGTGGTGTTTTACTACGGCAGCCCCAGGAAACTCCTGGGACTCCTGACTTGATCATACCCTTGGACTAAGGGAAGGACCTGTCTGGATTTCCTATACACGGCACAGCTTTGGCTGGAAGCAGAATGACTGGCTACTGACAGTCTAGGAACACGGTGAAGACAGGGCACAGGAAATGCTCCCCTGAGGCCGCCCGGCAGTTACACCAGAAGGTGCAAGGGCAAGCCTCTTTCAAAGCAGACCCTCCACTATGGGCATCCAAACTCCAAAAGCACAGCTAATTGTGCTGACAAGTTATAAGCATTAATAAATACATTATTTCAGGTTTCAAGAAGATTTGCTTCTGAATTCTAAGAGCAAAGACTAAAGTCGTCATCAGAGTAAGCATGCTAACCCACAAGCCCAAATGGAGATTTGGGGCTCCAAAAGGAAAATAAACAGGTATTAAAAACACAACTTCTTCTTATACAGTCTTTCTGGAAAGACTCAAGGAAACTGACAAGTTTCCTTGTCAGTTCTTTACAATTCTACTTTGAAGTTCCTCAAACTTTGATTCAGTCTAGTTAATGTTAGGATATCACCTTCAGGAATATATGGTTTCAACTAAATGGACCAGTTTGTTAAAATAAGTCTATTGAAGACACTAATATGACAAAAGTCCAACTGTGAAAGGTGAGAGGTAGAGCCTTATTTTAATAAAATGTAACAGGATAAATTAATAAGACTTCAAGTTATGAGGCAGACTGCATCAACTAACAAGGACTTTCCCATACTTGAGTGTAAGTAATTTTAACATACAGGTACTCCCTTGTTAGAAGTTTAACCTCTATTCCTTTTTTTTACAAATCAGTGAGAACCACACAGAATACATTTTTTTTTTACCTCTCCCAAAGAGAAATAGTGACGTGGAATCTGAGAATCAGGATAAATATTCTCTAGGTACCAAGAGAATGGTCTGCATTGGAGTTTGTGCCTTAGACCAAGTCTTGATGATATATCTCCATAATCTACCTTTGTAACACCTGGTAAAAGAAATAAGTCACTGAATTATTAATGTTCTGTCAGGCAATACATTTCTATTTATATATTGCATCTAACAAGCCAAACAGGAAAAGCAATATCATTTTTGTGGTATACCACAAATCTACCTCCCAAGGTATAAAACAAGAAAATAATGTGTTTTCCAAAGAAAAATTAAATTCATATGAGAACAGTTTACATGCCAATACATACAAATGTAAGTTACATGGGATCACAAAACTTTAATATTTGCTAAGGCAAAAACAAAGATCAATTTTGCCCAAATATGAAACAGATGTTAAACAGAGCAATTGTTTCCAGTCAGGTATTTCTCACACAGGCTCCCTAAATTGTGCACCCACCCCCCTCAACCCCAGACAGTCTTGTGGTGACTGAAGAGTATAGAATCATAATTCAGGCAGATTTATAGTTGATGGAACGGCTGCTGCCACAAAACTCTGAAGAGCAGAGAAAAGCTCCTGGAGGCATGATACAGGGCACTGGCCTTGAAATACTTGACCATTTCATGTAAATGTTAAATGTTGCAGTTAGTTTTAAAAAAAAAAACAAAACAAAACATGGAAAGTACCTGGGCTAAAACAGAAATTTCTGCAATACTGGATCATGTATTATTACTGTTCCCCTGTGCATGCTATGTCGCTTCAATTGTGTCTGATTCTTTGTGACCCTATGGACTGTAGCCCACCATGTTCCCCTATTCATGGGATTCTCCAGGCAAGAAGACTGAATGGGTAGCCATTCCCTTCTCCAAGGGGTCTTCCTGATGCAGGGATCGAACCTGTGTCTCTTGTGTCTCCTGTGATGTAAATATTATACCAGGCTTTTGCTAAGCACTTTCTATACCATATGTAATTTCATTTATTCTTTACAACAACTCTGCTCAAAGCTTCTTTTCCACACCTTCTTACCTCTTCTCAGAATGCATTAGGATCAGACCAAGAAAGTTTGTCTTGTGTTTCTAATGCAAAATAATGCTAACCTGGAGAAATTATATAGAAGAAATTCTTGAATTCATCCATCCATACTTCTGCAAGTCGTCTGTTATTTTTATTGATAATCTGCCCTGTGCCTCCTGGGAACGTGTAGGGTGTAGCTTTCCGAAACACGTGTCCAACATGTGAACAAGTAACAATCTCCAAAGTTCCTCCACACTGCCAAATCTGGAAACAGCCGCAAAGAAGACCGTTTTAAACACCGACAGTTTAAAAAAAAAATTGTTCACATCTACTGAATTTCATGGCTGGAATTTCACAGAATCAAGGGTATATGTACAATGGAGCTCCTGCTACATGGTCCCAGAGTCAGTGCTTCTTCAGTTTCTGGTTCTGATCAAACCAGAAGCTGAAGGTTAAATTCAGGAAAGACCTGAGGCCCAGAGCAGTGTTTTTTGCTAACTGCAGTCCACCAATCTTAAAAGGGTCATAAAATTCAAATTTGATGAATTGCAACCAGCACTCAGTAACAAGGACATACTGTTTGATGAAATGTTTACATTATGGGTTGTGTGTATAATGTATTTATTAATATGGTTCATGGTCAAAAAACTTTTGACCATGGGGAGTTCAGCCAGGGCCCTATCTGTTTGTCCTTCTCCAAACCTGTGTCACAACCTATACATTAAACAGAACCTAGGACTCTCAACTTGCGGATTACTCATGAATTACTCAGTGGCCAGTGAGAGCACAGTCTAGTCTCTAGTGAGCATAAAAACAAAAATAGGGGTAAAAAGAAAGATCATTAAGTGTGGTTTCATATCCTTAATCAGTTATCCTTCTACTCCTTTCAAAATACATTTGCCTGTAAGTTAAAAGTCTAATTAACTGTAGACTATTTTCAATTACATTGCTTTTTGAAAAGTCTTGACTTTGTTAAATACTCAGTGTGCCCACTTTAACGTTTTCCCAGGATCATAAAATGATACAGCCAAACAGGATCTCCAAGATGCTCTGGCGTCCAAACCTCTCCTCATAAAGAGCAAGGTGATCCACCAGGAATGCAGTGAACTAGCAATGTTAGACTTCTGTGCAGTTCACTATGGTTTCCAATAAGCCATGTGTCTAAAGTTCATTATTTTCAGAAATACACATCATTCTAAAAATAAGTTGATTTTTGTGAACATGAAATGCATAAGACTTAAGGCTGACTGGGTTAAATTAATTTAGAATAATTTAAGAATTCTTTTGCCTTTTTCTTTTTATTGAAAAACAGAAAGCTGGTTAAGTGGCCAGGTTTAAATAAGAAAGAACAATTCTCAAACCAGAAGGACACAGCATATTAAAGAAGGCAAAATTATGTTTTTGGCAGTTAAGGAACAAAGTAGCATTTATGAACTACATGTTATTTTTATTTACTTTAGAGTCTGATTTACCTCCTTGGAAGTAAAGACAACTGGGGAATCCTGTGTAAATTTTACAAGTGGACTACTAATATAACTGAATTATTTGCTTAAAATACTTTAGAAAGAACCTTTAATAGTATCACCAAACTTTTTATGGGCTGAAGGCTGTGAAGTCTGATCAAACTCATATTAAATTCACTTTTTATTTTTTCTTTAGAAAGAACACGAATATTCAAAGCATATTCATATTTGAGGTTATACAGGTTACTTTTTTCAGAGGGAACTTACCCTAAAGGAAATTTCTAGGTTTTCTCCTCCCCAAATATCCATTCCAGCATCATATGTTCCAATTTCCTGAAAGTAATCTCTGTCTATTGAAAAAAGGCCTCCTGCCATTGTAGGTGTTCTGAAATTCAATCATAATACTATACTGTTAATTGCAACAATTTAAAGTTTACTATCAGTTTTTGTTTTTAAAAGTAGTTTCATAACTGTTTATTTAACTATGGAATAAATGCTGATTCTCACACTCTTCAGAAAGCTTCACAGGCCCCAAGAGCTTTGTTTTTATGCTGAGTTATTTGGTTTCCAGATAAGATCTGCACCCCAGTCATGCTGTCACAGCTCCGGCCTGGACCCCCTTCCCTGCCTGGTCCCAAGGGCTCTTACTGTCTTCAGTACCGTTCCTGATCCTCAGGTCCTGACTGAGCTTCCACCCTGAACTCCTTAAGTTGAAGCTATTTCTTGTAATCTTCTTCATCTGACTGTCATGCACTCCAGAGTTTCAAGCAACTAAAAATGCAGTTGATCATGTTAACCAACCAGACTCATGTCAGCAGCTCTAGCACACCAGGTTTTAAAGGGTGGCAAACACTGCAAAGATGTATGATTAAACAGGATGAAAACAATGCAGCTTTTTCCTGAACTTTAAGGAAGGAGACGAAGTACAGAATAAATCAATATATTCCTCCTAAGGGGATCATCATCCTGACCAAGTACAGTAAATTCTCTGCCACAAAACATGGCTCAGATATGCAGAGTGGGTGGGAATAGGTTGAATTAAGCAGAGAAATCATAACAAAGGAGCATTTAAATAAATGAATACCTAGTACTGGTTTACTTGAAGAATGAGTATGGGAGAAGAATGGGTTCCAACTAGGGAGAATGTAATTAAATTCTAGGGACAGAGGACACATGTAGATAATAGTTTAGGATGAACTGGCCACCTACATAACCCTAAAACATACTCATTCCATGCACTGGTGAGGGAGGTAGCATTTGCTTTTACAGAAGAAATAGTTGTTTCCACCAAGAAGTTAGGACTTACTTTGATTTTAGAAGACAAAAAAGAATGAGAAAGCCTAATATCTTAGGACTCAAAGGAAATAGGCTGACACCCAGCATTATCCTTCAGTGCAGGGGTTTCCTGACCTAGGTCTGGCATCTAATTTTCCTAGAACTGTTAACTGTTAATGCAAACCCGTCTGTTTATACATGTAAAACAGGCATTTATACAGGCATCCTGGACTACTGCCCTACCCCCCAGTTTAGGGAAGACTCCTAGCTTTTATCTGATTTTTCAAAGAAGTCTATCATCCATGAAATGTTTAGCAACCCTTGGTTTAGATGCTGATTTGAACTGTCAGCCAGAGTGAAAAAGCCCCTTGACTGGGAAAGCAGGAGAGGACTTGGGCTGGCTAGGGACAAAGAGGATAGAACTAGTGAAAGCTCTCTCCAACTGTCAGAACTGGACTCAATTCAAAGGCAGACAGATCTGGGAAGCCTAGAAGAGGAGAAGGCTAAAAAGACTAATAAGCAAGTCTCAGTTACTACAGAAGCAACAGGCTGATGCAACCAGAATAAATCCTAGGATGGCTCAGAAGGCTCAAGGTCTCTCTCTAAAGATCCTCAATAGCATGAAGCTTTTTATCCCTTTCCAGAAAAAAAAAAAAAATCTATATAGGACCAAATACAGAACAAAAGAAAAAGCAGAAATACATTAATGGATATCCCTTTTATACTTTTGTCAATTCTAGTTATTTTTATACTTGAAACAAGTTTTTTCTAACCTTGTCAGATGGTAGATGTCTGAATTTAAAGTCTTACATTCTATTACCCAGTTTTAGGCAATATTTTCACATCTTGGCACTAACAATTACTAAAGGGATGGTTTAAGTTGAATATTATTATCCTTAGTGACTGAATTAAAGCATAAATTACAGGTTTACAAACTTGTTCATGTAGAAATGAAAGAACATATGCATGTCACTGTCATTTCTCATAGGTACTAATTTATAGAAATGAAAAATTTGAACTTATTTTTTTACTTAAAAAAGAAACTCATCTTTGAAATAATGACATTATTTCAAATAAATAATGGTATTACTTCAAATAAATGAAAAATGGCTCTTAACTTCACATATGGTGAACAAATCCTTCATGTCTTTCAAAATACATTTAAAAATCCTTCTAATGTGATTCCCGAAGCTTCACAATCCCCCACCAGTAACACTTTGGGGAAAATGTTTGACGAATCAATTACCTCACAGGAAGAGTCCGATCACCTTTCCTTCTGTCCATTTCTCTTTGGGGAACAGGATACCAGCGAAAGTTGAGCTTCCAGTTGAACCCGCCGTAGGTCATGTCAGAACCTGCCATGTACTCGAAAGTGTCATCACTGATCACATCTATGATGGGACAGACCACTGTCTTCCTGGAATCATAAAAGCAGATGAAAAATCTTTGAAAACTTTCCTTTTTGAGGTCTGTCATAACAACTACATAACAAGTATATACTAAGTGTTTTTAAAATAAAAATGCATTCTATAATGTTAAGGACAATGGTGAAAAAAATCCCCCACTCTATCCTGCTAAGCTAGCATCATTTATCCTATTTATTTATAACCCATCGAAAATAACCTTCCACTTCTTTTCCATTCAGACTTTTTACATTTTTTGCCACATGAAAAGTACTTCAAATATTTCTACAGTATTAAAAAATAACACTTTTAATGACTAACCTATTTAACAGTTTTAAGCTAATAACTTTCTTAAAGAATAGACTTTTGGACATTTGTGTTTCTGATAGATTTTTGCTATTAAGAAACTAAGGGGTCATGTTCATATATATATTTTCACTTTTGCTTGAAAAGTAAACTTCTAGGAGTAAGACTAGTAAATTAAAGGAAAGAATTTTTTGTGGCACTGCTCATTACTGCTTTCCCAAAGTGTTTTATGTAGATGTATATACAGCTTTCTTATAATGCCATCAACTTTGGATGCTATTTTCTTGCAATTGTGTAATTATAATAATGTTAAACAGTATCTCTGGGTTTAAAAAAATTTATATTTTCTAATTATTAGAATGAGTACTTTTTATTGCAGTTTGTATTTCTTCATATAAATTGTCTGATCATACACACTAAAATTTTCTTCCTTTTGGTTATTGCGATTTTTATGAACCTGAAAAACCACCCATGACCCCAGCTCCTTCTAAGGAACACTGCCCCTCTCAGAGCCCTTGGGAGCCACATTTTGGAGTATCCTCCCCATCTGACTGGCGTCGTATTTAAGAAATCTCTCCTTACTCCCAATCACCTTCTCCTATATTATCTTCAAAATGAACTGTATTTTTGCCTTTCACATTTGTCTTTAGTCTTCATGAAACTGACTTTGGATTTTCATGCAGCAAGTACCCAACTTCGTTTATTTTCCTTATGGGTGACCAACTGTCTAGTGCTCCTTACCTCACAGTCTGCTGTAACCATAAGGGCCAGCTCTGTCTTAAGTCAAGTTTTCACATGAACAGGGACTGGCTCTGTTTCACTAGTCTAACCCTGCATCAACACACCACTGCCACAACTAAACAGCTTTAAAATAAGTCTTGATATCTAGTAGACAGGCCCAGTTGTACTTGACTCTTCTTTCTCATGGGTATTTTAGCTATTGTTTTAAAAAAATATTTATTCCCATATAAATGTCGGTATCAGCCAGTTTCTCCAAGAAAATTCTGCTGAGATTTCAATTAAAAACACATTGATTTATAGATCAAGGTGGGGAAAAATGACATTTTTATATTGACTTTTCTATCCATTAACATTATCCTTCTCTCTGCTCAGATTATTTTCCAGTGAATTTCAACAATTTTCAATTTCATGCATCATTTGTTAAACATATTTCTAATCACAGCCTATGATTTCCATTGCTATTATAAATGGTATCATTTCTTCTTTTTACATTATATTTCCTAACTACTCCTGCTGGTATGGAGAAAGCAACCGACTTTTCTGTGGTGATTTTATATTTGGCAACACTGCTAAATTCTTATTATTTCTACTACTTTGTGTATAGATTACTTTTCTTTGTAAAAAACACATCATTTGCAATTGATAGCACTCGTTTTATTTTTCCTTTCCAATTCTTACACCTTTATTTCTTGTATTATTGCAAAATCTAAGGCTTCTAATAATACTGAGTAATACAAATAATTCAGGGCATCCTTATCTTGTGCAAAACACTTTCAACATTTCTCTGTTATGTTTGCCAGTTAACAAGTGTATATTTAGCTATCTTTTCTAAAATTTGTAAATTTCCATTCTGTAATAGTTTACTAAGTATTTTAAATCACAGATCAATGTTCATTTTAATCATAAATGAACATTTTTTTTTTCCTGTATCTACTAAAGTGATTACAGAGTTTTAATGACAGGGTTTTAATCACAGTTTCAGAAATACGTTAACATCATCTACTTTGTGAACTGGTTTTGTAATATTAAACTAAACCAAGTAGTAATGATGTGTTATATATACATATATACTGATATGTTATCAGTGTTCCCCCACTTTTTTGGCACCAGAGACTGGTTTCATGGAAGACAGTTTTTCCGTTAAACTGGAGTGGGGGAAGTGTGGGTTTGGGATGATTCAGGTGCATTACATTTATTGTGCATTTTATTTCTATTATTATTACATCAGCTCCACCTCTGATCATCAGGCATTAGGTCCTGGAAGTTGGGGAACCCTGTGTTTTTTATATATGTTGATACGCTGTTAATAAATCCCAGCTGGACTCAGTTTGCTGATGGTGTGAGATTTTTGTATTAAGGTTCACCAGTGGGTTTGAATAATTTTCCACGTACTTCTTTTCAGATTTCTTATCAAGGTTATACTAGTCACATAAAACAAGTTGAACTGGTATCCCCTTTTTCTGTATCCTGCTTACAAATTCTCAGGAGAGATCTGTTTTCCCTCCTTCACCCCATATCAAGGTTGAAACAGCCAGGTTGCCTTTGGTGTGATAGAATTCACTTCTCATTCTAACCCAGAAGTACAGACAACGGAAGCCTAGCTTTATGCAGATATTTGCTATTTGTCTTCACACTGTAGGCAGGGCCCTGGCCTTGGCTCCTATCCTCCCAACTGTTTGTCTTTTAAGGTAGAAGATCCATATCCCCTAAGTTCAGCAGGAAACCCTACAAGTGAAAGCTGACTTTAGTGTCTGGACTACTTACTTGTATGTACTTCGTTCTGAGAGCTGCAAAATTTCTTACTTTACTGCCAACTTGGTGATGCACTTAAAAATATGTTTTGTATTTATCCAGAATTTAGCTTTTTCAGTTGGAAAAGTTGTTCAGGATACCTCATCTATCATATGGCCCAACTGGAAGTAGTTGTGTTTGTTATTTCAGGCAATTTCTCTTTCATATTTCATATTTCACACTGCTTTCTCCAAGGGTTTAGGCTCCTGCTTCATAAAGGTTACAGACTGTCTTTACACAAAAACACACTTCCTGAATCAGTCATTTGTTACATACAGAAAACAATTTACAGATATCCTATGTCTTTTTCAGGCAGTGTTCTCCTTCCTAAAGCTACTGTATCTTCTCACTGCCCAGGCAATTCATCTTTGAAAGGGGAGAGATGTAGGTCCAGTATTTGCTTACAAACAGAATGGATGCAATGAGAAGCTCCCACTAAGCTCAACTTGGGGCCTTCCCAGCTGGCACTAGTACTAAAGAACCCGCCTGCCAGTGCAGGAAACATAAGAGACTCGGGTGGTGGGGAAGGTCCCCTGGAGGAGGGCATAGCAACCCACTCCAGTATTCTTGCCTGGAGAATCCCATGAACAGAGGAGCCTGGCAGGTTACAGACCACAGGGTCACAAAGAGTCGGACACGACTGAAGCAACTTAGCACACACGCATGCTCAACTTGACTAATAAGGGTTTACCCTGCTGAAATCTAAATCTTAATGTTAAGCTGACACGGCCAGCCTCTGGTTGAAACTGCAACAACAAGCAGAAATGCAGCAAACCTAGGTCCTGCAGAATGAAGTTAGTTAGGTTTTTTCCTGATATCTAGGAACTAAGCCAGAGCCCAGCAGTAGACAATTCTCTGAAAACTGCATCATGAAAGACTACAACCATGAGCTTGCACTGCTCCAAATGTTCCACCTGTATTAGCCAAGATTACAGTGCTTATTTTTCATATACAATCAAGCATTTCCGGGGCAACGTGTATCTCCTCACCCTCTTTAACTCTGCGCTACAGGCTGAGAGATACAGTCTCAGTAAAGATGCAGACAGAGAGCAGATGACCTGCCCGAACCCTCATGGCAGCCTTAGAGAACAGGGACGAGTACAGGGCTTTTTATCCTACCAGCCCTGAGATAAGTGTCTATATGTTCTGTTCCTGTTCAGTGAAGAGAGCAGACAATAAGCATCCTAACAACACGTTTCCTAACCCATCCTCACTAACAAGACAGTCTACAAACAGTGCTTCCAGGCTTGAGAATGTGGTCTTCACATTTAGTCTAGAGCAGTCTTCATGGCGCGTCTCAGGTGGCTCAGTGGTAAATCTGTCTACCAATGCGGGAGACATGCGTTCGATCCCTGGGTTGGGAGGATCCCTTGGAGAAGAAAATGGGAACCCACTCCAGTATGCTTGCCTGGAAAATCCCATGCACAGAGGGGCCTGGTGGGCTACAGTCCATGGGGTCACGAGAGTTGGACACGACTCAGGAACTGAGCACGAGCATTCTTCAAAGGTATTTAAAAGGAAAACTCAGAAGAAAATATTTTTATATTTATTTTAAAACAGAATTACGCAACTTACCATAGTTTAACACAAAGGCACTGAAAACAATTTATAAATCCCATAAAATTACCTGTCGTGTTTGATCCTGGCTAAGAGAGGCTCCAGCCACCCCACTGTGCACTCACAGTGCGCGTCTAAAAAGGTGATCACTTGGCCTTTAGACACAGCAGCGCCTTTTAACCTAGCTCTGATCAATCCAGAACGCTGCTCCATTCGAATGACGTGAACGGGTACTTTTAATTTTTTCACGTAACTCTCTAGAGGTCTTTTTAAAAAGTCTGAAAAGGAATAAAACAAATAAGAAAATAACACGAAAAATCTGTGAGCTGGCATTGCCCAGGTGGAAAGCAACTTTGGATTGCAGTATTCATTCAACATGTATTTACTGGGCACTGTAGGTGAGGCTCCCTGACTCACAAACCCAGTTCACCCAGGAAGGCTTTTTATTTCCTGACAGAATGTGCCAGAACTGCCTCTTCTTTGTTACGCGAGGCATTAGGGGAGAGCCTCTGGGCTCAGGCTCAGTCAAAAGCATGTTACCACATTTCTTGAAGGAGCTTTCTGTCAGGCTCAATTCTTCTTTTTAAATCACGCTTAAGGATCAGGAACAGAAAGAAGGTGATTCAATAGAATTAAACCCAGATCTCAATAGAGAGAAGGAACGAATACACAATAGCTGTTAAGAGTTCAGAAAACTGTGTGGTTTCTTTAAAGACAGGAGCGAATTGTCTTACAGACAGTCGCAGTCTCTGACTATGCAGTTCTTCTTGCAGGAGGTGGGGAGTGAGGTCAAGCTAGAAGAGAATGCTGGGCTGTAGCTGCAAGACCAAACAGAAACCTTAACAGACCGTTTGGTCCAAGTAAAAGAGCTTTCAAGAGGGAAGGGCAACTAAAGAGAAAAAGAAAATCAGCAGCTATCCTGGAGAGTTCAGAGAGAGGCTGTGCCCTTAAGTCAAGGATTTCCTGCCTCCAGAGTACATAACTGACTTTAAAAGGCAGACAAGGGAGACTTCCCTGGTGGTCCAGTGGCTGAGACTTTGCACCCCAATGCAGGGGGTCTAGGTTCAATCCCTGGTCAGGGAACTAGATCCCACAAGCTGCGACTAAGGGCCCTGCATGCTGTAAGGAAGACTGAAGATCCCATGTGCAATGACTAAAACCTGGTGCAGCCAAATAAATAAATTAAAAAAGAAAAAAGCAGAAAAGTGTCCACTTCCTCAAGGCAAAGAGAAGTTGCAGATCAGGTTAGTTTCTGGTAGTTATGCCAGAGAAGCAATAGATGGTGGGCAAATGTCTTTCCCACTTGTCCCCATGTAAGAAGTACAAGGACAATCTCTCCAGGGAAGGAAAATCTTGACATGGAGCTACCAGGATGCCTATGACTACCTCTGTCCATGGGATCTCCATAAGGGTGGTTGGGTATATTAAGGGGATAAATTCTAAATGTGGGAACCCAAAGGGCTTCCTACATATTGGAGAGGGAAAGACAAATAGGAGTGAAATGGTTCTTGCTCCCTGGAAGTGGTAAGACCTGACTGATTCAATAATGGAATAATCAGGGCTATGAAAACAGTGAAAGAGAAAAAAGGCCTCTATGTCCACTACACCAGAACACCGATCCTTTCCATGTCTGCTAACACATTTTCTAAAATATCTGGGCTAAAAAGAGTATCTGAAAAATATGGGGAGAACTCCTACCTGATAACCATGATTTTATGAACCAGAAAGCTATAATTTGATTCTGAGTAAAAAGGTGAGGGTGATGCCAATCCCGATGAAAAGCACCATTTTACCCTTTTATGTCTGTTTAGTATAATGCCAGGCTCTTTACAGACTTTATTTCATTAATCCTCATAATGACCCTATGAGATGTTATTAAACCTATTTTAGACATGAAATTCTAAGGCTTAGAATATTAAATGAACTGATCAAGATGGCACAGTTTATTAAGGAGTAGATCCAACAGTCAAATCAGGTCTGCTGACTTCAAAGCCCATCTTTTCACCCACAGCAAGAAATCCTGAAAGGAAACAACCAAGGGAAAAATTCAGGACTGTGGAATTGCCCGACCTGATACACATTTAAACTGCTTTATGTTCAGAGTTTGATGAATCTCATGTGATGAGGTATGAGTTATATTCTAGTACCTTAGACCAGTCAAGTGCAACTGTATTACAACGCATCTCCCAGTAAGTCTTCCTTCCAGAATTAGTTTGAAGTGCATCTTAAGAATCAAAGCAATCTAATCCCTGAGTCCTGTTATCTTTGAAAGTTATGATACTATGTCTTGTCTATCATTAAAATGAAAAACGCATGGTCTGGTGGCTCAAAAAAGTTGCTATTCAACAACTTTTCTTGGCATTTTATTTAACATCTTTGTGGTTCTCATGCAATATGACTACAAACTAGGTGTCTTCCTAACAGCTGACAGAGAATTATGTGCTTAGGACTAGGTGGGGGATTCAGTTCAGTTCAGTTGCTCAGTCGTGTCCGACTCTTTGTGACCTCATGAATCGCAGCACGCCAGGCCTCCCTGTCCATCACCATCTCCCAGAGTTCATTCAGACTCACGTCCATCGAGTCGGTGATGCCATCCAGCCATCTCATCCTCTGTTGTCCCCTTTTCCTCCTGCCCCCAATCCCTCCCAGCATCAGAGTCTTTTCCAATGAGTCAACTCTTCGCATGAGGTGGCCAAAGTACTGGAGTTTCAGCTTTAGCATCATTTCTTCCAAAGAACATCCAGGGCTGATCTCCTTCAAAATGGACTGGTTGGATCTCCTTGCAGTCCAAGGGACTCTCAAGAGTCTTCTCCAACACTACAGTTCAAAAGCATCAATTCTTCGGCACTCAGCCTTCTTCACAGTCCAACTCTCACATCCATACATGACCACTGGAAAAACCATAGCCTTGACTAGACGGACCTTTGTTGGCAAAGTAACGTCTCTGCTTTTCAATATGCTATCTAGGTTGGTCATACCTTTTCTTCCAAGGAGTAAGTGTCTTTTAATTTCATGGCTGCAGTCACCATCTGCAGTGATTTGGGAGCCCCCAAAAATAAAGTCTGATACTGTTTCCACTGTTTCCCCATCTATTTCCCATGAGGTGATGGGATCAGATGCCATGATCTTCGTTTTCTGAATGTTGAGCTTTAAGCCAACTTTTTCACTCTCCTCTTTCACTTTCATCAAGAGGCTTTTGAGTTCCTCTTCACTTTCTGCCATAAGGGTGGTGTCATCTGCCTATCTGAGGTTATTGATATTTCTCCCGGCAATATTGATTCCAGCTTATGCTTCTTCCAGTCCAGCATTTCTCATGATGTACTCTGCATATAAGTTAAATAAGCAGGGTGACAATATACAGCCTTGACATACTCCTTTTCCTATTTGGAACCAGTCTGTTGTTTCATGTCCAATTCTAACTGTTGCTTCCTGACCTGCATACAGGTTTCTCAAGAGGCAGGTCAGGTGGTCTGGTATTCCCATCTCTTTCAGAATTTTCCAGTTTATTGTGATCCACACAGTCAAAGGCTTTGGCATAGTCAATAAAGCAGAAATAGATGTTTTTCTGGAACTCTCTTGCTGTTTCCCTGATCCAGCGGATGTTGGCAATTTGATCTCTGTTTCCTCTGCCTTTTCTAAAAGCAGCTTGAACATCTGGAAGTTCGTGGTTCACGTACTGCTGAAGCCTCGCTTGGAGAATTTTGAGCATTACTTTACTAGTGTGTGAGGGGGATTCAGTTCAGTTCAGTTCAGTCGCTAAGAACTACTTATTCAAAACTCATTTTATGAAAATGAAGCCATGGGGGTTAACTGATTATGATTAGAAGATACAACGTCATCTAAAAATAAGGGAGAATCTTATTTATTAGGTATCTTTACAGCTATTAGTCTATAAACGGATCCCAAGGCATCTCTACCTCAGGCAGTGTGAGGCTGGCAGAGTAAAGGTCAGGGAAAATTTCGCTGCTCCTGGCAACAACTGAGAAATCTTAGTTAGAACTCAAAAGAGCAAGGAATTTAGAGTGTAATATTAATAAACCTGACTCCTAATCCCTACTTAAATAAGAACCTATTTCCTTTTGTGTAAAATGAGAAAAACAATAGTCATGTCAGATTAAGAACACTGTATCAATTCTAAGCCTTAAGATACCCTTCTGAGATGACAACTGCATAACTTTGAACATGAACTAGGGATTCATCCAGATTCCGTCTTTATTACAGATCTGTAACAGTAAAGTTATGACAGACATGAAGCACATAGCAGTTAAGAGGTCAACCCCCAGGTTTATGGTTAAGTCTCATTTTGCTCTAACAATAAAATAGGGATAATTATAGCACCTACTTCATACTTAATAAATGGAGCTACTGATGTCTCAGCAGGTTAACTGTGAAATCCAGGACTCTGAGGCCATGAGCAGACTATGCATGCTACATAACCTAGTTAGGAACTCTATGCAGACAAGGAGGAAAACACAAGGATTAACTGACTGGGGATTACTCTTCCCTTCATTCACTGAATATATTCTGGACTGCTTACTATGTAACAGGCACTGTGGACACTGGGGAGAAAACAGTGAGCGAACAGTCCTTCCTGATGGAGTTATAGTGCCTGCCTGGGGGGGTGGGTGTAAACTGGTAAAGCTCCGGGGGGTGCTGTGGAGTACAGAGTGTTCTGAGAGGTGTTCAGTGGGACATGACCTGGTCTTGGGAGGTCAAGGAAGGCCTCTCTGAATGTAACTTGACTCTGATGAAACATCTGAGCTGAACTGTGGGGATAGGGTGGGCAGGGATTTACAAGATGAGACTGGAGATGCAGGCAAAGACCAGGTCATGCAGGCCTTAGAGGAAAGCTGTTTGCTTGTTTTTAACTGAAGTATAGTTGCAGGCCTCAGAGGAATGATTTTTTTTAAAAGTATAGTTGATTTACAATGTTTTCAGGGGTACAGCAATGTGATTCAGTTACATACAGGTTCTTTTTCATATTTTTTTCAATTGTAGATTATTATAGGATACCGATATAGTTCCCTGTGTTATATAGTAGGTCTTTGTTTTGAGGAAAGGTTTTCATCAGAGAAGTGACGTGGTCTGGTCTGCATGTTTAAAAGCTTCCTTCAGGGAGACAGTGTTTATGGGGAGACTAGTCTATTTCATCAGCCGGGTGAGAAATAACGGTGCCTTGGCTGGGCCTCATGAGTAGGAAGGGGCAAAGACTTAAGAGAGCTGGCTCTGGTTCCTGGGCCCATAGCTACCACCTAAACAAGAAGGTCAGACCATGCTCAGTCTGGGCAGCAGGACTGCAGCTGTGACCACAACAGCACAACGCCCAGTGGTTCCCAAGCATCAGAAGTGGTGATCAGAACACCCGAGGCTTTCCAGGCCAGAAGACGCAGAAGAACCAAGTTCTCTGTGAGAGCTGTGCAGTGACACTTCAGACCTGCTTAGTGACTAAGAGCCCGACGGAGCAGGGAGGCAGACACCTGCCCACACGTTTCCAATTACAGGTTCACACAGGCCATGGTGATTCAGGAGGGCCTACATGAGGGAGGAAAAAATAACTGGGATACGTGACTTTCTTTGCCACTTCATGCTGTGGACACATGCATCTTTCTGATTAGGCTACATCCCACAAAAACTTCCTATTTCACACAGCCTTCTCAGGCCTGCAACAAAATGATGGCGAAAACAGGGGGAAATATAAAAACAAATCACTTCATCTGAGGAAAAATATCTCTCCTTAAGGAACATTTAATTTCAAAAGTTTCAACTTATAAGTCAGTCACTCAGAGGACAGAAATGTTTTTATATATCGCTGCTAAACTAACTCTGGCTAATTTTCTAAAAGAGGGATTAATTAATTCCTAGCTAACAATTATTCAGGTGAAATTTATATGTCTACTGTCAATAGTAATTATTTAAGTGTGGTATTCTTAATTTATAACCGCTCTCATCCATTTTGACATTAATTAGAGTAGCTATTATTATTAAATGTTTTATGCAATTATAAACTATCTCCTTGATTAGATTAAGGAAGCAAGCTACAAAACCCTTGAGACAGCAAGGCTATAACTTATTTATTTTTACTTCTACAATCTGGCAAAGGAAGATGACTTAAATTGTTATCAATGTGCAAATTAATCCCAATAGTTAAGATAGGAAGTAATTAAATTTCATCATGCTTAAATGTATATGTTTAGTGTGGGCATAGGAAGGAGAAGGTATAATACTTGACTAAACTATCTTAGCATATGCAATGAGAGATTAGGCAAGAAAGGTGAAGAAAACAACAAAAAAAGGTTGAAAAGATAAGTCATGAAGTTTCAAGCTGCTTAAGCAGGGAAGAGCCATTTTCTGTAGTTCCCTTCAAATTTTTCTCATGTGAGTATAGGAATATTGGGGAAAGCACATGACACCAATGATCCTAAACAGCTGTGCTGTGAAAAACAAAAAAGCCCGTGAAAAATTCTGAGATTCATGGAAGAATGTCTGGGCCAGAGCCACTGCAGAGACTCATCATGAGATCAGAGACATACTGTACACCACTTTCCCACAAGGCCCTTCATCACCCTTTCGGGCACGCTTTTATGCACCACGCCTGACCTTGGGAATGGAGAAAATGGGAAGATCTAGGGAGAACCTGGAGAGCCTGGACTCGCCCAGTTGAGGCTCTGCTCTGCTGGCAGGGACGATTCCCACTGTCCATGCACTAAATCTCTCTTCATGGCTCTAAATCAGAGCCGGTCTTTCTCCACCGACTCCAGGCTCAGCTTCCCACAGAGAAAATCCTGACAAAATTGTGTTTTTTCCTCCCCCACTGTTATGCATAAATTTTTACAGTTATCTCTTTTTAAAACAAGATTAAGATGTGATACAACTAAATGCTAATTAAAGTAATATTTTAAGTTTCACAAGGCTGTAAACTGTTTGCATATGTGAATGAGTCCAAATGTCATAAATAACTTTTAGGATAAGTTAGAAGCTTGTATAAAATTATTAGGTTAAACTGATAGCAACTATCACTGATAGCAGCTAGTTTTATAAGCACTAATGACAAAACATGTAGATTATTGGCATTAAAATATAAAATTTACCTCTTTCACTGGCATCATCTACTAGAACAATTTCTTCTAGCATGTGTCTTGGTGAGCGATTAATGACGCTGTGGACAGTTCGCAGAAGTGTGCTCCAAGCCTCATTGTGGAAAACAATCACCACACTGGTTGTAGGAAGGTTATCTGGATACACCTTTGTTTTACACCTGGAAACAAAGCAAATGCCTTTGTAAAACTGTTAAGACAGCAAAATCCAGTAACCCAGACTAGGATGGCTGACAGAGGAATAAAGGCAGTTGGCTCTAGGGCTCTAGTGGTGCAACTCTCAGTAACTTCTCATTTATTTAGGTTTTGGTTAATGTTGCATTTAATAAAACAGTACCTAAAGTTATATATGCTTAGACTAAAACTATTTTAAAGATGTTAATCATGTTCTTAAAATCAGGCACCTCTCCTGATATGTCTTCTGTGGATTCATTTCAATGGAGAATGTACTAAGGCCATATCACTAATCCCAAAGTGAATGCGTCTCAAGAATCCCATTAGACAAAAAGTCAGAACTGCTACAGGCTAATAGTTGAATAATCTAAGCAAAAGATTCCCTGCCACAAAGGAAGTAAACTAATATTTACTGAGTATCTACTAAGCACCAGGCACTGAAGCTTCCTAATAGCTTTGTGAGATACTTGGCACCACAATTCACAAATGAGAAGCCAAGGACAGACCCAGGAAAGGAGTGGCAGGGCTGATTGTGAGTTTCACAATCTTGATGCTGCCATTCCACAACGCAATTTCAGCACACATCTTGTTCAGTATAGACTGTGTCTAGAAATGTAGTCATTGGAAAAGACCAAACACACCCAAAGTATCGGCACACAGAATGAATAAACTAGTTCTACATGGTCTCATCTTTCAGTCTTGTGAGCTAGATGAAACCACTAGAAACAGACTACCCGAGGGCAACAATAGCACTAAGTAACCAGACATCAAGCCATGTGTTCCAGGACATTCTAACATTGCTTAACTGAATCCTATTAAGTCATGAGTCTCCTTGTTTCACAAACTAATCCTACTTATTATTATGAGTGCTGGGAAACAGAATACAGCCATGGTGACTACAAAGCTAGCTTACAGAAACAACAGAAAGAACAAAACCCCCTGAGACTCAGAGGATGACTAGGTAAACCTGGCATGTACAAACAGTACTGCTAGCTGGGAAGCCAGCTGGGTGCACAACCGGGAACCAACAGGAAGATGACGGAAAACTCGGAGGTGCCGGCTCTGCAGAAGAGGAGTGGTAAGTCAGATTTATTACTAGGACGACAGGCTAAGGAATTAAATTCTGAAGTTGTATGGAAAGGAAGTAAAGCTACGCAACACTGGAAATAAAGAAGACTAAAATGGAAATCATTCACAGCAGGATGGAAGAATCAGAAAGCAGAGTGAGTATTAGAACCCAGAACAGATGACAAAAAGGATACCAATTTCCTAAATCAAACAACTGAATTTAATCATTCAGAGAAATACAAACTCACAAACATTCTCCCAGGACTTCCCTGGTGTTACAGTGGGTAAGAAGCTACCTGCCAACGCAGGGGACATGGGTCCCATCCCTGGTCTGCACAGATTCCACATGCTGCGGAGCAACGAAGCCCATGTGCCACAACCACTGAGCCCACGCTCTAGGGCCCGTGACCACAGCTACTGAGCCTGCGTGCTGCAGCTACTGAAGTCTGTGCGCCCAGAGCCTGTGCTCGGCAACAAGAGGGGCCACCGCAGTGAGAAGTCTGCACACTGCAATGAAGAGTAGCCCCGCTCGTCACCAACTAGAGAAAGCCCTCATGCAGCAGTGAAGACCCCATGCATAATAAGTAAGTAATAAGTACACAGTAAGGAAGTAATAAGACAATAAAATAACAAATAAATAAAAGGTATTTTAAAAACCCACACGATTTCATAAAAAAACAAAACAGAGAAAATATGGGAAAATCTTTATAAATGATCACAGACATGTAAACACACACACACATACTCCAGCATTCCAGCTAAGCTTCTCCCCTGAAGGGGCCACCTGTCCTTGTGGGGCTGGAGGGAAGGTAACCCTTTGAGAGAAGGAGACACCGAGCTAAGGATGAGCACAGGCTGTATTATGAAGCCATCTTCTTCTACTGTGTCCCAACTGAGCACATCCTTGGGGAAGAAAACTCGCAAGTGGAAGGCCATGTTGCTTTAAAAACAAACAAAACAGAAAGACCACACACAGACTTAACAACAGGGTGTGGGTTAGGAAGAGAGGGAAAAGAAGACTCTTAACTTTTTACTGAAATAAATAAACAAGTTGACAACTATAAGTATACAGTTCAATGAGTTTCTACAAAGTGAATGCATCAAGGAGTCAGCACCCAGAAGAAACAAGACCATTACCAACCCCACGGAGGCTCCCACTGCACCCGTTCCCAAGGTGACCACTCCTGTGGACCGCTAGCATTACAGATGAATTTTGTCTTCTTAACAACTTTATTTAAAAGGAATAATACAGAGCAGTGGTTTTCAGGGCTTCCCAGGTGGGCTAGTGGTAAAGAATACGCCTGCCAATGTAGGAGATGCAAGAGATGTGGGTCGGGGAGATTCCCTGGAGGAGGGCATGGCAACCCACTCCAGTATTCTTGCCTGGAGAATCTCATGGACAGAGGAGCCTGGGGGTAACAGTACATGGGGTTGCAAAGAGCTGGACATGACTGAAGTGACCTAGTACACACACAAGACATGGGAGCAACCTAAATGTCTATCAATAGATGAATGGATAAAGAATATATATAATGGAATATTATTCAGCCATAAAGAGAGTGAAATAATACCATGTGCACCAACATGGATGGACCCAGAGATTATCACTGAGTGCTAAGACGCTTCAGTCATGTCTGACTCTTTGCAACCCTATGTACTGTAGCCCACCTGGCTCCTCTGTCCACCAGATTCTCCAGGCAAGAATACTGGAGTGGGTTGCCATGCCTTCCTCCAGGGCCTCTTCCAACCCAGGGACAGAACCAGCTGTCTCTTGTCTCCTGCATTAGGAGGCAGGTCTTTACCACTAGTGCCACCTGGGGAGTCAAGAGATTATCATACTAAATAAAATAAGTCATAAAGAGAAAAACAAATACCATATGATATCATTTATAAGTGGAATCTAAAATATGATACAGATGAACATATCTACAAAATAAAAACAGACTCACAGATTCACAAAATAAACCAAACAAATACCAAGGAGGAAAGGGGGTGAGAGAGGGGTAATAAAAGTTTGAGATTAGCATATACAAACTACTATATATAAAACAAACAAGGTCCTACTGTATAGCACAGGGAACTATTTTCAATGCCGTCTAATAATCCATAATGAAAAAGAATATGTATTTATATAAAACTGAATCACTTTGCTATACAACTGAAACTAACATGACATTGTAAATTAACTATATGTCAATAAAATAAAATTTAAAATGGGTCTATTTCTGAGCTTTCTATCTTATCCCATTAATCCATACATCTATCTTTTTGCCAACATCATAACTTGATTACCGCAGCTTTATAGAAAGTCTTTGAATTGGGTAATGTATTTCCTCCAAATTTATTCATCATTTTCAAATTTATTTTAGTTATTCTATTTTTTTTTTGCATTTTCAAATAAAAATTTAAATCCCTTGCTCGGATTCTGATGGAATTTCACCAAACATCTACTGAGGAGAATTGGCATCTTTTTTTTGAGGGGCTACTATGCATCTGTTTTTAAAGAACATTTTTATTTTTAATTGGAGGATGAATGTTTTACAATATTGTGTTGCTTCCTGCCATACAACACTGTGAATCAGCTGTAAGTATACATATGTCCCCTCCCTCTTGAACCTCCCTCCTACCCCCACCCCATCCCACCTCTAGCCTGTCACAGAGCACTGGGTGAGCTTTCTGTGTTACACAGCAACTTCCCACTAGCTATTTTACATAGGGTAATGTATATGTTTCAGCGTTACTCTCTCAGTTTCATCCCACTCTCTTCTTCCCCTGCTGTGTCCACAAGTCTCTATGTCTGTGTCCTACGTGTCTATGTATGTGTCTATGTATTCCTGTCCTGCAAATTAGTTCATCAGTACAATTTTCCTATTTTCCATATATATATGCATTAATATATGATATTTTTCATGCTGACTTACTTCACTGTAACAGGCTGCAGGTTCATCTACCTCACTAGAACTAACTCAGATTTATTCCTTTTTATGCCTGAGTAATATTCCATTGTACATATATACCACACCTTTCATCCATTCATCTGTCAATGGACATCTATGCTTCCATGTCAGGACATTGCCTCCATATCCTGACTATTGTAAACAGTGCTTCAATGAATACTGGGGTACATGTGTCTTTTTGAATTATGATTTTCTCAGGGTATGTGCCAAGCAGTGGGACTGCTGGGCCACATGGTAATTTTATTCCTAGTGTTTTAAGGAACCCCTGTACTGGAGAACTGACGTCTTTTACGTTGAGTCTTCCAACACAGGTAGAAAATGAGGCTTTAGTTTCCTCTCTCTGCTGCATATTTCCCAAGACTGTACCTGTGTTTCAGGTCTAACTGTGGGAGACAGAAAGAGAAAAGCAATGGGAATCTACACATGCTCTGGAGACCAGAGTTCTTCTAGTCAGAGAGGATTTCCCTTCCTCAGACTGCCGCCCTGGCCGCTGCTCTCATGGCTGTGTGCCTTGACAATACTGCCTAGGGGCTGAGAGTAGAGGGAAGATAAGAAAAAAACGAGTTAAAAAAAGCGAACCTTAAGACACCCTCTTTCTGTATCTCAGACCAGAGAGGGCTACTTTTGGGGCTCTCTTTCTGTACCCACAGTGCACTTCTGAGTTTTGGACTAGTAGAATTTTGAGAATAAGCAGAAAGCAGGCATCCTTTGCTTGCTTCTGACCTTAGCAGGGAGGAGTCCAGTCTTGTTCCATAAAGTGTGATGTGACATTAGAAGCACAATGCATAAAAGAAACAACTGATAAATATGATTTCATTAAAATTAAATTTTTCTGTGCCAATGAGCACATTCTGTACCTAAAGGTATCATTAAGCCATTAAGGAAATGGAAAACACAAGCCACAAACTAAGAAAATATTTTGAAATCACATGTCTGATATTTATAATTTGTCCAGAACATATAGAGTTCTTGCAACTCAGCAACAGGAAATCAAATAATCTAACTTACAATGGGCAACATATTTGAAAAGACATTTCATTAAAGATATAAAAATGGCTGATAAGTACATAAAAAGATCCTCAATATCATTAGAGAAACCCCAATTAAAATCACAGTGAGGTACCACTTCACACCCTGTAAAATGACTATAGTAGAAAAGACAATAAAAAAGCAGCACTGGTAAGGATGTGGAGAAACTAGAACCCTCATACACTGCTGATGGAAGTGTAAATGGTGCAGCTGCTCTGGAAAATAGCTTGCCAATTTCTTAAATAGTTAAAGAGTATTATAAGACTCTGCAATTGGGAATTTGCCCAAGAAAAACAAAAACATATATCCACACAAACTCCTGTATACAAATGTTCTTAGTAACATTACTCATAATAGCTAAAAAAGGGGAACAATTCAAATGTTCATCAACTGGTGCCAGCAGTAACATCCACACAGCTGAGTAACACTGGGCAATAAAAAGGAACAAAGGAGACAGGCCACAATTGGGAGAATCCCAGAAACACTATCCTCAGTCAAAGGACTCAGACACAAAGACTTCACATTATGTGATTCCATTTAAATGAAACGGCCAGATGAGGCAAGTCTACATAAATAGAGCACATCAGTGATAACTTTAACCTGGGGCTGAGAGTGGGAATGGAGAGTGACTACAGACGCACACCAGAGACTTTTTTTGGGTGAATAAAAATTTTCCAAATGAGTGCAATTGTGTGCTCATTTCACATGCTAGCAAGGTAATGCTCAAAATCCTTCAAGATAGGTTTCAACAGTAAGTAAATCTAGAACTTCCAGATGTACAAGCTGGATTTAGAAAAGCCAGAGGAACCAGAGCTCAAACTGCCAACATCCCCTGGATCATAAAAAAGGCACGGGAATTCCAGAAAAGCATCTACTTCTGCTTCACGACTATGCTATAGCCTTTGTGTGGATCACAACAAACTGGAGAATTCTTAAAGAGACAGGAATACCGGACCACCTTACCTGCCTCCTGAGAAAACTGTACATAGGTCAGGAAGCAACAGTTAGAACTGGACATGGAACAACAGACTGGTTCCAAATTGGGAAAGGAGTACGTCAAGGCTGTATGTTGTCACTCTGCTTATTTAACTTATATGCAGAGTACATGATGAGAAATGCTGGCTGGAGGAAGCTCAAACTGGAATCAAGGTTGTCAGGAGAAACAGCAATAACCTCAGATATGCAGATGACACCACCCTAATAAAAGAAAACGAAGAGGAACTAAAGAGCCTCTTGATGAAGGTGAAAGAGGAGAGTGAAAAAGCTGGCTTAAAACTCAACATTCAAAACACTAAGATCATGGCATCTGGTCCCATCACTTCATGGCAAATAGATGGGGAAACAATGGAAACAGTGGCAGACTATTTTCTTGGGCTCCAAAATTACTGTGGATGGTGACTGTAGCCACGAAATTAAAAGAGCTTGCTCCGTGGAAGAAAGGCTATGACAAACCTAGACAGTGTATTATTAAAAAGCAGTGACATCACTTTGCCAACAATGATCTGTATAGTCAAACCTATGGCTTTTCCAGTAGTCATGTATGGATGTGAGACCTGGCCCACAAAGAAGGCTGAGTGCCACAGAACTGATACCTTCAAACTGTGATGCTGGAGAAGATTCTTTAGAGTCCCTTGGACAGCAAGGAGATCAAACTAGTCAATCCTAAAGGAAATCAGTCCTGAATATTCATTGGAAGAACTGATGCTGAAGGTGAAGTTCCAATACTTTGGCCATCTGATGCGAAGAGTTGACTCATTGGAGAAGACCCTGATGCTGGGAAAGATTGAAGGCAGGAGGAGAAGGGGGTGGCAGAGAATGAGATGGCTGGATGGTATCATGGACTCAATGGACATGAGTTTAAGCAAACCCAGGAGATAGGGAAGGACAGGGAAACCAGGTGTGCAGCAGTTCATGGGGTCACAAAGAGTTGGCCATGACTGAGCAACTGAACAACAAACTTTCTAAGAGTGGTGATACCAGCATAACTCTGCAAGTTTACTACAGTTATTAATAAATACTTAAAATCACTGCATCATACACTTTAAATGGGTATATTTTCTGGTTCCAGGAAAGATGGAGTAAGTGCATGCCACTCTGTTACTCCCAGTGGGTGGAGCCATAACTCCTGGGCAGAATGCATGGAGCAGCTGTTTGACGGGACACTGAAATGTGAATGGTAGCAGGTCAACTGGGAAAGGAGATGGTAATTCGAAGTTCCAACCAACCACTGGTGAGTTTTCCATTTTTTTCCTTCTGGTATTAGCCAGGCTGCACTCAAAGGCAACTCCAGAACTGCAAGTGTGCACTAGAATCACAAAGAAAGAGCCCTAAGAGAAGCTCTTTCTGGTCTGAGAGTTACCCCATCTGTAAACTGGGCATACTACCCACCAGGGTAGTAATGTGTACAGCCCCTGAAACATAATAAACACTCAATAAGTGGTATTATTGTTAGTTCTTAACCATCTGAGACTAATTATATAGGATGGAATTGCCAAATTAGATGCCTTGAAATTGTATTTATCTTCTTCCCTAAGATTACACATTACAAGGGTTTTCTTTGACTGTTATTTCTATTGAATTCTTCTTGACACTGGAACAATGTTCTCCTTTGCTACAGTTGCCTTCAAAAACGTGTCCTTGGAGATCCTATAAGGTGGTAAAGGTTCTGCTGCAAGGTGACCTGACACTCCAGCTATACAAGGAGTTAAGCCTACAGCTCAGACAACCAAGGCTTTTCTGGATTCAGATAAGAGGGCGAAAAGGCTGCTCTCTAAGGGCTGCCCCACACTACTCCTCTTCCACCTCTGGGGAACTGGTCTGAAAAGCACCTGTTGGCCAGCTTTGTCCAGCTCAATGGAGGGGTACTTAACTATCAATCTGACAGTTCTCATTTAACAGTGCATTGTGAATACACTTCAGAAGCCAGACAGTGAGGAGTGAAAAAGAGTGAAGATGGAAAAGCATGCTTCGAGTTGTCTTTTCCTGAGAATTGCACTGGGATGGAGAGCTCATTCTCTGGACAGAGGCCTTCTCTGCATCCTAGACCAGCGAGTATTCAAAGCACTAGAGTCTTCCAACAACCTCTGTTAGTGTCCTGACTGTACAGATAAGGAACCTGAGGTATGGAAAGGTCAAGGAACTTGTCCAAAGCCACAAAGCCAGTAAACATCAGACACAGACTCTGACGGTATCAAGGTATTTATGAGAAATTCATCTAGATATAATTAAAAAAGTGAGCAAAACTAACAGTGTAGATTAAGGAGTTCCTAGAATGCGCACAGGAGCAGTTCCAGAGGAATAGACTGGAGGGCACGGCGACACCGCAAAATTTGAGATTACAACTAGAAATGTCCTAACAGTGAAAAATAACAAGACTGTTTGGATCCAAAGGACACTATATACACTGAGCACGCAGATAAATTTACATCTTGACAGACTACAATGGGCCCAGATCTCACCATTAAAGGAATAAAAATAAAACGTGCAGCTTCCAAACCAAGAGACAGAAAAACATGAATACTAAAAATTTTACCAGTTGAAAATGTAGCAATTAGTATTGCAGGAAAGAAAAAAACAAAGATGGTAAACAAAATATGATTTATTAGATAGAACTTTTTATAAAGCTGTCATTTCTGTAAGTCAAAAATGAATGATTATCAATTTTATTTGGTTCAGCCTTAAAGAAGTCTAAATATATCAACAGTCACAATAAATGCACATGCCTCAAACTCAACAATTAAAAACAAAGATTATTAGAGTGATTTAAAAATACAAAATTCAGCCATTTAATAGAGGTACACCTAAAACAAAAATCATACAGATGGCTATAAATAAAAAAGGAAAAAAAGAAAAAAGACGCATCAGGAAAATATTAAACTAAAAGTGACATAACAATATCAAAATCAGGAGGAAGAAAGTCAATAAAGATACAGTGAACACTGAGTTTAAAAAATACATGTGCATACGCACACACACATACACACAGTAAATTGTCTTAAATGCATCCAATGCAGCAACCTTGAAAAATAAACTAATAGAATGATACAGAAAGAAAAAAGTGAAGTCACTCAGTTGTGTCCGACTCTTTGCGACCCCATGGACTGTAGCCTACCATGCTTCTCTGTCCATGAGATTTTCCAGGCAAGAGTACTGGAGTGGTTTGCCATTTCCTTCTCCAGAGGATGTTCCCAACCCAGGGATTGAACCTGGTTCTCCTGCATTGGAGGCAGACGCTTTACCAACTGAACCACCAGGGAAACTGTCAAATCCAAAATCACAGTGGAAGTTTTTAATACAACTAAAAAAAATTGCACTTCCTAGATCACAAAGGAGGTTTCAACACAGAAGGCAAAAGGAAATGTACACAGAAAAAATTTAATGCACTTCTAAGTCATCCTGGGTTAAACAGAATTCAAATGGAAACTACAAACTACTTATAAATGAATAAGGATGAAAGAGCTGGCCACAAATGAAGCAACTTAGCAAGCATACACTACACATAAAACTAGCAGGATGCACTGACTTGATTCAAAGATGTAAATTTAGTGTTTGATGAATTTATTACAAAACAAAAATGCTTTAAATTAACAGGTTAAGCATTTAAATTAAAGAAGTGAAAAAAACAGATTAAACACAAACTAGAAGAAAAGATAGATCGAGAACAAATTTTTTAAAACTGGATAAGCAAAAAAGGAAAAACTACTCCTCCTTTAAAACTTAAAAATTTCAAACCGCTAACAAGACTACCTAAGGAAAAAAAAGAGAAAAACAATATTAAAAATGAGAATAGATACATAATTACAGATCTAGTAAAAATGTTTTAAAATCATGAGGTACCTAAGATATTGCTATGAACAAAACAGAAAAACCAAGCTTTCCAGTTCATCATGAATTACCCAAATTCTAATTGTGATTTGGCTAACTAAAGATCATAATCTGTAAACCTTTCCACTGTGTTCTCTGGAATTCATGGTTACTGTCATTGGCAAAATTCCTTACAGTCAAAATCTTTTCATTGAATATTCCTGCCATATCGTACACTAATTAAAATATCCCCCAAGAATACTGTTTCCTGAGTGTTCTTTCAAGGGAAGGCTGGCCTTTTTCAACATCACTGTATCACTGAGGCTGGAGGTGGGGGTAAATATCTCCCTTGTTCCTCACTGCTGTTTCAAGAGTATGTTTTTCCCTCCTCCTGAGGAAGTTTCAGGTCCTTTAAAGACACTGCTACCAGAAGCTGCCAACCCACCCTCATTCAGTCATCTGTCACGTTCCCGACCAACTCTGTCACTAGTCTCGTCATCGTATCTCTCGATCATTCTAGTTTCCACAAAGTCGATTTTTCAATAGTTGGCCTCTCAGATCTGTGCTCTGCTCTGCTCTCCTCCACCATGTCTCATCCACTTATGTTCATGCTATTCCCTTAAATCACATCATTGCTGATACTCTCCATTTTAAGCATCCCAATCTCTGGTCACCATTACTCTTCCACCTCCCAGCCCTCCTCCCTTCCCCTGACATCCAGGTTTATTCCAACTCAGTTACTCCAATAATCCCAGATCTTTATCGTCCTTCATTGGGATCTCCAATCCAGACCCTTCCGTCCTCTCACTCGCCGTTACCCTCTTCATGTTCTCCTTTATTACAATCATCACCTTGTATCTCTCCCTAGTCTATCTCACTAGCTTGGCATTATCCCAATCCTCGCTAAATCCAACTTTCTGCTGATTTTGCACCTTGTGCTGGGGCAGCTGAATTAATACAGAAAACATATGAGCATGGTGACTGGTCTCATTTTCAGTTTACAAACACAAACCTCAAGTAGGCTCCTGGCACTAGCCAGTATTCCCACTATAGTTCCTAGTTAACCCCTTTAGGAGAAGGCAATGGCATCCCACTCCAGTACTCTTGCCTGGAGAATCCCTTGGACGGAGGAGCCTGGAGGGCTGCAGTCCATGGGTCGCTAAGGGTCGGACACGACTGAGCAACTTCACTTTCACTTTTCACTTTCATGCATTGGAGAGGGAAATGGCAACCCACTCCAGTGTTCTTGCCTGGAGAATCCCAGGGATGGGGTAGCCTGGTGGGCTGCCGTCTATGGGGTCGCACAGAGTCGGACACAACTGAAGTGACTTAGCATAGCATAGCCTAGCATAACCCCTTCAAACTGCTCATCTCCACAGAGTCCCAATACCTTTCCCACCCTCCTCACACATAGGTGTAACCCCTGTTTCTAATTTCACTGAAAATGCCATCAGATGAGGATTTCCATACCTTCATCAACACATTGGCCATCCTGTAGGTTTCTGTGATCATAAACATTGAGCCTCTTCACTGGTATACTGGGAAAGTCTGAATTATCCCTGTTCCTGTCTGAAACCAATTACATTCCTTCTCATCTACTCAAGTTCAGTGCTCTTGCCATAACTCTCCCGAACTTCCCTCAATGGGATCATTTCTATCAATACAGAAACATGTTGTACTATATGCCCTTAACTGCATGATCCCCCCAGCTTACTGCCCCAATTCTCTTTTTCCAACTACTACATATCAAAAGGGCTGCTGTGCTTGCTGTCTCCACTGCTTCCCCTCCCACTGAGCTTCTCCCACTCTTTTCTTATGTTGATTTTACGTGAAGCATAACAGAGTGTAAAAAAAAACCAACATAAATTTAGAGCGAATGAGTTAGCACACAGCAAATGCTCATGTAATCATGACTCAGATGAAGAAACAGGAACACGGTGGGCACCTCCCAAGTCCCTCTTGCTCCTGATAGCTTTTCTTTCCTCTCAAAAGCACTCTTTAGTTTCTCAGAATATTTTTTCCAGATACAGTAGATGCCTCTAGGTAAAGGCAGCCTCCAAACTCTAAGCTCATTTCTCTGGGTTCCATCTTCTCTCAGATTTTGGCTCTGAAATTCTCCACTACCTTCTCATCTCTGCCTTGTTTTAACCTTGGGACATTTTCAAGCAGATGCTTTTCATGTATTTTTTCCCAGCTTTCTATACGTTCAGCTGGAGAGCTTGGTCCAGACCACCAGCCACTACAGAAATTGAAAGTCTCCCCATTCTTTTAAATCATGATTTCATTCCTATTACTTCGAAGGAACAATTCTGTCCAATAACCTCCATACACTGAAATCCATTGGTCAATTTGGATGTCTCATCTTACTTCACCTCTCAGCAGATTTAACATAGTTGGTCAGCTCCTCCTTGAGACATTATTTCACCTCCCCGCAGCCTCTTGCTAGACCCTCCTTCTTTTCTTAATCTTTGCCGGCTGGAACCCTAACCTCTTTTTCACCTCATCCACTCCTGGTGGATAACGGCTGGATATCTCAGCCAGTACTGTGTCTTTACCTCTCCTGTTCCTTTAGCGACTCCAGCTGCAACCTCTCCCCTGAACGCCAGGATGTTATAAATATGTGCTAACAATTCTTGATTTCTATCCCCATATTTCTACTCTCCTCTTCTTTCCATCTTGGCAAGAAAGTATCACTATATGAAAACTATGACTATAATTCAGATAGCTCATCAGATCTGTTTTTTTTTTCTTTTGCTCCACACCCAATGTGTCAGCATTGATAGCTTCCGTCTTAAATATACAATCAGAATTTGAAAAGTTCTTCACCTTGACCATGCCTCTATTAATCTTACTCATGACACTCCTATACTCTGCACAAATATCTCATCCACTGGAGCTGGAAAAACATAAACTGGTGAAACCACAGTGGAAGCAATTTTTTAAAAAACCCTATGAAGTTTAAAGTGCATTCCTCTCAGCACAATTATTTCGCATCTCTGTGAAACTGACCATAATCCATGGTAACAAATACATTTTACAGTAATCCAGAACATGTATTACTGAAACAATGATTAATGAAAAATAAACTTATTACATGAAACATACTCTGATATCTTCTATTTCACTAATTAAAACGCTAACAGGTACTCACATTGTGTATGAAATACCATAAAAAAAAAAAACAACAAACTTAAGGCCTAAGGTTTTCTAAATTGATCTCATATCTAATATATCTCATATATTAATAGCCGAAGGGTCATGACCTGCAATTTAGGTTTTTTTATTTGTTTTAATTTGCTTTATTTTTCGGCTGTATCACCCAGCATGTGGGATCACAGCTCCCCACCCAGGGATCAAACCTGTGCCCCTCCACTGGAAGCGCCGAGTCTTAGCCACTGGACCACCAGAGAAGCCCCATAGCCTACATTCGGAGAGCACTGTTTCAGGGAAAACTTCTACATCTGTACAAGAGGTGTAACGACACGTTGGCTTAAAAAGGATAGGTACAGATACTTTGTGACTTTAAAGTAAAAGCGCAATCAGTTAACTGTGATGCATATTCACACAATGGACTGCTACAAAGCAGTTAAAATGAATAACCTAGAACTACATGCAATGACACGGCCAAACTTCAAAATCAAAGCTTAAACAAAAACAATTTTAAAGTTGTAGAAGAATATGTACATATGCTGTACTAGCATTTGCTAAAACTATGAAACTGTACTATGTATTATCCAGGCAGGTAGACAGGAAGACATGCAGTAACGATAAATGCAAAAAATCAGACCTATAGTTAGGGAGGAATGGAATATAACTGGGGAGGGTACACAAATGGTTTCAACTGTAGCAGTAAAGCTTTACTGCTAAAAACAAAATATGAAGAGAATATGGCAACTTATTGAAATTCAATAAAGTTAGGGGTTGGTACGAAGCTTTGTTATCTCCTACAGCTTTCTGAATGTTTAGACCATTTCATTCAAAAAGATTAATACTTAAGAGACCACCAGTAAAAATGGAAAATGCAAAAGAAAAAAACTTCAAGTATTTTAAAACATATTTTTTTTAACTATATCATGTATGCCTTAGGGCAACAGATAAACAATCAGGGAGCTCACTAGACTTGTAAAACAAAAAAATTTACATTTCATGAAGCAGGTGGAAAACCACCCTCTAAGAGGATATACAGATACAAAGAGTAAGATTTGGGACTTCACTCGTAGCCCAGTGGTTAAGAATATGCCTCCCAAAGTCGGGGATGCAGGTTCAGTCCCTGCTTAGGGAACTAAGATCCCACATGCTGAGGGGCAACTAAGCCCACACGCTCTAGAGCCCACGCACCCCAACCAGAAAAGCCCACTCACTGCAGTGAAGACTCAGCACCGCCAAAACAACAACAAAGAGTAATAATTACATTACAATACTGTTCACAAAATCTTACTTAACTCAAAATATCCATCAGCCTTGGAACTACTATTTACAGAATTATAACAAAGTTACTGCAAACACGTGGAAGAATACAAAACGGTAGGTCTTAAAAACTGTAAGCAGAGCAATTTTCAGAAGTTCATCAAAATCATCTAAAAGAACCTTATCCGAAATGAGAAAACAGAATTCTGCAGATTTTGATCTGTTTCCAGAATTTTATCTAATATTAGGAGGAACAGTTAACAAAATGAGGGGGAAAAAAAAAAACTTTCAGTAATTAGGTCGAGAAAGAAGGGAATCAGAAGTCAGAAGACCTAGATTCGAGCCTGATTCAATTGTCCTGGGCTACAGCAATCTCTCTGAGGCACTTACCAGCAGCCTGCCACATGGGACTAATAATTTTTTAAACCAAATTAAAATTACTTAAAAAACTAGAAAGATGAAAAAGCTATTGTTATACTAAACATCTCAGAAATATTTCCATGAATAAACAAGTAAATTGCAGGGATTTATGTCTATATTTTTAAGAAGTCAGAAAACAATGGCAAGCAGTTAGTAATTAAGAATTTAACAAATAAAAGAAATTCAAAAGAATAGCTGAAAGACAGCCTAAGAGTTCTCCCTGGAAGTAGAACAGAAAGATGAGAAAAGATAAAAATAAAAGGGACTAAGAGAATCAATGCAAGCAGTCCAAAGCCTGGCTAATAGGAGTTTCAATGAGAGAACACAGACTGATGGGACGTATCATTTGCATGCTTAGTAGCTTCTAACTCTTTAAGACCCTTTGGACTACAGCCCTCCAGGCTCCTCTGTTCATGGGATTCTCGAGGCAAGAATACTGGAATGGGTTGCCACTTCCTACTCCAGGGGATCTTCCCAACCCAGGGACTGAACCGGCATCTCCCAAGTCTCCTGCATTGGCAGGAGGATTCTTTACCACTGAGCCACCTGGAAAGCCCAATGAGACATATAATAGACCTGCCTAATAAGCCACAACTCACTTGACTTCAAGGATATTGGCACAAAACACCTTTAACTTATCAATCTACAGGGAAGAGAGGAACAATCAATGGTACCAGTGATGCAATTAGCAAAATGCAGGCTCAGGAAGAACCTAAGACACTGTGAAAGTGAATGAGTCACTCAGTCGTGTCCAACTCTTTGCGATCCTATGGACTATACAGTCCATGGAATTCTCTAAGCCAGAATACTGGAGTGGGTAACCTGTCCCTTCTCCAGGGGGATCTTCCCAACCCAGGGATTGAACCCAGGTCTTCTGCATTACAGGCTGATTCTTTACCAGCTGAGCCACAAGGGAAGCCCATAAGACACTTTACCTGGTCTTCAAATAATAAACCATGAGGGTAAAAAAGAAGAGGGAACCTACAGACTGAGAAAAACTTGAGAGAGATACCTACCAGTTGCAATCCTGATACAAACACTATTAAAAAGGGAAATATATGACATAACTAGGAAATGTAAATACTAACTGGGTATTTTAGGTTACCAAGGAATCACTCACTATTAATATATTTTGAGGTATGAAAAATGATACCATGATTTCTCTTTTTTCTCCCTGATTCTATGAGTCCCATCTTTCAGAGATAAATACTGTAATATTTACAAATGGTATGTCTTTGTCTGGGGCTGGGGAATCTGCTTCTCATCTCACTCACCTGATTGATCTCCCAAACCCACAAACCGTGTGGGCTTCTCCAAAGCACCACTCCTCTCATGTCAGCTGGCTGACCCCAGAGTCACTGATCCAAGTGAGAATAAAAGACCAAACTGGAAACCACAGTGTATTTTATAACCTCCCCTTCATGGATCACAGCTTTTTTTGTGGTAAAAGGGCTTGCATAACTCAGTGAAGCTATGAGCCATGCCTTGCAGGGCCACCCAAGACGGATAGGTCACAGTGAATACTTCTAACAAAATGTGGTCCACTGGAGGAGGAAATGGCAACCCAATCCAATACTCTTGCTGCAAGAATTCCATGAACAGTATGAACAGGCAGAAAGATATGACACTGGAAGATGACACTCCATCACTTGTACTGTGTCCTGCTGGTCATACAGACAAACCCTGGCACAACAGAGAAAGAGACATCCAGAGAGGAAATACCAGGAGATGGAGACTGTTGCGGGACATCTTAGAGGATATAAATGAGGCTACACAACAGAACTTTCAGAAATTATTGAAGCAAGGTGATGAATACATTAGGGTTCACATTATTTTCTCTATTTTGTATATATTTGAAAATTTCCATAATAAAAAGCTTTTCAGAATGTTTTTAAACAAAGAATAAAAGCACACAGATGGAATAAGAAGGTTTAAGGGAAAAAAAGGCTCTTCAGCTGTAGCAGTGCTGTGCCACTTCCACCTGGAAGCAGCCTCGTCCCACAGAGACCCAGTGGTTGCCAAAAAGACTGTTTTAGCAGCTGGACTAGCAATCCAGCACAAAGCAAGAGTTTTTCAAGTCTGAGAGTTCTCATTAAGCCCCAAATCTGGTGTACAAGCATTAAGTATCACATCACTGAAACACTGATCTCATCATCATAAAGTTGTTCACTCTGCAAAAACTAGCGCTTATAATACAATTTAAAACTACTCATTAATAAAAGTATCTTCAAGAACCACATAAAAGACTTTTAAAAAACACTTAATGAAATGTATTGATAGCGGTGATGTATTTAGGGGACTTATCAAAGTACAAAAATAACTCTCCTATAAACAGTAATAGTTAAGGTTCTTTTAAACATCACTGAATCTGAGACTTCCCTGAGAAACCTAGCTTGCTTCAATAACTGTTAAATTATTCAGAAAGTACAGTTTGTGAAAATCTAAGTTTATAATGACGCTTCTTTTGATTGATGTCCACCTAACCCGTTTGCTAGATGAACAGATACTCTCCAGACCCTTAGTTTTTATAGGCACAGTATCCAACGGTTTCCTTATTCTGACTTCATTCAAACCTGTGCCATTAAATGATAAACCATGACTGCCTTCTGTGAACAATTTTTTAAAAAATTTTCCCTGGAGTATCTTTTCATGTGTTTGTTAGCCATCTGTATGTCTTCTTTGGAGAAATGTTTGTTTAGGTCTTTTTCCCACTTTTTGATTGGGTTGTTTTTCAAATGGTATTGACTTGTCTGAGCAGTCTGTATACTTTGGAAATTAATCCTTTGTCAGTTGTTTCATTTGCTATTATTTTCTCCCATTCTGAGGGTTGTCTTTTCACCTTGTTATAGTTTGCTCTGCTGTGCAAAAGCTTTTAAATTTAATTAGGTTCCACTAGTTTATTTTTGTTTTTATTCCTATTACTCTATGAGGTGGGTCATAGAGGATCCTGCTGTGATTTATATCACAGAGTGTTCTGTTTTCCTCTTAAGAGTTTTACAGTTTCTGGTCTTACATTTAGGTCCTTAATCCATTTTGAGTTTATCTTTGTGTATGGTGTTAGAAAGTTCTCTAATTTCGTTCTTTTACATATAGCTGTCCAGTTTTCCCAGCACCACTTACTGAAGAGGCAATCTTTGTCCCACTGTAATATTCTTGCCTCCTTCTGTCTAATATCCTTGACTCCTTGCCTCCAAAAATATGGTACCCATAGGCATGTAGGTTTATCTCTGGGCTATCTTGTTCCATTGGTCTGTATTTCTATTTTTGTGCCAGTACCATACTGTCTTGATGACTGTAGCTTTGTGGTATAGTCTGAAGTCAGGAAGGTTGATTTCTCCAGCTCCATTCTTCTTTCTCAAGATTGCTTTGGCTATTTGAGGTCTTCTGTGTTTCATTATGAATTGTGAAATTTTTTGTTCCAGTTCTGTGAAAAATGCCATTGGTAATTTGATAGGGATCACACTGAATGTGTAGATTGCATTTGGCAGTACAGTTATTTTCACAATATTGACTCCCTGGAGTTAACGAGTTTTTTTCTTCTTCTTGTGATAGTTTTCTGTGTAATTATTACTAATTTTCCATTGCCTTCTCCAGCAGACCATGTTTTGTCAGAACTCTCCACCATGACCCAACTGTCTTGGGTGGCCCTGTACTGCATGGTTCATAGTTTCACTGAGTTACTCAAGGCTGTGATCCATGTGATCATTTTGGTTAGTTTTCTGTGACTGTTGTTTTCATTCTGGAGGCCATGGGATTGCATTCTTGCTTTTCCTGTCTGTTCTCTGATGGATGAGGATAAGAGGCTTGTGCAAGCTTCTTGATGGGAGGGACTGGCTGTTGGGAAAACACGTCTTGCTCTGGTGGGCAGGGTCATGCTCAGTAAATCTTCAGTCCAATTTTCTGCTGGATGGGGCTGTGCTCCCTCCCTGTACTTTGGCCTGAGGTGGACCAGTCCTGGAGTCTGCAGTGTCCATGACAGAGATAGAGGCTCTGTGATAGGGCTAATGGCAAGAGGACTTATGTCAACAGGCCATGCCTCCCAGGACTGCTGCTGCCAGTACCCCTGACCAGAAGGCAGGCCACTGTTGGTTCATGCCTCTGCAGGAGACAAAACATGGTCCACTGGAGAAGAGAATGACAAACCATTTCAGTATTCTTGCCTTGAGAACCCCATCAACAGTATGAAAAAAAGGTAAAAAGATGTGGAACTGGAAGCTGGGCACTGTCCCTGCAGGTCAGTAGGTATCCAATACTCTACTGGGAAGAGCAGAGAAATAGCTCCAGAAAGAGTGAAGAGGCTGAGCCAAAGTGCAAATAATGCCCAGGTGTGGATGTATGTGGTGGTGAAAGTAAAGTCTGATGCTGTAAAGAACAATACAGCACAGGAACTTGGAATGTTAGGTCCGTGAATCAAGGTAAATTGGATGTGTTCAAACAGGAGATGGCAAGAGTGAACACTGACATTTAAGAATCAGTGAATTAAAATGGATGGGAATGGGCAAATTTAATTCAGATGACCATTGTATCTACTAGTGTGGGCAACAATCCCTTAGAAGAAATGGAGTAGCCTTCCCAGTCAACAGGAGTTCAAACTGCAGTACTTGGGTGCAATCTCAAAAACAAAAGAATGATCTTGGTTCATTTGCAACGTAAACCATTCAACATCACAATAATCCAAGTCTATACCTCAATCACTAGTGCCAAAAAAGCTGAAGTCAAACAGTTCTATGAAACAACAGCAAGTCCTTCTAGAACTAACAGCAAAAAGAGATATCCTTTTCATTATAGGGGACTGAAATGCAAAAGTAGGAAGTCAAGAGATACCTGGAGTAACAAGGAAGTCTGGAGTACAAATGAAGAAGGGCAAAGGCTAACAGAGTTGTGCCAAGAGAATTCACTGCTCATAGCAAACACCCTCTTCTGGCAACACCAGAGACGACTCTACACATGGACATCACCAGATGGTCAATACTGAAATCAGAATGACTGTATTTTTTGCAGCCAATAATGGAGAAGCTCTACACAGTCAGCAAAAACAAGACCTGGAGCTGACTGCAGCTCAGATCATAAGCTCCTTATTGCAAAATTCAGACTTCAATTGAAGAAAGTAGGGAAAACCACTAGGCCATTCAGGTATGACCTAAATCAAATCTCTTATGATTATACAGTGGAAGTGACAAACAGATGCAAGGGATTAGATCTGATAGACAAGAGTGCCTGAGGAACTATGGATGGAGGTTTGAAACACCGTACAAGAGGTGGTGACCAAAATCATCCCCCAGGAAAAAAAAATTGCAAGAAAGCAAAATGTAAGACAGCCTCCTGTCTTAGGAGGCCTTTCCAACAACTGAGAAAAGAAGAGAAGTGAAAAGCAAAGGAGAAAGTTAATGGATATACCCAACTGAATGCAGCGTTCCAAAGAATAACAAGGAGAAATAAGTCAACCTTCTTAAGTGAACAATGCAAAGAAATAAAACAATAAAATAGGAAAGACTATACATCTCTTCAAGAAAATCAGAGATACCAAGAGAACATTTCATGCAAAAATGGGCAAAACAAAGGACAGGAATAGGGCCTAACAGAGGCAGAAGAGATTAAGAAGAGGTGGCAAGAATACACAGCAGACTGGTACAAAAGAGGGTTTAATGTTCTGGATAATCACGATGATGTGGAGACTCACCTACAGACAGACATCCTGGAGTGTGAAGTCAAGTGGGCCTTAGGAAGTATTACTACGAACAAAGCTAGTGGAGGTGATGGAATTCTAACTAAATAGTCAGTCTTTGCTTCCTCCAAGCTGCTTAAAGTTCTGAACTACACTTTCCATGTTTGAGAGTATTCTGTGATATCTAGTATTTCTTGGTTATCCATCATTAAAAATGGAAGGCCAAAAAACTGACTGTAAGCTCTCAGCGTGTGAGGCTTTCTGACTATGAGTCTCCTTCATTGGCGTGATCAGGCTGCTGTCACTGGATTGGAGAGTCTCTGATGTCAGTGTCTGCACTTGTTTTCCTTTTCTTTAGGGCTAGTCCAATTCTGTTGAAAGAGATCTTCGAATCTCTTGCCTGGAGGGATAAGTTCAGCTGCTGGCATTACTGTGAGCCACAGAAGGCAAGGTGGCCAAGGGGGTCTCAACAGCTAAGAATGTTTACTTTATCCACCTTTCTCTGTATAGTTCCTTTGCTTTTAACAGCACCCGTTGCCCTCTAGTCCAGATATCTTGCATCATATGGCACAGCTGGACATTAGGTGCTGATAGGAGTGTAAGATAGTACAACCATCTTAGAAAAATGTGCTAAAGCTATGTAAGTGTATATACTATTCCTTTCCTCAATATATACACCAAATAGAAATGAGAGCCTAGGTCTTCCTAAAACATTCACAGAAATATCACCATAGCCTTTATTCATTAAAGTGAAAAAAAGTGGAAACAACCCAAATATCTATCAGTGTGTAAGTTATGGTACATTCACGTAACAAACCACCACACTGCCATGGAAAACAGTAAGTTTCTGATACACGCAACAACATGGATCTCAGAGACACCAGACTATAAACAGTATAGATTCATCTATAAAAAGCTCAAAGAAAGACAAAGCTAATCTATGTTTAGAGATCAAAACAAGGGCTGCCCCTGGGGTTGGGAGTACTGACCAGAAAGGAACATAGGAGAACTTTTAGAGGTGATGAAAATGTTCTATAATTTGATTTGGACGATGATTAGACAAGATAACATGTATGTAGCAATTCACTAATTTGTATGCTTAGGCCTGTATACTTCACTGTTTTAAGATACACACACCTTAAAATGATCCTTTATAAAACTGATTATATAAATGCTTTGGTAATAATGAGGTTTAAAATCCCTACTAAATCCATCAAGATAAACAATTATCTTTCAAAGCCTAAAACACATGGTCCCAATGATCTCTAGAACTTTAGATATTATTTTATCAGCATTTAATTATTTCTTAAGTGGGGGGTGGTGGTAAGAAGTAACTCAGCGATGTAGCATTCATTTCAAGAATAGTCAACACTGAAGTGCAATTCACTGAGAATTCAAAATATACTTTTCATTCACATTAAATACTATCAGGACCACACTAGGTACTTACCCTTCTAACCTAACATCTGGTAAAGATCTGTTGAGTGCAATCATCTCACTTGCCATTAAATTGAACTGGTTGATTTTAAACATCTCTTTCATCTTTTCTTGATCCTCTTTAGGAATGACGACTGGTTTCCCCATTTCTCCAGGACCTTCATGAGGCTTTTGTATTGGCTCTAGAACTAAGAATAAGGAGGAAATTTAACGAACATTAATTTTATAGCAATTAATTCATGTTTCTGTTGAATAACATTTATGTTTGAACTATGCCCTCAACAACCAGAGCCACCTCTGAGGCCATCCTCTACCAATCTGAGACACAGCCTAGGGGCTGCCCTGTCCCCTGCTTCCACACTGTGCCCTGACTCACCTGAATCACTGCATGGCCTTGGCACTCCCATCTCGAATACTGTGGCCACAGTAACTTCTCTAAAGCATAGTCTTCACTGTGCTATTCCCATGGTCTCTGGGAGTCTAATCTCTTTAACAAGAAATTTAAGTTTCCAAACCTCCCACCTGCTGGGCTCTCGGCTTCCCAGCCCCCAGATGCTCACCCTCCCTCGGGCAGCACCTCCTGCTCTCCCCTCTGTGCCTCACGTCTACTTGCATCGGGGCCTTTGCTCACACTGGCCTCCTCCCTTGGCACCTCCCACCTCTACCTGTGCAACACCAAACCCACACTAGTCCTTCAGGGCCCAGCTAAGATGGCTTCTCTCCTGCAGCTTTTCTGCATCTCTCTCAGGTGACAGCTTACTACTTTTGACCACATCATTTCATCCAGGGCTCTATGTATCTAATCAAATGTTGTTGTTGTTTAGACGCTCAGTCATGTCTGACTCTTTGCAACCCCATGGACTGTAGCCCGCCAGGCTCCTCTCTCTGTTCATGAGATTTCCCAGGCAAGAATACTGGAGTGGGTTGCCATTCCCTTCTCCAGGGGATTGTCCCAACCCGGGGATCAAAACTGCATCTCCTGCACTGGCAGGAAGATTCTCTATCACTGAGCCACCAGGAAAGTCCCTCTAATCAACAGCTCTCCCTAATATGATTGCTAAACATGCCTATGACACCCCAGCTAGCTAGATTATGATTTCTTTTTTAGCTGGAGTTTTTTGTTTATTCATGTACCTTCTGTGGAGTTTAGCAGTGTTTAATAGGCATTTTATAACTATATGCTAAATTAATACATAAGTACAAGTGTTATTGAAAATAAATAAAAATGAAATCCTAGAATTAACAATAGTAGACATTATAATAAGCATTATGCAAGGTGGAACATTAAGAAATGTAATTCTAATCAGAAGTAATGTTGTCTCGTAACATAGACTTGTTCCTCAGTATCCACAAGGGCCTAGTTCCAAGACTACTGTCACCCTGCCCTGTGGATACCAAAATCCGCACATGTGCAAATCCTTTATATAAAAAGGTATGTGATACAATCACCCCTCTGCATAATCCACAGATACGGAGGACTGGCTTTATTAGTAAAAAGAAGAATATTTCTGACCAGCAAATCCCAAATCTTGTTCCTGGTTATGTACTTTTGAGATATTAAAAAGTGTTCCAAGAAAAACGTGTTCTAGAATATATTAAATTTGAAAAAATTGTGTTAAACTTCCCACCTAAAAGGGATGGATAGAGAATGAGGTGAAGGTAAGAATGGGATGAAACTGTTTATACATTATTTTTTAAGCTGAAAGTTTTATTCTCCTGCAGTGTGTTTTTAAGGCATCCCCCCAAAGTCTCTGGATGGAAATGTCTGAAGACATCGCGGCAATAGATTAACCAGGAGTTCTCTTCAGACAGGCTTTGTCTGACCAAGAACAGCTCTTGTCGGCAAAGCTAGGCTACAGGATGACTGTCCAGTGCAGGTACAAAGCAACCTATCTATACCAGAGGTGCAGAATATTACTCACTATGCCTTCAGCATGAAACATAAACAGAACATAAAATCTGTTTTAAAGAACTATCAAGGAAAAAATGGTGTATAATAATTATCCCCATTCTCAGAGCTTAGAAACTGTGATTTCAGGAAGGAAGTTAAAATATTAGGAAATAACTTGAAAAATCATAGGAAACTCCTGTAATACAATTTTAAAAAACAAATCCTATCTAATGTTTGCCAAATAAGCTCTTTAAATATAAGAATTTTTAAAAAATTCTCAGTGACAAAAATGTTCAATGACAAATATAATAAAAACTGTAAGTACAGAAACATAATGCTCATATAAACTTTTAAAATGTAAAAAACCATAAATTATTAAACTCTCGGAGTCAATTCCTACCTACCTGTCTCTGAAAATAAAGAGCAATGAACAGATTTGGGGATTGGGACACTCAGGGGTCAGTACAAAGCACTGGAGTTCTGGAAGGTGGCACAGACAAATAAAGAGTAGGTGGGAGACATCTAGTGGCCCCAGTTATAAATATCCTTCAGTTACCTGTGACCTATTTTAGTATAAGATGTTGCTTTAAAGAAAAGTTAAAATGGAAACATTCTCACACTGCTCAGTTTTTAAATTTTTAATTGAGTATTGAGTTATACAGAACACCATCTGTAACATATTTTTGCCTGGGGCAAGGTGAGGTAGAGTAGATTCTGAATGTAATCAAGTCCCTGGACCCACTTATCAATTCACAGGAAATACTACTGGGGACAGAGGTCTGAATGTAATCAAGTCCCTGGACCCACTTATCAATTCACAGGAAATACTACTGGGGACAGAGGACATGATTTAAAAAAAACATTAACGGAATGAAATCCTGACTGTGGAAAACTGGAGAAAAGAAAACAGATTCTTCTTCTTCAACAACAACCAACAAAGCGGGGTGGGGAGGACAAAAAGAAAGAGGTACCACGTATCTATGCACGAGACTAGCTTCGCATCGACAGCTGCTGAAGACATGATGGGTGCGTGGAAGTTGCTCAGTCATGTCTGACCCTTTGTAACTCCATGGATTATATAATCCATGGAATTCTCCAGGCCAGAATACTGGAGTGGTAGCCATCTGGTAACCCGTCTTCAGATGATGGGTATATGGGAGATCAATTTCTCTAATTTTGTTTATGTTTCAAATTTTCCATGAGGATTGGGGGAGTATGAAGGAGCATTCAATAAATTACAGTAAGAACTAGTAAGACTAGTAAGTATAAACTTGATTGCTTATAGCCTAAAAGACTGTATGATCAGAAAATTAAAATCCTGCCCCATCATAGTGAACTCCAGCCTGGAAGTCTTAAAGAATTGGGCAAAACTGTATAACATACAAAATCTTCCTGGCTACAATACTTTACAAATTTGATCAGCTGGTACTTATTAACAACCTGAATATCTACTGTAATACCCACATCACATACTTTAACCTACTGATACATGTGAGTTTTCAGAGCCACATTTAAAAGGACCATTAATCAAAAGTCTTGTGACTACTACTTACAAAACCCCCACAACACCTAAAATTAAAATTATAATATCCCAAAGAATTAAAGGGGGACCAGTAAACTAACCCACTCCAGTACTCTTGCCTAGAAAATCCCATGGACGGAGGAGCCTGGGAGGCTGCAGTCCATGGGGTCACTAGGAGTCGGACACGACTGAGCAACTTCACTTTCACTTTTATGCATTGGAGAAGGAAATGGCAACCCACTGCAGTATTCTTGCCTGGAGAATCCCAGGGACAGAGGAGCCTGTTGGGCTGCCATCTATGGGGTCGCACAGAGTTGGACACAACTGAAGTGACTTAGCAGCAGCAGTAAACTAATTTTCTTTGGCAAAGATGCCAGGATAAAATGCAACTAGTTAATGAATATTTTTATTACTAACACACTTGCAAAAAGCAACTAACAAAAAAGATAGTATTAACTTCCCTTGTTTTCTACTTACCAGTCTTTCATGTAAATTAAAAAAGAGATCAGTGAAACTTGTTTGAAAGCAATGGAAGTGGGTTTGGATATTATCATTTTCCTGAACTGAAAAAAATACTTTCTTTGGCATAAAATTTCAGATGTAGATCATTTCTAAGAATAAAATCAGCTTTGACAAGGAGGTAACTAAGTGTTGTTCTGAAATATTATGTGAAAACATAATACTAACATTTTATTGTATACTTCAGCTAAACTTCATCTACATGACAAGGTAGAGAAGTTTCATTTCTTAGAAAATTTAACTGTAAAAAAGAAAAAACTACAAGTTCACTCTGACTGCTGCCAAATGAGATTTACATATACAAACCACATGACATACCTTAGCTTTAATACATCTTACAAATTTCTACAATATGTATTTTCTCATGGAAGTAGAATAAACCCTGGTGGCTCAGTCATAAAGAATCTGTCTGCAGTGCAGGAGACCCAGATTCGACCCCTGGGTCAGGAAGATCCCCTGGTGAAGGGAATGGCTGCCCACTCCAGTATTCTTACTTGGAGAATTCCACGGACAGAGGAGTCTGGTGGGCTACAGTTCATGGGGTCACAAAAAGTCTGACATGACTGACTGACTAACACTTCCACTTTTTCAAAGTTACAGGATATCCATTTGGGAAGATAAAAAGCTAAAAGCATTTCTCCCAAACAATTTTCTTAGGCGATCATAATTTTTCCTGTTTTTACACACTATATTTCACTTACTTCAAAATATTTTCCCCATATTTTAATATCTCTGAAATTGGGACTTGGCTTACAATGATAACTGAAGTGTTTCTGCTTCCTTAGTGTTATATAAAATAGTATTATATAAACAAAGCAAATTATCTGATTTTTTAACATTAAAATATTATTGCATAGAACAAAATTCATTGATAACTCTCTGCTACCTCAATACCTGTCAGTTTTAACCCTTATTCCAATTTTATATTCAATTCATTTGTAATGTGTACAAATAAAACTCTAAATACACTAAAAGTCTGTTAATAGTTTCTGAAAGCCTTTACTAACAATATTTAAAGTTTTTAATCATCTAAAGTTTCTTCTATAAAATATGTTCTCAAAGTCTTCCTAATGTGACAACTGAAATAATTCTAGCATAAGCACGTAAAAACTTGAATAATCAGTATTTTAGTAATCTGAAAATCATGTACTGAGCTGGCATAAAGGATTAATTCCTACTTGAAAGTTTATCTGTAAAAATACTGAATGTTCTATGCAACATCCAAATCCATAAATTGAATGAGTTAATTCCAACAAGGCAGAGGAGTTGCAAAAATACTCCTAAGATATAACTTGTACTAATTTTATTTTTCCAAAGGCAATTTTATCTAATTCTCTAGTGAAAGAAGAATTTTCCTATTCTCAGAGAGTCTGGTGTATAAAACACAAGTAAATATAAAACTATGAGAGAGAACAGCTCCAGAATATAAAATAAAACAGAATAAAATCAACCCTGTGTAATCACCAGACAGGCCTGCTGGTACCTGATGTGAGTACATGTAAGACCCTAGGATAATCTGATGAACATTATCATAGGGATAATGAATCCATTCTGCTTAATTGCACACAACAGTATAAAGAACAGAATTTGGTAAATTTTACCAAATTGGCGCTGTAAAGCAGTTCAGAAAGGAGGTCCTTACAATACTGAGACAACTGCTCTAGAATGTCATATCTGCTCATTGTTTAATTTGGTTTTTCAAATGCCACAGAGAATGAAATGATACCCCACTCCAGTACTCTTGCCTGGCAAATCCCATGGATGGAGGAGCCTGGTGGGCTGCAGTCCATGGGGCCGCTAAGAGTCGGACACGACTGAGCAACTTCACTTTCACTTTTCACTTTCATGCATTGGAGAAGGAAATGGCAACCCACTCCAGTGTTCTTGCCTGGAGAATCCCAGGGATGGGGGAGCCCGGTGGGCTGCCGTCTATGGGGTCGCACAGAGTCGGACACAACTGAAGCGACTTAGCAGCACAGAGAATGAAGATCCTGGAGACCTTATGTGTTCTAACAGAAGAGACTGATATTCTTCCAGGTCACTGACTGTGCCTGCTAATTCCACTAAGAAGGTCTACATCCTTCATGCCATCGCCTGTCAACCCTCTCCCAGCTACTTTAGTGAAAGATCTCTTCATCGGCACCACAATCTCTCAGCAGCCGTATATTGAGAGCAGTAACCTTAGGGTTCCTACACTACTTGGGACCTCCTAGTGCCCACTGCACTGAAACGTCCCATCAGAGCCGATTTTTCAAACTGTTCTTGCTTGGCAGCCACTGTCCCCCTTCCCCACTCTTTCCCTTCAATCCTTCGAAACACAGTTTGAAAAATGGATGCTTTAGGGCCCCATCTAGAATCACCTATTAACTCACCTCCTGGCATCGTACTGCTCAGCCTTCTCTCATCCTGCCGCTGCTGACCTCTCTCTCAGTCATCCACACCATCTTGCTATTTCCACATAGTAAGTATCAAGTTTCCTCAACACAGAGGTCCCATTCACCAGACTTAAACCTGACTCTCCTACAAGGCCCATAAGCTCACAACCCGCACTCACCTTCATTTTCCTTTCTTCAGGACACGCTGTCGTCTCTCATGGCTCCACGCTGAACTCTCAGACCGTATCTCCTTCACTCTGCACTTCTATACTTTGCATAAAAGCTACTCCTCTTCTCTGATGCTCATGTCACTAGTGGTTTTCAGAAGCGTACTGACCTTAGAATCCTCTTCAAGGATAAATCTTTTCTTATGGTTTTGATACCCCACTGTCTCCTCTGCCGAGAATTTGTTCTTTCAAGTATTACTTCATTCCTTTATATTTTAAACCTCTTCAAAATACATAAAAAATACGTCTGTACACAGAAAACCAACTTTAGCTCCATTCCTTTCTTCTAACTATTGTACTCTCTCTGTGTGTCGAAGCTCCTAAAAGGATAAGCTACACACCAGTAAATATGAAGTCCACTGGGACTGAAATGGCACTTTCTAGGGTAACAAGACGGAGAAGGCAATGGCACCCCACTCCAGCACTCTTGCCTGGAAAATCCCATGGACGGAGGAGCCTAGTGGGCTGCAGTCCATGGGGTTGCTAAGGGTCGGACACGACTGAGTGACTTCACTTTCACTTTCATACATTGGAGAAGGAAGGAAATGGCAACCCACTCCAGTGTTCTTGCCTGGAGAATCCCAGGGACGGGGGAGCCTGGTGGGCTGCCGTCTATGGGGTCACATAGAGTCAGACACGACTGAAGTAATTTAGCAGTAGCAGCAGTAGCAGGGTAACAAGAAACCCCATTAGGAAACATATCACAACCACTTTTTCATCTCAGGTGAAATCCCTGAACATCCATCCATCATGCCTGGATTTCCCCCTCTGGCTTTTCCACTGCCCCTGACTTCCAGAAGCCTTCTCTCCCCTTGCTGACCCTTCGTGATCCTCTCCAACTCTGCCTATCTCTCCCACACACTCCGGAGCCCACAGCGCCGGCCCCGTGCTCCACCCCAGCCACACTCTGCTGTAGAACGCGGCCCCCAGCCCCCAGCACCTCCACATGAAATGCTCCAAACACAGCTCATCCTTCTACCTTCCCACTGGAGCCGCTCTGCCTCTGGGGGCCCTCCTCGGATCAATTTGCCCAAAGACGGAGACCTGAGAGGCACGGGAGGCTTTTCACTTGCCCTCACCTACATTCACTGACTCTCCCTGCTATGTAAAGTCCACCATCTACAAACTTCCCATGTATCACTGTGTGCCCCGTTTTAGTGTGCGCCCCAAGAACTTCTCCAAACTCTCCCAGCAGTCTCACAGCCAGCCCCAGACGTCTCGCTCTCTCCCACTTCATCAGCCAAGTGGCCACTCTGTTCTGAAAGTCGGGAACCCATCAGGTTACTTGGTCCCTTCTTTGAAATCCTTCGATGGCATGCCTCACCTACAGGATAAAGTGCAAAACCCTGGGCATGTTATAAAACGCCTTCTGCGATGTGGTCTCTGCTGACCTCCCAGCCTCGTCTGTGCTCTCTCCTCAGGCTTTCCTACCCATCAACTCTGTTCTCTCATGTGCTTATCTTGTGTGTGCTTTTCTCCTTTGCTTGGGATGTATTCCCTTCACCTGTCAAACCTAACAAACACCCATGCACCCTGATACTTTAGCCTGAGTGTTACTTCCCTGCAGCACCTTCTCAGAGGCCTCACGGTGTTCCTTCCTCCCACACACCTCTAGTGTGCTATCTACCATATCACTGAAAGTCGCTCAGTCGTGTCTGACTCTTTGTGATCCCATGAACTATACAGTCCATGGAATTCTCCAGGCCAGAATACGAGTGGGTAGCCTTTCCCTCCTCCAGGGGATCTTCCCAACCCATGGATTGAACCGGGGTCTTCTGCAATGCAGGTGGATTCTTTACCAGCTGAGCCACCAGGGAAGCCCAAGAATACTGGAGTGGCTAGCCTATCCTTTCTCCAGAGGCTCTTCCCGACCCAGGAATTGAACCGGGGTCTTCTGGGAGAAGGAAATGGCAATCCACTCCAGTATTCTTGCCTGGAGAATCCCATGGACAGAGAAGCCTAGTAGGTTACAGTCCACGGGGTCGCAAAGAGTCGGACACGACTGAGCGACTTCACCTCAACTTACCTTCTGCACTGCAGGTGGATTCTTTACCAACTGAGCTATCAGGGAAGCTATCATATCACTACTTGTCTATTATTCTTCCTCTGCTATTGGATTGGGAGTTCCCCAGAGGGACAAACTACTTTGTACTGTTGAAATGTGTATCACTAGCACGTAGCACACTGCCTAGCACACAGCAGTTTACAAAACATTCAAAACATTGGTGAAGACCAAGTGTGTCTTCATCCACTACAGAGGTCCTGGTCTGTCTTATGACTGTGCCTTTGCATTTAAGATGGAATACCATGAGTTCCCACTATAAATGGCAATGGGTTAGGGTGGAATGAGGGGAAGTTAATCTGTTCCATTTGGGAATCTCCCAGTTTTTTAATGGTGAATAGCAATACCTGCCCTCTCATTTAAATGTCAACAGAGTTACAGCTCTAACACCAGTTAAGGAGGCCGGGTCTTGTCACACAACAAACTTACTAAGCAGCAGGTCCTTAAAGGAAACCAGGAAAGTCAACAGATAGGCTGACCTTGTATAAAAGTGTATCGTATTAAAAATTATGGGAAAGATAAAAATTAAAAAGTTAGGGGTTAGCCTAGGTATTACTAAAGTTCAGTATTAGCAACTGAGACTAATTTTAGGCAAATTTCCCATAAAATAAACAGAACTGGTTACATAATGGGGAAGATAAAAATTATAAAGTTAGGGGTTAGCCTAGGTATTACTAAAGTTCAGTGTTAGCAACTGAGGCTAATTTTAGGCAAATTTCCCATAAAATAAACAGAACTGGTTACATAATCCCATCTATAAAAATTATTGTACATAGGCAAGTAAGTTTTAGATTATAAATTTTAAAGGACCAGGTACCCTCATTATAAAAGTGTAAGATACTTAAATATGGCTGTATATTCAAATAAAACATTTACATATAATTCCTAAAAATAGAACTATTGTTTAGCCAGATATTCTATAACTAACCAGACAGAGTGCATGGCCCAGAATAGCTAAATTACTGACTCACAATGCAAAGTCATTTTCATTTTGTTTAAAAATAAGTAAATAAAAGGAGGCATTTGTTTTTTGGTTTAAACACAGAGTCTAAAACGGAATTTTTCGGGTGTCTCCTTCCTTTTCCACACCAGACTGCAGTGTTCTCAACACAGCACTGATTTTATAGTCTGATCTTTTCATAAGCTCTCCCTAAAAGTGCTAACTGGAGCTATCGACAGCATCAACAAAATGAACTCACCAGACCACGTCTACCTAAAATAACTTCTTCCCTCAGGACTGAGATAGGAGGGCTGGAGAACTCTCTCTCTCATGCCTGATAATGCAATTTTAATGCTCCACTCAGCATTATGACATTAGGCTAATCTCCTGTGCAGTTTTGGTAGTCCCAGCTATGCGATTCCCTACATTATTTGGTAATACGACTTCCAGAAAATTAACTACTTTTAACACTGAACACTGGAGAAGGCTATGGCACCCCACTCCAGTACTCTTGCCTGGAAAATCCCATGGATGGAAGAGTCTGGTGGGCTGCAGTCCATGGGGTCGGACACGACTTAGCGACTTCCCTTTCACTTTTCACTTTCATGCATTGGAGAAGGAAATGGCAACCCACTCCAGTGTTCTTGCCTGGAGAATCCCAGGGACGGGGGAGCCTGGAGGGCTTCCATCTATGGGGACGCACAGAGTCGGACACAACTGAAGCGACTCAGCAGCAGCAGCAGCATACATGACACTTTAATACTGTCAGAAGAACCCACTGGAGAACTGATAGAAATATGATCATCATAGAAAGCCAGGCATTACTATTAATCTAAAGAAATGTTAGAATTCTATAGTTCAAAAATTAGTTATTACAAACAAGTAACACATGTATCAAAACCGGCCCATTATTATACAGTGTCACTCACCATCCCCAGCAGGAAGTCCTCGCTCTGTTTTCTCATCACATTTGTTGCATTCACTGAAGTAGAGCAGCAGGAACATATCCAAGAGTACCCAAATCAAGGAGGTGGCGAGGACCACCTTGCAGTATGCAAATTTTCTCATGGCACTTTAAGTCAAATGCAAAATTTTAAAATATATATATATATAAATATACAAAGATCACGAAAATTATTCCAATCCAGTTTCATCAGAAATCACTTTCATAACCTACAGACAGAAAAAGAAAAAAGATTAACTAAAAAAATTCAGAACCTAAAGCACAATCGAAAGATTAACTTAATATGCATATGAAATTTTACTATGAAGAATAAGTTTTAAATCAGACTTCAAAAAATACTTGTAAAATATACAAAAACTGATAATATCAAAAACATGCAAATAACTCCTACAAATCAATATACACAATAAAATAAAAAATGGGTAAATGATGCAAACAAGCACTTTGCAGAAAGGAAACCGGAAGAGCCAATAAACAAGTGAAAATGGGCTCGATTCACTACAATTAAGAAAATGCAAATTAAAACAGTGAGCGACTATCTCATATCCATTAAACACGTGGGGCTTAACTGCCTTCTATTCAACTGCTATATTAAACGCTCAAGTAAAAGCTAAGCCATTAACTGCCACAGGGGTTTAAGAAATCAGTAATTTCCAGTCCATTTCAAACACTCCCATTCAGTTCCATGGTCCAAGGATTTATATGAGCTCTCCCGGCCGCTGTACTACATCAGTTTAACTGGAGCGATTCTTATCCCTCTGACCCACTGAATCCCATTCTAAAAATGCTAGTCACCAGCCATTCAGAAACAGACTCATGGAAAGAGCAGAAGAAAAGGGCATCAGGAGATCTGAGGCCTGGACTTGGCTCTGACAGTAACTGCATAGACTTCCCAGAACTTTCGCTTCTATGTGCCCCACCCCCACCCCAATCTGTTACAACATCTTGAGAAAACGACTGGAGGGACGGTCACCAAATCTGGGACAGCTAGATTGGAAACACCCCTGACATGTTGGCACTCGTCTGGGGGCGCACTGGAGCAGCCCCAGGGACCTCAGACGAGGAGTCATCGCGTGGAGCCATGGGCACCAAGGCTCAAAGGCGCGTGTCAGTGCTGACCGGGAGACGGAAGAATCCAGCGCCCTTGGGGTGGTGTGGAGGAAAGACTTGGCACAGGTGCCCCCCACTGAAAGCCAATGTGCAGATGCTCTGAAGGGCTGGGACGCTACAGGGGGCCCAGGAGCTTCTTACAAGGGCAGTTTATGTAGCATGAACCCGGGATAGACCAGAGAGTTTATCTATGAAAAAGATAACAGTTCTCTCCTACCTTATGAAGGGGCTAGCCAACAACCTGAAAAGCAACCCCAAAATACTAGGTGACACTTGTTACTGTCAAGTATTATTTCTGCTCACCTCTCTGGGGACTATGATCTCTTGCCTATTGGTCTCCTTCCATCAAACCAACACTCCCCACTTGTACCCTGAGAACAGGGGTGCCACTGTCGGATTCTTGCCTTAAGTCCCTCACATGGGGTGAGCAACCACTACTAACTCTAGTGACTGGGGTGAGAGGCAAGGCCAAAAGGATTACAACGCACAGTGTCATGGAACAACAGATCTCTCCAGAGAAGCTGATATACCATGTATTTCAAGCCACTTCAAGTGCAAGGCTACCTCTCTTGGCCACTGGCAAAGCAAGCAATCTAACTGCTGGTGCGCTATCTGGGACGCAAATGTGGCTCTGTGTTCTCTAAAACCTGCTGATTGTTATTTCTTTCAGAGCTTACAGCCCAGAACACTTAAATGTCTTTATGACTCTGTACCCATCCCTGTTTAATTTTTCCAAGGCAGCACAATTAGATTCTAAAATTGAAGATGAAACGCAGTGGGGGGGTGTGTATTTGGAAGGAGAGCGGTACAGACAAAGCAGGAGGTGCAGGGAGAAAGGAGAATAAAGAAGAGGCAAAAACCTCTGAAACCTTGGGCCAGAGATTCCTCAGCTACTAACAACAAAATGCACAAATCATTTAAAAAAAAAAAAGACTGGACGTTGGACTTAATAAAATCTGCTCTTCAAAAGACAGTTAAATAAAAAGAAGTCACATATGGGGAGAAAATATTTACAAATGACTCATCTGATAAATTACTTGTACCCAGAGCACATAAAAAACTCCTCAAATACAGTGTTTAAAAACCCTAATCCAAAATAATGGGCGAAAAGTTTGAACTGTCACTTCGCCGGAACAGCAATTCAGGTGGTAAACTAGAACAAGAAAAGATTTTCAACATTGTTAGCTACTGTGTGTGTGTACTCAGTCTGATCTGACTCTTTGCAATCCAGGGACTGTGGCCTGCCAGGCTCCTCTGTCCATGGGATTCTCCAGGCAAAAATACTGGAACGGGTTACCATTTCCTTCTCCAAGGGATCTTCCCAATCCAAGGATTAAACCCATGTCTCCTGTGTCTCCTGCACTGGCAGATGGATTCTTTACTGCTAATGCCACCTACTAGGGAATTGCAAATTAAAAACACAATGAAACACCACTATGCACCAATATAAACAGCTAAAGGAAAAAAGAAAACTACCAAACGCTAGCAAGAACTGGACCACTAACACACTGCCAGTGGAATGCAAAATGGTACAGTTTCTCCGGAAAACAGAGTTTTTCTCCCATGAGAATCTTACATAAGAGAAAGGATAATGTATGTCTACACAAAGACTTGTACACAACCTTTGTATCAACTTAATCATAACCATCAAAATCTGGAAACAATCCACACGTCTACCACCTGGTGAATGGATAAACAAACTGTGGTGCTCTAAACAGTGCAGGACTTCAACCCAGAATCCAGCAATCAAAAAGAACTCTCGACATACATGCCACAGCACTGGGGAATCTCACAAGCCTTATGCTAAGTGAAAGTGGTCAGTAGCAAACGGCTGCACTCTGTACACTATATGATGCCATTCATATGAGACAGAAATCAGATCAGCCATTGCCAGGGGCTTGGAAGAGTAGGGGACTGGCCTCAAAGGACAGTGAAAACTTGTGATAATGGGAAACCCTCTACTCCCAGCTAGTGGTGGCGGTCATACAACTGTGTCCATTAGTCCTAACGGGTACGACTACACTTAAAAGGGTGAATTTTACTGTACGTAATAAATTCAACCTCAATAACCTTAAAAATAGGTAAATACAGAAGAGGTGAGGACCCTTCAAAGAAACAATTTAAATTTTAGGAGGATAACTGTTGTATATTTCTTCAAGTACCTTAAACGCTATTACTAATGGGCTAAATACCCTCCCAGTCATTCAGAATAAATCAGCGGTATGTCATGTCTTTTTTTTTAAGTAATTGTATTATACCTACATATTCTCAGAACTTTTAAAATGAGTTCTGGGTACATGGTTATAGTAGTACAGAACCAAATAAAAATTTTAATACTATTTATTTTTATTTTTGCCTGCGCTAGGCCTTCGTTGCTTTTCGCAGGCTTTCTCTAGCTAGGGTGAGTAGGGGCTACTCTGCGGCGCCTGGGCTTCTCCCTGCAGGGACCTCTCTTGCCGCAGTGCATGGGCTCAGTAGTTGCAGTGCACGGGCTGAGTTGCTCCAAGGCATGTGGAATCTTCCTGGACCAGGGATCAAATCCATGTCCCCTGCATTGACAGGCAGATTCCTATCCACTACACCATCAGGGAAGTCCAGGTATATCATATTTTAAAGCAACTGTAACATCTATTTTTACTCAAATATTTTAATGTCTTAAATGTCCCTACAGGAGGAAAAGACTGAAATGTTTGTGACCATAAAGGGGAAGCATGAGAGATCTCTGTGGTAATGCCGCTGAGATTTTTTTTTTAATTAAACTAATATGCTCAACAGACATTCTAACCTCTCTCTCCACCACAACCACCAAGTATACTGTCTTAGACAACCAATGTCTTAACGATCACTTCAAAAAAGGCCTCCTGATATCCACAAAGCTGTGTCAGAATGCCACGTATTGTTTTACACGTTACTACTCTTTAAAGAAGAGAGAAAACAGACACAGGCTGAGGTGCTTCCTGGCTCATGATTCTGACTCTTGCTCTGCCCACCCTACCCCTAGGTCTGGTAACAGACCTAGTCGCATGGGCACAGGACAGCCAAATGAGCTGGCCAGGCCAACCACAGGCCCTCAGCCCTTCACTTCCCGAGTCACAGAGCTGGAAGCCCGTGCTAACCTAGTGCTGCAGTCAGCTACACTGCCCGTCGCGGAGAGAGAGCCGACCTGCAGTCCAAGAGGGCGAGCCCAAACGGAGGCACACAGGACGAGAGGAGGAGGGTCCCGTAGTGACCGAGTCCCTGTCTCTTCTCTGGCTCTCGTGACCAGATTAGGAATCCTTCTAATAATCCCCTTTTCCACTTATGAGAGTTTGAACGGAGTTCCTGACACACACCAGGGATGCGGAAGCGGGGGGACTGGGGCGGGGGGGAGGTGCAGAGATAGAGGAAACCTAAGGTCAGACAGGCTCTGGTCCACTTCTGAAGTTCCTCTCTACGAGTCAGAACAATTATACATTATGAGGCACACTATGCTTACTTGAAAGGACACTGAATTGCTTACTAGTGGAAAAATCTGAGACTTGCTTTTCTTCTAACACTACATTCCTCAAGCCCATTCATGCTGCATGTAGTTGTGGTCAGTTCCTTTTCACCACTGTATAATACTCAATTGGCTTATATCAATGTAATCATACACTATGGGGCTAATCATAGTTTATCCCTTTCATGCTTAATAGGCATGGGGTTATTTCTAAGTTTATGCGTGTTTCCTGGTACACATGTGCCAGGGGTCAGCAAACTTCTGCAAAGGGCCAGACAGTAAACATTTTAGGCTTTGCGGGACATAAGATCTCTGTGGCAACCACCTGAATCTGGGGTTGTACCACAAAAGCAGCCGTGATATGTAACCAAGTGAGTGTGACAGTATTCCAATAAAACGAAGCTTATTTATGGACATTAAATTTGAATGTCATGTAATTTTAAAATTATAAATTATGAAATTATTTCTTAACCATTTAAAGATGTTAAAAATCTTTCTTAATTCATGAGTTGTCACAACCCTGATCTAGAGTACATACCTAGGGATACTAGGTCATGAGACTACACATATTTTCAATATGACAACGTATGGCAAACTTGTTTTCCCAGATGTCTAAAGCAAAATGAGAGCGCTGGATGTGTTATGTCCTTGGCAACACTTATTGATGTCAAACTATTTCATTTTTTGACAATCTGGTAAGTGTGTAATTTAATGTGAGTTTCCCCACCATCTCTGACATTTCCATTTCCTCTTCCTAATATACCCACTGAAGTTTATTCTATTGGGTGAAGTTGTTTTGTCTTTTTCCTATTAGTCTGTGAAGATCTTTATACAGTCTGGATTCTAATCCATGTTAGTTACATGCACTACCAGTATCTTTTCCCAGTTTATAGCTTATATTCTTAACAAGAGGTGTCTTTTGTAGTTCATATTTTCTATGTCTTAAGAAGTTTTTCTCTACCTTCAGTTCAGTTCAGTCACTCAGTCGTGTCCGACTTTTTGCGACCCCATGAATCGCAGCACGCCAGGCCTCCCTGTCCGTCACCAACTCCCGGAGTTCACTCAGACTCACGTCCATCGAGTCAGTGATGCCATCCAGCCATCTCATCCTCGGTCGTCCCCTTCTCCTCCTGCCCCCAATCCCTCCCAGCATCCAAGTCTGGGTGTTGTTTTTGCTTTGGCTTCATCCTTTCATTCTTTCTGGAGTTATTTCTCCACTGATCTCCAGTAGCATATTGAGCACCTACTGATCTGGGGAGTTTCTCTACCTAGAGACCATTAAAAATATTTTAATGTCTAGAAGTTTTAAAGTTTTACCTTTCCAGTGTAAGTACAGATTCAATATTATCTTCTTCCATATGGAAAACCAACTGTCTCAGTACTGTTTATGGGAAGTTCAATCTCTCCCTAAAAGTGTGCAATACCAACTTTGTCATAAGTCATGTTTCTGAGGTTCTACGTTCTGTTCCATTGGTCTCCTTATCCCTATACCATACAGCGTCTTAATTATAGCTTTACAACAATTCTTGGTACCCAGTAAAGCAAATATTCTCACCTTTTACTAGTTGAGGAGTACCTTGGCTACTTCTGACCCACTGGCCTTCCTTAGCTATGCTGACCATTTAATTACTTAAAATGACATTCCATCTACTGCAAAAGAAATCCCCTAGTTACAAATGCTCACATGTCTATGGTGGAACAATTTTACTGTTCTGAGAAAATAAACCAATTAAAAATTCATAGAAGTCATAAAAAAAAAAGTTGGTGATGAGAAGAGGAATTAAATTCAAGAAGTCAAAAGAAAGCTCTAAAAATGTTCTTCAAAATGACATTATTAAAATAAATGTATAGTATCTAACCTTTATGTCTACTACTTTGTTATTCCTTTAAAACAAAACAACAAAAAAAACCCCAGTATTTTAGAGTCCCAATCATTCCATGCTGCTTGGATATTTACTGAGTCTTGGCCAACTCTGTTCTTGATACCATGTCAGACACTGTAGATGGTAGGAGCATGAAGGCAATGATCCACACCATGGAAACTGTTATCACACTATTAAATACCAGGGTAAGAGACACGTCATTCACATTACAAAAGAGAAACACCAACTCAGGAAACCTGGCAGGAAAGACACCCAGATAGGGAAGTTTCTAAACAGGTTTTATCAGACAGTGTAAGACACTACACTTTGCTGCAACAAGGTTTTCTTTAAATTTTTTCTACAGATGTTTTGTTTCTCTCTCTCCTTTAGCTAAAATCCTTTAAGGGCTTCCTGATGTCCTGCCATTTTGTTCTGAAGAACACCATTTGTAGGACTCACACCTGAAAGTTCTCACTAAAGAAATTCCATGATCAAATAAGTTAGGGAAATGTTACTTCCTCGATTTGCTTGGAGAGATTCAGTCTGTATATTACTGCACCAGAGGTTCTATGAAGCCCTGCATTGAGGCAAGCTGTGTGATTCCATTAACTCAGAACTTCTCAGATTCAAGCATGGAATCTTCCTTAACTACTGTGTCTTTCTTTTTTGCATAACACAAAGCAGTTTTCAAACAGCAATAAATAAACTAGTGAAGACTGGCTTCAAATCCTGGAAGCAAGTAACTTTTAAGCTATGAGTTATTTTTTTTCTGCAAAACTATTTCTGTAAAGCTGCAAATTGAGTAAAAAAACAGAAATCCCACTGTGTTTAAAAGCCTCTCATGAGGCTGACTTTCACAGAAAGTCATGTGTAATTTTGTAATATTTTAATTTAATTAATAAAATTAATATTGTTAATTTTGTGATATTTTGATTTAACATAACATATACCTGTATATAGTACAAATGAAAAGTGAAAGTGTTAGTCACTCAGTCATGTCTGACTCTTTGCAACCCCATGAACTGTAGCCCACCAGGCTCCTCAGTCCATGTAATTCTCCAGGCAAGAATACTAGAGTGAGTTGCCATTCCCTTCTCCAGGAGATCTTCCCAACCCAGGGTTCGAACCTAGGTCTCCTGCATTGCAGGCAGATTCTTTACTGTCTAGGCCACCAGGGTTTGTGGACAAAATGGGAAATCCAAAAGTCACCATTATATATAGATCCCTAAAAGAAAAGAATCTAGAAGCTTCCCTTCAGGTAAGTGAAATCTGTCAACTATTTCTACTATCAGTTATATTTTTTCAAGTGTGGAGTATCATATTCTACAGAATATATCATCATTAAATTTTGCATTCAGCAAATGCAACATTATTTCATGTGCAAGTCTGTGAGGAAAGAGTTAACACAGCAGATGTGTTCTACCCTGTCCGGGCTAAGCCCAGGGGGATGCCTAGGGCCATGGCAATGACCCCTGGCCAAATGCTGAGAAGAAACTCCTGGAATGTTCATGGTTATTTGTTAAGGATGTTAGAGGTGGTGAGTCAGGATGTACCAGGCTGTCAGCATTGTTTAAAGAAATCATCAAGATTTATGACGCGCACCTGGTGTCTGGTCTGGGCCCAAGTCTCAGCTGCCAAAGCTGGCCACATGGCAGGAATACGCCTACGTGACCAGCTGGCTACCAACGGGAGCTCCAGGCTGTGACACTCGTGTGCTTCCCTGAGCAGACACGTCTTGTACATGCCTCTATCATTCACAGCTGGAGGGGAACTTGTGTTCCTGTGATTCTTACAGAGGGAAGACTCAGAAGTCCACACCTGATCTCGTCAACCTTCACCTGTTTAAATCTCTTTTCTGCTGTTCTTGCACTGTATCTTTGGCTGTAATAAAAATGCAGCCGTGAGTACAACACTATGTTGAGCTGTGTCAGTCTTTCCAACAAATCAAACTAGTGGGCAGTCACAGGGCCCCCAAAACCAACACCATTATATCTACTTCTCTCATTCCTTTTCAGAAGCTGCATGATCATAGGACGATATCCTTGAATGAATAAATCAGCGTACAGCATAAAAGCTAAGACATAGACCTGAGATTACTGTCTTTAGAAAGGTCTGGTTGCAATGTTAGCCCTTGGCTGGTGTTTGGGAACTTGAGGGATACACAGTTTCCTAGGCTGATACAAATCTTACCTTAAATGATTAGCGGGCCTCACTGTGCTGAAACTGCCTGTACAAACAATATGATTTATGCAAAACATCTCTTTTCCTTCTGGGAGCCTGAAATTTTGGTACATGCTAGGCAGAAGGTACCTCCATTACCAGGTCCGATAAAAACACTGGCATTCAGTCTAATGAGTTTTCCTGGCTGACAACACTTCACACGTGTTGTCAAAATTCACTGATAAAGGAATTTAGCTTACATGGAGGAATTAAGCTTATTCCACAGGGAGAAGACTCTAGGAAGATAGTAACTGCTTTCCTCCAGATTTCACTTCTTCCCTTTGCTAACACTGCTTTGTATCCTTTTGCTATAATAAATCTTAGCTATTATTCAGAGATCATATGCTGAACGCTATGAATCCTCCTAGGCAATCACTAAACCTGGGGGTGGTCTTGGGAACAGCCAACACAATCAGCATTTTAAAACAGAAGTGACGATCTATTAGGCCAAATGCTAAAATTCACATTTCAATCCCAGAACGTATTAATATCAGTAATGGTGCTCCTAGCAATTTTACTTTATTTGCATAAACCTGGGCCTCTTTATTCCTTGAATGAGAAAAACATACCCACGTCACAGTCCCTGAATTAAATGCAGTAATGCACAACACACTCACAGCAAACACTCGGTAAATATTCAATAGTAATTCTAAGGGCTCTTTCTTAGATGAAACAAAAAAATCAGGAACATTTTACGTTTGTACTGATGCACTTGGAGTCCTGCAAAGAGAAGCTCAGAAACAAACCTGAACCCTTCACCTTCCTAACACTGGCGCCATGAGTGCTTTCCAGTCCACACGTCAGGATTGCTGGTCAAAGACAAGCAGGTTACACCCTATATAATAGGTATCTTTCTATTTCTAAACGTGGTCTTCATTTAGTCTTCACATTGCTTTCATGAATGAGAAGTGAATGTGCTAATTAATTAGTACCACACGTGGCTATGCTTGATGGTTACGTTTCTCAAATTACTGTGCCAGGATTTTAGTACAAGCCACTCACTTTCTGGCATGTAAATGAGGCATCAAGTCCAGTCAGGGCACATCTGAACCTGTGCCACTGTAAGAGCAACTCCCAATGTAAAGAGAAGTCCAACCCTGAAGTCATTTACGCCCAGTGATCAACTTACCCCAAAGTGGCTTTTCAAATGAATTCACATCCCAAATCCACATGTCCCACATCTCCTGCTGAAAAATAAATTTCCTAAAATCAGTTTATTACAGAATAACTCTATCCTCCCCACTTTACTTCAGCCACCCTATTCCACTGGACTAAGCGCCAGCCACTTCACCTGAGGATGAGGAGCAGGTCTTACTCAGCTACTTCCCCCATTCTGAGCACAACACCTGGCACAAACTGTGTGTTCAGTTAATGCTTATTACGTGAATAAGTGAGTCAATGAATACAGTATTTCTGAGATCCAACACCAAGCTCAGTGGAAATATTGTAAAAAGTATCTTTCCTCTTCTTGGAAATCTACAAGGATGTTAACTCCCCTGGTGGGAAGGTCAAGGACTCACAGATAGTACCTGTTCCATATCCCACCCCCATCCCTGTTCTTCACGGCATTAGACCTCTAGCTGAATTCAAGTGATCATTCTCTGCTAGACTACCTATTCTTGACTGGTCCCAGCCAACTGTGACCGTTCCACTCCTCTTGCCAGTGTAAATAACCACATCTCAACCAGCAGGATCTGAAGGGAAATCTGTTGGGAAGCATTCAGGAAAAGTTACGCTCCCTCATGGACAAGCGGAAGGAGACACTATCCTGCCTTTGGAACACACTGAGAAGTGCTGCAGCCATCTTGGGGGCATGAGGGGAGCCAACATCAACATGCTAAGGACGACAAGGTGAAAATAGAAAGCAAAGGGACCCTGACTGTCCCCAGGGGCCACTAACAGACTAATCCTGAAACTGCATGGGGCTGGACTTCTTGCTACCAAAGGGATAAAGCTCTGACTGTCTAACTGGATATTCAGCAATACTACAGTCAAAAGCATGCCAATACATCACTATGCAACCTATAATTATTGATTTAGATAGGTAGGTAGCCTGTGAAGAAAAAAATGAAATGTAAACCAGTGGAGGATCCAAATTAGGGAATCTACTTTTAAAGGAGATTCCACAGAAGGAGAATTTTAATATAAATGTAACAGCTGCAAGATAGACCCTGGTGTGTTAAATGCCCATTCTTAACAATCCTTAAGTCTATCAGAGAATCACATATCCCTAATTCATTCAGACTTTGATAAATAACAAGGATGTACAAGACACAACACTGAGTAGTTTGATGTACATAAACATAAAAAGGGCTCAGTTTCTGCCTTCAAGGAGCTTGCAGTTTAGAAGGACAGATACTATTAGTAAGTTTGTATGACACTTTACAATTTACAAAATGCTTTTCTATTTCTGCAACAGGTGCCAAGTTACAAGGAGCTACAGCGTACCAAGGAGAGAAAATGGTAAAGGAGAACAACTGGGGAATCGGTCTGAGTTAGGGAAAGGCAAAATGGTATTTCAGGCGGACAAAACAAAATGAGTTAAAATAGGGAGACAGAAAAATCAAGGGACTTCTGGGGACAATGAACAGAAAAATGGGGAGATGTGGTTATGTGTTTGGAAAAGGGAAATCTCATTCTACTTGAGACATCAAGTAGAATGAGTTTAAGAAAGAGACTTGTCTTGGTAGTTAGCACATTACGGTGATGTCCTCTCACGCTAAGGCGTTTGAAGAGCAAAGGTCAGGGGATGTTCCCCCATGTTTTAAATTTTATCTCCTGAATTCAAATGCCAACTCACTACAACAGAACTCTGTGGTTTCAGAAAATTTACATCCTTCCTCCTGACCACGAGCTCAGATACAAGGAAATACACTGCCACCATCAGCAATGGAAAAACTAAATTCTGGGGAGGAGTTTCTGGCAAGTAACGAATCCAGGAGAAACCTTCTCCAGCCCAGAGGCCCACCTTATCTCCTGGCCACAGAGCCCCCAAAGTCTCCAAGGGGAGTTTTGTTTCACATTTTGCCAGAACATCCGTCTTAGCCCTGAGTTCCACAATGCTGCCCTCTTCCCTTCAAATCATCACTCTCTCACTCGATTGCTTCCTTTACTACCTTCTGTGAAAGAAGTCTTCATTTTCTGTGTCTAATTCTCAAATTCTCAACCCAATGTGGTATGGGTTCACTTCAATGAAACTTTTTAAATCAAATCACTCTAATGTTCTAACTACCAAGACAAGTCGCTTTCTTATATTCATCCTACCTGATGTCTCAGCCTCTCAAATTATTAATATCTGGGGAACAGACAAGCTTGTCTTGGTTCCAGGGTCACTCCTTTCTCTCCCACTTTTCTCAACATGCTTTGCAGTCTTCTCTGTCCCACCCTGCTCTGCCCTGGATGTGTCTGCAGGCTGACACTACACAGATCCCTGGGGAATCCACCAGAGGCAAAGCATCACCCACCGTATGCTGATGGTCCCACATCTCTAACTTCCGTGACTCTCTGGTTTGAATGCAAGTTCCTCCAGCATGGGAATCAAGTTTTTCACATTTAAGCTCTAAAAATCTTATGAAATGTCTGAGGACAACAGAAACTCATACACAAAATAGCATCTCCACTTCTAAGTCATTCTTTATTTTGTCCTTCTGCTTTCCTTTCCATTCTAGCACCAAACACCAATTTACACGGTTATGTATGCATTAATTATCTTGTCAGCCTCACGAGGGCAGAGACCTTATTTCAATGCTACTACTACAGCACCTGGAATAGTAGTTGGCACACGGCAGAAGTTAGTAATTATTTGGTTAAATGAACACGAATACCAGAAAGCAACAGCATGTAAGAAGGAATAAAGGCACCTAAAATGAAAGCATTTTAAGGGTGCTGTGTTTAGGTTTAAGGCAGAGATATTTGATCAATTCAAGGCCTTAAGATTAATATTTTTAATATTAAAAGATAACTAATTAAGTAAAAACAGCATGTATAATTAAAAACCAAACTGAAAAAAAAAGGAGAAATAATAAAACCAATCAATTTAGAATAAAACAAGAAGGAAATTTAAAATGATTTAAAAAAACCCACAGACAGAAAAGAAAGCACAAAATGGCAGAAATAAATCCCCATACATAGGTAGTTTAAATAAAGATAAAAAGCCTAACTGTATTCATTGAAAGTTATCAGATTGGATTTTTTTCAATAAAAGCTATGTAAGGATTCAAAGTTTACAGAGCAGTTAAAAGTGAAAGCAACCTTACCAAAGATATACAGATGGCAAATAAACATATGAAGAGATGCTCCCTATACCAGTAAAATACAATTCAAACAACAAAATACCTCTATACATGTACTATAATGGCTAAAATTCAGAACACTGACAGTATCAGATGCTGGCAAGGAACTCTCATCCAACAGGAACTATCATCTACCATGAAGTCTGCTGCTGCTGTTTAGTTGCTAAGTCGTATCTGACACTTTGCGACCCCACGGACTGTAGCCCGCCAGGCTCCTCTGTCCATGGGATTTTTCAGGCAAGAATACTGGAGTGGGTAGCCATTTACTTCTCCAGGGGATCTTCCTGACCCGGGAATCAAACCTGCATCTCCTGCATTGGCAGGTGGATTCTTTACCCCTGTGCCACCAGGGAAGCCCTTCCATGAAGTTTCCATCTGAGAAACTTATGCAGAGAAAGATATGCAGAAAAGTATACATAAAAGTAAGATCTGAAAATGTCCACAGCTGGTGAAAGAGAGAAAATTGCAAACCTGAGTTCAGCTAACCCTAAGCAAAATAGAAAGAAAATACAGAGAAAATCACAAGAGCAAATCATATTCAAATTGCTGAAAACTAAAGATTCAGAGAAAATCTTAAACCAACCAGAGGAAGAAAAAAAAAAAAAGACAGTATGATATACAAAGAAAAAATGGATGACTTCTCATTACATGAAACAAAGGCATTTTCAGATAAGTAAAAGCCAAAACAGTTCCTCTCTCATAGACCTGCATGCAGGTCTATAAGAAATGCAGAAGGAAAATGAAACCAGATGGAAACTCAGATCTGTAAGAGAAATGAAGAATATCAGCAATGGTAAATATCAGTAAATATAAAAGCCTATATTTTTTCCTCAATTTCTTAAAAATGATGGTTGATGAAAAAAAAATTCTAACTTTATATTGTACAATTTATTAACACACAGATGAAGTATAAGACAAAATTAGAGCAAAGGATAGTGGTGGGAGGAAATGTAACTATATGGTTGCCAGGGACTTACCTTTTACACTTAATAATACAACCTAGCATCTATTCATGATATTTAAAACAAAAACAAAAAAGTGGTAGGAAACTAGAAAAAAGAATGAATTTTGTTAACCTGATAAGGTTATCTGCCCTAAATCTACAGTAAACAGAACGCTTATTGGTGAAGTGTTGGAAGCATTCCCTTTGAATGAAGTTAGGAAAAGGTCAAAAATGCCATCTATCACTTTTTCCTCTGAACAATGTACTGGAATTCCTATTCAGAACAGTAAAACAAGAAGAAATAAAGGATTTAAGAACTGGAAAGAAAAAAACAGAGCAACCACAAAGGAAATGACAGAAAATCCAAAAAAAAAAAAAGCAATTAGAACTAATGAGAACTTTTTAGCAAGGTTGCTGGATTCAAGATCAACATACAATATTCACCTAAGAATTCTAAGAAAATTTCTTAGAAAGACCTTTTAAAAAATGAAGATATAGCATGCTCACATATGGAAGATTTGTTAAGAGCAGTAAATAATCTCGGTATTAATCTACATAATTAATACAGTTCCAAGAAAAATCTCAACATAGTTTTTCAAAGAATTTTAAAAGCAGATCCTAAAATCAAACTGAAAGGCAAAGCCATAAAAGATTTTGATTTTTTGTGGCCAATAAAAATTTTGAACAGCAAGGCAATGGAACTCTGACTGCTACATGTCAATCCAGCTATAGGAATGAAGTCAGTGTGACTGTGGGCTGAGGCAGATCAAAAGATTAATCAAACAGAACAAAGTACAGAATTAGACGCCCTTGAGCATGCAAACGGTATATGACAGAGGTGGCACCACAAATGTATGAAAGAGATGGACTATTTAATAAATGTTCATCCACATGTAAAAGTTAAATTCCTACCTCAAACTGTAACAGAAAATGACACAGAAGTATCTGTAAATCCTTGGTTACAGAAGAATTTTTCAATGAAGACTCATAAAGCACAAACCATAAAAGAAAAACTAACTACTTTATGGAAATGAAAATTTTTTAACACAACCAAAAACATCACGGACATGTAAATGATAGGCCAAAGACTATGGGAAAATATCCACAACAGAAATAATCAGCAAAAGATTAGTGGTGGTGGTGGTGTAGTCACTCAGTCGTGACCGACTCTTCGCGACCCCATGCACTGCAGCCCACCAGGCTCCTCTGTCCCCAGGTCTCCTGCACTGTAGGTAGTTTCTTTATCAGAATGTATGTTAAAACTTCTCTAAATCAAAACAAAAACACACAAGTGAAAAATGGCCAAAAGGTATGAATGGGCAAATCACAGAAAAGGAATCATACATAGCCAATGAACATGAAAATATACTCGACCTCAGTAGTATTCAGGGAAATGAATTTGACTTCAACAGATGAGCAAAAACACAAGTTTGGTTTTTGTACAGGCCACTCATACAGTGTTGTTCCAAGTGCAATTTGACACAGCCACTTTGGAGAGCAATCTGACAATGTTTAGTAAAGCTGACAAAAGCACTATCTTCTCACTCTGTAATTGCACTTCTAGGTACACACCCAGGAGAAACTCTTACACAGGTGTATAGAGAAACATGTACAAAGACTGCAGCATTGATTATAATGGGGAAGAAAGGTAACAACCTAAAAATGCATCAAGAGGAAAGTGGATACGTGAACCGTATAACAGCACTACACCTGGAGGAGGAAACAGACAAAGCTGGGCTCCATCTCAGCCCAGGCTGCGAACAATGGGCTACACGCACGGCCACCCTCCCCATGGACTCTGAACTTTGTGCCCGGTGTCTATAGAAATGGCATACCAATGGAAAACCAGACCCCAGGATAAAAGAGCCTCAGGACTTGGACTTGGACTCTCTGTTGCCTAAAAGAACATGCTAATTATCTCTGAAACAGAACAAAGTGGTAAATTCCATTATGTTTATCGAGATATGACCACAGGCCTATTGATAAATATCCACTGTTTATCTAGTCTTGTGACACATGAATCATGGGTTAACTTTGATCGTATCTCTCTTTTACCTTGTCCAGACTAGTTTCAAGGAATTTGGGGAGGTGGGTTTGAGCAAGTACACTTAGGGTCTATAAGGTTTTCACAAAAACTGATCGGGGTCCTTGGCTAAGAGGAGACTCTGCCTTGGGCCTGCCGGTGTAATAAACTGCACTCCACTATCTGCATTGTCCTTCTGAGTGAGTTTGTTTCCCGGAACGCGTGGCTACAAGGCACACATTTCAAGTAGAACTATGTGTATCAACTGGGTAAATAATGCTGAATGAAGGAAAAAAGTAATCTGCAGGATATGCACAGAATGTTCCACTTGTACACAGTTTTTAAAGATACTAAAATAAGACACTGTTCATGGACACAAACATACAATGTAAAGACAAAATAATATGCATAAGAATAATATACCACATTTATATATGGTTAATTCTAAGGAAGAAGGAAAGGGCTTCAACTACAATGGGCTTTTTTTTTTAAAGGTAAGAGACCTAAAATTGTGGCAAGTTGCTAGATGCTCCCTGAATATCTGCTTTCCTCTTGTCTCTTTTCAAACTATTGTACTGTGACTGGCAATTTACATATCCTGGCCTGCCACACAGATTAAGGTAGCCACTAAGGATTAATTTTGGAGAAGGAAATGGCAACCCACTCCAGTATTCTCGCCTGGAAAATCCCACGGACAGAGGAGCCTGGCAGGCTACAGACCATGGGATCGCAAGAGTTGGACATGACTTAGTGACTAAACCACCACCAAGGATTAATCAGAAATCACTGGGCGGGGCATGGAAACTGAAAGGAACTGACTTCACTGCCCAGAGTGTAAACATGAAGAACGGAGCTGAACCGAATATTAGTACTAACTGACACAGAATCAAACAGTGAAAAATGTAAAGACAAGACATGGGGAAAAGGTGAGTTCATGGCTGTTCCCTCTCTTCTGCACGTTTAAAATCTTTTATTTAAAAAATATCCTTTACTTCTCAGATATTGAACAGAGATTCTTAAATGTCACCCATAGGCAGATGATGACCCACAGATCAAGCCAAAATGCACAGGCAACATGTATACTACTGAGGCGGCCAAGCAGAGTGGGTAAAGAATTCACTAGAAACTGGCCAACCAACCACACTCCAAGAACGCAGACAGTACTATGCTATTACCACCAGCACGGCTACCGCCAGTTTGGACAACAAACAAGACTGTAAGATCCCACAGTCTCTTGGCTCCGGGCTTGGGATGAGAAAAACCAAAAACATTTGCAGACTAAATGGAAATCTCTGTTGTCATTCCCTTTCCCTATTTTTCCTTCTCCCATGCATTCCCCAGAGCTCAGTGCCATACTTTTCCTCCTCCTCCATGGAATCATCTGGAAAGAGAGAAGGGGGAAAAAATATCAAAGAACAGAACCCTCAAATGAAACCTGGCTTTTATGACTGCAAACATGAAGAGGCTTTTGAGAATTACTTCACTTAAAACACTGTCTGATGTTACCTGGATGTTAACTTTAAGTGACCTTTTGAGATTGAAAAAGTTTTAAATTTGCTGAACAGACCAAAATGGAAATCTGGGCTGGAGGTAGGCATCAGAGCAAGATGATGGTCTGAAATATTTAGTTACCATTAAAACAAAACAGGAAAACAAAAACAAAACACCAACCCTTTGTTAATCTATTACTGTGTTACAGAAAGACGGTATTCCAGTTAGTCGTGAATTCTACTTCACGAATTTATTCCAGGTCCACACACTACAGGGCTTCCCTGGTGGCTCAGTGGTAAAGAATTCACCTGCCAACGCAGGCTTCTTCTTGGGTTGGGAAAATCCCCTGGGGAAGGAAATGGCAACTCACTCCAGTATTCTTGCCTGGAGAATCCCAGGGACAGAGAAGCCTGGCGAGCTACACACTCCATGGGGTAGCAAAACAGCCAGATACAACTTGGCGATTAAACGACAAGCACCAAAGATTATAAGACATGCTCTTCAGATTCTCCCCTTAACCAGCCAACAATGTGGTATATATCAGGTTTTGTGGGGATTTTTTCCCCCAATTTGGTTTCTCCCTAACACCATTTAACCTCTTTGGTGCTTATATTGTTTCTGCATTTTCTCTTGCTGTTTTTACTCAACTCTGGCCCTTTGCCTTTTTTCTCTGTGTATAGCTATTTTCTACCTCACCCCCTTAATTCAGTCTTCTAGTTTCACATGGCTTCTGCACTGATGCCACTTAAGATCCACACTAGGAGATAATACCCCAAGTGTATTTTCTTGGAATTTTTTTTCAGCTCTTTGGGAGCAAACACAGGATTGCTTCCTGCTCTCAGAAACCCCCAAAACCACTGCAATTAGTATATTAATCATTTAACAATATAATAGAAAGTTAACAAGGAAACTGTTGAAAAAGTCCCTGGAATAAATCTATTTAATTCACATCAAGAACTCAAAACATTACTTCTGTACTATTTTTTAAAGTTCCACTTAATTCTCAAAATTATATTCTGCCAAAACCTCTAAACACTTGGGTCATTGCTCCTTTCCTTATTATACACACTGAACAGTTACACATTTTTCTTTATTATTGACAAAAATACAACCAAAAGGTAAATTTTCTACAGATGATATTCCTCCATGTCAGAACTTAAGAATCAAGTTCATCAATAAGCAGAGTTTTCCAAACATATTATGTTACAGCCTAGATTTAGCTTCCTCCTTATAATCGTAAATTCAAGAAAAACAACTACAAAATATTAATAAATAAATAAAATATTTAAGATATGTTTAAACATTATCTAAGAGCATAACTTTTAACGAACATAAAATAGTTTTATAGGCTTAATGAAAAGTCCTAACAGTACTGCAGGAAACTGTTAAATTTAACAGCTTTCAGTCTGCATTTTGCTGTGCTGTTGAGGATAGTACTGCCCTGTACATGGTAAGTGATTAACAAAAGAAGAACAGCAAAGCAGTCTTAAGGGAGATAAACCCTTTACCTAAAATTACAAAGATTTTGGTTTTATTATAAAGAACTCTAATCTTGAGAGAGCATAAAGAAAAGGAAAAAAAAAGGGAGGGGAGAGAAATAATAAAAACTAGGTATTGCTTTATTTCTTAAGAAGGGTTTTTTCACAATAACCAAAAGTAACGTGTGGACCTGTTTGACTTGAGTCAACAAGCCAACTCAAATGGACACTAAGGGACCATTGGAGGAATTCGACTATGGACTGGGTAACAGATGATACTAAGCAATTATTGTTAATTTTATTAGGAATAACAGCTAGATGTGAAAATACACTCACTTTTAAAAGATCCACTATGAAGACTGATAGAGGCAAAACAGCATGATGTCTCATATTGCTTTAAGATTCTTGGGTTTCTAATGCAACAGCTTAAATCAACTATGCCATAATAAAATTAATTTTTAAAAAAGATACTTGGGCTTTGGAGGAGGGTGGTAGAAAGAAATGAGAGGTGAAGCACACGTGGCAAATTCTTAACTTGTGCTGAATCTGGAAGATGGAAACCAGAGTCAGGGGTTCGCCTTACTATTTCCTCTACTTTTAAATATACTACAATTTTTTGAGATATAAAGAAACAATGTTTAAATTTGTTTCAGATAGCTAAAAGCCGATTCAGAGTTACGAACAGATTTAAACCTACTTTGGCAGGCCAATAATCGAACACACTGTTTTTTTGTGAATGAAATCAAGTCATGAATACATTCATTCACTTAACTTCAATATAATAATCACCTATGTACTATATGCCAAGCATGTAACCAGACCATGGGAGAATAAAGGTGAGTTAGACCATGTCATTATCCTCAGGGAGGAGACAGCTAATATGAACGTCTGTGATCAGGATACTGATGTGGTAGGAAAGGAGGTTACAGAGAACAGAAGCCACAGACCAAAGATCCACGGGAAAACTTTATCATTTTTCAGCTGAAGAAGCTGATATGTCATGAGTTTCAGGGGTGAGCAACATTTAGAGAACTGAAAGGTCTAAGAGGTCAGAGAAGAGTCTGGAGAGTGGAACATAAAAGCAGAAGATGACAGAGCTCTGAGAAAGGAGTTCCCACAATGCTACATGCTACAGAGGATGGTGAAGTGACACTGGAAGCTGGTTCTGCCATGTATTTAGCAAGTTACACAGAGTCTGGTGATTTTAAACACGACACTAAAACATCAGAGGGTCTCACAAACAGTGCTAATGAAAAGAAATTACACCTTACTCAGGACTTCGGGGTAAGGCTATTTCAAACCTTACTGTCAGCCACATTAACCACATGCTGGATTAAAAAAACAAAAAAAAAAACAAAAAAAAAAAACCTCAAGTTCCCAAAGCAAGAAAGGTTATCCTTCCTTTTAATGGAGATTTAGGTTGCAAAAGGAGAATGAAGGCAGAGCCACGTTTCTGAACTTTTAACTTTGTGCTAAGCACTTACAGGGCCACTATACAACAAAATCCTCCCACAAGCCCAAGAGCTAGGAACCATTAAGCCCATTGTTGAACACGTAAGAATACTGATGCTCTAAGGTAGGTAGGTAATTTGGCCAACAGAGACTCTGTTAAAGGCCAGAACTCAAAATCAGTCAAGTCCCAGTAAACATGGTAAACCCATACATCTGTATTCTTTATTGCCCACCTTTGGAAGGTACATTCATGGAATCACATGATGATGCCTTTTTTGCTATCTTAGTAATCCAGTTTGTGAGAGATCTGCCATGTTGATTTATTAATAGTTCATTACCTCTAGCGCCACAGGGCAGGGGTTGGCGAACCACTACTTTTATAAATAAAATTTTATGGAAACACAGCCACACCCATTCTATTTGTTTATGTATGGTTTATGGCTGCTTTTGCTCTACAATAGCAAAGCTGAGCGATTACAAAAGAGACTGCACAGCCTGAAAAGCCTAAAATACTATCTGGCCCTTGATAGAAAGTTGGCTGAATTTGGCCGTAGAGCATTACAGGAGTATACTGGGTATTATTCAACTTTTATAATTTTGTCAATGTAGTTTTAATTTACATTTCCCTGTTGACAAATATTTAGTGGCTATTCATTTTTTTCTATGAAAAGCTTTTCCTCTCTATTGCTCATTTATCATTTCACATTAACATATGTATGTGTACTGACATGTATACATATGAGCGTATATATTACTGAGACCAAAAAAAATCTTTGTCAGTTGTATGTGTTAGAAATAACTTCTACTTGTGCACTTGTGACTCATCTTTACACACTGTTTTCTGTTCTTTTAGCTTATTTACTTGCTGAGCCAGGTCTTAGCGGCAGCATGTGGGATCCCATTCCCTGGCTAGGGACCGAAGCTAGGCCCCCAGCACTGGGAGTGTGGAGGCTTAGCCACTGGACCACTAAAGAAGTCTCGACACACTGTTTTCAACAAGAAACAAAAGATCTTAGTTTTAATACAGCACAATTTTTTAACCTTTTCCTTCAACAGCTGTGCTTCTGGAAACTAGTTAAGAAAGCCTGAAATCATAAAGCACCCTCTAAAGGCTTAAGTTTTGCCTTTCATAAGTTTTTAATCTATCTGGAATTTTTTTTTTTTAATATGGTGTGAAGTAAGAAACTATCCCCACTCCTTACTAATTTCTTGGATTTTTTTTTTTTTTTTGGTGCCATTCTGATAGCGTGAGCTCCAACCCCAAACCTGGTGAAGAATGGACATGTAGTTACCACTTCCCAGGGAGGACTGCTCACCTTTACAATGACAGACAATCTGAGACGAGCAATCCTCCTTACCTCAATCTGCTGTCCCCACCCATGCACTATGTAATAGGTTTTTAAATTTTTCCTAGTTTACCTACCAACATCTTTTAGGGAATTTCAGCTTTATACAAGGGTCTCTGGACCTAACTTCTCAGGTTGCTTGATCCAGAGACTCTGTCTAGACAGTTCCCCCATCAGTTCAGTTCGGCTCAGTCACTCAGTCGTGTCGGACTCTTTGCGACCCCATGAATCGCAGCACGCCAGGCCTCCCTGTCCATCACCAACTCCCGGAGTTCACTCAAACTCAAGTCCATTGAGTCAGTGATGCCATCCAGCCATCTCATCCTCTGTCATCCCCTTCTCCTCCTGCCCTCAATCCCTCCCAGCATCAAAGTCTTTTCCAATGAGTCAACTCTTCACATGAGGTGGCCAAAGTACTGGAGCTTCAGCTTTAGCATCATTCCTTCCAAAGAAATCCCAGGGTTGATCTCCTTCAGAATGGACTGGTTGGATCTCCTTGCAGTCCAAGGGACTCTCAAGAGTCTTCTCCAGCACCACACTTCAAAAGCATCAATTCTTCGGCACTCAGCCTTCTTCACAGTCCAACTCTCACATCCATACATGACCACAGGAAAAACCACAGCCTTGACTAGACGGACCTTAGTCAGCAAAGTAATGTCTCTGCTTTTGAATATGCTATCTAGGTTGGTCATAACTTTTCTTCCAAGGAGTAAGCGTCTTTTAATTTCATGAAAACCCAAAGCGCCAGGTCTCCAGGTGATCTGGTATCCCGGCACAGCAGCCATAATCCCATTAGCTTACCTCCCTGGATTCAAGATGTCTTGTTTTTAACTTCTGAGGAGTTTCCTTACTTGCTTGTCAGTTAATCTACACATTTAAAAGGCACTCTGAATATCTGATCCAGTATTTGTAATGTTTCATAAGAGGAAACATGTTTCTTTTTTACTCTCTAATTTGCCACACTGCCAAAACTGAAGCCTCTATACATTTTGAATAGTTTGTTGCTGAGTATCCTCCCCCAGCCAAGAAATGTACCTCTACTTCTAAAACCCCAAAGAAAAATGATTCATTTGATTAAAAAAAACATACACAACACTGTTCTACACACTTGGCATATATCACTAAATAAAGATTAACGCATTCAAAAACCCTAAGTGGGAGGAGAGGTACAGACAGAAAACAGTAAAACATAAGCAAACTAAACTGTATCCCAGAAGGTAGTAGGAGCAGTGGAAAGGAGAAATAACAACCCTTTAAGAAGGATCTGGAGTAAGATGGGGATTTCAACCTTAAACAAGGTAGCTATTACTAAAACATTAAGTATTTCCACCACATACCACCAATTAATTTTTACCAGACATACAATTATAAGAAATGAAAATTTTCCTCTTCTCTTGATGTGAAGTAGGATGCTAAGCAGCCTACAGATATGTTAATATTACACAACTCAATCCACTTCAAAGAAACAGAGGTACACTCTAACATTAATAATTGGAGATGCTGCTTAACAAGTTATTATGCTACCTATTCAAAATTAAAGTAAATGCAATTTAAAAATAAACTTATGCTATCCAAGCAAAATAGACAATTTAACATTTACTGAGAGAATGGCTAAATGAGAATCATCCTTCATACTTCTAAAGATAATTAGGAATCAATTGCTATCACTAATTAGGCAGTTCTTCTGAATGTTAAACCTAATAAAGAAGGCAATTTGCCCAATTATATTTCATTCTATCTTTTATGGAGATGTGCCCTATTTATAACTCTTTAAAACAGGTTTTTCTCTTTTCATAAGAATCACATAAGAAGTTGAGTCAGTAATTAAATCACACCTTAAAACACTGAACTACAAAACTGAGACTGTACTTTCCAGTCCTGTAATTATTTTCATTGCTCTTCTCTGTATCCCTCAATCTTTGCTTCCATCTCTTAAAAGACAGACAATAAAGCTAGAGTTTATATTCTATATAAATACTGTTTTGTAATTATAAACAACGGATGATCTCTTTTTTAATGGTACTGGTAATAATGATGGTAATGGACTAATATTCCAACATGGTCACGTCACTTTGTCAGAGAAAACTCCCAAAGGACAGGATCTACAAAACAGAGAGATGGGATTTACTTGTAAAAAGAGAAGCTTTAGAGGAAACTGTAATCTTTCTTCAAGATAAAAAATACTAGAAACAGTTCCACATAATAACAAAACAGACCAACTTGAGAATGTTTCCTGAGGCAAAGTGAAAGTTGCTCGGCTGTGTCTGACTCTCTTCGACCCCATGGGCTGTGGCCCTCTAGGCTCCTCTGTCCGTGGACTTATCCAGGCAAGAATGCTGGAGTGGGTCGCCATTCCCTTCCCCAGGGATCTTCCTGACCCGGGGACTGAACCTGTGTCTCCTGCATCGCAGGCAGATTCTTTACTATCTGAGCTGCAGGGAAGCTCCTGAGTTACAACAGCATTGTGAACACAGCAGCATACTAAAGCCAGCCAGTGGTGATGCTGCTTATAGCACTGTCCAAGGCTTCCCTGATGGCTCTGTTGGTAAAGAATCCACCTGCAACACAGGAGACCCCGGTTGGATTCCTGGGTTGGGAAGATCCGCTGGAGAAGGGACAGACTATTCTTGGGCTTCCCCTGTGGCTCAGCTGGCAAAGAATCTGCCTGCAATGCAGGAGCTGGGTTCAATCCCTGGATCGGCAAGATCCCCTGGAGAAGGGAAAGGCTACCCACTCCAGTATTCTGGCCTGGAGAACTCCATGCACTTGTATAGTCCATGGGGTTGCAAAGTCTGACATGACTGAGCGACTTGCAGTTTCACAAGCACTTGCTGGCTTCTTGCCAGCTATCTCTCTCCTCCACTCTCCCGACCATCAGAATTTCTCCTGTATTTGGCAAGCAGAATTAGATTATGTTACCTTCTCACTTTGTCTGATTACATATTGGGCCTTGATTGAATTTTATTTTACCTACTCTTAGATGTAAAAAGAAAGCAACTTGTTTTTTAAAAATCTGGGTTAGGTAATGTTTAATGGCATACTTATTTCTATAAGGTTGCTGCAAATTTCAGTAAAATTTCTTATTGGAAAAGTAAACCTAAGAAAATAAGGTCTCTGGTTGCAATTAATCTTTTTTTTTTTTAATAAAAGCGAACCAATGATCATGTATTTTAGGGAAAACAGCCTTTATAAAATTCTAGTAGCGCATGCTAAAACATAGTAAGCTATATTAACAGCCATTATGCAAAACACTGAAATTTAACTATGGTACCAAGTGGTTCAGAGCAAACACACTATGTTCACTCTCCCACACAATGTTCCCATTCCAGAGGCATCAACTCCTTGGCCAACTTAGCAGCTTAGCCAAGGAATGAGAAAGAAAGTGAATTTAGGGGTCCTGGGACCTAACTCCCAACACAGATGCACTGTTATACACACTTGGCATACATCACTAAATAAAGATTAACGTATTCAAAAACCCTAAGTGGGAGGAAAGGTACAGACAGAAAACAGTAAAACATAAGCAAACTAAACTGTATCCCAGAAGGTAGTAGGAATAATGGAAAGAAGAAATAACAATCCTTTAAGAAGGATCTGGAGTAAGGTGAGGACTTCAACCTTAAACAAGGTAGCTATTACTAAAACATTAAGTATTTCCACCACATACCACCAATTAATTTTTACTAGACATGTAATTATAAGAAATGAGCATTTTCTCTTCTCTTGATGTGAAGTAGGATGCTAAGCAGCCTACAGATATGTTAATACTACACAACTCGATCCACTTCAAAGAAACAGAGGTACGCTCTAATAACCCATACAGTAACCCATACAGCTGTAACCCAACACTGGAACCCACACAGCTCTCTTTATCTATACGTTGAAGCTTGGTAGAAGATATTTGAGAACACACTCCTGCTACTAAAAAGTTACAAAACCATCCACCTAGAGCAGCAGGTCTTTAAATGGCGGCAGTCCAGGGACCCCATCTGGGGTGGGGGGTCCTCAAGAGCCTTTCAAGAAGTCTGCAAGGTTAAAACTAACTGAATACTAATATCAAGTCACCATTCGCCTTTCACTCTCATTCCACCACGAGTATATAGCTGAGTCCAGAGGATAGGGGACATATGATATCGAAAAGACTGAATAGGGAAGAAGATCTGAGAATCCAGCTGTGAGAAGCTGGACAATGAGATGTGCACAAATGTAACACTTTCACACTTCTCACTCATTTTTTGCTTTGGAAGACAGTTATTTTTTTTAGTACATTTATATTAACATGTAATGGGTTTATTATTTTAAATCAATTAATGTCTTTAAAACGTCTAGGTTATCTTTCATATGATAAACATTAAGAGGCATAACCTACACACAAAAAAAACTTTGAGGTCTTCAATAATTTTTTGGTATAAACGGGTCTAGAGAACAATAATATTGAGAGCCACTGGTCTACAGAATAAAATCCAAAATTTATAGTAAAACATTCCATACTTACATTCATTCCACGAACACGCAGCAGATGCCAGCTGTATGCTGGACTCTAGGTGCGAGGGACACGGCAATAAACATGACAGAGCGGCTCCTGCCCTCACGGGAGCCAAGTGTCGGGACACAGATTACAAATACAAAATAAACAAAAAGCGTCAGCTAGCAAGGAGCGCTCCGAAAATGAAAAAAAAAGGACAGGTGCTGTGTTAGCAATGGCCTGGGCAGTTCCTCTCTGCCTTTCCTGCAGCAGTGCCACTGAGGAGACGGAAGCCACAGCCGAGCCTGCAGGAGCGCCGGGGCCCTGCCCCTCGAGAGCCACCCCCAGTCCGCACCTCCCTCAGGGGCCCTGCCTGCAACCACGCCCAGGCTCCAGGGCCACGCTGTCTCTTGCTTCCCGTCTCCATCGGTGTTCACTCTTGTGTCTGAAACGGCCTCTGCCCGTCCATCTGCCAGACTCATACACGGCTCAGGTCAGAGCTCCGTGAAGGCCAAAGGTTTGTATTCCTGGGACCCGGGCGATGCCTGCTGACACACAGCTGGGGCTCCTCATCTCGTCAGACCTCCGGCTCCGCACACCTCGTCTGACGTCATCAGCAGGTGTACGTTTGTACGTCAAGTCCACTCTCCGACTGTGGGTCCTGGCAGGCATTTTTGAACTCACGGTGTGGAGCAGTGTCTGCTTCACAGAGCTATGAGACAAGTGACTACATCACTGAATCAACTTTTAGTCTAACTATAGTTGTAGGTCTTATCTTTAACTACAGCAGGGATTCTGTCTTACCTTTCTATCACCTACAGAATCTAACACATCACACACACTCCAAAAATGTTCACCAGATTACTGAACTGAATTTCACCTGCAAAGCACTTTATGAACTTCAGAGCCATTCTGTAAAAGGCAACACCCTCAAACAGGCATGTCATTTCCCTTATTCTGTTTTTACCCTAATGTGCAAGAGGTGTCTGGTATCCACCACACGGGTCTCAGCTCCTGGCTCAGCGCTTAAGCAAAGGCTCCTTGTTAGCCACCAGACTACAGTAAAAGCCAAAAACGGAAAGTTGAGTAAAGTGGATTCAGCATTCTAGCTGGCAACTTCACAGAGCAATCAAAACAGTAAAAGATGATCCCCAAATTATTCAATTTAGAAGCCTGTTAGGTCTTTTTGTTTCTCATCAGCTGAGCTGATTTCTGTTGTGTGAGCTGAGAGGCAGCTCCAGGACATGGCAGCTGTCTGCATCACAAACCCCCTTAATCCCACCATGCTCCTAAGTTTGTAGTTTGTTTGCTTATGAACTTTTTTAGTAGTTCTCTTCAGTTGGCTATCCAGTGTATTCTACAATGCTAGAAGAGCAGGTCTACTTCACATTATATTGTCAGTTTTATTAAATCATCATTTTAAATTGGCTAAGCTAATGAAACAAGATATAAAAATCCCCCCTAAAGTAGCTATCTGAGCAACACTTAAGTTTTAAAGTGATGTGACCAGCCATCATGCTCAAGCGCTAGCTGTTTCCGTTTATTTCCATCAGCAGTCATAATTAGAGGGATTCTCCAAAACCATCTGATTACTAGTTAATAAAAGCATTAAATTAAAAAAAAAAAACTATAGTGACAGGGATGTATACAGCAGACTTTCAACAACTAACACATGCTGCGGACTTCCCTGGGAGTCTAGTGGTTAAGACTCCATGCTCCCAATGCAGGGGGCAGGAGTGGAGTTCAATCCCTTGGTCAGGGAACTAGATTCTACATGCCACAACTGAGAGTTTGTATGCCGCAACTAAGACCGGGTGCAGTCAAATAAATAAAAGAAATACATAAAAACAAATAACAAACACATGCTGCCTGTTCTTCCATGTGCCCCACCGCAACGGAATATCCACCACACTGACACAGGCCCATTCTCAGCTGTAAAGGGCTCATTATCTTCACTGCAGGTTATAAATGTCCTCTGCTTCTCTTCAGTCCCTTTCCTGTGGGGCCTTTCAAGGCTCATTAGAACTCTTGAGGGCATTTACAGGAGAATAAAGAAATTTAAATCTAAACTAACAAAATTTCCAGCAGGGACAGAAACTATGACAAAGATTTAAAAAAAGAAAAGAGAAACCTTGCTGGATGGAAAACTGGGGAACAATTTAGGATACAATTCTCTGGAATCATTTATTTCACCTATCAATGCCATTATTTTTACGACCACTACGAATAACTGATAGCAGTTTTAAATTACACTGACTAAATACGCCTAGAGAAACCTTCAGAAGGACCATTTTTAAAGGCTGAGGTTTGGTCCTGCTATATGGTAACAATGTATCAGCAACTCATTACATATAAATGCTTTGTATTTTCATCTATAAAAGGAGGGGCCTGTACTAAATGTACACTAAGATATCCTCGTAGGGCAGGCTTCACACACCTGTGACCTGTGGAGTCACATGGGGCCCCACACTTGGAAGGGCTCCACATTTGGTTTAATGCTCTGCTTTCACAGTCTTGAAATTCTTGATGGTTTTTAATAAGAGGCCCCACATTTTCACTGTGCACTGGACACTCACATTATATGGCTACTACTATTCCCTGGCGGCGTTAGTGGTAAAGAACCCGCTTGCCAATGGAGGAAACCTAAGAGACGCAAGTCGACCCCTGGGTCAGGAAGCTCCCCTGGAGGAGGGCACAGCAACCCACTCCAGTATTCTTGCCTGGAGAACCCCATGGACAGAGGAGCCTGGCGGGTACACAGTCCCCGGGGGTGCAGAGAGCTGGACACAACTGAAGGGATGCAGCACACACGCCATTCCTTTAAATTCGAATACTCTGTGACTCCATGAAAGTACACCTCTACCATCCCAGGCACAATTAAGATTAAAAAACAAACAAGCAAACAAAACAAAACAAAACCCTGAAGTCACCTATGCTCTATTAGTCTCAGAATAATGACTTTCCGAATAATTTTCTACCTCTATCAAAAAGAATCAAATGTACATTGAAGATATTTCAAATGCTAGGGACTCATTCCATTTTTAAATATAAAAGATGTTAAGTATTATTTAAGATGTCACTATTACAATGTACTCCTTCAAAGAGATAATCTAAAGGGATTAATATAAGCAAAGAGTAAGCAGCTGATTATAATCAATACAAAAAATTAATTCACTTTGTCCCTTAGTCTCCCAAATGCTTCTGACCATATCTGTCTTTTTCACCTTTCATATTAAAAAGTAGTTCTGAGGGAAAAAATTTTAACAGTCCCAATAGTACTTATGATTTCAAGAATTAAAACAAAATTTAGTTATAATTAATCTAAATAAACTATGATGTATAGCAGTGTTTTCAACTTATAAACTTCATGCATAATCTAACAGAGCAAACAGAGAAGAGTTCAATGAAAGCAACGGCAGGCTCCAGGTAAAATCATCAAAGAGAAAACACCTTTTCAGAGAAGAGGTCTGAAAAACAGCTATTTCCAGATCCCATGAGATAGGCTGCAGGAGCAAAGCTGAATTAATCTCAAGTTATCCTCTTTATCTGATAAGCTGACAGCACTTTAACTGATCTGAATTTTTTTGTATAAAAATTCCATTTCAACCTAAGATCCCTAAAGCACCACTAATTCCGATCAAAGATCAGCTCTCTACAGACAGAGGCAGGCGAAAGGTAAATAAAAAGAAGATTTTAAGTAAAACAAAAACACCATCGTAACAAACAAAAGACTGTCATAGACATAATGTCCAAAAGAAATCGTAGTTTTGCTAAAGCTAGGTAACTGGATTTCTGGGTAACTGAGGTTTGTAGCGAGAAGCCTGTATGACATGAAGCACTGCACATACAGATGTATGTCTACTAAACTGTGTATACATATTGCTCTTTACTGTGGAAGATTCAGGGATTTGCTTTTAGAAACCTTTTACTCTGCACACTAATAGGAAAGCACTGGGAAGTTCTTGCAGGAAAGAGTATCTGAATTTGCATAGATGGTGCCCCTACCACGGCTAGCGCTTAGTTAGGGCGAGAGTGCCGGCCTTCATTTCCTGTGTCTTGACAGAAGAAAAGAGGGTGATGCAGCCAGCAGTCCTCTCCGCCATCCTAGTCAGTATACTTCCTATCTTCATCAAGGATCTTCATTACTGCATTTACCACACAACAGTGCTACTCTTCCACTCACATCTCTCTCTGCCAAACTGTGAGCTCCTGCAGGGCAGGAGTCACATATCACTTCATTTTTGTGTTTTCTCAATACCCAGGACTGTACTTGAAGTGGGATGACGATTAAAGAGCATTTTAGTAAACAGACACATGAATCTTTGTTTAGTTTAGCTGAAACAATTAGTGGAATAGGCATAAATAGGCATGAAACGAAAGGACATTATGAGAGGTGACTTACATGCCTTTCATACCAAGGCATGATGACAGCCTTAAGCAACGGAGTTTACTTTCAAGATATACCAAGCAGATCGTGAGGGGTCCACTGTTTGAGTCACCCTCTGCAGTTACAGAACCCCCAATTTTTGCAAGGCACATGGACAGCTAGAGTAGGGGTACATTTCTCAGTCTGCCTGCAGTGAAGTTCTAGCTGATATGAGAAGTCTTGTGCACCTTTCCTGAGGTGTCCAAAAAGGACTGGAGCTGAGGGCAGGAAAAGGATGAGATGGTTAGACAACATCACCAATTCAATGGACATGAGTCTGAGCAAACTCCGGGAGATGGTGAAGGACAGGGAAGCCTGGCATGCTGCAGTCCTTGGGGTCGGACACAACTTGCAACTGAACAACGACAACAGGCATCCTCTTCTATTCTTCCTCCGTCATGCTTTGTGGAACGTGAATGTGACAGCTCAGGCCACGAGGATAAAGACTAGACCCCGCGAAGGCAGAGGAGAGAGCTGGAGCCACTAAGGTCCCAGAGTCCCATGGAGCTGCCACGTCCACCAAGAGCCGTCTATGCCCCAACTTGGACACGAGAGAGAACAGCTTTTCTTGCCCCAGCTACTCTTTGTTCTGGGTCTTTGGAACAAATACTCCTAACTAATTCTATTCTACAGTATACGCAAGGAACCCAGGACTCCCAAGCCAAGCAGGACAGAAGTGACCAGAGAGCTGGGCACACAGACAGAAGCAGAAATGCAAAGACCCTCGGCAGCTAGAAGTGAACTAGTCTCTTTTCTACTCTCTTATGGCTTTGTAACAGACTCAGAGCCTTGGGATCAGCCTTGGTGGTTAAATTCTCCAGAAGAGAGAGGAGCTAGCTGGTCTCCCTTATCTTGTCAAGCCAGGTCTCACAGAAGCCTGGCTGCCTTGGTCTGGTGCACATTCCTGAAGGCTATAAAATCATGACCAACCAAGAGCACCTTGGAGCAGAGACTGGAGAGGATCACAGTTTCTTCCAGAAGGTGATATAAATATGGCCGGTGCCATGACTGATAGGACTCATGCGGCATGGTCAGAATCTAGCAAAAGACATAAACGAAAGAGATCTGATATAAAATCCTGAGCCCCACTTGAAACATTCTAGTCTGAACCAGGATTCTAGCCATGTCAGAATTCAAATCCAAAGTATTACTTTTTAAAAGATGAGGGGCAAAGATGGGGAAAGGTCTTCCTCTAAAGAGAAGTGAAGCAGCTACAATTATCCTGCCCATTCCCTGACCCACCAAATCACCTGAGAGGCTATAGTTACCCTGCCCATTCCCTGACCCATCATATCAGCTGAGAGACACGGAAAATCTGTCTCCTCCAGAAAGAGTCAGGGATCTGATCTCAAAACTGGTATTTCCTCTCTTGAGGACTTTTCCTAAATAACTTGTCTGAAAGTAGCTTTTAAATAAACAAGAGCTAAGAAAACAATGAGGTTAATTTTAATATCATGACCTATACTTGTTCCATGAGAGGAAACAAGTTTTGAAGCATTAGCTGTTACATATAAAGCTGCAAGGCAGAAGAGATTTTCTATTTGTCTCAATACTGTGATAATCATTTAGTGCTATCCACTAAATACTTCTGGCTCCCTTGGCAGGCAGCTGGTAGGTTTGCAATTTTCCATCCCCTTAAAATATGGGTTAGCCATATGACTTGCTCTGGCCCCTGATATGTGAACAAAAATGACGCAAAGAAGCTTTAAGAGACAGTGCGCAACTTGCCTGCTCTCTTCCTTCTGCGACGGTGCTGGCGGCATTCAAGACAGTAACTGCTCCCTCAGCTTGGTTCCCAGAGCGGGAGAAGGCAGAGCCCCAGCCAACCAGTACATACGCCACTGAGATTTGGGGGCTGCACATTAGTACAGCGTAACTCATCCTACCGTGACGTGTACAAATACAAATGCCTAAACAGTCATAATTGTTTGGACACAGCTGCTAACAGAAAGACTTGTTTTCACAGTGCTGTAACTTCTTCTGATGTTAAAAAAACAGTATTAAACGAACAAATGCAGACGACTGAAACCTTAAAGCGAGGGAGACCTAATTTAGCTCCAAAGTTTAGCTGGGAAGAAAAAACTCTCCTAGAAGAGCCAACTATAAGCACTTAAAAAGCTACGGCTTTAAGACTGTCAAAATGTTTTACCGAAGTGAGAAGATGACTATATGGAAATTCATTATACTATTCTACTTGTGCATATATTTGAAATATTCCACAGTAAATGTTAAAGAGAGGCAGAGAGATGATGGGGGGATACAAACAATCTGAAGAATCTTAAAAAAAAACTCGAACAAATTTTTTAATAAATAAAAGTGCTACTGATTGTAAGCCCTTGGAGAGTTGGGGTGGGTGGAAGAGTTTTTAAAAGTGTTAAAAACTTTACTGGTGCTATGTTCATACAAGCCACAGAAACGCAGTGCCTTGGGGCTACTAGACTATGAGAGAAATCTAAGACGGCTCACTGTTTTAAAAAAAAAAAATCCTCAATTCCTAATTAAGTTTAACTAGATACTTTTCATGGGCCCCAAAATAGAGGATGTTTGAGATGAAAAGTACTTGGCAGCTGTTCAGGGCAACCTTCTCGTCACTGCTGATAGGAAAATTTAGTTCTGTGATATCCGTGCGTGCGTGCATGCATGCTCAATCGCTTCAGTAGAGTCTGCCTCTTTGTGACCCACCCCATGGACTATGGCCCGCCAGGCTCCTCTATCCATGGCATTCTCCAGCAAGAATATTGGAGTGGGTTGTCGTGCCTCCTCCAGGGGATCTTCTCAATCCAGGGATCACACCCACATCTCCTGCATTGCAGGCAGATTCTTTACCACTGAGCCACCAGGGAAGCCCGTGACATAGGTACTTAACGGCAATGCACAAACTATAACTCGGGTCCTCTGACTCTTAATTCATGCAACTTCTTCCTTCCCAGGCTAGCAGACCAGCCTGTTTTAACAGTATCTCAATAGTTTTACTTTGAATATCCAGCAGAAGGAATCTTGTTATCTCTTCCCATTGCAATTCTGCATTATGACATCTGCCGAGATGCCATTAGCTCTAAGTGAACAGAAATGACGTCTCAAATTGCTTAAATATAAGGAAAATTACTGCTCACATTAACTGTTATTCCAGGGGTAGGGTGGAAATCAGGATTGGCTTAGCCTAACAACTCCTGCTCCCTTCCTCTGCAATTCTTTCAGCCCTGTTCTAGAGCTGGTTTCCTCCTTTGAGTTTGATAACAAGATCACTCTAGCAGCTCAGAGCCTCATAGTCAGATCTGACAACATTTACAGAAAGAGACAGGCCTCTTCCCTGTGCCTTGGACAAGAAAAAAAGTCTTTCCCAGAAGCTTCTGCACACTTTCCTCAGCCTAAAATGGGAACATGCCTATTTTTGAATCAGTCCCTAGCAAGGGATATGGGACTACCATGACTGCTTTAGATTACTCAGGGCCACTGACAGCCACACCGTGGGGAGAAGAGAAGCCATGCCTGGGAGAGAACTGCACGTCAACACAAGCACAGCCAGTGACTCCTAATTTAGAGCCAAGAAGCCTCGGGAAGTTGAAGAACTCCCTCACGAACTTTCTGAACACATTATATAAGTTGTGTGTGAGTGAGAGAGAGACCTGGTACTACCTTTAAAAAATCTGCACATAAAGTTAATAAAACTCAATTTTATTTAAAAGCATTAACCCCCTAATTCATAATTTTTTGAACAGCACAGAGGCGATGTAGCACACACTATCTGGGTTTGTACCTGGCTCTCGCACCTTTTATCAGGGAAGTTCACACAAGCGGTTACCCACATTACAAGACTCATGATGATTAAGGAAGCAGCATGTGGAGGGCTGATATCAGACAGTATAAACCGTATTGAGCAAAGCACTAAATAAAATCTAGCTATTATTTCTCTCCTACAAATAAGGTTCTACAATGGGAAGAATTCCAAAAACATTTCTGAGGTAACAATGGTTTGTAACATAAACTTCATGTGTACAACAGTGTATCTCTACATCTGTATATCTGCAGGGTGCTCACCACCAAAAATTCAGCTTCCATCTGTCAACATACAGTTGATCTCCTTTATCCATTTTGCCCTTGGGTAACCACTACTCTGTTCTCTGCATATACATGTCTGTTTTGTCCAATTTGTTCATTTATTTCGGTTTTCTGTTTGTTTTTTAGATTCCACATGAGTGAAATCACACGGTATTTAGTCTGACTTATTGCACTTAGCATAATATCCTCGAGGTCCATCCATGTTATTGCAAATGGCCAGATGCCATCTTCTTCACGGCTGAGTAGTAGTCCACTCTGTCTATATACCACATATTCTTTATCTGCCCATCTCCTGATGGGCACTCAAGTTGTTTTCATGTCTTGGCCACTGTACATACGTAAGGCTGCAATGGATGTAGGCACACAGATACCTTTCTGAATTCATGCTTTTGATTCTTTGGGTAAATACCCAGAAGTGGAAGGGTGGATCATATGGTAGTTCTAGCCTTAATTTTTTAAGGAACCTCCAAACTGTTTTCCATAGCGGCTGCACCAATTGATATTCTCACCAACTGTGTATGAGGGCTCCCTTTAAGAATAATGAAAACTTTTGATACTGAAAAGCAGACATTTCTTTTTAGCTGTCTAGCAGCCATCCTCAATTCTTTTCAGGAGAATTACCTTTCTCCACCCTGTATAATCTTGCTGAGACTTTATCAGCATATGTCTATCTCAGGTTCACTGGTGCTCTCTATACAAAAACACAAAGGGGAGACCTTCCCCCTCTTTCTTCCTCTGTTGGAAACCTTTCTCCCTAGTTCTGCACATTTTAGCATTTAGAAGGTTCATGTTCATAAGGAAGCTCTATTATCGGTCAGTAGTATGTAAAGTTGAGTGAAAGTGTCAGTCGCTCAGTCGTGTCTGACTTTTTGTGACCCAATGTACTGTAGCCCACCAGATTCCTCTGTCCATGGAATTCTCCAGGCAAGAACACTGGGGTGAGTTGCCATTCCCTTCTCCAGGGATCAATCCCGGGTCCCTGCCCTGCAGGTGCATTCTTTGCAGTCTGAGCCACCAGGGAAGCCCATAGCACGTTAAGGGCAGAGATTATCCAAAGGTAGGAGAAAAGCATATGTTATCCAGCTAGGTTGTTTTAGGTTTAAAGTCCTCAACAAATTTTCCTGGAATTCTACTTTTACTATGCTACTCTACATCACCAGATTCCAGGTTACTTTGATCCGTCTTATTTCCACCTTCCTGCCCAATCTGAATCTCGCTACTGTTTTTAGCTCCCATTTTGAGTCTGTGGAGAAAAGCAGCTTTTAAATTTCAGGGCTCAGAGAAACCCAGGCTACGTGACCGTGTGCTGCTTTCTGCTCTGACAGAGCCTACCCTAACTTCTGTACCTAACACCCAGCGTCCCAAGTTCTCTCCGGGCTTCCCTGGTCTCCACAGCACCCTCTCTCTCTAAAACACACACTCCTTACCCTCCTTCAGTCTCTAAATACAACCCAAATTAAACTTTTAAAAATTGCCTGCTGATAATCACATCCAACTGGGAGTTTCTTTCCCCTATAGTTATCATGTCTCTCTGTAATATTCTAATTTACGAAAAGAAAGTTAAGTCAACTCTCATCTGACCCAGAAACATCTACGACTTCCATGTGCAAGTGAAAAAAAAAAAATACTGGGGTGGAAGAATTACTTTTCACTATATAACTTTTAGTACTGTCAGGATATTTTACTATGTAAACATCAACTTCTATTAAAAAAAAAATTCCCATTACTTAATAATGCAAAAAAAAAAAAAAGAAAAAGAAATGACTTTAGTCTCCTTACTCTCCCAGTAGTATTTTTATGCAGGAACATGTGGACATCAGATGGAGAGAAGAAAGCATCCCTAAATTCATAATCATTTTTGTTTAGTTTTTCTTGGAGGGTGCCAAGTCAACAGGCAGCAACTTGCTGCCAGAGGCTTATGGTCTGGTTATTAAGCCAGCCAATGGGGTTCTACTGCTGAAAGTTTAAGGGAAATCTGAAGACCTTCATTGAGCCCCTGGCCTTGCAGGAAGTGATACAGGCAAGGATTTCTAGGTGCCCAGGTGATGGCCTGACTGGGTCAGTCACTGCCACTTCTCAAAAGTCTTGGAGCTGCTAAGAAATGAGAACAGAATAGGTCAGGGCTGGCAATCAAGCCTTGCTGAAGTGTGGGTCAAGTGAATTGCAAGTGGACCCCACCCGTCAGTCCCAACCTTCTTACATGTTATTTTATTACATTTTTTGTTATATATGAGAGTATTCTACATAGGACATTTGCCATATTATTAAAAAATAGCTATTGTAATTGTTAAGCTTGAACTGTGGATTTGTCAAAATCTGCTGCTTCATTTAAGCCCCACCCACAAAGTATCCTTATTTTGAGATTGATCTTCAAGATACCACCCAACCTTGCCCAGTGGGCTGAGTCAGCACTGGATTCACTGCCTACTTCCAACCCTCCATCTTCTGTTGCTTGCAACACTCAAGTTGCCTTCTAACACTGTCTTCATCATCAGCCTCCATCCTGCAATCTGTCCTCTGTCTCAGAGCCTGACACCAACCTGCGTATTGATTTCTTACACAATGTGTGTGTGTGCTCAGTCGTGTCCAACTCTTTTGCAACCCCACAGACTGTAGCCCGCCAGGCTCCACTGTCCATGACATTCCCCAGGCAAGAATACTGGAGTGGGTTGCCATTCCCTTCTCCAGGGGATCTTCCCGACCCAGGGATCAAACCTGGGTCTCCTACATTGGAGGCAGATTCCTTAACGCCTGAGACACCAGGGAAGCCCCTACCTTACACGATCCTTCAGCCCAAACACAGACACAGATCACACCCAGCCACACTCTCCCCATCTGGCACACACACTCCTCACCCCACCAAACCTGCCCTTCTCCATCCGCCCCTGAGCCACTTCCTCTTCCCCCATCCCACTTCCCACATGCTCAGCTACCAACCTAGAAGGCATACAACCTTGGTAATAACACCCTCCTGACACAAAAAACCCCTCACCCACTGGACCTTTCAGCTTTTCAGTCCGAAGCCCAGGCCAGCGCCACTGTTTTATCCTGCTTCGACTTCTAGGATGTTATCATTACAGAGAAAGTCCTGACAACAGGCTGACTAGGTCCACTGTAAACCCGTCTCACCAGCCCGGCCAGCCATGTGTACACACCCTCTTGGCCATGTATATACACCCTCTTGGCCACGTGTGCACACCCTCTTGGCCACGTGTGCACAGCCCCTTGGCCACACCAGGCAGCCCCAGTCCCGACTCCACAGTCTCTTTTCCCGAGACTCACACCGCTCTGCTCCGCTCAGAGCCCTCCCCGCCCTCAGGGGCCGTGCTCTCCCCTGGCACACTTGACTGCATCCCCTCCCAGAGCCTCGAAAGCCTTGTTCCACACACTTTCCTCCTCTCTCACACTCACCAGCCCTTTCACCTAAGGTAACTGTAAGAGGTGAGGGCTTGGTCTCGCACCAATAAAACAAGATTCCAAAAACAAATGAACTGCCAACACTGAAAAATCAGGACTTTTCACTTAAAAAAATCAGGATTCCTGGCTCCTGTGGGAATACAGAACCCTCTGCCTCGAAGGAGGGGCACACCCAAAGAGCAAAGTCCTTCGAGCTGATGGCTGGCCGGCTGGCCACCCTGTCCCTCCTTCCTTGCCCCGCCACCCCGTGCGGGCCCCTGCTCTCACAGGCCACCCCACTGCTTACACACAGGCTCTGCTACCCACCCCCGACCCCGGTCCCGGAGGGACCCCACCCTCTCCCCTTCTCGCTTCCCCGGGGAACTGGCTCCCCTTGCGGCCACCACTTCTCACCGTGTAATAGGATTTCTGCTGTCGGCTCCGCTGGAGCCGCAGAGGCTCTCCAGGTCCTCCCACCCAGGAGCCCCGGAAACTGAGCGCTGGACGGTCGCTGCTCACAAGGCCGCCCCCATGGCTCTCCTGGCTTTGCTCTGTTTCTCCTCCCGACCTCCGGCGATCCGGCACCTGGAAACACCTCTGAGTGCCATACAGACCCCACAGTGAGCACACTCTCCCCGAAACACTGCCACCGGCCAGCCCAGGCCTTAGAGTGTCTCTCAGGGAAAAACTCGATCCAAACCTAACCACAGTCCTGCACCTCCAAAGGTCCGCAGGCGAATTCTCTTATTCAGCATTACCACTCACTCCTCAGCTGCGAAGCACCGGTGCTTAAGAGACCAGTCACTGAAGGTCCCTACCTCTGCTGAGGAACTCAGTCTAGAGGGAACACAGATGGATAAACTGAGTGTCAACACGATACACATCGAGACAGGAAAAAGCAGCACCAAGGGGAAGGCCAGGGAGGGCCCGGGCCGCCTCCTGGGAGAAACGCTAGCGCCGTCCTCGGCCTCTCACACACCCACCGCCACCACCGCAGCCCAGGCCTCCTGCAAGTCTCCTCACTGGTCTCCACGCCTCTCTTCCACCCATCCTGCCTCCTGCTCAAAATCATGCTCCCCACTGCAGCGGGGTGATCTGCCTAAAATCTGAAGCAGAGTTCTCTCCTGCTCAAAGCCTTCCAACAGCACTGGGATGAATGTCCACTGTCCCATCGCCCAACACCAATTTCTCTCCCTGCATCTCACCTCTCTTTCCGTTGCACCAATGGCCCTTCAGCTACACTGATCTTTCTGTTCCTTAGGGTGAGCTCTCTTTTGCTGCCTGAATTCTGCACACACCACTCTTGTTATCTGGAATCCTCTGGCCCCCACTCTCTGTACTAAAATCTTTCCTGACATCTGGATCTTAACTGGAATGTCATTTCCCCATTATTTAGCTTGCTTTGAAAACTCTCATAATTCACTTAATTATCCTTGTTTTTCTCTACCCCACTAGATTGTATGATCAACAAGCACAGGGACCGTGTTTTTTGTTCACTGTGTATTTACAGTATCTGGCACTTGGCATATACTCAATAAATATTTGCTCAATGATGATGTAAAAGTCTCTTTCCTTCTCTGAAGTCCCAAATGTAAGCATCCCCTTGGGTTCATTTCTCAGCCCTCTCTTCCATGCCCTGTTTTCATCATCTCCAGGCTGCTCACGCTCATCTGTACCTCCAGAACTGACCTCTCCTGCCAAGATCAAGCTCCACAATTATGAGGCTTGCAGGACAGTTTCAGGAATTCCTCTCTGGCACCTGCAGCTGAATGTGTCTCAACACACACTGAGCAACTATCCTCAGACAAACTCTCCTGTCTTTTTGCATTTCTGTTAATGATGATATTCTTCTAGAGGTCCAGTGACTAACTTCTCTCTTTCCTTCACTCACTGACAAGAAAAACTGATTCCACCTCTGAAAATGCACCTATATGTTCCTGTCCATATGGTCAACTAGACTGGTGCACCTCAGGTACTACCTCTAGTCTTAAAATAAAAATCACCCAACTACACACATATCAAAGTTGAATTCGGATGTCAGTCAACAGTCCCATCAAAATCAATGACTCGCTGCTGCTGCTGCTGCTGCTGCTGCTAAGTCACTTCAGTCATGTCTGACTCTGTGCCACCCCATAGATGGCAGCCCACCAGGCTCCGCCGTCTCTGGGATTCTCCAGGCAAGAACACTGGAGTGGGTTGCCATTTCCTTCTCCAATGCATGAAAGTGAAAAGTGAAAGGAAGCTGCTCAGCCGTGTCCAACTCTCAGCGACCCCGTGGACTGCAGCCCACCAGGCTCCTCTGTCCATGGGATTTTCCAGGCAAGAGTACTGGAGTGGGGTGCCATTGCCTTCTCCGAATGGCTCTCTACTGTCCTCCAAATAATGTGATCTTCTTCTGCTTGGCATTCGAAGCCTCTCAATCTTGTGTGCACTATCCTAACCAGGCAGTCTACTGAGAGTTTAGTGGTTAAACCATAAACTCTGGAGCCAGACTGTCATGTAAAAGCACAGAAACAGGGATGAGTGCGGATTCCAGATTCACCAACTTCCCTGGACTGTGGTCCCTTCATCCTTCATCTGTACGACGGGATAATGGTAAGAGTATTAACCTCCAGGGACTGTTAATAGATGAGTTACAATGAAAACTAAGACAAAACAACAGATTAAAGGAATAGAACACTTAGAATAGTGCCCGGCACTGGTCAGTGCTAAAAGCACGCGTCCTGTGTGTGCTTTGTAGCACCGTCTCCAGCTGTCAACAGCCTGCATCCCAGTCTATCTCAATCAACCTGCTGTTCCCCTGATACCTTGTTCCCCAAGCCTCCCCTCGTGAGGTGACAGCCCGCAACAGCAGCTCATCAACACTGGCTGGTAAGCTGCCAGCACTGCACCCCTTCCTCCAACTCAGAGCATTTCCAGTCAAAAGCTCCTACCGCCAAGACCCTTTCTTTTGGGGGCATCCTTACAGCTCAAGCGCTGAAATGCGCCAGAGGCTGCTTGTCGTAGGGCTCCAGCTCTGCGCAAAGATGCCTCGTCTACCATTAACGGTCTTCTCCGTCCCTCTCCTTTCTCACCCCTCTCCCAAGTTTCCCATCAGAGATCATCTTGCAACCCTTCTCCATGCTGACTGGCAACGCTGTTTTTGTTCTCTTATGCCCCTGATTCTGGGTAAAAGTTGAAGTTCTAGGGACTGCAACAGTCCTGTTTTGTTAGGATGTGTTCTCTTTGCATGGAAACACTTAAAATAATTAAAACTAATTCTGCAGCCTATGAGCAGAATATGGACTTCTCTCTGAAGCGGTCAGACCTCACTTAACCCTCTACAATGCCTGCCATGCACAGGGACTTGTAAATACTAATAAAATGTTTATTGATAACTCACTAATCCCAAGAGATGGAAAAATGAGACTACTAGAAAATTTCACTCACTCTTTAACCTTAAGAGAAATAAATTATAAACTGCAATGTACAATTTCCAAAGACCAATCCAATAACTTAGCATGTGGCTTTACCAACAAATGCAAATTCTCCTTCTTTTTATAACTAAACTGATACTTTAAAAAAAACTTTTTTTTTTTCTAACAAAAAGGAAGTCGTAACTACCGAGGACATAAAAATCCAGCAAAAACCATGACATCTAAACCTAAGGAACTGTTTTCTATTCACTTCAAGGCTCCCCAGAAGGCTTTATCTAGTGTCCCTTAGTGTTTGTCCCACAGCTCAGGTTATCAACCAGAAGGCTACATACCAGAAACCTATGCTTAGACACCTTTACAGAACCCATGACTTACAGAACCATCACACATTCTCTATGTAACATCAGAAGTTACAACGACTGTAAGAGATTCTTATAAATATGCATAGGAATTTATTCTATAACTTATGCCATTGCATAAGAACCCTAACAATTAAGGGAGAAATAAGACATATAACATCAGAGATGCACTCTGAACTCTCACTGCTAATGCTACATCTACTCTAAAACATGCCTTCTCCTTAAGGACTAAAAGGGTTTCACATTGAAGATGTCCCTACAGAAATACAAGGAAAATGGCAGAGGAGAGCCTGAACTGAATGACTGATCACTGACTTCTAATTTCAAAAAGAAACAAGTAGTTATACCCTAGGCAATGCTAGTCAGTGTGGACCTTAGACAGCAAGCTGCTTGAATCTACTCCACAAGGAGTACAGAGACTGAGAATAAAGACTCAGAAACTCTGACAACAACGTCATAGAATTTTACATCCACTGAATCTAAAACTACAAAATTGGAAGTTATATATTGTACACTTTTTATTTCATTTTTCTTGTAATTCATTTTTTACAAATGTTAGAAAAGAACTGGCCCAGGACAAAAACTGGTCGTCAGGGACATTTGCTTCCGGGAAGAAACAAACATAATGAAACTCGTAAATGAGGAGAGAAGGCAAAACCTCAGTCCCTGAAGAACAACACAGTGGTGACTACCCTGGGTCTCACCTTTGCCTCATACATCCTGGACTTGGAGCTGAAGGAGCTGGCCAGCTGGAAATGCTAACAGGCACAGACCTAAAGCAAAAAAAAAAAGCCTAACAAAAGCCTACTCTCTCTAGCCAAAGGACCAGAAAAGGGACACCCTAGCAGGACAGAAAACTCTGCAGCGGGGGGAACCACTCTACTCCAGACAAACAGCATAGAAAAAACTGTGGCCCACCCAGCCCAACAAAGGTAAGGTACAAGCTCAGACTTCCATATCCTCACCAAGCTGTAACAAGGCACCCCAACCCTCTCCACAATGGAGTGCTGCTGAGAAGGCCAAGTAAAGTACCCAGGCTTTCACCTATGTCAGCTGGTAACAAAGCACCCTTCCACACCATGTCCCCTGAGAATCCTGGACCTCTAAGCCCAGCTGGCCGTAACACAACACTCTCTCTACTTCTTAGGTCAAGGGAAGTCAAGTGGGGAGCCTGTACTTCTACTACACCTAGCAGTAACAAGGCAGCACCACATGGCATCCCCTACCCCTGATGGAGAGGTAGCAAAAAAAAAGGCCAGCTACAACAAAGGCTCAAATAAGATCTAGAATTTCAGAGCATACTGTGAAAATTTCCAGGTTTTAATTAAAAAAAAAAAAATCACTTGCAATACCAAAAGCCAGGAGGACCTCAAACTAAATGAAAAAGACATCAGCAGACACCAACACTAAAATGACAGAGACAGCAGGATTATCTGAGAATGATTATAACGCAGCTATGGCAGAACTGCTTCAATGAGAAATTTCAAGCACGCTTGAAATTTAAAACAGATAAACAACCTCAACAAAGAAAGAGCAGATACAAATAAGAACAAAATGGAAATTCTAGAGTGGAGAAATACTGAAATAAAAAGTTGATGAACTCAATAGCACAATGGAAGGGACAAAACTGGAAGACACAGCAATAGATATTACTCCATCTGAACAGCGGAAAGAAACTAGAGAAGAACTGCCAGCCTTAGGAACCTGTGGGACCATAAGAAAAGATCTAACGTCTAAGTAATTAAGAGTTGAGAGGACAGAGAAGAGGGTGGACTGAAAAAGCACTCAAATAACGGTGGGACTTCCCTGGTGGTCCAGGGGCTAAAACTCTGAGCTCCTAATGCAGGGGGCCTGGTTTCAGTCCCTGGTCAGGGAACTAGATCCCATATGCCACAACTAAAATAATAATAATAAAAAAAGATCCTGCATGCTGCAATCAAGATTTAAGACCCTGAGAGCTGTAACTAAGACTGGTACAGCCAAATAAATAAATTAATAAGTTTTTAAAAAAGAAAAGAAATAATAGCAAAAACTTACCGAATTTGCCAGAAGACATAAACCTGCAGATTCAGGGAGTTGAGTGAATGCGAACAGGATAAACCCAAAGGAGTCCAAACCAATATTTACTGCAATTAAACTGAAAACTAGAAGTAAAGAACAAGTCCCGAGGATGGTGAGAGATAAACGATAACTGAAATACAGAAGGAAAACCTGCAAACAGCGGGTTTCTCATTAAAAACCATCGAAGCCATTCGACTTCCCTGGTGGTCTGGCGGTTAAGACTCTATGCTTCCAGTGCAGAGGCCGTGGGTTCGATCCCTGGTCAGGGAGCTAGGATCCCATGCTGCACGGTACGGCCAAACAGAACAAAACCAAAAAAACTGTAGAATAAAAAAGGCTGTAATTTAGGGGAAAAAAAAGAAAAGGAAGTAAGAAACCATAGAGGCCAGAGGTAAATGGTACAATAGTTTTTAAGTGCTGAAAGAAAAGACCCACACGGAATCCTGGGCTTCCCTGGTGGCTCAGTGGTAAAGAATCCACCTACCAACGCAGGAGTCACAGGTTCCATCCCTGATCCGGGAAGATCCCACATGCTGTGCAGCAACTAAGCCCGCGTGCCACGACTATTGAGCCTGTGCTCCAGAGCAAAGAAGCCAAAACTACTGAGCCCACGCACCGCAACCACTGAAGCCTGCACGCCCTAGAGGCCATGCTGCTGTTGCTGCTGCTGCTGCTGCTACTGAGTCACCTCAGGCGTGTCCGACTCTGTGCGACCCCACAGACGGCAGCCCACCAGGCTCCCCCGTCCCCGGGATTCTCCAGGCAAGAATGCTGGAGTGGGTTGCCATTTCCTTCTCCAATGCATGAAGTGAAAAGTGAAAGGGAAGCCAGTCAGTTGTGTCTGACTCTTAGCGACCCCACAGACTGCGGCCCACCAGGCTCCTCCGTCCATGGGATTTTCCAGGCAAGAGTACTGGAATGGGGTGCCATTGCCTTCTCCACCTAGAGGCCATGCTCCGCAACAAAGAGGAGACACCATAATGAGAAGCCCATGCATCGCAACTAGAGAGCAGTCCCGGTCTCTGCAACGAGAGAAAAGCCCACACAGCAACGGAGACCCAGCACAGCCAAAAATAAATACATAAAAATTAAAAGGAAAAAACACAACAACACATAATCCTATACCCAGAGAAAATATCCCTCAGGAATGAAGAGCACAATCGAGGCATTCTCAAATGAAGAAAATCTAAGGAAGTCTGTCACCAGAAGACATACCTTTAAGAAAGGCTAAAGAAGTTCTTAAAAAAGAAATAATAAGGGAAGGAATCTTGAGACATCAGGAGAAAACACAATACGCAAAAATATAGAAAAAGAGGCTTCCCTTCTTCCCTCGAGTTTACTCGTTTATGTTTGTGAAAGCAAAAACTATAACAGTGTCTAGGGTGCTTATTAATGTTTTAGAAGAAATACACACAATCATATTAAAATGAGTGAGGATTAAGCGATGCACAGGGAAGCAAGGGTTCTGAGCTACATTTGAACACGTAAAACGATGACACTGGTCGACAGTGATTAGCTACATATATATAATGTAATACTTAGAAAAAGTATACCAGTAAAAATATTTTTAACTAAAAAAACCATACAAAGAAATACACTCAAAAATACAGTATGTGTGTGTGAGCATGTGTTCAGTTGAGTCCGACTCTTTGTGACTCCATGAACTGTAGCCGACCAGGCTCCTCTGTCTGTGGCATTTTCTAGGCAAGAATACTGGAATGAGTTGCCATTTCCTTCTCCACGAAAACAGTATATATAAATTAAAATGGAATTCTAAAAAAAACAAAAAACAAAAACTCAAGTAACTCACAGGAAGCTGAGGGCAGAACAGGAGGGGGCCAATATTCAGAGAAACAAAAAAATGGAGGGAATAAACAAAAAGTTAAATATCAGACTTAAGTTCTAACATCAATAATTACATTCAATGTAAATGGTCTAAACACCTCAATGAAAAAGACAAAGATTGCTACAATCAGTTAAAGAAAAACAACCCTACTATATATATGCTGTCTACAGGACACAATTCAAACGAAACAGTTTAGGCAGGTTGAAAGTAAAAGAATGGAAAAGGATATATCATCCAAACAATAATCGAAAAGCAATCAAAGAAGAAAAAAGAAAAGCAGTGGCTATGTTAATATCAAAGTAGAATTCAGGGCAAAGAGAATTAGCAGAGACAGAGAAGGACATCACGCAGTGACAGAAAAGGCAAAGCCACCAGGAAGACACAGCCACCCTAGATGTGTATGCACCAGAGAACTGGGGAATATGTAAAGCTAAAACCGGATGTGACCTAAAAGGAGAAACAGACAAGGGACTTCCCTGGCAATCCAACAGTTAAGACTCTACCTTCCAATGCAGAGGGTGCAGGTTCAACCTTTGGTAAGAGAGCAGAGATCCCACATGCCTCGGGGCCAAAAGACCAAAACCTAAAACAGAAGCAATACTGCAACAAATTCAAGAAACACTTTAAAAATGGTCAACATTAAAAAATAAAAAAGAAACAGACAAACCCAAAAATACAGTTGGAGACTTCAATACTCCTCTCTCAAGAGTTGACAGAACACTTAACCAGGAAGCTACAGAAGAACTCAACACCATCAACCAACAGGATCTAATGAACATTTATAAAACACTCCAACAGCAGAAAACACATTCTAGTCAAGGGTCCACAGAACATATACCAAGATGGAGCATACTTTGAGTCATAAAACAAGCCAAAACAAATTTAAAAGAACTGAAACATACAGAGTTCGTTCTCCAATCACAACAAGATCAAAGTAGGAGCCAAAACCAGAAAGATAATAGTAAGATCTCCAAACACTTGGAAGCTAAACAACACACTTCTAAATAATCCATGGGTCAAAGAAGTTTCAAGGGAAATAAATACATACGTTAAACAGAGAGAAAATAAAAACACAACATAACGAAATTCATGAGACACAACTAAAACAGTGCTTAGAGGAAAATTTATAGTGCTAAACGCCCCCGTGAACATAAATCCAAATAGTACTTTACGAATTATTAGTAACTAGAATTCAACAACATATAAAAGAGATAAAAAACCAAGTGGGATCTATCCCAGGAATGCAAGGCTGGCTCAATTAAAAATCAATCAAAATAATCCATCATATCAATAGGCTAAAGAAGAAAAACTACATGACCATAAAAATCAATGCACCAAAAGCACTTATCGAAATTCAACACCCATTCATGATAAAAACTCTCAGAAAGACAGGAATAAAAGGGAACTTCCTCAACGTGATGAAGAGCATCTGCAAAAACCCTACAGTTAACACTAAACTTAATAGTGTGTAGCATAAATGCCCAACAATCACCTTTTTTCGTTATACAATATAAATGCCTAGCATTAAGCTTCTGATCGCCCAGGCGTTCAAAGACATCCATCTTGAATAAACACACTGCCAGATATACAAGACAGAGTCAGGCCACCTCACCCATAAAATTCGGTTTTTTTGGTTTTTTCTTTAAGAGAGCTCCGTAGATTAGATAACTGACTATTTGATGGTTTGCTTTTCCCTTCCTGTGTCCTAATTCTTGCTCTTACATTTTACATTCACCAATGGAGAAGCCACAAAATCCCAGGAACCTCACCATCAGCCACAATGAAGGCAGAAGCCCAATCAGCACTCTCTACCCACAATCCCACTGTGAGGCCTCAGGCGTGCCATGCACCCTCCTCCAGGTCCTGTAAGTAATAAACCTCTTCTTTTCCAAGTTCCCTGATGGTTTGTCACTGAGGTGTATCCTACAATCATGGTAAGAACCACTAGGGCCAGTCCAGACACAACACTGGCTCCAAAAGGGGAAAAGTCTCGGTGGGGGCTCACCAGAGGCCCAGGCGAATGCCCTCGGTCATTTCTAGCCAATGGCGTCACAAACTGCCTGAGACTGACCCAGAACATAGTGAAAGACGGAATGTTTTCTCCCTAGGATCAGGGACAAGGCAAAAACGTCTTCTCTTACTATTCTTCTTAAACACAACACTGGAAGTTTTAGCCAGTATCAATAAGAAGAGGAAATAAACAGCACACAGATGGAAAAGGAAGAAATAAAACTGTCCCTATGTAGACATGACAAGGTTGTCTATTTAGAAAATCTCAAGGATTCTAACAAAAAACTTCTAAACTAATAAATGGGTTCAGCAAGACTGTAGCATGCAAGATCAACATAAGAAAGTTATAATAATATTTCTCTATACTAGCAATGAACACATGGATCCCGAAAAATTTTAAACAGCAGTTGCTCAAAATACAAACACTTATACATAAGTCTAACAAAAACCCAACAAAATTTAACAAAATATAGACTTGTATGATAAAACTACACAATGCTGATTAAAGATACCAAGAACCTAAATAAATGAAGAGACATACCATGTTCATAGATTAGAAGGGACAACATAGTAAGACATCAATTTTCCCCCAAATGATATACAGGTCTAATGCAATTCCTATCAAAATTCCAATAAGACTTTTTTATAAATATAAACAAGATTATTCTACAACTTATATGGATAGGCAAAGGAATGAAAAGCTAATACAATTTTGAAAAAGAAGACTGAACTAGGAGGAATCATTCTACACCTACTTAAGACTTATATCCCACAGTAACCAAGACTATAATATTGGAGGAGGGAAGGACACATAGATCAATAGAACAGAATAAAGAACCTAGAAACAGACTCATACACATATACTCAACTGATTTTTTTTACAGATACAAAAACAATTCCATGGAGGAAAATGTTGTCTTTTCAACCAACAGTGTCACAATAGCCAAAACTGGAAACAACCAGATGCCCTTCAACAGGAAAATGGTTATAGGAACCATAAAAGTACGTCCATATTATGAAATACTACTCAGCAATAAAAAGGAAGCAACTATTGATATACACAGCACCTCTCTTAGTCTCCAGAGAATTATGCTGGGGGCGAGGGGGGAGACGTGAATTCCAAAAAGAACTTATTATATGATTCCATGTATAAGACATTTTTGAAATGACAAAATTATAGAATGGAGAACAGATTAGTGATTGCCAGGCCTTAAGAAGTGGATAGAGCGGGAGGGAAGAGGGTATGGTTATAAAAGAATAACATGCAGAAACCATGCAGTGTTGGAAGTGTTCTCTATCTTGACTGCATCAATGACACCGTCATAGTGGCTGATACCGCACTACAGTTTTACATGATACCTCTGGAAGCAAATGGGTAAAGGGTACATGGGATCTTTCTAGATTACTTCTTGTAAATGCATGTGGATCTGAAATTATGCTCCACAGAAAAAGTTTAATTTAAAAAGCCCAAAACTGGACCTGCACTCACTGCTCTAAGATTCATCACCCAATGTCAACACTTCAGAACAGGTCTACCTTTGTACCAACCCGTTATCAGCCTTGGCTTTGCGGTCAACCGAGGATGCATAGTTATAAATATAAAACAGTATGCCTACCCTCAAGCACCATACACTCAAGTAGCAAGACGAACACAGGCATAAATCAACAATGAAAGACTTCATAAAGGAGATGGGATTTGAGCAAAGCCTTGAACAAGCGACAGCACTTTCACAAGTGGAAGTGGACAGGGGGACATCCTGGGTAGAAGAAATCATGTATAAAGACGCGGAGCTAAAAATAAGCACAGTACCTATGGAGAAAGGGGCACATGCGCTTTGTGAAATAGCACAAAAGATGGAATAAGCAGTGTGGGGTAACAGTAGAAGGCCCCGAAAAGCCTGAGCAAGGAATGCAAATGTCACTTACTGAAAGAAGACTTCACCAACCCAGCCAACCAAAGGCAGCAGCCCCACCCACCCACCCCGTCTCTCCAGCACCCTTCACCTTTTCTTTCTAGCACCCGCACAAGTTGTAATTATCATGTATTTATCTGCACGTTCATCTAATGCTGTCTCACCCCAGTCATCCTGAGTACCGAGGAGCACTGGATCTGATACGCAGTAACTGCCCAGTACACGTTAACCGAGTCCATGAACTGACCGGTACTCACTCCTAGTCCTCTTCTACGCAGCTGCCTGTCTTCCTTCCTCCATTGTCTGTCACTCCATGCAGCCTGGTCCCTCTCTGACCGGCTACCTCTTTTAGTTCATCCCTCCTTTTTCCTTGCTCCATCTCAGCCCAGTTCTCAACCCACCATAAAAATAAAAACAGTATATTTTAAAACAGGGGTTCACATTTGCAATGTTGTTAACACTCTTTTGAATCTCAACCAATTAAGAACCTATCCCAAGAATCTGCTACTGAAAACGGAGTACTACAGTTACAAGTTGTTACCGAAGCATAACAGATTCGTGCATTACATAAACAAACAAGAAAGAGCTATTCCTGTCATGGACTTACTTTCCTGAATATGAGACACTTTGCCCAGAACTGATGATCCTATCTGGTCCACGGAAAGCTGTCCACTTAAGACAGCCAGGACAGTACTCCTCAAAGCTACCAAGGTTACACAGAACAAAAGCGGAGACGCTTCCACAGACCAAAGGCTGAGGAGACACGACTTTAAATGCAATGTGGTGCCGTGGACTGGAGCCTGGAACAGAAAGAGGGCACTAATGGAAAAACTGGCGAAATCCAAATACAGTCTGGAATTTAGTTTAAAAAGAAAAGATACATATATACACACACACGAGCGCATATATCTATGGTATTAACAAACAATGAAGACTCAGATTTATAAATATTATTTTATATTATTAAAAAGAGAAAGAGATGGGGCACACAAGTGAACCAGGAAATGAAACTTAGGTCAGGGTAGCTAGGGGCTTAGAGCTGAAAAAGCTACATGTAGATGGACCTTCATTTTGCTTCTGGTGCTATGCTCTTACCTGAGGCCCTGAAAATTACTTGGCCTGAAACTGCTTGGAATTAACTAGTTTTGACTTCAGAAATAGGCTCCTTAATATACACAACAAGCATTTATTGAGTGCCTACTGTTTACCAGGCACTGTAAAGTTTTTGGGAATACACGGCTGCAAAAGACACAGAAACGGAAGACACCCTCTCTGCTCTCGTAAAAGCTGACTCTCTATTGCAGAAGCCAGGCATTTAACAAGTATCTGTGTAAATGATGAGTGTTTCCAAGCCTTTCAAAGTTGGTTTAAGAGTCCTACCAAACAATCCATCAGGACATTTGCTAAACCCAGTTATCACTGGTGTTCTGAATAAGGCCTTCAGTATGAAATCAGATCACTTGAGATCTGATATCTGTATCACCTGTGATCTGCTAAATCACTTTAACAGAAACTCACTCAGCTGACGTGGTTTGTGACCTGAGATTCAGCATTTCTTCCAAACTCTCAGAGGACAGAGATGCTGCTGGATCACAAACCACACCGAATTAGCAAAGCAGTGAAGGTACCAAAGAAAGCATCCCTCAAACTATCATGTAAAATGCAAGCTCCATAAAGCCAAGGACATTTTGCCTCTTATTCACCACGGTATACCCAGGACTTAAAACTGTGCCTTATACACGGATAGCACTCAATATTTACTGAATAAACAAATGGATATATGGTCTTAGACAAGTTCAACAGTAGCCACTGGTTACATGTGGCTACTGAACACTTGTAACGTGGCTAGTGACTTTTCAAAACTTCAATTTTAATTAATTTAAATAGCCACATGTGGTTAGTGGCTATCATAACGGCCAATCTAGGTCTAGACACAGATGTGATGTTAAGAGCCCTGGATTAATAAGACCTAGGTGTGAACTCCAGCTCTTTGGCTTTAGCTTGTGACCTGGAAAGTTACAATTTCTCAGGGCCTCAACTTCTTCACTTGTGAAAGGAGGAAAAAATACCCCCCACCTCCAGCCTCTCAGGGTTGTTGACAAGAACTGTTACAAGTCATTGTATTAAGCATAAAGTACCGTCTCTGCCCTCCAGAAACACCTCACAATCACAAAGACTACTCTGACCATTGCCCACACTTGCCAGAAAATGTCAAGTCTGCTTGGTTAGCTGAGTGGCTCTGTGAATGAGGCCAAGGTCATAAGTTCGGAGGAGGGGGTACCTTCACGTAAGCAAGGGCTGACCAGGTAAGAGAGGCAATGACACTGCAAATCATCACAATTCCTGGCAAATCTTTAAATGGGCACTGTATTGATTATGGATAAGTAAATGACATTTCATTCATTCATTCTTCCAGGAAGCGCTGCCACATTAACTAAAGCCCGCTACTTCCCATCCACAGACATTTGCTAATTGGGCCGGGTCCTCTTCGCGGGCAGAGGGCCGGGAAGCCCCCACCTCCGGCCGCCCGCGTGTCCTCCCCTCCTCCGTCGCGCCGGCCCGGCGAGGGTCAGCCTGGCACCGCGGCTCCAAGTACCACACCGCCGGACCGAACCAGGAGCCATATTTAGCTGTATTTTTTGGTCAATAAAACAAACTTCCGTCTTCTAAAGAAAAACGGTCCCAACTCAATGTCAAACTAGGACGGAAACTCGCTGCTCGCCGCAGCTGCCAACCAGAGACGCCGCGTGTCCAGCAGCCCCCGAGTCCCCGACCCGGACCCCGCGCCTCGCGCGCCCGCGCCCTGGCCACGGCCGCGCCGGCCACAAAGGGACGGGAGACGCGGACGCGGCCGGGCCTCTCCGCCTCCGCCGCCGCCCGCCGCGCGCCAGCGGCCGCGGCTCCGGGACGGCCCGGGCGCGGGAGGACACTCACCTCGCTCCGCGCGCGGCGGCGGCGGCGGCAGCGGGCGCTCCTCGGGGCCGGCCCCGGCGGTCGCGGCGCGGTCCCGCGGGCCGCAGCGCGGGCGCTACTCTCGGGCCGCCGTCCGCCGCGCCGCCTTCTCGGCCACTGCCGGCGGCTCCCCCGGCGGGCGGGCGGGCCCGGCGCGGGCCCCGCCTCCGCCGCGCCTGCCCCCGCCTCCGCGCCGGGCCTCGCGGGCTCGGCGCGCTACTCCGGGCGGCCCCGCATGCCGCCGCCGCTGCCGCTCGCTCGGGGCCGCCTCAGCGCGGCGGGCCGGGGCCGCAGGGCCACCCGCGCAGGCCGCTTGGGCGCGGTCCTCCCCGCGCGCGCGGCGTGCTCGCGGCGGCGGCGGCGGCGGTCCGTGCGGCTGCGCGGGGGAGGCGGGGGCGCCGCGCGCTCACCCGGATGCGCCGCCCCCGTCCCTGCGGCGAGCCCACCTCGGGGCCGCGGCGCTTCCCTCGGGGCCCCGGAGGTTCCGGCTCCTCCGCGCCTCTGCCCCCTGCCGGCCCGACCCGCGGGGAGGCGCGGAACCCGAGCCCCGGAGCGAGGGGTCCCCGGGCGAGAGGCTGGGGCTGAGACGGGCTCGGCCGTGCCGTCCGAGCTGGTGGTCTCCACCTGAACCCGGGCACGGACAAAGGGGCGGCTGCCGCCGCCCCAAGTGAAGCACAACTCGGGCCGTTTCACGTCGAGCAGATCGCGGGGTGGGAGGAAAGGACGGTGCCCTCACCGCGCCGACGAGATCCTCTTACCGAGCCCCTGGTTGCTCCTCACCCGCGAGCTGCGGCGGAGGACTCGGAGCTGGAGGACGGTCAGTGGCCCCTCGGCCCGGTCGTGCTGAGCTCTGAGGCCGGCGCCGGGGATGCAGGAGGTTCTGGACCCAGGGTGGGCGGCGAGAGGAGAGGCCCGCGACCGGCACAGCCGGAAGAGGCAGCCAAGCCTTGGGGGTACTGAACAGCCGCGGCCCCCCGCAACGCGGGTAACTGGGGCAGTGTCTCCCGCGTGGTGCTGAGAGGGGCCCTTCCACTTGTGCCCTCCTGGAACCACTCTTCCTTGGCACTAATTCCAGTACCTAGCTGTCCGTTAATCTAAGAAAAGACGCAGCCTGGTCTTCTGCCGCTCATAGACATAATAAATTTTCTACTTGAATCATTCAGAGGTTTTTGTAAAGTCTTGCTTGCCAGCCAAGAGCTGGAATGATGAAGCTCATGTTTATACTTTTTATTTTTTAAATAAAGGTGTATTCACAGAAAGAACCAAAAGGCTGGAAGCGAATAATGTTACCGAAGATTGTCTCTGGAATTTTACTATCCTATTTTGTGCTTATCTACATTTTCCAAGTAGTCTAAAATAAAAGTTTAAAGTTGCTTTTTAAAAGTACTTACATAATATTTTGAAACAAAGTGAATCATGATTGGCCTGTTAATGTACCACAAGGAAACTTCACTTTGAAGTTTGCATCTTTTTAAAAAATAACCATATTAAGAAAAAAAACCATTTCGGGCAAAAGAGAGTTGCAAGTTGTATATCTGCTAAATAAAAACTTGTATTCAGAATATATAAACAACTCATAACTTAATAAGACTAATAATCAAATTTTAAATGGACAAAAAAATGGAATAGGCATTTTACCAAAGAAAATATTTAAATGGTCAACTACAGCATGAAAAGATATTCAACATCATTAGTCACTAGGGAAATGCAAATCAGAACCACAATGAGAAAGCTCCTCACACCCACTATAATGACTGTAATAAGACTGAAAATAGCAAGTGTTGGTGAGATGAGAAATTAGAACCCTGATCTACATTTCTGATGGGTATGTGAAATGGTGCAGCCACTTTGGAAGTTGATTTAAAAGATGCTTTAAAAATTATACATAAGAGTACCGCATGCCCCCAGTAATTCCACTCCCAGGTGGAAAAAGAACCTGAGAATATGTTCAGAGAGCAAGTTGTATACAAACTTTCATAGGAGCATTGTTCACAATACTCGAAAGGTAGAAACAGTCCAGATGTCCAGCAACTGGTGAATATACTAAGTGTGGTATATGTATACAGTGATTGCTATTCCGCAATAAAACAAAATGAAAAATACATAGAAAATACATGGAAGGTACATACATCACAGAGGAACCTCAAAAACATTAAACTAAGTGGAAGTAGCCAGATGGGTAGCCATCATGGGTAAGGTTAGGCAGTAAGCATATGTCAGCATGGTGAAGGCAGTCTTGGGAGTGGTTAATGGGGATCATAAGCAGTGGGGAAGTTGCCTTGCTTTGGATCTGGTGATAAGAGCAGTACATTTGAAGCATTTGTAAGGGACATGGGCAAGTAATGGTGACTAATTATTGTATTAGTTTACTGATGTCTCTATCCAAAAGCCCCAAATGCTGGGAGCTTACACAGTTCCTTTCTGGCCTGCACTCCAAGTCCTTTGGGGGGTGGCAGTGGGGGTGGGGGACTTCAGCCCAGGCTGAAGAAGAGTCCAGAACAGCACATGGTTCCTCTTTGGTAGAGACAGTAGAAGGGCACATGGCAAGTTGCACAAGGTCTTTTAACACTTCTCCCTACGTGTCGTTTTTATATATGTGTTTCAATGGCCAAATCAAATGACCTGCCATATGTAACTTTCAAAGAAGCAGGAAAATGCAATAAATCCCAACATTGTTCCCAGAAAGCAGAGAGCTGCAAAAATCTGGATTATAATGTTAATGAATATTGTAAGTACCAAAATTGGAGGATAACTTTTTTTAACCTTTTATTTTGAAATAATTATGAATGCATAAGAAGTTGTAAAAACTGTACAGAGATGTACTTCATACCTTCACCCATTCCCCCCAGTGGTTACTTCTTATAATGCTAACTTATAAAAAAGCTATAAACTTGTTAACTATACTTAAATATCAAAATATCAAAACCTGGAAATTGGCATTGGTACAATGTGTGTGTATGGTTCAGCACCATTTTATCACATGTGCAGATTCTCTAACAATCAAAGTACAGAACTCTTCCATCACCACAAAGATCTTCATGCTCTTCCTTCGTAGTCACCCCCATCTCTCCTCCACCCACACCCTCTAACCCCTGGCAACCACAATCTGTTTTATATTTATAATTTTTTTTTAATTCAAGGATGTTATGTAATAGAATTATACAGTATGTGACCGCTTGAGACTGGCTTTTTCTTTTTTGTCTCTGCCAGTTAAGCATGGACTGTGGGCCTTCCATGTTGCCCACAGCTTTCTATTTAAAAAAAAAATTCTTTTAATTTATTTATTTGGCTGCTTCTGGTCTTAGTCATGTCATGTGGAATCTTGTATGTGGGCTCAGTAGTTGTGGTACTCAGACTTAGTTGCCCTGGGACACATGGGATCTTATTTCCCTGACCAGGGATCAAACCCATGTCTCCTGCATTGGAAGACCGGTTCTTAACCACTGGACCACTAGGAAAGTCCTTATTATTATTATCATTATTATTTTAGACAGCATAATACACTTCCATAAGGTTTGGTCATTTTGTTTGTTTTTGCTCATCACTTGTCAGTTGGTCTGGGGTGAAAATGCTGGCTCCCCATGTGGTCTTCTCTAACACCACCCCAGCAGTGGGTAGAGGGGTCATGAGTGGTGCCTTCTAATGTTAGAGTGAAGGTAGGACTCCCTCTGTTCAGCCTTTAGTTACCTGGGACAGGGATGAGGTCACTTTCTTTTTTTTGCTACAGGCTTTGGCTAGAATAAAGTGAAGTGAAAGTTGCTCAGTCGTGTCCAACTCTCTGTGACCCCATGGACTGTAGCCTGTCAGGCTCCTCTGTCCGTGGGGATTCTCCAAGCCAGAATGCTAGAGTGGGTAGCCATTCCCTTTTCCAGGAGATCTTCCCAACCCAGGGATCTAACCCAGCTTTCCCGCATTGCAGGCGGATTCTTTCCCATCTGAGCCAGCAGGGGAGTCAGAATAGGGTAGTTCCTGGTGTAAACGTTTTATACATTGCTGTTTTCCTGGTCCTTTGGCTAGCGAGAGCAGGCGTTGCTTAGGGTTTTTTAAAAAATAGTTCTGTCGTGCTCCTGGGTTGCCAGCTTCACCAGTCCAAGATGTACAGGGCAAAACAAATCAACAGAAAATAACTCAGAGAACTCATCGTCCTGTCATTCCTTGGATCCCAAAGTCCTTAGTCAACTGCTTTCTCTCTGCCTTTCAGAGTTTTCTCTTGTTTGTTTCATATACAATGTCCAGGGCTTTTACCTGTTCTTAGTGGGAAATGCACTCCAACCAAACTATTAGACAGGAACCAGAAGTTGAGAATAAAGGTTTAAAACCTAAATTAGAGCAGATTGCAGATTATTCCTATTAAAAAAAAAAAAATCACTCCCAGTGTCTTGCATTTCAGTAGGCAAGAGAGAGTCAGAGAGAAAAGGCAAGATTTATTGCTGGTTTATTAGGAATTCTACAGATATACTCTGGACATTTACATGGGCTATAATCTCATATGAGAAATAATAGAGGAAATCTTGAGAACTGCCAGATCATAGACTCAGTGGAGTCTGAGGTCAGCAAGCATGAAGGAGTGGAAAAGCTGAGACATCCAGTTAGAAGAAGAAGCTGGAGGTTCTGCAAGTGAAATAGGCCTTGCACTGAGAAGCCTCGGAATATGCCATTTGGGCACATGGTCAGTGACGGTGAAGAAAGCAGTGGCAGAAAGGAACCTAAGACACTGAAAAGAACAGATTCAGACAAGTCATCAGTATGATTTTTTTTTTTTTTTAAGGTTCAGGAAAGCAGGAGACAGGTTAGAAGCTAAAACCTAAGTCAGGAAAAAAAATCATTAAGGGCAATGGGAGCACGTCAGTTGACAGTAGATTTGGGTGGGCAGTCATCGCTTGAAAGGAAATTGAATGGAATGAATCTGAAAGGAAGACAAATGGGAGAGACGACGGAGTCACCGTTCAAAAGGGCTAGGTGGATTAAAACAATCTGAGTTTTAGCACATGTGAATTCATGGTATTGCTAGATGACATTCAGGAAGACGCAGTAAAAGAAAAACTTGGTAACTAGCACATGGTGGAAGAGGAGACTGCAGGTCTTTTCCAGCTAAGAATGGCTTTGAGAAATTTATAAAATGCATTTTCTTGGCCCCTTCTTTCCCCCAGTCATAGCTTGTCAGTCTTGCAGGGCATCAGTCAACCTGGAGAATTATTTACACATTTTTAGCAAAGGGCTGAGGCACTGCTTTTATAGATTTAGATCCAAAAGATGTGGTAACAGAAGCTTAGTGACTAATAGCAAAACCCTCACAATATGCCACACCACCTGGCTAAGTGACCCTTGAGATAGTTTCTACTAGCTCTGAGGATTCTGAATACAATCCATCTTATACTGCCCTGCCGTGTTGGTCTTCCTGAAACACCAAGTTCATAAAACCGTTCTGTCCACACACATATTACTCAAGCCATCCAAGCCCTTCACAACCTGGTTGATTTCCACCCATCCCAGGCCTCTTGCCCATAGCTCACTCACTCATAAGTATTCTCTGCTGCAGTCACCCCAGCCAGCTCACTGCTCCCTCTCTCCAGATTTATTATGCTCTTTATTTTTTCCTTGCCTTCTCTCCTCCACCTGTCTTAATCCCTAAGGATTCTTTTCCAGTGCAATCTTCTTTACCTTCTACAACCTCTTCAGTAGAGTCTCTCTCTCTCTCTTTCTGTCTTTTTTTGAATTCCTATCATCTGGGGCATTTTTTCCCCCACACAAATTAGCTGGCTCATGATATGTTATCTACAATGTTTTATGTGTTTATGGTTTATATCACCTCCTAGACAGTATGTGCTATACGTTGTACATTTTACATATGAAAGTAATGTATATATAATATATAATGTATATATATATATATAAGATACCTACATATGATAAAAAAATTCAAATAAGATGGAAAGATATGAAACAAAGGCTCAAATTCTTTCAACCCAATAGCATCCCCAAAGATAACTGCCCTTAACTGACTCTTCCTGGTTGTTGCCACCCCACCTCTTCTGATGGAAATCTCCCCTACTTCTGAATAATATAGTTTAAATTCTTGATATGTCAACTTTAAACAATTGTGTTTATCAATCCTTGTGGTCATACAAATAATCCCCAAATAGTGGTTTACAACAAACACTTACTGCAATCTCCCAAGTCATTGGTTACCACCATGCTGGACTTGGTTTGGCTTGGGTTAGTCACAGGCCTTAGGCTAATGGATTGTCTGTTATTATTGGGGATATGCTTTTCCCATGGCAGAGGGCCAGAGCTGAAGAGAAGCAATTGAAACACGTGTTACTTCTGAAAGCCTCTGTTCAGAGCTAACCACCATCATTTCCACCCACATTCCATTGTTCAAAATAATTCACATGGCCAAACCCAGAGCTCATGGGGACAAAGGAGAAACTATGTATGCCCCTCAATCTTTCCCACCATCAGGGTCTTTTCCAATGAATCAGTTCTTCCCATCAGGTGGCTGAAGTTTTAGAGATTCAGCTGCAGCATCAGCCCTTCCAGTGAATACTCAGGGTTGATTTCCTTTAGGATTGACTGGTTTGATCTCCCTGTAGTCCAAGAGACTCTCAAGATTCTTCTCCAGCACCAAAACTCAAAGGCAAAAGGAGAAGAGGGTGACAAAGGATGAGATGGTGAGCTAGCATCGCTGACTCAGTGGACATGAATCTGAGTGAACTCTGGGAGATAGTGAAGGGCAGGGAAGCCTGCTGTGCTGGTGCCCATGGGGTCTTAAAGACTCAGACGTGACTTAGCAATGGAACAACAACATCCGTGCCCTGTGAAGTAGCATGACAGAGAGGGTGGATGCATTATCCACTACGTGAAAGAAGCAAAAATTTGGAAACAACATCTAACACATGGAAGTTTTTATTGATTTCCACTTATCAAAGATTAGGAATTGGGCCTATTAACCCCACCTCTGTCCCCCTCCTCTTTTTAATACTTCGTTAGTTGTGTTATAAGTACTTCTTCTACTAGCTTACTTTATAACCTTAAATTACAAAGAGAAAGTGCTTTTCTGGATCACTCAAATTTAGGTAGTGTCTCACAAGAGTCTTCATTATAAAAAAATGAGGATATGTACACCCTTATACTCTTGTATCCTCTCTTCTCTTTACATCTCCTAATTTATACATTATAGAGTTTTATAACATTTTCTTTCTGTTCTGGAACGATAAGTAAATCTTCCATGCTTTGTGTATAAATTGATTTAAAAAACTAAAATCCAATAAAAGGTGCTTGAAATATAAAATTGTGTGCATATTATTTTCTGTAGAATCAAGAAATCTAGGTAGACCTGTGCAAAAGGAAATGCACTTACACTTTTCCTGAACATGCGTAGACTCAAAAATAATATTTCAAAAACCAAGATTAAATATTTTATTTTCATTACACTCCGTATGCTAGTGAGAATCATGTTACATTTGTTTTACATAGGCTATGATTTTGCTATAGAGATTTTTTTTTGAAAACTTCCGTTTGCCTTTCTTTTCTCTTGTTAACAGAAGAAATAATCACCTTCACTCTCTCACTGTTTATGTAACTTTTAAAACAATACTTGTTTCTTAAAGTGAATTCACTTTCTTATCAAATGCATTTGTTTGAAAGTCATACATCTAGTTAAATAGTTAAAAGTTTTCTATTTTATTTTGAAACAATTATCTTTGTACCTGCTGCCCAACAAACAGTCTAGGGATTCTTTTTATTGCTGTTCTAAGTTGTGGCCATTATTTTTTGGATTTCATATCTTCATCTTCTTTTATTTTGATTTTCTTTTTTTTCTAATTGAAATGTAGTTGCTTTACAATGTTGTGTTAGCTTCTGCTATACAACAAAGTGAATCAGCTGTATGTATACATATACCCCTTCCCTCTTGAACCTCCCTCCCACCCCTCTGGGTCATCACAGCACTGAGCTGAGCTCCCCGTGCTATACAGCAGCTTCCCACCAGCTGTCTATTTTACACAGGGCAGTATATATATATATATATATATATATACGTCAATCCTACTCTCCCAGTTCGTCTCACTCTCCCTTTCCCTCCCCATGGCCACGTCTCTTCTCTACGTTTACATCTCTATTCTTGCCCTGAAAACAGGTTCATCTATACTGTCTTTCTAGATTCCATACATATGCATTAATATATGAATTTTTTTCTCATTCTGACTTACTTCAATCTGTATGACAGACTCTAGGTCCAACCACATCATTACAAAGGACCCAATTTCTTTCTTTTTTAGGGCTGAGTAATATTCCATCGAATACACACACCACATCTTCCTTATCCATTCATTGGTCAATGGACATTTACGTTGCTTCCATGTCCTGACTATTGTAAATAGTGCTGCAATGAACACTGGGGTACATGTATCATTGAATTATGGCTTTCTTGGGGGTATATGCCCAGTAGTGAGATTGCTAGGTTTTTTTATTTTCTTAAAGTATATACTCAAGTGATTTTTTTTCCATAAAAGGAGGAAAATGTTTAATTCTTACAGTTTTATTCATGTTTAATGTTTAATTAATGTTTAATTCTTGCAGACTGGTAAATTGGCTAGATATAGAATTCTACATTCCAAATGACTTTCTGTTAGCATTTTGAAGGCATTGTTCTACTGTATTCCAGCCTGAAGCTGAAAAAACTGAAAGCCATATGTAAAAGGTGAAAGTTGCTCAGTCATGTCCAACTCTTTGCGAGTGCCATGGACTATACAGTCCATGGAATTTTCCAGACCAGAATACTGGAGTGGGCAGCCTTTCCCTTCTCGAGGGGTTCTTCCTAACCCAGGTATTGAACCAGGTCTCCTGCATTGCAGGTGGATTCTCTACCAGCTGAGCCACAAGGGAAGCCCAAGGATACTGGAGTGGGTAGCCTATCCCTTTTCCAGGGAATATTCCCAACCTAGGAATCGAACCCAGGTCTCCTGCATTGCAGGTGGATTCTTTACCAGCTGAGCCACCAGGGAATCCTTCAGCAAATGAGTTGTTTTTGCTCTCAAGAAACTTCCAGAGTTTCCTCTTTAACTTAGTATAGTCCAATTTCACAAGAATATGTGAGTTCACAATAAGCGCTGTTCAAAAAGCAGTCAACTATTTCACCAACAAACATTTTTGATATCCTGTTACATGATCAGTAGTATTGAAGATTTGTGTGGCACATACAAGAGGAACACAGTTATTTCCCAGAGAGCTTCAATGTACAGGAGTACATTTGTGGTTGGGAATAAATCTTAAACGACTCTTACATAATGGAGTCTTAAATAAGCCAAGTTGCATTCAGTCATTTATTTTGTCTTTGATGAGGCTGTGTACAATAAAAGCTATTTATTTTTCCACCTTCTGGTAAAAATATTAAATTCTGTGACTTTGTGAGGAGGAAATAAAGCTAGCCATTCCTCCGCTCTATTGCCCCCTTTTGCTGAAAGCTACCTTTTGTTTTCCTGTCTAAAGGTTCCTTTTCTTCCAATCTTCCTCCATTACTGTCATTTAAAATAATTATTAAATATTTTAAATATTTAGTAGGTGACTATACAGTTGAAATTCATTATTTTTATTCCCTCTTTCTGGTTTCTCCTGCAATTTGATCACATTTGCAATGAGCTTCTCACTGGCTTGGTTTGTCTATTGCTATACTTTCTCACAGGATCATAGCACTCACATCCCCTAACCTAGGTATCTATACCAACAAAGAAAACAAAACCAAGACCACTTCTTTCCTTTTCTTGTGGGTATACTCCTAGATCACTTAGACCAGCGGCCCCCAACTTGTTGGCACCAGGAACTGGTTTTGTGGAAGACAGTATTTCCACAGATGGGGAGCAGGGTGGCAAGGAAGGCTTCAGGATGATTCAAGTGCATTACATTTATTGTGCATTTTATTTCTATTATTATTACACCAGCTCCACATCAGATCGTTGGGTATTTGATCCCGGAAGTTGGGGACCCCTGACTTAGACCATGAAGGCCAGATTCCTGCCATTACAGTGAGTAATGACATGATCTCCTTTTAAAGTTGATGAGAATAAATGAAACATGATTGGAAAAAGGACCCAAGTCGGTTTCTCCTCAAAATAAAGTGAGAACACTACCTCCAACTCTTTTTATAATCTGTGTCACCAGTTTCAAAAAAAGGCAATCAAGGAATAAAGAAATAGATACTTAAAAGCATGGAGAAAAAACTCACTTCTTTTATACCAAAGGCTTGAGATACCTTAAATTCATGTTTCTCAACCGTTACTATGATTCAGACTCCTCTGCAGATGCTTGTTAAAAATGGGATTCTCTGGGTCCCACTGCTGGAGTGTTGCGGAGCAGGCAGAGCAGGTTCTATCCACTCCCAGATCCGGACATCTTCCAGGAAACTTTTTGAGATTTTTAGGATAGATCTTGATCTAGCAGTTTAAAACCTGAAGATCTCTATTGCAAAAGAACAGCTGAATGCTATTGCCAAACAGTTGCCACCCACCCCACCCTCAAAACGTGTCGCGTATTCTGAAGACTTTGCCATGTTTATCTTTCTTTGCATATCTGTTAGTGACTCAGACAACTAACTGTTGTTGACTAAATGAGACAAGGTAGGACATTAATATTTTCCTTTGAGTTTTCTCAACATCCCTTTCAGACAAATGATTGGAAGACAAATCTTGAAGCAGAGGAGGTTGAAGCCTGAGCAATGTACACGTGTGTCTTGTTTGGTCGCTAAGTTGTATGTGATTCTTTGCAACCCCATGGACTGCCTGAGCAATGTACACGTGTGTCTTGTTTGGTCGCTAAGTTGTATGTGATTCTTTGCAACCCCATGGACTGCCTGAGCAAGGTACACGTGTGTCTTGTTTAGTCGCTAAGTTGTATGTGATTCTTTGCAACCCCATGGACTGCAGCATGCCAGGCTCCCCGTCCTTCAGTATCTCCAGAAATTTGCTCCAATTCATGTCCATTGAATCCATGACACTACCTAATGATTTTATCCTCTGCCACTGCTTTCTCCTTTTGCCTTCAATCTTTCCCAGCAGAAGGCAGAAGAAGGCAGAGGAGGCAGGAACAGACTGTGCTGTGCTGTGCTTAGTTGCTCAGTCGTGTCCGACTCTTTGCAACCCCACGGTCTATAGCCCTCCAGGCTCCTCTGTGCATGGGGATCCTCCAGGCAAGAATACTGGTGTGGGTTGCCATGTTCTCCTCCATGGGATCTTCTCAACCCTGGGATGGAACTCAGGTCTCCCACTTTGCAGGTGGACTCGTTACCATCTGAGCCACTTCACTCAGTCATGTCTGAGTCTTTGTGATCCCATGGACTGTGGCCTGCCAGGCTCCTCTGTCCATGGAATTCTCCAGACAAGAATACTGCAGTGGGTAGCCATTACCTTCTCCAGGGGATCTTCCTGATCCAGGGATCAAACGCAGGTCTGCTGCATTGTAGGCGGATTCTTTACCATCTGAGTCACCAGAGAAGCCCTCTTTCCCAGTATCAGGGTCTTTTCCAATGAGCCTAACACACATATAAATTACATTCTTATATAGATATCTATGTGCAACAGACTTTTTAATTTAGAGATGAGGTAAAAAGGAGGTGAGACGGGAATGTAAGAGCTTCCTTCTAATACATGACTAATCAGAAAATCTTCTAGCCATGAAAAAATAAAATAATTTGAAAGTCAATGGGAAAAATCAGATAAAATATTAGGATTTTCCATACAGAGAAACTGTATGGTCATCAAATTCCTACCTTTCTGGATGTTTTATTAATAATGTCCTCCCTAATGCATCTACCAAGAGGTCATCACCTGAGATTTTAATTTCTCAAAGTATTGAGAATTCAGTGCCTCCAGAAGTCACTCATTCCACTTTTGTTATAGCTCCCTTAGACATTTCTGGCTTACCTTGACAGAAAATCTGTGTCCTTTAGTTTCACCTTAACATCAATTTTGTCTGACATTAAAACAGTTACACTATCTATATTTGTGTTCTGGATATTTTTTTTTCCTGTCCTTTTGAGACAGGAAGGAGACAAAACACGTTTAAAAGAATGACATAGCCCAAGGACATGACATAAACCCATTAAAAGCAACTAGATCCAGGATGGTGGATGAACTGATGTTCACTTGCCCTTGAGCCTCAGTATACACTCATTGTAACATATCAGCATGCTAAACAACACAGACACAGGGGCCACGTCTACAAAAAGTGGGCCATGGCCCGATTCCTGAAAATCCCCACCCCTTTCCCAAAGTAACTGGAATACTCCTCGCACTCATTCAGTTCAGTTCAGTTCAATTCAGTTCAGTCGCTCAGTCGTGTCCGACTCTTTGCAACCCCATGAATCACAGCACGCCAGGCCTCCCTGTCCATCACCAACTCCCAGAGTTCACCCAAACTCTTGTCCATCGAGTCAGTGATACCATCCAACTATCTCATCCTCTATCGTCCCCTTCTGCTCCTGCCCCCAATCTCTCCCAGAATCAGAGTCTTTTCCAATGAGTCAACTCTTCACATGAGGTGGCCAAAGTATTGGAGTTTCAGTGTTAGCATCAGTCCTTCCAAAGAACACCCAGGGCTGATCTCTTTTAGAATGGATTGGTTGGATCTCCTTGCAGTCCAAGGGACTCTCAAGAGTCTTCTCCAACACCACACTTCAAAAGCATCAATTCTTCGGCGCTCAGCTTTCTTCACAGTCCAACTCTCACATCCATACATGACCACTGGAAAAACCATAGCCTTGACTAGATGGACCTTTGTTGGCAAAGTAATGTCTCTGCTTTTCAATATGCTATCTAGGCTGGTCATAACTTTCCTTCAAAGGAGTAAGTGTCATTTAATTTCATGGCTGCAATCACCATCTGCAGTGATCCCACTCATTAGCCTGTGAAATTACCCACCCCTAGAAAAACTGACAACCCCATACCAAAGGGCCTCTCTTATCTCTCTTGCCTTCTGAGACAGCCCTCACTCTGTCTATGGAGTGTGTTTCTTCCCTGAATAAACCTTCTTTCACTTTACTGTGGCTCACTCTTGAATTCTTTCCTGTGGAAAGCCAACAACCCACAATTGGCAGCCATCCCATGGACTCAGACATGGCCTGGTATGTGACCATCCATCCTCTCCTGCCCCACTTTCTGTGTCTCCTGTTTTAGGTATGTCTTTTGAAAATAATGTATAACTAGAGTTTAAAAGTAATCAGCAAATTTTGTATTCAAGACCGAGTTTATTCTATTTAGAATTATATTTGAATCTAGTCCTACTTTCATTTTATACTTTCTTGTCCTATTTTTCTGATTTTGTTTCTGGTGTCCTTTTTTTGTCTTTTAAAAGATTCATTCTACTTTTCTCCTGTCACTTATGTTTACCCATCTAACAGTTTAGAGATTATAATACAAGATTTCTATTCCTTCTAGGAAGTCTAACAATGTTTAGATTCTTTTACTGATGTATCTCTCTTTGAGAAATTTCTAGCCAAATCCTTTGCCCAAATTTAAAAACAATTTTAAAGCAATTTTTTTTATTGAGTTGTAAGAGATTTTTACATATTCTAGATATAAATCCCCTTCTGATTTATAAATGTTTTCTTCCATTCTGTAGGTTTCTTCTCACTTTCATGATGGTGTCCATTGAAGCACGTTTTAAAACAGTTTTGATGAAGTCAATGTGTCTCCTTTTTCTGTTGTCATGTGTACTTTTCACGTCGTATCTAAGGAATTATACAACCCAAGGTCACGAAGAGTTACTCCAGTGTTTTCTTCTAAGAATTTTGTATTTTCTGTTGAGATGATTATGTGGTTTTTGTCTTTTGTTCTATTAATATATGTTTTACATAGATTATTTTTCATATCTTAAGCCAACCTTGTATCCCTATGAAAAATCTCAGTTGTTCATGGTATATAATCCTTTTTATAAGCTGTTGAATTCAGTTTGCTGGTATTTTGTTGAGGATATTTGAGTCTATATATAAGGGATTTTGGTCTGTAGTTTTCTTGTGATGTCTTTGCTTAATTTTGGTATCAAGGTAACACTGCCCTCATAGAATGAGTTGAGAAGTGTACCATCTGTTCTAATTTTTGGAAGAGTTTATTAAGAATTGGTGTTAATTCTTTCTTAAAAGATGGTAGAATTCACTAGTGAGGTCATGTGGGACTGGATTTTTCATTTTGGAAAGTTGTTTTGTTTGTTTTCTTTTTGTTTTTGTTTCACTGATAAGTCAATGTCTTTACTTATAGTTCTACTCAGATTTTCTCTTTCTTTTGGACTCAGTTATGATAGTTTCTTTTGGACTCTAGTAATTTGTTCATTTTATCTAGTCTATTGGCTTTTTAAAATTATTATTGTTTTCTAGGTTTATTGTTCTGCTGAATGCCTGGACTTAAGTGATAGAACATTCAACATTGTATTCCCTTATAATCTGAAATTTTTATTTCTGAAAGATCAGAAACACTATCCTCACATTCATTCCTGATTTTAGTAATTTGAATCTTCTCTGTCTTTTCTATTTGACAGTCTAGCTCATATTTCGTTAATTTTTTGATATTTCAAATAAAAAAACCTTTTCATTTTGTTGATTTTTCTCTTTTGGTTTTATATCCTTTGTTTTATTTATTTTCTCTCTAGTTTCTATGATTTTGTTCCTTCTGTTTGTTTTGGGTTTAATTTGCTCTTCTTTTTCTAATTTCTTAAGGTAGAAGATTAGGCTCTGGATTGAGATTTTTCTTTCTTTCTTCTTTTTTTTTTAAATATAGGTGTTTGCAGGTATAAATTTCCCTCTAAGCCCTGTTTTGTTTGTGTTTCATTTTCACATTCATCTCAAAGTATTTTCTAATTTTTCTTGTGAATTCTTCTTTGACCCATTGGTTATTTAGGAATATATTATTTAATTTTAATATAGTTATAAGGAGCCTAAATTTCTTCTGTTATTGACTTCTAATTTCATTCTACTTTGTTCAGATTACATATTTTGTATGATTTCAATATTGATTTCTAGTATTGAGGCTTGTTTTATGCCCTAGAATATGGTCTATTCTGGAGTATGTTCTATGTGCACTTGAGAATATAAATTCTGATGCTATTAGACAGAATGTTATACACATGACTACTAGATCTACTTGGCTTATAATGTCATTTAAAACATCTACTTTTTAACTGGACTTTTGCCTGTTCTTGAAACTATTATATTTTTCATTTTCTAGAACTTCTTTTTGGTCGTTTAAAATTATCCTTGGTTATTTTTTTTATTGCTTTTTCTCTAGTCATATTTCTCTCCCCTTTTTATTTCTGTATACAAATTAAGCAAATTTGTTTTATAGTTAGTATATGATACTTCCACTTAATAGAAGTTTTTGTAGATTGAGTCTTCTGTCTGCTCTCACTTGGGTTGCCTTGTTTTCTTGCATATCTGTAGTACTTGAGAGTGAGCTCCTGTTCTTTGGAACTTTCTCTGGAAATTCTTTAAGGTCTGACTTCAACTTTTCACAAAAGATTTGACTTGCTTCTCTAGGTACCTGAAATTACTTTAACTTTTTAGACTAAGATTTTTTTTAGAACCTTGTAGATAGTTGAATACAGGACAAAACTCATATGAGGCTGACTGAGACAGACTTACACACCTTAGCAGCAGACTTTTACCAGGTAGACTTACTTTACTACTTACCAGGTAGACTCTTCTCCCTCTCCCCAAATCCAAAATCAACATGTTTCCTTGTTGTCTTTTTCATTAGGGTGGATTTCTTTGTAATTTATCATTTTATCAACGCTATGTTCCTTGGGGGTTCCCAACATTACACAAGATATCCTTTTGACTCTGCACTTGGGCAGGCCTTGGATTTTGGCTTCTGATTTCCTATCCTGAAGGACTACCTATTGACAGATCAGGGTCACTTGGGCTGATGGTCTCAATATAAGAGCCAACCTTAGGGCCATCTTCCCTCCCTGGATTTAACTTTCATTTCATTTTGGCTTGTGAGGCATTTTTCCTGCAAGTTCAGTAATGCATTTTTAAATACATGTATTTTAAAATTGTGTTCAGCAGTTTTAGTTGTATCTTTGGCTTGGTTATTTAAGGTATGTAGTTCATCATACTGCCCCATATTACCCAGTAAGCTTCAGAAGCACAGCAACTTCTACACTTCAGAGAAAAGAACACATTAAAAAGTTGTTACTTTTGGGAATTCCCTGGCAGCCCAGTGGTTAGGACTCCATGCTTTCATGCTAAGGGTACAGGTTTAATTTCTGCTGGGGAACTAAGATCCCACAAGTCACACAGCATCCCCCACCACAAAAGAAAAAAAGTTACTGTTTTTAACTGCCTTCTGGATGCATCCCACAATCTGAAAAGACACTGCTTGAAGGAGAAGTTCTTGGGGCATAACCATTCACACTGCTCACCCCTAGTTTCTCCACTCTTGTGTCTACCCAGTCTCCTTGATATCAAGGTCTCAGGTCAGAAAGACAATGTTCCCAAAGCAGAGAGCAGCAGGATGAACCAATGTGTGAGGATAAGCAGCAGGAATAGACTGGCAAGCTGAGGGTCTGGAGCACGGTGATAGTTGTATACATGTGAGTGAAATTTGGGCATCAGAGTGAGGGACCAGAGCCATGGCTGTCTACAGTCAGGATGCCACAGGAGAGCCCTCCAATATTTGAGGTCAGTTTCATGTCTCCGCCATTCCTGCAAGCCGTGCCTCTATTTGCACATCTTTCAGATCATGAAATGAGAACTGCCACTATGAACATTGCTAACAGAACCATATCCCCACATGGCAGATGCTGTCACCCCATTAACAGGGTCAGCCAGGACTGCCTCAGTTTTGCCCTGTTGACTCATTTAGAGCCATCACCTAAAATACTTAATAATAATTCATATCTCCCCCATTTTTTATTGGATGGGTTTTTTTTTTAATCTTAGTATATAAACACACATTTATCACTTCAGCTTTTTCATTTCATCCTTCCAGCCTAGCCAGCAAGAGCTTTTAGTTCTGATTTTGTCTTCTTTAGTATGTATTGTCTTTGTCATCTGCCAGTAGGATGAGTACTTCACTGTCTAGTCATCCAAATCGCTGATAAAATATTAAGCTAGATCAAAGCCTACCTCTTGAAATTTCCTTCCAAACTGATGTACTGTAAGTACCTTTAGGTATGCATGTTCAACTGATTATTAATCCACCTAGGCGTACCCAGAACAAGTCTGCATGAATGCCACGTATGTTCTTGTCAGTAGCCTTATTACAGGCACACAGTTTGCTGAGCTACCAGTACAGTAAACATCTCGAAAGAGTGAAACAAAACAAGTTTAACAAGACTTGTTCTTGGTGCAACCATGTCCAAGCCTAGCAATCTGTGTTGCCTTTTTAAGTGACTCACCAACATCATTTTATTAATCCACTCTAGAAAAATGACCCAAGACTGTCATCAAATTTACCAGTTTGCAGTTTGTTTAGGCCTTCTTCCTTCTTTTTAAGATTAAAAAATATATATTTTAATTTAAAAAAATTTATTTATTTGGCTGTACAGGTTCTTAGTTGCAGCACGTGGGATCTTCAATCTTCATTGCAACATGCAAGATCTAGCTCCCCAATGCGGGGTCACATCCAGGCCCCCTGCCTTGGGAGCATGAACTTTAAGCCACTGGACCACCAGGGAAGTCCTTCAAAAACTCTCATTTATATCCATTTAAATCATTTAGCTTGCCTGGTTGAGCTCTTGTATACTGTTTTATGTAGAAAACTTTAAAAGGAGGTCTGAAACATTAGCTTATGCAAAATCGAAATATTTCTCTCTTACATAAAAGCTGAGTAGGCGCCTCTGGTTGTTATGGCAGCTTCATAATAATCAGGGGCTCCTTGTCCTTTTCTCCTGTTTCTGTGGCATTCTTAACCTGCAGCTTCTATCTCACAGATTAGGATGGGCATGCCAGCTCCTGCTCTCACTTCTTCATTCGAGCCAGTGGGAAGGCAAAAAGGAAAGAAAGAGAGGAGAACATGCTCTTTCCTTTAACGTGACTACTCCAGAAAGTTCAGACATCACCTTTGCTTAATGTCACTGGTCATAACTTAATTGCATGGCCACATCTAGCTGAACAGGAGCCTGGGAAATAGCCATCTTCATTTTTGATGGCCAAGGACCTCCCTAGGTTTACCAAGGTCTTTTCTAGGAAGTCCTGCATCCTAGGAATCCCTGCAGACCTGGGCAAAAAGAGAGGCTGGCCACTCTATATCTAACTAAACCTCGGAGATTCTAAAGAAAGAAGGTGTGTGTATGTGCTCAGTAATGTCTGACTCTTTGCAAACCCATGGACTGTAACCTGCTAGGCTCCTCTGTCCATGGAATTTTCCAGGCAAGAATATTGCAGTGGGTTGCCATTTCCTACTCCAAGGGATCCTCCTGACCCAGGCATCAAATCCATGTCTCTTGTTTCTCCTGCATTGGTTGTGCTTAGCCACTCAGTGGTGTCTGACTCTCTGCTACCCCATGGACTGTCGCCCACCAGGGTCCTCTGTCTATGGGGATTCTCCAGGCAAGAATACTGAGTAGATTGCCATTTCCTTCTCCAGGGGATCTAGCTGACCCAGGGATCGAACCCAGGTCTTCCGCATTGGCAGTGGGTTCTTAACCACTGTGCCACCGGGGAAGCCCAAAAGAAAGAAGGGGGAGATGATTATTGGTGGATCACTAGGTCTCTCCCTCACTCTCCAATTTGTTTTATGGATCCACTATTTCTTCCTATATGCAGCCTGCCTTTCCTCCTTTGAGACTGCAGATTTTCCCCCGAAATAGAACCCTAAAGCAAAATAAGTGTTAAAGAGTCTCAGTTCAGTTCAGTTCAGTCGCTCAGTCGTGTCCGACTCTTTGCGACCCCATGAATCGCAGCACGCCAGGCCTCCCTGTTCTGCATTGTCCTTATTATCCAGCAACACTGCATCTATGGTCCACTTTCCCTTCTCTTCCTCTGAACATTTGTGTAAGTCCCTTTAACTTTTATTGGCATTAAAAAAAATCACTCAGACAATTCACAAAATAATTTATTAAAATGGCAAAGAAGGGCATGAACAGATGATTCACATCACTAGTCATCAGGAAAATGCAAACTGAACCCACAATGAAACCCCACGATACATCCCCTAGAATAACTCAACTTTAAAAAGGCAGATAGTAGGGACTTCCCTCCTGGCGGAGGACATGGCAACCCACTCCAGTATTCTTGCCTAGAGAATCCTTATGGACAGAGGACCCTGGAAGGATACAGTCCATGGGGTCACAAAGAGTCTGACATGACTGAGTGACTAAGCACAGCTAAGCACAGACACTTCCCTGGTGGTCCAATGAGTAAGACTCCACGATCCCCATACAGGGGGCCTGGGTTCAATCCTTCATCAAGGAATTAGATCCCACATGCTGAAATTAAGAGTTTGCCTGCTATAACAAAGGTTGAAGACCCCACGTGTTATGACTAAGACTCGCTGCAGCCTAAATGAATAAATATATATTTTTAAAAGACTGATAATAGCAAGTAGTGGTGAGAATGGGACACAACTGGCCTTCTCATACATCACTTTGGAAGACAGTTTGGCTGCATCTTGAGTTAAACACGCAGTACAATCTAGCCATTCCACTCCTAGGTATTTGCTCAAGAAAAGTGAAAGCTTATGGTTCTCCAAAGACTTGATCATGGATGTTCACAGCAACTTTATTTGTAATAACCATAAGCCTGTAAATAACCCAAATGTCTTCTGTCAGCTGGTGAATGGATAAACAAATTGTGGTGTAGCCACACAATAGATGCTACTCAAGCAAAGAAAAGAACAAACCACTGACTTATGAAGCAACATGGATGGATCTGAAAATCATTACACTGAGTAAGAGAAGACAAGAGCTAAATATATATATATATTTATATATGATCCCATTTATTATAAGATCTCATTTGTATAAAATTCTGGCAAATACAAATAACATAGTGACAGAAACAGATCAGAGGTTACCCACGGACAGGGGTAGTAGGAGGGATGGGTTACCAAGGGACATAGGAACTTTTCAAGGGTGACGGAAAGAAATGTTCAGTACCTTGACTGGTGGTGTTTAATTTCACACTTACATATATTCAGATTATACCTGAGCAAAGCAGTTTTAAGGAAGTGAACTATTTTTGGCAAAACTAAGATATAGTGTTAGAAGTCAAGATAGCAGTTAGCCTTAGCCAGGCATGAGGGTTGGGGTGCTTAATGATGAGAAAAGCCATGAGGAGGTTTCTAGAGGTGCTGGCTGTATTCTGGGTATTCTTTTAATCTGGGTGCTGGTTACATGGATGTGTTCCGTTGTGAAAATGAATGTATGATATGACTGTGATTGTTGTGCTTTGGGGTATGCATGCTGTTGTTCCATAATGTTTACTGAAGGAAAAAAATCAAGGCCTGTCTCCACTGGGGCTTTGTTCTTCCTGATAGAGTTCTTACACTTCTGTCTATGCAGTCATCCTTGGTTCTGCGTCCGTCTTTCCCTCTGCTGTGTGTGTATTTTCAAAGACTGATCACAACTCAAGCGTTCAGTGAATTAACACAGCTTTCTTGCAGGTATGTCCTTATTTACCCACTAGAACACTTTGGGATTATTTATACCTGGATGATGGCTTCCCTGATGGCTCAATGGTAAAGAACCTGCCTGCGATACAGGAACCACAGGAGATTCAGTTTCCACCCTGGGTAGGGAAGATCCCCTGGAGAAGGGCATGACAACCCTCTCCAGTATTCTTGTCTGGAGAATCCCATGGACAGAGCAGCCTGGAGGGCTACATGCATGCATGCTGCTGCTGCTGCTACTGCTATTGCTGGTAAGTTGCTTCAGTCGTGTCCGACTCTGTGCGACCCCATAGACGCCAGCCCACCAGGCTCCCCCGTCCCTGGGATTCTCCAGGCAAGAATACGGGAGTAGGTTGCCATTTCCTACTCCAATGCATGAAAGTGAAAAGTGAAAGTGAAGTCGCTCAGTTGTGTCCAACCCTTTGCGACCCCATGGACTACAGCCTACCAGGCTCCTCCGTCCATGGGATTTTCCAGGCAAGAGTACTGGAGTGGGGTGCCATCGCCTTCTCCATGCATGCATACTTGGATGAATTCAAAAAGCAATTTGAGATCATGGACTATATGCTCCTTGACAGCAGCTGTTGGATTCCAGTATATAGAATGGCTCCTGAAAGATTATATGTGCTGGATGAATACACTGATTTCATGAAGGTTGCTGCACATTTTCTCGATACATTAATACATATTTCTTTTGAATAAAGTAAGGTCTTCTATCACATTCTACTTTTGAATTTCAACATATCAGTCTTAGTTAACTAAATTTATGGATTTACCTTACTGGCCATTTCCTCCACATTGGGGAAACCGAGGCCATAAGCATTTTGCTTCTCAACCACTTTCCTCATGAGAGTCATTGGGAACCTCTGGCCTGCTTGGTCTTCTTTCCATGTCATACTTGTTTTCTTTCCCTCTATCCTCATTCATATTTTATATAAAAACTCTCAGGTACTATTTGAACTTTACTCATAAGTGCATAAATTACTGTGTCTATTCATTGTTTAAAATTAAGATTTATTCTGTCCAGTAAACTTTTGAATCATTATTGTCTTTATTACTGTGTCTCTTTATTTTTAAAAAAACTAATAGGCTTAAAAAGGAACAAAAAACCTAATAGGCTTTCCTTTAGAATCTTCCTGAGCAGGTCAGCTAGTCTCTGGGCAAGACTGTTCTTCTCTATCTTTGTGGGCTCCATTTCCCCTCTAGTTAGAAACGCTTCATCCCAGCTGTTTATGTGAAGGTCCAGAATGCCAAATGGGCTCATACCATCTGGTAGAAAACCACTTCTGCAGTAAATTTCTCTCCCCAAATCCCATAGGCAGCTGTGAGAAGTAACAACAATACCGTGCATATTCCTTAGGTCTTCAGTCTCCTGCCTAATCATTTACAAATATTGAAAACTCCCTCTGACCTCCTTTAAGCTGGGCCACTTGTTTTTCTGTCCGATGTGGACATCTGTGAGTGGGTCTGAGATGATATCCACTCAACTCTGTGCTATCTAGGAAGACGCCTCAGTCAGGCCTGGGTCCATTAATTCCTATCTATCTATCTGTCTGCTTCCTATCTATTCTGCGTTTGTTTCTGAGGAGGTCTTATAGCTTCTCACTCCGTTTCTCGGATACTACCCCTGTTCTTCACTTTCTTCTCTGTCACCTTTTTGTTCCAGTCAAAAATACTTTGATTCAGGCCTTATTTCCGTTCACTTCCTCAAAATCTTACATTTTCTAGTTTCTTTTCTTTCTGGACTGTATATTATTTCTTCCAGTGATCTAGGAATTTTACCTCTTCTCTCAAGTGGCATCAGAATAATATTAAATTGGTCTTTGGTCATGGAAAATATGAATTTAGAAATACAAGCATCCCTTCTAAGAAGGGGATTGATGTTCGACGAAGGAGAAATAAGGACGCGATCTCAGCAACCTTTGTTTATTCAGGTGCAGTAGGGAAAATTGCCTCTGCTCCAGCATTTTTCCAAAGCTCGTGAGTTACACAGCTCATTTCAAAACCAGCCCAGGTGGACTCAGATCAAAGGTCTGTGCAGACGGCGTTCTGCTGTGCGCTGGTTTTCCCTCCTGACGTCATTCGCTTTTTGCTTATTGTCACTCAAGTCTGAGGAGATAAGAATGCTCTCAGATGTGGCCTTACCTTACAAAATGAAGCCCTAGCTCCGATGCATGCATATGCCGCTACGTCTGTGAACACTAAATAACCTCACAAGGCCACAAGCACAACTTTGGAGAAGACTGTGGAGCACCTGCCTGGCTGGAACCCTGAAGCACTAGCGGCTGCAGCCCTGGGTGTGCACACTAGTGTGAGAGAATGAGTCACACGCAGGCAGAGCTGAGATCTGAACCAAGAGAGTTGTTGTCTCTGAGGCCTGCCCCACCCAACTTCGTCATTGATTATTTACTTTAACTGAAACTTAATCTTAAGTTACCTTAGAATATGTGGGTTTCAGTTGCTAGTAACCGAAAGATCCTTGCTCAACACATGTGCTCCCTACACCAGTGGGACCCTAGATGCCCACAGGCTTCGTCAGAACTAGACTTCTCGGGGGGCGAGGTTGGATCCAGACCCTCCAAAAGGAAGTGGGGGAGAGGGAGGAGGGTGGTTTCACAAACAGGTCAGACATGTGGCTTATTCTTCCACATTCTGGGCCAAGGTCAAGCTGGTAAACCAAGTGCCGGGCAGCACCCCACAGACCTGCAAGGCCTGTGCTTGCCCAGCTTCAAGACCAAAGAAAGAGCCTGGAGTCAGCAAAGGAGTTATCAATGGTTTAATGGATGGGGGAGCTTACATGTCTGAGCAAGGTCTTGCAGAGACACCCCACCGTGTATCCAGGACGACAGGCAGGACATGGCAGCAGTCAGCCCCTAGAGGGGAAGGGGAGATTACCAGTTACAGGGGAACTGACGTCAGGTGGGTTCATTAGTCACCAGAGAAACCACCCTTCTGATGAGAACAGTCACTAGCTGAGAGCATGCAGGAAGGTCGCTCAAGTGAGTAGAGTGTAGGTGAAGCAGGCACTGGTCAGGCACGGGATTTACAGAGACCAAGAGAACAGCCACCTTGAGTGGCCTGACCACACACCAAGTAATCGGCATCTACAAAAAGCAAAATGAGAAGTGTTCCCAAGCTGTAAGCAGACCTTTGCCCCTCTTTTCAAAGCCCATTGTCTTCCTATTTCTGGAGGAGGTACCCTACAGAGGTGCTGTCTGCTCTAGCCATGAGGGACTCACCTTCCCCTCTTCATCTCAATAATAAACTTTTTGGGGGCTTTCAGGTACTAACTCATTTTGCTGTATTAACACTGTGGCTCAGACAGTAAAGAATCTGCCTGTAATGAGGGAGTGAAGTCACTCTTTGAGACCCCATGGACTGTAGCCTACCAGGCTCCTCTGTCCATGGAATTTTCCAGGCAATAGCACTGGAGTGGATTGCCATTTCCTTCTCCAGGGGATCTTCCAGACCCAGGGATCGAACCCAGGTCTCCCACATTGTAGACAGATGCTTTACCGTCTGAGCCACAGTGGAAGTCAATTCCTGGGTTTGGAAGTAACACACACATGTGAGGTAGTAAAACCAAGCAGCACCCTGTGCGGCTCCAGGGCACAGAATCTGCCCCCCTTTTCTGCTTGCAGGGGACAGACTCCAGCATCCATGACCTTCCTTGACTTCTAATCAAGGGAGGAGCAGCCAAGAAAGCGCCTGAGGCTAGATTTAAGGACCTAGAGAAACTCATTAAGGTTCTGTTGAGTTCAGTTCAGTTGCTCAGTCGTGTCCCACTCTGCGACCCCATGGATCACAGCACACCAGGCTTCTCTGTCCATCACCAACGCTTGGAGTTTACTCAAACTCGTCCATTGAGTCAGTGATGCCATCCAACCATCTCATCTTCTGTCGTCCCCTTCTCCTCCCACCTTTAATCTTTCCCAGCATCAGGGTCTTTTCCAATGAATCAGTTCTTCACATGAGGTGGCCAAAGTATTGGAGTTTCAGCTTCAGCATCAGTCCTTCCAATGAATATTCAGTACTGATTTCTTTAGGATGGACTGGTTGGATCTCCTTGCAGTCCAAGGGACTCTCAAGAGTCTTGTTCAACACCACAGTTCAAAAGGACCAATTCTTCAGTTCTCAGCTTTCTTTATAGTCCAGCTCTCACATCCATACATGACTACTGGAAAAACCGTAGCTTTGACTAGACCTTTGTTGGCAAAGTAACGTCTCTGCCTTTTAATATGCTGTCTAGATTGGTCATAGCTTTTCTTCCATGGAGCAAGCGTCTTTTAATTACATGGCTGCAGTCACCATCTGCAGTGATTTTGGAGCCCCCCCAAAATAAAGTGTGTCACTGTTTCCATTGCTTCCCCATCTATTTGCCATGAAGTGATGGGACTAGATGCCATGATCTGGCATCATCAAGGTTATCTGAGACCAGATTAGAGAACTGCAGGGCCTGCCTACATCCTTATCTTATCAACAGCCTCCATCAACCTTGAGTATTCATTGGAAGGACTGATGCTGAGGCCGAAGCTCCAACACTTTGGCCACCTGATGTGAAGCCCACTCATTAGAAAAGACCCTGATGCTGGGAAGGATTGAAGGCAGGAGGAGAAGAGGACGACAGAAGACAAGATGGTTGGATGGCATCACCAACTCAATGGATATGAGTTTGAGCAAACTCTGGGAGATGGTGAAGGACAGGGAAACCTGGCATGCTGCAGTCAATGGGGGTCACAAAGAGTCAGACATGATTGAGCGACTGAACAACAACCACCACCACACATGAACTGTTGCTATAAGACTCCTCATCAAATCCTCTCAGGCTGGGGACACACAATTTTGAGGGCAAGAGCCTGCTATGTCCTCCTATGCCTGGCAAAGCAATAGAGCTATTCTCTTCTATTCCACCCAGAACTCTTGTCTCTACGACTCAATTCTGCTCCTGTGCAAAAAGGCCAAGATTTCAGCATCAGCAGTACTATTACAATATCCCTGTTGCATAGGTAAGAAGTGAAGTGAAGTGAATTGAAATCGCTCAGTTGTGTCCGACTCTTTGCGACCCCATGGACTGCAGCCCACTAGGCTTCTCCGTCCATGGGATTTTCCAAGCAAGAGCACCAGAGTGGGTTGCCATTTCCTTCTCCATAGGTAAGAAAACTAAGGCATAATAAGAACCAGTAACATGCCCAGGTCACATGATTGCTGATTGGGGGCTGGGGTAGGAGCCCTTCTTCAGAGCTGGCCTGGCAAAGAGATTCAACATGTCATCGGAAGCCCCTTCTGAGCTTGTTGTTATCCTCTCTTTGTGGATTCCTTTTCAAGGCCCTAAGTGGCAGACCAGTCTCAGTTACTGAGCTCCACTTCCCCTAAAATCCCACCAAATTATAGTAAACAAATAAGGAACGTGCCCACCCATGAAGAACAAGAATATTAAAGACAATATTGAATGATAAATGTAAACACATTTAAAAAAAAAAAGATTAACAGAAAGGGGAAGGAGAATTGATTTAAGAAAGTTCAGAGAGAGGCTGCTGAGGGGAGGGAGGGCTCTCACAAACCCAGCAGGCACCTCTTAGGTAACCTCAAAACCATGGATGAGGGGGTGGTGGGCTGCCTGCAGGCCAGGGGGACCACCAGGTTGATTCTCCCCTTAATTATCTCCATCCTACACCACTTCCCTCAAATGGGCAAGGGGAGGTTCCTCTTTTGAGAAATTGTACCTCAAAGGCTTGCCTGCTTCATGTTCCTACAGCTTGTGAACAGTCTGCTGTGCTCTGTTGAAATTCTCTTTTTTCTTTTCTTTTTTTGAATGTTGAGTAAATCCCCTCATTCAACGGATTCAAAGAAAATGTTCATTCACTCTCTTAAGGCCAGACACAAAGACTTCTCCTTGCCTGGATGTTTTAAACGCTCCTGGCCTTTTGGGGACTGTGTTTCTTGCCAGAAGTTGGAATATAAAGGTTTAAAGATCAGATTTGATGTTATTACCACATCAACCTTTGTATGATTTGGTTCGTTATCCCCAGCACAGCTATTTTGTTTTCCAGGGATCAAACCCATGTCTCCTTCATTGTTTGATCCCTGGGTCAGGAAGATCCCCTGGAGGAGTAAATGGCAATCCACGCCAGTATTCTTGCCTGGAGAATCCCAAGGACAGAGGAGCCCAGTGGGCTACAGTCCCTGGGGTTGCAAAGAGTAAGACACGACTCAGCAATTAACACAATAGTCACTGTACAATATGATGACTCGATAAACATATATACAAACATATATACATTATATATTACAAAGTGCCTACCACAGGAAGGTTAGCTGACACATCCTTTCCCTCACATAATCACCATTTTCTTGTTGCTAATGGTGAAAACATTAAGGCTCTACTCTCACAGAAGCTCTCAAGTAATACAGTTCAGTATTGTTAACTGCAGTCACTGCGCTGTATCTTGGATCCAGCAACATACTCATCTTACGACTGAAAATTTGTACCGTTTGACCAACATCTCCCCGTTTCCCCATGAAATTCTGACTAAATTTTGAACCAGGGGCTCTGCATGTTCATTTTGCACTGGTCCCTGTGAACCAGTGGTTGGTCCTGTGAACCGCTGAGGCACAGGTATTGGGGTGCAGGGCGCAGAGGTGGCTGGAGGCCACCTGCAGGCCTGGCCACAGGTGAAAGCAAGTGTCAGTGGACACTGAACTGTGAGGCCCGCACCCTCCCCGCAGCCTGGTCTCCGCAGCACAGACAGCCACACATTTAATACCTCTCCTACCCTAATTTTTCTCCTAACTTTTCCCACCTCTTATTACCTTGTTTGAGTTAAGGGAATTCTCAACCCCCCACCGTTCATATCACCTTGTTCTTTGATCTCAGTAATCCCTTGACTGCCCGTTTCCCCCAATCCTTTCATTCATTTCTTGCTTGGGTTCATCAGCACAACTCTTCCTTCCTTGATGGACTCTCTTCTGGAGAGTCTGAATGACCCAAAGGAAAGGCTTCTAGAAACTTCTAGAAATTTTTGAGAATTTAGAAAGGCCCCACTACTCTATAATAAATTCATGCTCTCTGAAGTTGTGGTTAGTTCTTAAACATAAGTAGCACCTTGCACTCAAGATCACCAGATACTTCAGGAAGCCCTCAATGTGAGAGTCAGATGGCAAAAAGATAGGAGGGAAAACAGGAGCTCAGGAAGTTTATCCCGGCATCTCAGAGCACGCGAGATGAAGAGAAGATCTAAATGATTCTAGACTGGTCGGGGGATCACACAGGAAGAATCAGAAAAATAGAAGTGGATTTGACAAAAAGGTAACACGGAAAGCTAGGGGAAAATGATGCTAGTTGCTTGTGTTCAGATAATTTTCATCATCTTGGATCTTCTGGCCACTAGCTCTGTCGTCACTGAGAACTGAGAACTGAGGTCCCCACAGCACTTAAGAACCTGAGCTCTCCTTTCTGCTCTAACAGTGTTTCTCTCGTGGAGTTTGGACTTTTGTGGTTCAGTCCGTGTTCATTTAGAATCCTTACATATGCTTGGATAAGTCACCTCCTTATCATTATGTAACACCTCTCTTTATCCCTAATATTATTTCTTGTTCTGAAGTCTATTTTATCTGATATTAATAAAGGTACTCCAACTTCCTTCTGGTTACTGTTTACATGCTTTATACCTTTCCACAGTCAAGGCTGTATATTGTCACCCTTCTTATTTAACTTATAAGCAGAGTACATCATGCAAAATGCCAGGCTGGATGAAGCACAAGCCGGAATCAAGATTGCTGGGAGAAATATCAATAACCTCACATATGTAGAAGACACTACCCTTATGGCAGAAAGTGAAGAGGAACTAAAGAGCTTCTTGATGAAAGTGAAAGAGAAGACTGAAAAAGCTGGCTTAAAACTCAATATTCTGAAAACTAAAATCATAGCATCTGGTCCCATCACTTCATGGCAAATAGATGGGGGAAAAAGAGGAAACAGTGAGAAACTTTATTTTGGTGGGCTCCAAAATCACATGACATTAAAAGACCCTTGCTCCTTGGAAGAAAAGCTATGACCAATCTAGACAGCATACTAAAAAGCAGAGACATTATTTTGCCAACAAAAGTCCATCCAGTAAAAGCTATGGTTTTTCCAGTAGTCATGTATGGATGTGAGAGTTGGACTATAAAGAAGGCTGAGTGCTGAAGAATTGATGCTTTTCAACTGTGGAGTTGGAAAAGACTCTTGAGAGTCCCTTGGACTGCAAGGAGATCCAAGCAGTCCACCCTAAAGGAAATCAGTCCTGAATATTCATTGGAAGGACTGATGCTGAAGCTGAAACTCCAATACTTTGGCCACCTCATGTGAAGAACTCATTCCTTGGAAAAGACCCTCATGCTGGGCAGGAGGAGAAGGGGACGACAGAGGATGAGATGGTTGGATGGCATCACCAACTCAATGGACATGGGTTTGGGTAAACTCTGGAAGTTGGTAATGGACAGGGAAGCCTGGCATGCTGCAGTCATGCGGTCGCAAGTAGTTGGACACGACTGAGCGACTGAACTGAACTGAACAGATACCTATCCATCTCAGCACATTTAATGTGATTATTGATATAATGTGATTGGGTTAAATTCTATTTTGCTAGTTGGCCTATTTTCTGTTCATTGTTTCCTTTCTCTTCTTTTTCTGCTGCTTTCTCTGGGGTGATTTGAACACTTTTTATGACTCCATTTAATCTCTTCCATAGAGAAGATTCATTAAAAAACATTTAGTAGCCACTGTAGAATCTAATGGGCTTGCCTGGTGGCTCAGACAGTAAAGAATCTGCCTCCAATGTGGGAGACCTGGGTTCCATCCCTGGGTTAGGAAGATCCCCTGAAGGAAAGCATGGCAACCCACTCTAGTATTCTTGCCTGGAGAATCCACATGGACAGAGGAGCCTGGTGGGCTACAGTCCATGGAATCAGAGTCAGACACGACAAACTAACACCACCACCTAGAGTCTAATACACACACATACACATGTATGTATGCATATATATATATACACATAGTGGACTGTATGCATTTATATACGTATATATATGAAATTAATCATGATTTACCTTGGAATAACAACATAGCACTTCATAATCAATATAATGACTTTATAACCATATATTGTCAATTTTTTCCCTCCTACTTTTTGTACTACTGCCATACATTTTACATATACTTTAAACATGTAATACATTACTATTTTGCTTTAGGTAGTAAGTTATATCTTAGAGTAATTAAAAATATGGGAAAATTTTATTTTACTTTATTTATTTCTAGAGTTTCTCATTTGTTTCTGTATATCCAGTTTCAGCCTGATACATTTTTTTGACTGAAGAATTTCCTTTAATATTTCTTATAGAGTAGATCTGCTAGCAATGAATTTTCTCAGGTTTGTCTGAGAAAGTACTCACTTTTCCTTTTATTTTTTGAAAAATACTATTGCTGAGTATATAGGATTCTGGGTTGAAAGCTTTTTCTCAGCACTTTGACAATATCCCACCTGCTTCTTATTTTCTTATGACAAATTTCCTGTAACTTTTATTTTTCTTCCTTTGTAATGCTTCTCTCTGACTGCCTTCAAGATTTGCCCTTTGTTTTTGTTTTCAGTAATTTTAATATGACACGCCATTTGTATGTGTGTGTGTGTGTGTGTGTGTGTGGCGTGCATATGTGTGTGTTTTTGTTTGGGTATTTATCCAATTTGGTGTTCTCTGAGCTTTTTGAATCTGTGATTTAGTGTTAGTTGTTAATTTTGGAAAATTCTCAGCCATTAGTTCTTCATATATTTCTTCTGCCCCATTCTCACTCTCTTTTTTAAATTCTGGAATTCCAGTTATGCATAAATTAGAATGTTCCATAATGTTCCACAGTTCCTTGAATGTTCTGGTCCTCCTCAGCCCCTACTCACCACTCTTTTTGTCTATTTGTATATCAGTTTGGGAAATTCCTAGTAACCTGTCTTCATGTGCACTGTTTATTTCCTCAGTGCGGTTGAGTCTACTGACAAACCATTACCGCTGGTTTTTACTTCTGCTTTTCCTTTCAAGCATTTCTATCTGATTCTTCTTCATAGTTTATTACAGTTTCTAACTCTGCTGAAATTACTCATTTAAACTTGCATGTTCTCAACTTTTTCCATTAATCATATATTAATCAGAGTTATTTTAAATGTCCTATTGGTTCCAACTTCTGTGTCATTTCTGAGTCTGGTTCTGATCATTGCTTTGTCTCTTGGGAGTGTGTTTTTTTTCACACTTTTTAATATGCCTTATAATTTTTTGTTGGAAGCTGGACATCCTGCACAGAACAAAAAGACTGAGGTCATCATTTTTGTGCCTGGCAATGGGCGTGTCTTTCCTTCAGTGAGGGCTTTAGCACAGGGATGAGAAGCCTCATAGATAGGTGTTGGGCTGGGTTGGAGATGAACTAGGGCTATGATTACATTTTGCACCACAAGCTGCAAATTCCAATCAGGGACTTCGTAGTTTACGGGTTGGTTTACCAGAGGAAAGTCTGTTCAAGTCTGAGCTTTAGGTCTTCCCCTTATGTGTTGCCTCATTTAAGAGGGTCTGTTTGAACATTTCATTTTTTCCCGTCCCTCTCCCAGTAGTCTGCTCTAGTGCACATGGCTGCATGCTCAGTCATGCCTGACTTGCGACCCCATGGATTGTAGCCTGGCAGGTTCCTCTGTCCATGGGGTTTTCCAGGCAAGCGTACTGGAGTGGGGTGCCATTGCCTTCTTCAGGTGATCTTCCCAACCCAGGGATTGAACCAGTGTCTTCTGTGTCTCCTGCATTGGCAGATGGATCCTTTTACCCACTGAACCACCTGGAAGCCCCAGTCTGCTCTAACTTATTATTTAAAATGTGTCAGTATAAAAGAGAGAGTGTATTCTAGATTTTCTATGCTGGTCTAATTGGGCCTCACAATTAGTTCAGTTCAGTTCAGTTCAGTCATTCAGTCATGCCCGACTCTTTGTGATTAAGTGTGTACCAAATCCCTGGAACTAGGGTGGAGGAGTGGTCTTCCCAGTTTTCCTGCCCTCTCCCTGGTAGAGCTGCGGACCCTGCACCATCCTCCCCTCTCACAGGAGAGTCCCTGTTCCCAGCTGCAATGAGTTTTCACTGGTACCCTAAGAAAGCAGCGCTTATTGCCCTCCTTCCCCTTGCTTCCTGTAGACACACACACACATACAGAGTACGGCTTTGGTTTTATTTGAGATATTGACAGGGAAAAGATCTAGGCCATTTTTTGCCTCTCTCATGAGGGCTGTTATAAAGGATATTATCAGGTCAATGGAGAGTTCCGATATGTACTATAGATTAACGTATTTTGTCAATGTTAAATTTCCTGAACTGGATAACTGTACCACAGTTATATAGGAAAAGTAACCTTATTCTTGGGAAATCTACACCAAAGTATTAATACTGCTAGGTAAAGGTGTGTGAGGCATGTAACCTCTTCTCAAATGATTCAGAACAGATAGACCAATATTAATAGATGGAGAATAACAAAACAAACATGGCAAAATGGTTTTTTTTAATGAGTGAATTAGAGTATAAGATAGTTTTCTGCATCACTTAATTGCAATGTTTTTGCAAATTAGAAGTTATATCAAAATTAAAAGTTTTTCAGAAGAATCAGTTTGTTCCGCCCAGGATGTAAAGGGCTCGGTGCAACATCACTCCCATCCTTAAAACAAAAAAGGAGGGGGCAGGCTTGAAATACAGCAGGACCCTATGGTCCTTGCCCCTCATGTCCTCAGCCTACCTTTGGCCTATGGAAAAACTTTAACCGAAGAATAAGTTTAATCAGAGAAGTGAGAGAATGCAGAAAGAAAGGAAACCACATAATAAAAATGTAGTCATTAAGCAAAGTCAAGGATGTCTAGTTCCTTCTCAAGGGCAGTAGATAATATTCTGAGCCATATCCTGTGAGCTGTCTTACAGATACTGAAATGGTCACTGGGTGGAAGAAGTTAACTACATGATGACTAGACTGTAGCTATGACATAAGCTGCCACAGTTCCAAGAATTGGCCTCAAGAAAATGAGAACACACTGATTATTTGTACTTGAAGCAATCAAGATGACGCTGGTCAAACCATCGATGACCAATTTCAAGATGACTGTCAGAGATGAGTGTGCCGTTTCTGCATGTAGCCCCCTCCCTCTGTCTATAAATGCTCTGGCCCACTGATCATCAGTGGAGGGGAGTTGGCCTTTGGACAGCTGTCCACCTTCCCCACCCCAGCCCCAGTCACTGGCATCCAAAATAAAGCAAACTTTCCTTTCTACCAACATGGCCTCTTAATTGGCTTTTGAGTGGCAAGCAGCCGGACCCCGCTTTCGGTTATAGGCTAACTTCAGTTTCACAACTTTTTTGAAGTCCATTGGAGAGCTGAGGTTGTGCAATAACCATTTGACTCAACATCCCAGTAGAGATATCACCTGCAGGGAGAGAGGAGACTCAGCCATGCACTTACCCAGGGTGGATGGAATTAGGAACACTTGTCGGAAGAGTTCAGCTCGAATGATTGATGTGTTGAGGAAAGGCCAGACATGAGTTGATGGGATGGTGTTTTCTGTTGTTACTGGTTTTGCTTTGTCGCTGATAGTGATGTTACACATTTAATGTTTATCGGTCATTAATATTTTTTCTTTTGGACATCATCTTTGTCCATTTCTCATTCCAGTAATCTTGCCTGGAGAATTCCATAGACAGAGGAGCCTGGCAGGCTACAGTCCATGGGGTTGCAAAAAGTCAGGCATGACTGAGTAACTATCACTCACTCACTCACTCACTGTTTTACAAAAGTTATTCATCATAGACAGTCAGCCTTTAACACTGCAAATACTTCCTCCATCTATCATATAATTTTGTTTTTTGATGAAGAAAAAAATTTACTTTGCCTTATATTTTATGTGTATTTCTTTTCCTTCATGTTACTTTCTTCTTTGATTTTTGTACTTAGACAAACTTTTCATAATCTGATATTATTACTACTTGTTCATTTATCTAACAAATATTTTCTGCTCAGCTAGTATATCCTAGAAGCTTTCCAAGGCACAGGGGACAAACAGTTAAGAATCCTGCCTTCTTGGAGCTTGTATTCTAGACAGTAAACAAAATAATAAAAAACTAATATAATATTTTAGGAGCATGGTTGATTAACAATGCTGTTAGTTTCAGATGTACAGCAAAGTAATTCAGTTATAAATATATATGCATCTATTCTTTTTCAAATTCTTTTCAATGTGGTAAAGCTTTCTGTCATTCAGGTGAATCTTTCAGTCAAGGTCCCAGGGGAAAACATCCAGTTAAACCACAAAGAATGGTCTAGAACTCTGAAGCTAGAAACAGCAGGTGCAGTCACTCCCCTGAACGGACTCTGTGATCAGAATCTGGAGATGAAAGGAATGTGGTATAGCTGGGAAGAGAGAACTTTAAAAAAAAAAATTGAAACATACCATGTTTCAGATGTACAGCAAAATGGTTAAGTTATAGATCATTATTTTTCAGGTTCTTTCCAGCATAGACTATTATAAGATATTGACTGTGGGTCCCTGTGTTATACACTAGGTCCTTGTTTATTTTATGTATAGTAGTGTGGATCTGTTAATCCCAAATTCCCAATTTATCCCTCCCTCTGCTTCCCCGTTGGTATAAATTTGTTTTCTATGTCTGTGAGTCTACTTCTGTATTTGTTTTTTTTTTTTTTTGAAGTATAGTTGATTTACAATGTTTTGTTAGTTTCAGGAATAGTGATTCAGTTATGTGTGTGTATATATATATATATGTATATAAGCCTTTTTAAGACTTTTCCACTTATAGGTTAATATAAAATATTAAGTATAGTTCCCTGTGCTATACAGTTGGTCTTTGTTGGTTCTCTATTTTATGTAGATTAGTGTGTGTATATTAATCCCAGTCTCCTGATATATTCCTCGCCCATTTTTTCCCTTCAGTAATCATGTTTGTTTTCTATGTTTGTGAGTCTGTTTCTGTTTTGTAAATAAGTTCAATTATATCTTTTTTTAGGTTCCACATGTAAGTGATATCATATGATATTTGTCTTTGATTATAATAATTATAAATATTTATTATTACAATTTTATTTATACATATAATATTATTTAAATAATTGTTTAAATTATAAAATTACATAATTATTATATAAAATATTATAAAATAATTATAAAATTGTTTAAATGATAAAATGTTATTTAAATATTACACTTATTATAATAATCTCTAGATCCATCTGCTGCTGCTGCTGCTGCTAAGTCACATCAGTTGTAGATGGAGGACCCTGTAGATGGCAGCCCACCAGGCTCCCCCCCTCCCTGGGATTCTCCAGGCAAGAACACTGGAGTGGGTTGCCGTTTCCTTCTCCAAGGCATGAAAGTGAAAAGTGAAAGTGAAGTCACTCAGCAACCTCATGGACTATAGCCTACCAGGCTCCTCCGTCCATGGGATTCTCCAGGCAAAAGTACTGGAGTGGAGTGTCATTGCCTTCTCCGCTAGACCCATCTATGTCACTGCAAATGGCATTACAGTAAGTCCCCTACGTACAAAACCTTCAAGTTGTAAACTTTCAACTTTCACAGATGTGAACATATGTTTGCATGTCCAATTACGTAAGTTAGCTCACATGTCTGGTGTACATTGTTACCTGAGTGCATCCTCTACAAGTAATTGTCCTTTTGTGTACTTTACTGTACAGCACTGTTTAGAGTCGAGGAGTAGAGTATCTTGATTTCAAGTCCAGGATGTCCAGAAGCAGGTATAAAAGAGCGGTGATGTAGCTGGTACTGCTGAGAAGTGTCATGAGATAACAATGGCAACAAAAGTGAAAATAATTGATAGAGTGGAGCAAGGTGAAGAGATGGAATTGGAGGCCTAGCAAAACAATGAAGAGCGACAAGAGGAAGAAGAAATAACTGAAGAACTGAAGAGACTCACAACACAGGAAATGGCAGGAGGATTTTCCTCATTCGAGCAGGCACTGTTAGCTTTTGAGGCACAGGACCTGAACATAATAAACGGGACAGAAAAGTCTGCATGTGGCCGCCATTCAGAATGCAATCCAGTGCTACTGTGTCACCTATGATGAGAAAAAAAAGAGCTGTGACCCAGTCATCAGTGGATGATTTTTTCAAGAGGGTAGATACAGTTGAATCCAGCAACAAACCAGAACCTGTGCATCAGTGCAAGGCATGAGTGAAATTGCAGCTTGATTCCATTTCCTGTTGCTGACAATCCTTCAGCTCTACCATCTCCCACCCCCTCTTCCTCCTCCAGTCAGTAACTCTTCTTGCTTGTTCACTCGATGCCAGCCCCTGTATGCCAGCTATTGTACTGTGCTACTTATTGTATTTTTTAAGGTACTGTATTGTAAGATTAAAGATGTTTTCTTTTTCTGTTTGTTTTTTTGTGTATTATTATGCACAAAGACATGGCTAAAAATGTTTGGTTTTTGTATATTATTTTCATGAAAAGTAATATAAACCTATTACAGTACACAATTCACCTGCCAATGCAGGAGATGCAGGTTTGATCCCTGAGGTGGGAAGATCGCCTGGAGAAGGAAAAGGCAACCTATTCCAGTATTCTTACCTGGGAAATCCCATGGACAGAGAAGCCTGGTGGGCTCCAGCCCATGGAGTCTCGAAAGAGCTGGACACGACTTAGCAACTAAATGACAACAGTAGTATGGCGTGAACTGTATTAGTTGGATATCTAGACTAACTTTGTTGGACTTACAAACAAATCGGACTTATGAACATGCTCTAGGAATGGACCCTGTTTGTATGTGGGGGACTTAATGTATTTCATTCTTTGTTATGGCTGAGTAATACTCCATTGAATATATGCACCACATCTTCTTTGTCCATTCATCTGTCAGTGGACACTTAGGTTGCTTCCGTGTCTTGGCTATTATGAACAGTGCTGATATGAACATTCGGGTTTATATCTTTTCAAATTAGTGTTTTCTGTTTTCCAGATATATGCCCAGGAGTGGAATTGTTGGGTCATACGATCACCGACTCGATGGACGTGAGTCTGAGTGAACTCCGGGAGTTGGTGATGGACAGGGAGGCCTGGCATGCTGCAATTCATGGGGTCAAAAAGAGTCGGACACGACTGAGCGACTGAACAGAACTGAACTGATGGTAACTGTATTTTTAGTTTTTTAAGGAACTTGCATACTGTCTTCCATAGTGGCTGCATCTATTTATATTCCCACCAACAGTGGAGGAGCGTTCCCTTTGAAGGAGAAAACTCTTGATGGGAACTGAGACTTTCTGTCTGGAGTTGCAGCCTGCTGAGAAGACCCATAGGGAAGGAACTTGGGGGAAAACACCAAGAACTCAATCTTTCCCTTCCTCCCTCTAAACTCATTCTGACTCCTCCCAGTTGGCTGAACCCAGGGAGCCAGGGAGCTGGTCAACACAGGCTACCTCCTGGGGCATGCAGCAAAGGGGCAGGGTGGGAGTGGAGCCAGTGGAAGCCGTACTGCGCCCACCAAGCTGGCAGAGGGGGGCCAAAAAGCACAGAAACTGGAGGATGTTTTGGGCTCTGAGTGTTTCTAATTAACCACATGCCTTTGGACAAATACCTATTTCTCTTTCTGATCCTGTTTGTGCATTTATAAATCCTGAGACCACTGCCTTCCTTGCAGAAAAATTGTGGGTTTTAAGTGAGATAAAGTATGCATATAAAGTACTTGGTCCATAGTTAGTTTTCAGTGATTGAGACCTTTTTAAAAAAAATTGGAGTAATCATTATCCTAAGTATTTAGTTCAGTTCAGTTCAGTTCATTCGCTCAGTCGTGTCTGACTCTTTGCGACCTCATGAATCACAGCATGCCAGGCCTCCGTGTCCATCACCAACTCCCGGAGTTCACTCAGACTCACATCCATCGAGTCAGTGATGCTATCCAGCCATCTCATCCTCTGTCGTCCCCTTCTCCTCCTGCCCCCAATCCCTCCCAGCATCAGAGTCTTTTCCAACGAGTCAACTCTTCGCATGAGGTTAGTATATGAAAATATCAAACTCTCCCTATAAAGATGCTAGAAGGGGGTATCCTACAGCAAGGATGGCTGGTGAGGTTAAAGTGGGAGAGACACTGTTTACCAGGGGTATTCAGTTCAGTTCAGTCACTCAGTCTGTCTGACTCTTCGTGACCCTATGGACTGCAGTCCTCCAGGCTTTCCCGTCCATCACTAACTCACAGAGCTTGCTAAAACTCATGCTGTTGAGTCAATGATGCCATCCAACCATCTCATCCTCTGTCATCCCCTTCTCCTGCCTTCGATCTTTCCCAGCATCAGGGTCTTTTCCAGTGAGTCAGTTCTTCGCATCAGATGCCCAGGAGTATTAACACGCCCCAATCTCTGTGTGTGTGCGAAGTTGTTTCGTTGTGCCCGACTCTTTTTGACCTGTGGACTATAGCCTGCCAGGCTCCTCTGTCCATGGGATTCTCTAGGCAAGAAAACGAGTGGGTTCCCATGCCCTCCTTCGTGGGATCTTCCCAATCCAGGGATTGAACCTGGGTCTCCTGTGCCTCCTTCTACAGAATAGGCATGAAAATGGGACCTGCTGGATATTTCTTGTAAAAATTAATGTAAAAATGCAGAGGCTTCCCATAAGACAATAAGTATCTACACTTTTACTTAGTCATGGAAAATAAGGTAAAAACTAAGTATCTAAAAATAGAAAAATAGCAAATTCATGAAATATGCAGCCATTAAAAATGATGTCTTATGAGAATATATTCATGATTTTTTGTGGACAGAGATCTTTTAAAGAAGTCACAAAAAGCTCAAACCAGAAAAGATGAATATATTGAACTTCATTAAAATTAAGAACTCTTATTCATCAAAAAATATCATTAAGAGAGGGAAACTGTAGAATAGGAGACTTGCATCCATTTTATAGGGCTCCTCAGGTGGTGCTAGTGGTAAAGAACCCGCCTACCAATGCAGGAGACACAGAAGACGCCGGTTCAGTCCGTGGGTTGGGAAGATCCCCTGGAGGAAGGCATGGCAACCCATCCCATTATTCTTGCCTGGAGTATCTCATGAGGAGTCTGGTGGGCTACAGTCCATAGGGTCGCAAAGAGTTGGCCTCAACTGAGGCGACTTCGCACGCACATATGCATCCATTGTATAATATATAAAGAAGTCCTACAAATAAATAAAAAAGCAGGCAAACAAATAGAAAAATAGTCAAACTATCTGAACAGGCACGTCACAAAAAAGATATCCAAATTGAAAAGATGCTCGAATCCTTAGTCCAGGGAAATGCAAGTTAAAATCACGAAGAGAAACCACTCAGAAGAATGACTGACATTTAAAAGCCTGACCATATCAAGCGTTGGTGAGAATGGAAAAAACTGGAACTCTCATATGATGATAGTAGGAGGGTGAATTGGTATATCACTTTACCAAATGGTAGGCAATATCTGCCAAAGATAAAACACACGTTTTTCAGAGGATGCAGAGATTCTACCCTGGGATGTGTAACCAAGAGAGACAGGTGCTTATGTCCAGAAAGAGACAGGCCCAAGAATGTTCATAGCAGCTTTACTTATAATAACCCTAAGTAGGAAAAAAAAGAGAGATATCCATCCATAAAAAGATGAGTAAGTAAACGTTGATACCTTCAAACAATGGGATTCTGTACAGCAGTAAAAATAAATAAATAAACTACTGGAATAGTCAGAAACATGGATAAATCTCATAGCGCTAATATTTAGTAAGAGACTTTACAAAGACTTGGTATAATGCGAAATTGAAATAAAAATACAACATAGAGAATAAAAGTTTAAATAAACAGCTGGAAGAAAATACACTGAAAGTTTACCTATAGGTCTTTCTGAGGGTGGGATTAAATATTTTCTTCATGCTATTCTGGGTGTGCAAAATTTTCTTCAGTGGACATGAAGAATTTATAATTGGGAAAAATTATCTTAAAAATTTGAAATTCCTTTTAAAATTTGCAAGGCAGAAATGAAGAGGAAAGGAAAGAAACAGCTGGCAAAACAGCATTTATGCTAAGTGCTTTAATATAGCTGTAATTGTCTGATTTCGAGGCTTTAAACATAACTTTAAAATAGGTCATATAGTCAATAACTTTGAATTGGTTAATTTTCTCTCATTCTCTTACCTCAGAGGCAAAACGCAAAGGAATAAATGGATCTATGGCTAAGTAGATAAATGTATTTGAGACTGAAAGGATTTTATTGTACATTTTTATTGCAGATATTTTCTCCTTTCATTTTGGCTATTAATGTGCACAGCTGAATTGAAGTCGAGACCTTATTGGCTTTTAAATACTTCAGCGGAACCCCCAGCTGTTAATAATAGCCCATGTCTCTCCCTCGTCTTTGAAGGCATGGGTGCTGAGTACTCATTCATTTGAGGTTAAGTGGGCGATTATGATTGGAGGAACACACCAAGTCTGGGGAATGCAGGAAGCTGTCAGGCCTGGCTGGGCCTTGCCTGGGGCAATGTGCTCATTCTTGTCTCCCTGTCTTCGTGGTCCTAGCTTAGTAGCTGCCAAGTCATCTCTGATGCTCTGAGACCCCACACAGTGTATTCTGTCAGCTGCCTGTCTTGCTTCCTACTAAAGCCACGTTCTCAACAAATCAGAGCATATAATGGAGCCTGCCAGAACTGTGGGGGCCAAAGACCCAACCAGATGCTGAGCTGCTTGCATTGTTTTCCTGCTAAAAGTGCCCCAACGGACGCAGGCCCCCAGGCCAGACTGAGAGGACCTGTATCATTAGAACTACAGCAAGAAGACACTGGTGAAAGGGGAGAATTCAGGCACCAGGGTCCTGCTGTCCAACTGCCATTTTAAACTCATTGATTCATTGAAAAGAAAAAAAAAAAAAAACACTTATTAGACAGGGAGTTCAACCTGGTACTCTGTGACAACTAGAGGGGTGAGATGGGATGGGGTAGGGTATGGAAGGAAGGTTCAAGAGGGAGGGGACATATGTATCTCACGGCTGATTCACATTGTTGTATGACAGAAAGCAACACAACATTGTAAAGCAATGATCCTCCAATTAAAAATAATTTTTGAAAAAATATTTATTAAAGCCCCTCTATTTTCCAGGCACTGGATACTGGAGATAGATCAGTGTTAATTGTGCCCTCCCCACCCAATTCATAAATCCAAGTTCTAACTCTCAGTGCCTCAGAATGTGCCTGTTTAGAGTCAAAATTCCTTTATAGAGGTGATTAAAGGGGGTCATTAGAGTGGGCCCCAATCCAACATGAGTGATGTGCTTATAAGAAAAGGAAGATTTGGATATAGACACTGACACCAAAGGAAGGTGGTGTGAAGATGCTGAGAGAAGACAGCTGTCTACTAACCAGGGAGAGGCCTGACCGAATCCTCCGTTTACGCCCTTTGGAAGAAGCCGAACCTGCTGGCATCTTGACCTTGGACTTCCAGCCTCCAGAACAGTGGGAAAATGCATTTCTGTTGTCTAAGTCCCAGTCTGTGGTGCTTTGTTAGAGAAACTAATACAGAAGGAGGAAGATACAAGGCCCCCATCCTATTGGAACTCACTTTAAAAAAAATTACAAAAAGCAAACCCCTGGAAATTCCCTGGTGGTCCAGAGGTCAGGACTTCATGCTTTCACTGCAAGGGCCAAGGTTCAATCCCTGGTCAGGAGATTAGGATCCTGCAAGCCTCAAGGTGCAGCCAGAAAAAAAAAAGAAGAGAAAACAAACCCCTTTCTATTATGGACATCTTCATTCTACCTAAAGTAGAGAGAACGGTACAATAAACTCCAAGGTACGCATGGCCCAGCTTCAGTCATTATCAGTGCACGACCAATCTTTCTTTCTTTTCTACTTCCCCATTCCCTCTGAATCTCTATTTTAAAGCAAATCCCAATTACTGTATGGCTTCATCTATAAATATTTCCAAATATATCTCTAAGAGATAAAAGCTCTATTTGAAAAACAGAACAATATTATTATCATACATTAACATTAATTCATTAATATCATCTAACATCCAGTGGTCAATTGTCTGATGGTCCACAGATAGGGTTGTTGTTTTTTTTTCCAGCTGATATAATGAAGCCAGGATCTAAACAAATTCTATCTACACCAACTGGCATTTTACATTTTATGGCATTTTTAATTTCCCCTCTGTACATACTAAATCACTTTAGTTGTGTCCAACTCTGGGTGACCCTATGGACTGTAGCCCGCCAGGCTCCTCTGTCCATGGGATTCTCCAGGCAACAATGCTAGAATGGGTTGCCATGCCCTTCTCCAGGAGATCTGCCTGACCCAGGGACTGAACCTGCATCTCTGACATCTCCTGCATTGGCAGGCAGGTTCTTTAACACTTGCACCACCTGGGAAGCTCTGCCCCCTTGTTTTCTTGCTCTTTACTTATTGTAGAAACGTTTTTTCTGTAGAGTTTCCCAGATTCTGAATTTGGCTGCCTGCATCCTTGTGGCATTGTCTAACACGCTCTGTTGCTTATCTCTTACAAACTGGTAGCTGATTTCAAAGTCTCAGGTCAATTATTTGACAAGAATACTTTGAAGGAGGTACTCTGAGCTTTCTGTTACATCACATCATGAAGCATATAGTGTCTTGGGTATTTAGGTTTGGGGCTGCCCTCATGGCTTAGTGGTAAAGAATCACCTGCCAACGCAAGAGACTCAGGTTTGATCCCTGCGTCCGGAAGATCCCCTGGAGAAGGAAATGGCAACCCGCTTCAGTATTCTTGCCTGGGAAATCCCATGGACAGAGGAGCCTGCCCACTTCAGTATTCTTGCCTGGGAAATCCCATAGACAGAGGAGCCTGGAGGGCTACAGTCCATGAGGTCTCAAGAGTCAAACAGAGTGACTAAACCGCCACCACCACCGCCACACACAGACATAGACACACAGACACACACACATACACATACACATACACATACGCTTATCGTTTTTAAAGTAAATAGTAAATCAAAATCTGTTGAAGTTAGTTATTGTCAAGGGAGGAAATAGGATGGAGAGAGACAAGGATGGAAACTAGACTTAACTGAGGTGTCTCGTCTTATGGTTTTGACTTGGTACTGTGTACACCCACACACTGTTTAGTTCACTTAACAATATATCCTGGTGATCAGTCTAGAACATTTTATAAAGATCCTCTTCACCCCTTTTTATAGCTCCAAAGTGTTCCGTTGCATAGATGTACATTCTAGTTCTCTCTTTGATAGAAAATTGAGCTGTTGTATGGCAGAAACCAATAAAACATTGTAAAGCAACTTTCCTCCAATTAATTTTGGTGTAGACTATTTAAAAACAAGACTAAATTGTATAATTTATTACAGAAAATAAATTTTTAATAAAGCAAAAAAGAAAATTGAGCTGTTTTATTTATTACAGTGCCATAGCTAATATCTTCATGCATATGATAGTTTTTATATTTGCCAGTATATCTGTGTGAAAGATTCTTAGAAGGGGGTTTGTTGTGTCAAAGGGTAATTGCAGATGTACTGTTGCTAGATATTCCTAACCCCCACCCACTTCATACATTTTTTTTGCACTCTAATCATCAGGATGAATCTGTCAGTTCTTACATTGCTTCATCAAAAGAGTATCTTTTCCACTATTTGGATCATTTGACAGAAATAAATCTGACAGGGAGAAAAGTTATCATGATTTTAATTGGTAATATTGTTATTGTGGGGCTTCCCTGGTGGTTCAGATGGTAAAGAATCTGCCTGCAATGTGAGAGACCCAGGTTCGGTCCCTGGATCAGGAAGATTCCTGGAGAAGGGAATGGCTACCCACTCCAGTCTTCTTGCCTGGAGAATTCGATGGACAGAGGAGCCTGGTGGGCTATAGTTCCCAGGGTCGCAAAGAGTCGGACACGACTGAGCGACTAACACTTTCCCTTTCTGTTTTTACTTTTCTGTTATTGTGAGTCGGATTGGATGTCTTTTCAAATATTTAAGGACATGGAGCATTGAAAAGACTTTCTCTTTTTGTGAACTGCCTTCATAATTCTAGCCCACCTTTAAGATTATTGGTCTTTTTTTCCCCTTAATATTTTAGAGTGAACTTACTTTTGAGAAAGAAGGTAAACAAAGAAATGGATAGATAAATAAGAAGAATCTGGCTCAATAAATTGTTAAATTCTAAGAAGGGACTGAATAGACAGAGAGGTGGCAGAATGAAAGGTGGTCCTTCAGTTGAAGAGGTCAAGAGAAGCCTACTGGGGACGGTGAGGTTTAAAAAAAGTGATGTGGTGAAAAGGGAGGCAGTATTTGAGCATTTATTATTTATTTATTAATTTTTGGCCACCGCTGTAGCGCGTGGGATATTAGTTCCCCCACCAGGATTGGAACATGTGCTCCCTGCCCTGAAAGGGCAGACGGTACCACCAGGGAAACCCAGGAAGGTGACTTTTTAAGAAGAAATCAAGAGAAGCAGGTACATGAAGAGCAGATGAGTCCAGAGGCAGATTCGTGAATGAGCCAGGCAGGGAGAACATCACATGTCAAAAGTCCTGAATTAAGAAAGAATTTTAAATGTTCGTGGAATAAACAGAACACCAGATTGTTTAGCATTACCCTTGTTGTTTCGTCTCTAAGTCATGCCCAATTCTCTTACCCTCATAGACGGCAGCCCACCAGGCTCCCCCGTCCCTGGGATTCTCCAGGCAAGAACACTGGAGTGGGTTGCCATTTCCTTCTCCAATGCCTGAAAGTGAAAAGTGAAAGTGAAGTCAGTCAGTCGTGTCTGACTCTTTGCGACCCCATGGACTGCAGCCCACCAGGCTCCTCCGTCCATGGGATTTTCCAGGCAAGCGTACTGGAGTGGGGTGCCATTGCCTTTTCCGCCTGCGGATGTGACACCTGATCAAAATAGTGAGATGGGATTCTTGAATGTTTCACGAAGGTAAATTTTTCTCTTGTTTGGGATGTGCAGCTTTACCTGTGCTGAGACATCCTCTGACTGTAGGATAAAGGGCATTAAACTCTGGGTTGTGAGGCAGTGGCCCAGTGCCATGCTCCGTATGGGAAGGAGATGAGAAATGGTATTAAAACTACGTCCCCATAATGAGAAAAGAGGAAGGTGAATTTTTTAAAATTAATTTTGATACCACTTTTAAATGGAACAAATGGGAAAATGGCTTTATTTACTAATGTATTATTTTTGGCTGCACTAGGTCTTTGTTGCTGTATGCAGGCTTTCTCTAGTTGCGGCAAGTAGGGGCCACTCCTTGCTGCGGTTTCTCTTGTTGCGGAGCATGGGCTGTAGCTGCATGGGCTTCTGTATTTGTGGTGCATGGGCTTAGCTGCCCTGCAGCATGTGGGGTCTTAGCTCCTGCCCAGGAATTAAACAGATGTTCCCTGCATTGGCAAGGGAGTCTTAACCACTGGACCACCAGGGAAGTCCAGGAGAATGTCTTTCTGAAAAAACAGACTTTCATCCTTCATTTCTTAAATTTATATTCAGTAAAATTGACCTGTGTGTGTATGAAAGTTGAAAGTGGAAGAAGTTGCTCAGTTGTGTCTGACTCTTTGCATCCCCATGGACTGTACAGTCCATGGAATTCTCCAGGCTAGAATACTGGAGTGGATAGCCTTTCCCTTCTCCAGGGGATCTTCCCAACCCAGAGATCAAACCCAGGTCTCCCGTATTGCAGGCAGATTCTTTACCAGTTGAGCCACCAGGGAAGCCCTAGAATACTGGAGTGGGTAGTCTATCCCTTCTCTAGCAGATCTTCCTAACCCAGGGATTGAATCAGGGTCTCCTGCCTTGCAGGTGGATTCTTTACCAGCTGAGCTATCAGGGAAGTATATATAGTATATATGTGTGTGTGTGTATAGTATGAGTTTTAGGAGATCCAATCAGTCCATTTTAAAAGAGATCAATCCTGGGTGTTCTTTGGAAGGACTGATGTTGAAGCTGAGACTCCAATACTTTGGCCACTTCATGCGAAGAGTTGACTCAATGGAAAAGACTCTGATGCTGGGAGGGATTGGAGGCAGGAGGAGAAGGGGACAACAGGGGATGAGATGGCTGGATGGCATCACTGACTCGATGGACATGAATTTGGGTGAACCCTGGGAGTTGGTGATGGACAAGGAGGCCTGGCGTGCTACAGTTCATGGGGTCTCAAAGAGTCGGACACGACTGAACGACTGAACTGTACTGAGATTCATGTAATCACCAAAACAATCAGGATATAAATAGTTCCATTACCCCTGAAAATTGGCTCTATGGTTCTTTTGTCCACCAACCATTCCTCTTATGCCTCAGTTCTTGCAGCCACTTTCCTCTTATTGTAGTTGGCTTAATTCTAAAATGGCCTCCATGAACTTCACTTCTAGAGTTATAACCTATATCATCTCCCCAATCTTGGGTGTGGGAATGACCTGTGACTTACTTCTAGCTAGTAGAATATGACCAGGATTATTGGATCTTGGTTACTTTCTTGGTTAGATTAGTATGTAGCAAAGGTCACTCCCATGATCACATTGTATTGTATAACAGGGTTTTTTTTTAGCAGATTGGAGCAAGAGACACTCTTTTACAAGAGACACATTTCTACTTTAAGTTTGCTTAAAAAAAGCAAACTATCCTGCGTGACTGTCTGGGAGGAGGGCTACGTGGCAGGAAACCCAAGACCTGAGGATAGCTTCCAGTCAACAGCCAGTAAGAAGTCAGCACCCTCAGTCACAGAGCTGCAAATGAATTCTGCCAACAACCTGAATGAGCTTGAAAATGAATGCTCCCTAGTTGAGCCTTCACATAGGACACAGCCTGACTGACATGTTGATTTCAGCCTTGTGAGTATAAGACCTGAGTATAAGGCTCAGCTAACCAGAACTCTGACTCCCAACCCACAGAAACTGTGAGATAATTATGCATTGCTTTAAGCTACTAAGTTTGTGGGCATTTGTTATGAAGCAATAGAAAACCAATAAACTTCCCTATAGTGTTGCCTTTTCCAAATGTCATATAAAAGAAATCACATGATATGTAAATTTGGGGACTAGTTTTTAAAATTCAGCATAATACTTTTATGATCATTCTTTTTATTCCTAAAGGGTATTCTATTACATACAGACACCACAGGTTTTTTTTAAATCATTTACCTGCTGAGGACATTTGAGCTATTTCTAATTTTTGGTAATTATGAAGAGTTGCTATAGACATTTGTGTACAGGTGTTTGTGTGAACATTATTTTTTTTTTTGGTAAATATGATTGCTTGGTCATAAAGTGAGCATGTGTTTAATTTTATAAGAAACTTTCAAACTGTACGTGCCTATACCATTTTGCATTCCCCCTAGCAAAGAATGAGGGTTCCAGTTAATCTTTATTACCATTCGCACTTGATACTGTCTTTATTTTTTTCAAAAGCTGTCCAAGTAAATGTGCAGTGGTTTCTCATTGTGGTTTGAATTTGCATTTTCTTAATGGTTGTTGGTGTTGAACATCTTTATATGTGCTTAGTTGCCATCTTCACATCCTCTTTGGTAAAATATCTAAGTCTTTTGTGCACTTTTTGATTGAATTGTTGAAGCCATCTTTCACCATGGTGATATTGGATGTGGGTTTTTGTTTATTCTTATAGATGCTTGTTAGCAATTTAAATAATTTGCCTTCTATTTCTACTTTGCTCAGGTTTTTTTTTTTTTTCATGAAAGGATATTGAACTTTTCAAGTAGTTTTTCTGTATTAACTTATGTAATTGTGTGTGCTTTTTCTTCCTTGGCCTGTTCATATGGCAGATTATGTTAAATGATTTTCAAATTTGAACCATTGTTACAGTCTTGAAAATAATCCCATGTAGTTGTGGTGAATTATTCTTTCTATTGCTGGAATCAGTTTGTTAGTATTCTGTTGAGGATACTGTTTCTATGTTAACGATGGATGATGGACTCTAATTTTCTTCTCTTTTTCGTTGGCTCAAGAATGAACCTAGACTACACATTCAACTTTATGGTCCTGCCTCCTTAAGTTTCTTCTTCACCATGATCTCTGTGCCATTTCTGGCCCCCAGGGGCCTCTGCTGGCCTTGTGCCTGGAAAGCTGGAGCTTGCATTTCCCTACTCTGTGGTATATTTGGGGCTTCCCTGGTGGCTCAGATGGTAAAGAATCCGCCTGCAACGCAGGAGTCCCGGGTTTGATCCCTGGTCAGGAAGATCCCCTGGAGAAGGGCATGGCAACCCACTCCAGTATTCTTGCCTAGAGAATCCCATGGACAGAGGAGCCTGATGGGCTACAGTCCATGGGGTCACAAAGTGTCGGACACGACCAAGTGACTAACACTAACCTATCCTATGGCACGTTTCTGACTATGTCTATCTCCAAAGGCAAGCAGGAGGAGGGAAGATAGAAAAATCAATGCAGATGATTCCTATGCTCTTGGAACTGTAGTCCTTTGGGTCAGAGAGGATCCTGTTCCCTCACAGTCTCAGGTGCCTGTTCAACTGCTGTTGCGATTGCTGTCACTATCACCATCATAGAGATGCTTTTGAATTTTGGTACCAAGAGGTTTAGGCAGAGAAGATAGAAATAACTAAAAATATGGGGGTTCCCCCCATTATCTCTGAGCTTTATGGGTCCTCTTGCTTCTTCCCAAACCAGAAAGGAAGAGTTTCTTTTAGAGATCTTTTTCGCCAGCCCTAGTACACAGTTCCAGGTTTCATCTCCTTTAATTACAGACTAAGGGACATTGGAGTAAGAAAAGATACAGGAAATTCACCCATGAATCTATCTTATTTGGAGTTTTGATTTTCTTGTGCAATTTTCCTATTTTTCTCACTCCAAAATCTTTAATAGCTCCCCCATATATATTTTTTTTCTGTCATTTTTAGTTGTATTCAGTGGAAATAACTGGAGAAGGCAATGGCAACCCACTCCAGTACTCTTGCCTGGACAATCCCATGGATGGAGGAGCCTGGTAGGCTGCGGTCCATGGGGTCTCAAAGAGTCAGACACGACTGAACGTCTTTACTTTCACTTTTCACCTTCATGCATTGGAGAAGGAAATGGCAGCCCACTCCAGTGTTCTTGCCTGGACAATCCCATGGACGGAGGAGCCTGGTGGGTTTCCGTCTATAGGGTTGCAGAGTCGGACACGACTGAAGTGACTTAGCAGCAGCAGCAGTGGAAATAACAGAGCAAAGTGTGCTTATGTCATTTTAACTGAACCAGAATGGAAAATGGCCTTTGATATATATAGTAATTTATTCACAGAGTGGTTGAATCTGCTGTGATCCTTCCATTAATTGAAACACTTCCACCTTGGGGAATTCTCTCTTTAAGAGATTCTAATGAATTCAAGGATGGTTGAATACCTACAAACCAATCAATATGATACAGCGTATCAATAAATTTAAGAATAAAAATCTTATGAACATCTAAATAGATGCAAAAAACTTTTGACAAAATTCAACATCAATTCTCAACCAAGTGGGTATCAAAGGAACATTCCTCAACATTAGAAGAGCCATATATGACAAACCCACAGCTATCACCATACTCAATGATAAAAAGCTGAAAGCATTTTCTGTAAAATCAGGACCAAGACAAGGACCCCCACTTCTGCCATTTTTATTCTAAATATTGGAATTCCTAGTCACAGTAATCAGGCAAGAAAAATAAATAAAATGAATCCAAATTGGAAGTGAAGAAGGAAGACTTTCACCGTTTGTAGAGGACATGATGCTATGTATAGAAAACCTGAAAAACACCACCAAAAAAAATTATTAGGACTAATAAATAAATTCAGTAAAATTGCAGGATGCAAAATTAATATATGAAAATCTTTTGTGTCTCTACATTAACAATGAACTATCAGAAAGAGAAACAAAGCAGTCCCATTTACAATTATATATATTAAAAAAACCCAAAACACCTGGGAATAAGTATAACCAAGAAGGTAAAAGATCTATACTTGGAAACTATAAGATGCTGATGAAAGAAGTTGAAGATGGCATAAATGGAAAGACAGATCATCCTCGTGGATTAATATTGATTTTGTTAAAATGACCATACTACCCAAAGCCATCTACAGATTTAATGCAATCCTTGTTAAAATACCACTGGAATCTTTTTCACAGAACTAGAACAAATAATTCCAAAATTTGTAGACCTCACATGCCTTGAGAAAGAAGAGCAAAGTTGGAAGTATCATGGTCCCTGATTTCAAATTATACTACAAAACTACATAAAGACAATATGGTACTGGCACAAAAACAGACGCATAAATGGATGCAATATAATAGAGAGCCCAGAAATGGATCTACACTTATATGGGTAATTAATCTCTGACCAAGGAGGCAAGACAACCAAGTTGGACTAGACAGCTGTATGCAAAAGAACCAAGTTGTGAAGTTGAACTATTTGTTACTTCATACACAAAAATAAACTTAAAATGGGTTAAAAGCTAAATGCAAGACCTGAAACCATAAAAATCTTAGCAGAAAATATAGGCTGAACAATATCTTTTTGTATATATCTCCTCAGGCAAGGAAAACAAAAATAAACAAATAGAACTACTTCAAGTCAGAAAGTTTTTGCACGGGGAAAGAAACTATCAACAAAATGAAAGCACTGCTCACTGAATGGAAGAAGATATTTGCAAATGATAAACCTGATAAGGGGTTTACAACCAAAATATACAAAGAACTCATACAACTCAACATTAAAAAAAGAAACATTTAAAAAACATTAAAAAACAGCTCTAACAGAAAATGGGCAGAAGACCTGAGTAAACATTTTTTTCCAAAGCAGACATACAGATGGCTAACAGGCACATGCAAATTTGGAAAACTCAGCAGTGGCCACAGAACTGGAAAAGGTCAGTTTTCATTCCAATTCCAAAGAAAGGAAATGCAAAAGAATGCTCAAACTACCGCACAATTGCACTCATCTCACATGCTATTAAAGTACTGCTCAAAATTCTCCAAGCTAGGCTTCAGCAATACGTGAACCGTGAACTCCCTGATGTTCAAGCTGGTTTTAGAAAAGGCAGAAGAACCAGAGATCAAATTGCCAATATCCGCTGGATCATGGAAAAAGCAAGAGAGTTCCAGAAAAACATCTACTTCTGCTTTATTGACTATGCCAAAGCCTTTGACTGTGTGGATCACAATAAACTGTGGAAAATTCTGAAAGAGATGGGAATACCAGACCACCTAACCTGCCTCTTGAGAAATCTGTATGCAGGTCAGGAAGCAACAGTTAGAACTGGACATGGAACAACAGACTGGTTCCAAAGAGGAAAAGGAGTACGTCAAGGCTGTATATTGTCACCCTGCTTATTTAACTTATATGCAGAGTACATCATGAGAAACGCTGGACTGGAAGAAACACAAGCTGGAATCAAGATTGCTAGGAGAAATATCAATCACCTCAGATATGCAGATGACACCACCCTTATGGCAGAAAGTGAAGAGGAGCTATAAAGCCTCCTGATGAAAGTGAAAGAGGAGAGTGAAAAAGTTGGCTTAAAGCTCAACACTCAGAAAACGAAGATCATGGCATCTGGTCACATCAACTCATGGGGAATAGATGGGGAAACAGTGGAAAAAGTGTCAGACTTTATTTTTTGGGCTCCAAAATCACTGCAGATGGTGACTGCAGCCATGAAATTAAAAGATGCTTATTCCTGGGAAGAAAAGTTATGACCAACCTAGATAGTATATTCAAAAGCAGAGACATTACTTTGCCGACTAAGGTCCAGCTAGTCAAGGCTATGGTTTTTCCTGTGGTCATGTATGGATGTGAGAGTTGGACTGTGAAGAAGGCTGAGCGCCAAAGAATTGATGCTTTTGAAGTGTGGTGTTGGAGAAGATTCTTGAGAGTCCCTTGGACTGCAAGGAGATCCAACCAGTCCATTCTGAAGGAGATCAGCCCTGGGATTTCTTTGGAAGGAATGATGCTAAAGCTGAAGCTCCAGTACTTTGGCCACCTCATGCGAAGAGTTAACTCATTGCAAAAGACTCTGATGCTGGGAGGGATTGGGGGCAGGAGGAGAAGGGGACGACAGAGGATGAGATGGCTGGTTGGCATCACGGACTCGATGGACGTGAGTCTGAGTGAATTCCGGGAGATGGTGATAGACAGGGAGGCCTGGTGTGCTGCGATTCATGGGGTCGCAAAGAGTCGGACATGAGTGAGCAACTGAACTGAACTGAACTGAACAGGCACATGAGAAGATGCCCAATATTACTAATTATTAGGGAGATATAAATTGAAGCTACAATGAGATACTACCTCACACCCATTGGAATGGCTATCATCAAAAAGGATGTGGAGAAAAGTGCACCCTCGTTCACTATTGGAAGGACTGTAAATTGGCATAGCTACTATGGAAAACAGTACGAAGTTTCCTCAAAAAATTAAAAATAAAACTATCATATGATCCAGCAAGTCCACTTTGGGGTACGTCTTTCAAAGAAAACAAAAACACTAACTCTAAAAGATACACGTACCCATATGTTCATTGCAGCATTAGCCAAGATATGCAAGTAACTTAAATGTTCATTCTCGATAGATGAATGGACAAAGAAGATTAGATAGATAGATAGAAGATAGATATGCAATAGAATATTACACAGCCCTCAACCCACAGTGAAACCTTGCCATTTGTGGCAACATGGATGGACCTAGAGGATCTCATACTAAGTGAGGTGAGTGAGATAGAGAAAGGGAAATGCAGTATGCCTTCATTTGCATGTGGAAGCTAAAACACAAAGGAAATGAACAAATACAACAAAACAGAAATACACTAATACATACAGAGAAAAGGTGATTGCCAGAGGGGCGAGGAAAAGAAAAGAAAACAAACCCCCGAGATGGTAACTATGGGGGGTAATGATTTCTAATTAGCTTGATTGTGGTGATCAGTTTCCAATGTGTATTTATATGAAACAACCGTGCTGTACACCTTCAATGCATATTTTTGTCAATTATATGTCAATAAAGTTGAAAAAAGAAAAAAAAATGTATCCTTCACCCGGATTAAGCTCCTCTCTGATGGAGAAGGCAATGGCACCCCACTCCAGCACTGTTGCCTGGAAAATCCCATGGACTGAGGAGCCTGGTGGGCTACAGTCCATGGGGTCGCTAAGAGTCAGACATGACTGAGTGACTTCACTTTCACTTTTCACTTTCATGCATTGGAGAAGAAAATGGCACCCCACTCCAGTATTCTTGCCTGGAGAATCCCAGGAACGGGGGAGCCTGGTGGGCTGCTGTCTATGGGGTCGCACAGAATCGGACACGACTGAAGCGACTTAGCAGCAGTAGCAGCAGCTGCTGGTTAAGATCACGCTCAGTTAGTACACATGGAGGTAGTGAGGACCGGTGTGGGTGACCAGCTTTTTCTTCCTGGTCTGCTCATCTTGTTTCCCTCTATTGCGCTGGCCAGCCTCTAACTCCTCCTGGTTGACTCAAGGAGACGGGCAGACAAGGGGAATAGAGAGGTTTCTACTAGAGCTGTACTATTGTCATCTGGTTTGGTGCCCTCTGGGTGTGCGGCTTATGTTCAAATGCTCACCCCCCACCCCCACACATACACACAGCATGGATGTGTAGTGTAGTCTTCTGCGGTTTGTAGCTTTCTGCCCTGGACTGTGCTTCCTCCAGCTGGAACCTATGACTCCTTCCTGGTTCCAAAGTGCACCCCACACATACCCTCTACTGGATTATCTCATTCCCTGGGACGGCCTCTGGGCAGAGTCCTCTTCAAGACTGTGCTTCCTCTTGGGAAGTTCATGGCTGACCCGTGGTGAGACTTGCGTCTCTTTGTCTCTGGAAGTGCAGCTGGTTTGCCTTCTTCCTCTATCAGCAGGGTGTGATGTGAAGTTGCTCAGTTGTGTATGACTCTGTGATCCCATGAACTGTAGCCTACCAGGCTCCTCCATCCATGGCATTTTCCAGGCAAGAGTACTGGAGTGGGTTGCCATTTCCTTCTCCAGGGGATCATCCCGAGCCAGGGATCGAACCCAGGTCTCCCACATTGAGGGCAGACGCTTCACCCTCTGAGCCACCAGGAAAGCCTCAGGAGAAGCTTTAACCACCATGTCTCATTCTTATATTTTTCTCAAACATCAGCCCCTCACCTTCCAACAGACATGTGACAAATTCTCTGCCCCACTCCCTGCCACCCCTTCCCGGGAAATAACTTCCAAAGAAAGGGCTCCCATTAGTCTCACTAGATCTTCTCTTATAGGTCCTATAAAGAGGCCTTGAGCTAGTGGCTGCTTTTGGAGGTATAGTCTCTTAGTGTACACAGCACTGGTTGATGCAGACCACAACCCCTGTTGTTACTGATGTCAGGAAATGTCTCATTTACCTTCCTCGTATGCACTCAACTTAAGAATCCTCTGCATGACATATTTTTCAGCTTGAAGGTTTAAGGCTTGGACCCAACCCCACACTCATGGGTCCTGTTGAATTAGCTCAGGTCAAAACCCATCTGTGTGTGCTCAGCCTTCTTTCCTGGGCCTGAGCAGGGATCTGTGTTTCTCTCCCTTACACTCTTCTGGCCCAGGCTCTTGGCCTGCCTACCACACATTCCAGCACATCTCCGGTAGCCAAGGAGAGGAAAGAGGACCCTGAAAGCCGCAGCTGCATGGTTCCTTCGCTGGGTCAGTTTCCACCCGATGATGCTTGGACATTGCTCTTGTAACAGCATCTAATGAGACTTGGTGCCTTAGCTTCTCATTAATGCTTATATCCTCAACTTCAGCGTGTTCAGATCATGATTTCTGGTTTAGTTACCAGTTGTGCAGCCTGATTATTTGATAACCTTGGTATCTGTTTCCTGTGCTCAGCTATTTGAGTCTCAGTGCTGCCTTGGAGGGCTTTGCTCATGATAGTAACTAGAATTCAGCAGTTACTCTCCGCCAGCTCTATGCCAAGAACTACTTTAGGCCCTTTTACGTGCACTAGCCCATTTGTTTTTCGCAAGAACTTTGAAAGATAGACTACTGAGATTCAGAGAGGGTAAGGAACTTGCCCAAGCTCTCACAGCACAGCTAGTTCATTAACAGACTTGAGAATAACACTTAATTCTGCCTGATTTCAGAATTGATTCTTTCACTTAAGAATGAATTCTTAACTCTTTCACTTAATTCTGCCGGGCATAATCTTTCCTTTGCACCAGATTCAGGGCCATTTGTTCAACAAGGGCTTGGAGAGGAAGCTGAGTTCTGGGTGTTTTCTTAGCTGCTTTCACAAGCTTCACCTGATCTTGGTGGGCGGGACAATTTCTTTGGGGTAGGTGTCTGGTTTGCCCCTGCTTTGCCTCTGGGGTGCTAACAGTCCCACCTGAACCACTTCCCAACTCAGCGTTCACAATTCAGCTCTTGTCAAGCCCCTTGCATAAGTACACGTCCAACTTGTCCACATTTCACTAAGTAAGCCAGATATGTTCCATGGAGAACATTGTACTGATGTATTTGGAATAACCTAACTTGATGAGAGAAGGTGCTAACAGAATCAGAAGAGATTAGGAGAGATGTGCTGGGCTTGTGCTTAGTCACTCAGTTGTGTCCGACTCTTTATGATCCCATGGACTGTAGCCCTCTGGGCTCCTCTATCCATGGGAATTCTCTAGGCAAGAATACTGGAGTGGGTTGCCATGCCCTCCTCCAGGGGATCTTCCCGACCCAGGAATTGAACTGGGGTCTTCTACATTGCAGGCAGATTCTTTACCAGCTGAGCTACCAGGGAAGCCCCAGGGAAGCTACCAGGGAAGAGAGGTGGCAAGATTACAAAACGGTACAAAAAGGTCTTAATGAACCGGAAAAAGCACAATGGTGTGATCACTCACCTAGAGCCAGACATCCTGGAGTATGAAGTCAAGTGGGCCTTAAGAAGCATTATTAAAAACAAAGCTAGTGGAGGTGATGCAATTATGGCTGAGCTATTTCAAATCCCAGAAGATGATGCTGTTAAAGTGCTGCATTCAATATGCCAGCAAATTTGGAAAACTCAGCAGTGGCCACAGGACTGGAAAAGGTCAGTTTTCATCCCAATTCCAAAGAAAAGCAATGCCAAAGAATGCTCAAACTACTGTACAATTGTGCTCATTTCACATGCTAGCCAGTTAATGTTCAAAGTCTTTCAAGCTAGGCTTCAACAGTACATGAACCAAGAACTCCAGACCTACAAGTTGGATTTAGGAAAGGCAGAGGAACCAGAGATCAAATTGCCAACAAGTGTTGGATCAAAGAAAAAGCAAGAGAATTCTAGAAAAACGTCTATTTCACTGACTACTCTAAAATTGAGAAAGGAGTATGTTAAGGCTGTATATTGTCACCCTGTTTATTTAACTTATATGCAGAGTACATCATGCAAAATGCTGGGCTGAATGAAGCTCAAATGGGAATCAAGATTGCTGGGAGAAATATCAATAACCTCAGATATCCACGCTATGGCAGAAAATGGAGAGCAACTAAAGAGCCTCTTGATGAAAGTGAAAGAGGAGAGTGAAAAAGCTGGCTTAAAACTTAACATTCAGAAAACTAAGATCATGGCATCTGGTCCCATCACTTCATGGCAAACAGATGGGGAAAAAGTGGAAACAGTGACAGATTTTATTTTCTTGGGTTCCAAAATCACTGCAGATGGTGACTGCAGCCATGAAATTAAAAGATGCTTGCTCTGTGGAAAGAAAGCTATGACAAACCTAGACAGTGTATTAAAAAGTAGAGACATCACTTTGCTGACAAAGGTCCACGTAGTCAAAGCTATGATTTTTCTGGTAGTCATGTATGGATGGGAAAGTTGGACCATATGGAAGGCTGAGTGCTAAAGAATTGATGCTTTCCAATTGTGGTGCTGGAGAAGACTCTGGGACAGCAAAGAGATCAAACCAGTCAATCCTAAAGGAAATCAACCCTGGTTATTCATTGGAAAGACTGATGCTGAAACTGAAACTCCAATACTTTGGCCACCTGATGTGAAGAGCAGACTCAGTGGAAAAGACCCTGATGCTGGGAAAGACTGAGGGCAGGAGGAGAAGGGGACGACAGAGGATGAGATGGTTGGGTGGCATCACTGGCTCCATGGACATGAGTTTGAGCAAACTCTGGGAGATGGTGAAGAACAAGAAATCCTGGTGTGCTGCAGTTCATGGGGTTGCGAAGAGCCGGATACGACTTGCTGTTTTTCAGTTGCTCAGTCGTGACTGACTCTTTGTGACCCCACAGACTGCAGCACACCAGGCTTCCCTGTCTTTCACCTCCTCCCAAAGCTTGCTCAATCTCATGTCTGTCGAGTCAATGATGCGATCCAACCATCTCTTCCTCTGTTGTTCCCTTCTCCTGCCTTCAATCTTGCCCAGTATCAGGGTCTTTTCTAATGAGTCAGTTCTTCCATCAGGTGGCCAAAGTATTGACGCTTCAGCATCAGTCCTTCCAAAGAATGTGCAGGATCTACTTCTTTTAGGATTGATTGGTTTGATCTCCTTGCTGTCTGTCCAAGAGACTCTCAAGAGTCTTCTCCAGCACCACAGTTCAAAAAGATTGATTCTTTGGACACAACTTAGTGACTGAACAACAGTACCCAAAAGTATTTAAAATACATCAACATAGTTGATACAGAAGAGACGTGGCTGTTTTAAAAACACCTACAGACATTGGAGAGCCTAGGGCTGGAGTTTTGCTCAAGAAGGGCAACTGGGGAAAATGAGATGTGGAAGGTAGATTTCCTATGAAAAGTGTAGGGGAGAAGTGACTTTGCTGAAAAACCTTGGTAGCTGCGGGTAGCCATGGTAACGCAGAAAAGTCATCTGCATTATGAGGAAGTTCCTATAGGTTGGAACCTTTACCAGAAGGAAAGGAGATGGCAAGTGAAGGGGGAGGGGAGAGGAGGGGAGAGAGAAGTGCTAGGCTGAAGAGAGGGAGGAAGAGAAGTGGCTGGCGGGGCGGGGGTGGGGGGAGCGCGGGGAGGGGGCGCTGCAACAAAGGGAAGGGAAGGGCTGGGAACCACATCCAGGTGGGAAGCCGTCTCCAAGGGTTTTCTGTTATTCTTAAAAAATTTCTACAACTGAAAGTAGAAAAGACTGGTGTGGTCCAGGCAGGTGAGGTCGCATCCTGCCTCTTGGATTCAGACTCTGTCACTTAATCAGCGGTGACTATGGCATGTGTCTGCAGGACAGGAGCTCCAGCGAGCCTTGCAAATTCTCCCCAAGTCCCTTGCAGCCTGGCGTGGGCTGGTGTCAGCTTAGTGCTGACTGAGTTCTGGAAGGCTCTCCTTCATAAGTTGCCTGGAGGAAATAGGTCAGGCTGTCTTATTTGTTTTGAGCTTCAGCTCAAACAAATAAAAAATAAACCAAACAGGAAGTAAAGTGCTGTGTCAGAAGCACTCCCAACCCTCTAAGAGCAAAAACAGCAAAAGGGTACATGCCACCTGCAAGGAAGTGCTGGGCTGCAGGCAGGCTGCTGTTCTGGCATGGGAGGGAAGGAAAGGAGACCAGGGACACGGGACAGTGCTGTCTACAGGCCGGGTCTGAAGCTGTGTGGGCTTTACCAAAGATAAAAACAAAAACACTGAGGTTGAGCCCCAGATCTGCCACTTAATAGCTCTGTAGCTTTGGGCAAGTTGCTTAACTTTTTCGTGCTTCCGTTTCCTCATCTGTAAAAGAGAAATCCTAGTAGTTCCTGTCTCACAGGCTTGCTGAGAGAATTGCAAAGAATAGAGTGCTTAAATAATAAGCACTCAATACCCAGGGATCCATGACTGGGTGTGTGGTTACTGTAACCCACCTGAGGAGCCACGGTCAGGCCCTTGGCTATCAGGCAGGATGTCACTGAACCTTTGGAGGATCAGGCATCGCTGCCTTTCATTTTTCTACTATGGTCTGAGGTCTTGATATTGGAGTATGTGGCACCTACAACCCAGCTGCACAGAGTTTTGTTACATCTGGAGTTAGATGACTATACCATTGTATCCTAAGTCGCTTCAGGTGTGTCCAACTGTTTGTGACCCCATGGACTGTAGCCCACGAGGCTCTTCTGTCCATGGGATTCTGCAGGCATGAATACTGGAGTGGATTGCCATGCTCTCCTCCAGGGGATCTTCCTGACCCAGGGATCGAACCCACGTCTCTTAAGTCTCCTCCACTGGTAGGCAGGTTTTTTTTTTACCACTAGTGCCACCTGGGAAGCCTGATTATACCATTAAGTCCTATTAATTTTTATTCATTTTCTTCAGAAAAGTTCAATTTGGTTAAGAAAATGTAAACTTAAAGACTGGGGGTTTCCCTGGTGAGACTTGGGTTTGATCCTTGGGTTGGGAATATGCCCTGGAGAAGGGAAAGGCTACCCAATCCAGTATTCTTGCCTGGAGAATCCGCAGGGACAGAGGAGCCTAGCAGGTCACTGTCCAGGGAGTTGCGAAGAGTCTTGCAAACTTAAAAGACTTGGAAAATTGTCTATCAGTTCCCACAAGTAGAAGACTTAAAATCATAAAATGGTCAATTTGTTCAGAAAGATGAGCCCTAGAACAGGAGCTCTCTTACTCACCTCTCTTGTTGAACTTGAGCCAGGAGATGATCAGACATAGAGCCCCTTAAGGGCCAGGATTGGACTGGTTCATTTCCTTGGTCCCCAGTGCATCACCAGGCATGTGGCAAGAGCTCAGTAGACACTTGGTTAATGGAAGGAAGGAGAAAATGTGAGAGCTCACCCCCACATTACTTTACTAGCATGTGAGAGGAGTGCAATTGTGCAGTAGTTTGAGCATTCTTTTGCATTTCCTTTCTTTGGAATTGGAATGAAAACTGACCTTTTCCAGTCCTGTGGCCACTGCTGAGTTTTCCAAATTTGCTGGCATATTGAGTGCAGCACTTTCACAGCATCATCTTTCAGGATTTGAAACAGCTCAACTGGAATTCCATCACCTCCACTAGCTTTGTTTGTAGTGATGCTTTCTAAGGCCCACTTGACTTCACTTTCCAAGATGTCTGGCTCTAGATGAGTGATCACACCATCATGATTATCTGGGTCGTGAAGATCTTTTTTGTACAGTTCTTCCATGTATTTTTGCCACCTCTTCTTAGTATCTTCTGCTTCTGTTAGGTCCAGACCATTTCTGTCCTTTATCGAGCCCATCTTTGCATGAAATGTTCCCTTGGTATCTCTAATTTTCTTGAAGAGATCTCTAGTCTTCCCCATTCTGTTGTTTTCCTCTATTTCTTTGCATTGATCGCTGAGGAAGGCTTTCTTATCTCTTCTCGCCATTCTTTGGAACTCTACATTCAGATGCTTATATCTTTCCTTTTCTCCTTTGCTTTTCACCTCTCTTCTTTTCACAGCTATTTGTAAGGCCTCCCCAGATAGCCATTTTGCTTTTTTGCATTTCTTTTCCATGGGGATGGTCTTGATCCCTGTCTCCTGTGCAATGTCACAAACCTCATTCCATAGCTCATCAGGCACTCTATCTATCAGATCTAGGCCCTTAAATCTATTTCTCACTTCCACTGTATAATCATAAGGGATTTGATTTAGGTCATACCTGAATGGTCTAGTGGTTTTCCCTACTTTCTTCAATTTAAGTCTGAATTTGGTAATAAGGAGTTCATGATCTGAGCCACAGTCAGCTCTTGGTCTTGTTTTTGACTGTATAGAGTTTCTCCATCTTTGGCTGCAAAGAATATAATCAATCTGATTTCGGGTTGACCATCTGGTGATGTCCATGTGTAGAGTCTTCTCTTGTGTTGTTGGAAGAGGGTGTTTGCTATGACCAGTGCATTTTCTTGGCAAAACTCTATTAGTCTTTGCCCTGTTTCATTCCGCATTCCAAGGCCAAATTTGCCTGTTACTCCAGGTGTTTCTTGACTTCCTACTTTTGCATTCCAGTCCCCTATAATGAAAAGGACATCTTTTTTGGGTGTTAGTTCTAAAAGGTCATGTAGGTCTTCATAAAACCATTCAACTTCAGCTTCTTCAGCATTATTGGTGGGGACATAGACTTGGATAACTGTGATATTGAATGGTTTGCCTTGGAGACAAACAGAGATCATTCTGTCATTTTGGAGATTGCATCCAAGTACTGCATTTCAGACTCTTTTTGTTGACCACGATGGCTACTCCATTTCTTCTGAGGGATTCCTGCCCGCAGTAGTATTTATAATGGTCATCTGAGTTAAATTTACCCATTCCAGTCCATTGTAGTTCGCTGATTCCTAGAATGTCGATATTCACCCTTGCCATCTCTTGTTTGACCACTTCCAATTTGCCTTGATTCATGGACCTGACATTCCAGGTTCCTATGCAATATTGCTCTTTACAGCATTGGATCTTGCTTCTATCACCAGTCACATCCATAACTGGGTATTGTTTTTGCTTTGGCTCCATCCCTTTGTTCTTTCTGGAGTTATTTCTCCACTGATCTCCAGTAGCATATTGGGCACCTAATGTTCAAAATTCTCCAAGGCAGGCTTCAGCAATATGTGAACCGTAAACTCCCTGATGTTCAAGCTGGTTTTAGAAAAGGCAGAGGAACCAGAGATCAAATTGCCAACATCCACTGGATCATGGAAAAAGCAAGAGAGTTCCAGGAAAACATCTACTTCTGCTTTATTGACTATGCCAAAGCCTTTGACTGTGTGGATCACAATAAACTGTGTAAAATTCTGAAAGAGATGGGAATACCAGACCACCTAACCTGCCTCTTGAGAAATCTGTATGCAGGTCAGGAAGCAACAGTTAGAACTGGACATGGAACAACAGACTGGTTCCAAATTGGAAAAGGTGTACCTCAAGGCTGTATATTGTCACCCTGCTTATTTAACTTATATGCAGAGTACATCATGAGAAATGCTGGACTGGAAGAAGCATAAGCTGGAATCAATATTGCCGGGAGAAATATCAATAACCTCAGATATGCAGATGACACCACCCTTATGGCAGAAAGTGAAGAGGAGCTAAAAAGCCTCTTGATGAAAGTGAAAGAAGAGAGTGAAAAAGTTGGCTTAAAGCTCAACATTCAGAAAACGAAGATCATGGCATCTGGTCCCATCACTTCATGGGAAATAGATGGGGAAACAGTGGAAACAGTGTCAGACTTTAGTTTTTTGGGGTCCAAAATCACTGCAGATGGTGACTGCGGTCATGAAATTAAAAGACACTTACTCCTTGGAAGAAAAGTTATGACCAACCTAGATAGTATATTCAAAGGCAGAGACATTATTTTGCTGACTAAGATCTGTCTAGTCAAGGCTATGGTTTTTCCTGTGGTCATGTATGGATGTGAGAGTTGGACTGTGAAGAAGGCTGAGCGCCGAAGAATTGATGCTTTTGAACTGTGGCGTTGGAGAAGACTCTTGAGAGTCCCTTGGACTGCAAGGAGATCCAACCAGTCCATTCTGAAGGAGATCAGCCCTGGGTGTTCTTTGGAAGGACTGATGTTGAAGCTGAAACTCCAGTACTTTGGCCACCTCATGCGAAGATTTGACTCATTCGAAAAGACTCGGATGCTGGGAGGGATTGGGGGCAGGAGGAGAAGGAGATGACCGAGGATGAGATGGCTGGATGGCATCACTGACTCGATGGATGTGAGTCTGAGTGAACTCCGGGAGATGGTGATGAACAGGGAAGCCTGGCGTGCTGCGATTCATGGGGTCGCAGAGAGTCGGACACGACTGAGCAACTGAACTAACTAACTAGCACCCCCACAAACTGCATCTCTCTTCCCAAAGAGAACCCCTTCCTGCTACTCCATCTGCTGAATCCAGCACCTGTACACAGCTAAGGTGTCCTCTGAGAGAAGGGAATTTCCTGATACGTTAAGTATGTTAAGTATGTTAACATGAACTTTGATAATACCCAATTGGCTCAATCCAGGTTTTAAACTTGAAAACCAGGCACTCCCAAATCTCTATCCTCTCTGAAGGCTAGGCTTGGCCATTTTTAAATCTCTAGCTTTTAGAATTCTTTTTTTTTTTCAACTTTTTGTTGTTGTTTTTGTTATTGTTGTTTTGGCCACACTGTGTGTCGTGTGGGATCTCAGTTCCCCAAACAGAGACTGAAGCTGGGCCCTCAGCAGTTAAAGCAGAGTCCTAGCCACTAGACCACCAGGGAATTCCTCAACATTCTTTATTAGCATTATTATCATCAAAAACAAACATTCATTGAGGACCAGCTATCACAAGCAAGACTGGATTCCGAGGATTCAGATAAGGTGGGTCAGAGCTCAGTACCCAAACTAGGGCATTTAGAATCTTGTATTTGTTAGCTTGTGCTGCATAGCAAACCATTCTAAATTGTGCTGGCTTGTAAAAACAAACATCTACTGCTTGTTCACAATGAGTTGGCTGGGATAGCTTTTGTGACCTGGACAGCTTAACTGGGGCTGGACGATGCAGGACAGCCTCGCTCGCACATTTTGCAGGCTGGTTGGTCTAGGATCGCTCGTCTTTGGTAGGTCAGCTGAAGGATCCGTCTCTTCTCCTTGTGTTTTCTACCCCTTACCTGGCTAGCCCAAGCTCCTCACACAGTAATTTCAGGATTTTCTAATGTGTCCTTGGCCAAAACAAGCCATGTTTACATTTAAACTCAGACTCCAAAGAGTGAAGACACAGACTCTGCCTCTTGGAGGTAGAAGTGGCCAAGGCAAGTCACATGGCAAAGGGTCAGCAGCTGGGCAAGGGAGAAACTATTGTGGTTGTTTTGAAAATTACCTACCATAGGTCTTATTGGGACAACAAGGGTGATTCATGAAAATATAAATAAAAATATGAAATAGCACAGGATATCTGCCAGGAAAACTGCACAGAGGAACTCAGACCTGAGTTGAAAGGAGTGATGGAACTGAAATTGGATGGACGTCAGGGAATATTCCAGCTGCAGGGAGTAGCACGGATGTGCAAATGCACTTGACCTATTTGGGGCTGGGGGGCGGGCAGTGAATGTCCAGCTGAGGCCACAACGGGGAGCTCACTTAAGAAAAAGGGAGGAACTAAGGACACCAGCGCTGTCGAGACAGAGTCTCAACACTGGCCGGGGTCTTGACATACGGCGTTCGGGCTCCATTCTCTAGGCAGTAAGGAGCCATGCAGGGTTTTGGTCCAGGGCCAAATGACGCTCTACTCTGGAAATAGTGTGCAGGTGGAAAGGAAGTTCTCTGATTTTGCCATCCTGCACAGATGCGCAGCATGCCTCGTGACCAAGCGCCAGAGGGACTTTTCAGCAGTGGGTGGAGCAGAGTTCTTTGTTGTCAGGTTTTGCTTTTCTGCTGTTACTGTTTTTTACCCTATGTGTACCTGAGTTACCCTACCCTCAAAATGAAAACACTACTATCCTTACCTCTAGGGTTATTTTAAGGGTCGAACATGAGAATGTATGTAAAGTGTTCGGCACAGGGGTTGGGTTTTGGTAACAATACAGAGCAGAAAGATTTGGAAAGGGAGTCATGATAAGCAGGAAAAAAGCTTGCATGTATTTGGGGTTACTCCCCTCAGAAGATCCCAGAAACCCTCCATCTACACAGGGGAGACTCAGTGTGTCTGCCTCCCTGGATAATCTTTCAGCTTTCTTCTGGGTGGAGGGGCAGGCCAGGGGGTGGGGAGAGAAGGGGAGAACTAGGGAACTAGAAGTGACTGAGAATATGGGTGGGGGGGTACAAACAACCTCACAGAGCACCAACATCAGGAAAGACCACTCTGAGACCATGACAAAGTGAGACGGCACAGGCCACTTCATCCCTGTGACCAGGCACGGGGAAACCGAAGTCACCGTGCCACCCACAAACTTCCAAAACCCCGCTCTTGGCTAAAAGGAGTGACGGCTGCGTCTTCGCTAAGCACAGCTTTATCCCTGCTCTAGTCAGCCCTCCCCAGAGAGAAGGTATTTGTTGAGAATATCATAGAATTGCCTCACTTTTTTGTGCAATCCATTGCTTTCTCGGATCCTCCCCGATCACCATCAAAGCCCAAATTCTACAATAGGTTCTAATACCCTCTTACAGAGATGCTCCACGCTCCCCACGGTGTATGTGCTCCCTCGGTGTGTGTCCCTGGGAGATTTTGGCTGAAGATCACTGAGATCCTGTTCATCATTAGGAACACTTTCAATCCTAACTGCTCTTTTTTTTGGATAGACTGGGTGCATTAGTTACAGTTCTTTGGAGAAACAGAAGCAATAGGGGATACTTACATGGTATATAAAACACACAAATATACAGGTAGGTAGGTGGGTAGATAGATATGTGTGTGTGTGCGTGTGTGTGCTCAGTCACTCAGTTGTGTCTGACTCTGCAGTCCCAGGGACTGTGGCCCAGCAGGCCACTCTGTCCATGAGATTTCCTAGACAAAAGTATTGCGGTTAGCCATTTTCTTCTCCAGGGGATCTTCCTAGACCAGGAATAAAACCTGCATCTCATGCTTAGAAGGCAGATTCTTCATCACTGAGCCACCAGGGAAGCCCAGAACACATAAATACAGAAGCTTATTTTAGATAGATACACAGGAAGGTAGACAAGTAATTAGACAGATAGAGGAAATTTATTCTAAGGAATTAGCTCATGAGATTATGGAGGCTGACCAGTCACACAGTCTGCAGTCAGCAGATTATCTGCAGTCAGCAGGTTAGAGACCCAGGGGAGCTGATGGTGGAAGCTCCAGCCCCAAAGCCAGCAGGCTCCATACCCAAGAAGCGCTAGTGTTTCCGTTTGAGTCCAAAGGCAGGAGACCAATGGCGCAGCTCAAGGGAATCAGGCAGGATGTATTTTTCCTCTTCATCATGAGAGGGTCAGCCTTTCAATTCTATTCAGGCCTTTAACTGATTGGGTGATGCCCACCCATACTGGGTAGTGGGGGAGCCCTCTGCTTCACTCAGACTGCTGAATCCAACATGAATCTCATCCAGAAACATCCCCATGGACACACTCAGAGTGTTTGACCAAGTATCTGGGCATCCTGTGGCCTAGTCAAATAGACGCATAAAATCAACCATCACACTGGGGTTTAATGTTGGCTAAAGACCTAAAGAAAGGCCAGTGTGCAGCCAGTGTGCTGAAGGGGTGGACCAGTGAACAAGCAGATGCTGAATCAGGCAGGACCCAGCGTGACCACCGCAGCCATGCCTATTGCCTTTGCCCCAGGTTTTCCCAGGTGAAAACCTGCCTGCCAATGCAGGAGTTATAAGAGACGCAGGTTCGATCCCTGTGGCAGGAAGATCCCCTGGAGAAGGGCATGGAGACCCACTCCAGTATTCCTCACTGGAGAATCCCATGGACAGAGAAGCCTACCTGGCTACAGTCCATAGGGTCGCCAAGAGTCAGACATGACTGAAGCAACTTAGGACGCATGGACCATGTTCCTGTTTTTGAAAGTTTGTCATAGGGGAAGTTTTGTGCAGGCACAGTAGGAGGTGGAAAGCACATGCTGGTTTAGAGACATCTGCTTAGCCAGATAGTCATGGGCCCTGGAGGCAGAGGGGGTCTCTGAGGCCAGGACCCAGAGGAGCCTTCCTTAAGAGAATCTCGGTCCACACAATGGAAGGAGGCTTAAGGAAGGCACCTGGGAAATCTGGACAGGAAATGGGACATGAGCCGGGAGGGTCAGAGTTGTCCAGCAAGCAGGTAGCTGCTGCATTCAGGGCCTGCTTCCTGAACATGTGGCCTGTGCAGTAACACACAGAGGTGCCCCGGGCTTGATTCAACGCTCTGCTCCTCTGAGTTAAAAACTGGCAGTTGAGGACCTGCTACTTTCTCTTTTTTTGATGCAGTTAAATTATCTCAGTAAATTTAAAACTAGAAATGTCAACCCCTCCTCCCGCTAAACGGTAGCACCTTGTGTGTGGCTCTCAGCCTTGTCAGAGGTGGGGGAGCGGACAGGGAGGTGTGTTGAGGGTGAGGCAGAGCCAGGAAGTGGCCAGTGGACACAGACGGTGGAGGAGGCCTGGCTCCGGGAAGTTCTAGGGGAGAAATGTGTGGGTTGCTGGGCCTTGCCAGGAATTCCATCACAATTTTCCACATCCCCTCCTTGTTTTATCTACTTTATGCCCAGAGCAAGGCTTCAAGATGCAGGAAACGGCTGCATTCAAGCCCCAGTGGAGAATTTTTAAGTACCTGGACTTAAGCTAGTCACTGTACCATTTACTTGGTCAATTTTAATATAATATTTTTCCATTTGGCTTCATTACCACCTTGTGACAGTATTGTTTTCCACTAGTTGGAATGCACATGAATCATGGATTTGTTTTAGCACAGTTTTCATGTGAAACTGAATTCTGACAGCCAACTAACCAACCTGCAAATCTACTTTTGGAACACAACTTGTTTGTAAGCTGAGACTGTGTGTGTTTAAAATTAGTAGAATACTGTATTGCAAAATCGCAAAGACAGTTACAAAGCAAGAATGCTCTAAATATATCCTTGGGAGAATTACAGAGGTAAGCAGTCTCCAAAAAGTCCTCAGTAATTGGCAATGGTGACAATGGGGAGAGTTTTGGGTACAGGGTGACTCTGTGCAATTTTCAGAGTTTCTCTTTTATGTAAGGCCATGAAATCGTATTTGATTACATGCCATTTGGTGAAGTCACTGGAACCAGGTTTTAGTATCTATTTTGACGGTTGGGAAAACCGAGGTCTTGGATAGAAATTGCCCTGGTTGGTCCACGGGCCAAGGGTGCACGGGAGCTGGAGGAGCTGTGAGATCTCTGTCCCTTAAGGATTTCAGGAAGCCAAGGATGCCACCTTGCTCGAGCAGCCCTCTTTTCCAGTCTGATCTCTGGTTTTTGCTTGCTTTTGATGGTGTATTTGGGCTAAGATTTTGAGAGTAATCTGTACACACTCTTGGTATTATTGTGAGTAGCCCTGCAAGTATAGGATTCGATTGTATCATAATTGTGGCCCTCCTGCCGTTTTGTTGTGGCTTCTCCTTTGTCCTGGGATGTGGGGTAGCTTTTTTTGGTGGGTGCCAGTGTCTTCCTGTTGATGGTTGTTCAACAGCTAGTTGTGATTTTGGTGCTCTGGCAGGAGAAGATGAGCGCATGTCCTTCTACTCTGCCATCTTGAACCGATCTATCTACATACTTGTAAATCCTTCCTATATTTTTCCTCTTCCCAGTTTCTTGTTTGAGCTGGGGTTGCCCTGTCCTCATTTCACTTGGGAAGGATGCAGTGGGCAGGAGGGCAGAGTAACTCCTAAGACCCTATCTTCCAAAGGTCTGTGCGTTCAGGTCAGACCCAGATTGTCTAGAATAAACACCAAGTGTGTATTCCCCAGGTAGACAGAGGCTCCTGGGGCTGGAGAAAGCTGATCTGTTTAGAAGCTGAACCTGCTAGGACACAAATAGGAAATGGCTTTACTTTACCTTTCTCTGTCTTTAAACATATTTAGTTGGATTTCTCTTCCTGGCTCCTTGACATCTCAGGCTGACTTTCTTGGAGGGTGGTAAATGTCTGGGGCCAATTTAAAACAATTGAAAATGCCAACCTCCCTTCCCCCACATCTAATCGTAAATCTCTCTGCTCAAGGCTGGCATCCCAGAATCGCAGGGAGAAAGGGGAGTGGGGGGTCTCTTTGCACTCCCCTCCTCCACCTCTCCATCGGCTTGAGCCAAGGCCACTTTCCTCCCTGGTCACTGGTAATTCTCTTTCAACCCACTCCCATTTGAATGCCCGTCCTTCTCTTTCACTGGGACATGAGGGGCCAGTTTAGCTCTCTAGTCAGATCTGCAGAGATGCCCTTGAGGATGTGCGTGTGTGGCAGAGAAGGCTGGAGAGATGAGGAGATGCACACACAGGGCTCTGTGGGGGCCTGAAACCAGAGAGAGCTGCGCTGAGATGCTCAGCATCCTCTGGAGATGAGGCTGCGCCCTAAATCTACCCTTAGGAGAATTACAGAGGGAACCAGTGTGTGCAAAGTTTGCACCTTCCTTCCAGAGTGAAGGCTGGAAACCGGAGACCACAAGCCAGACTTGGCTGTAGAGGGAGACTTCTTGGTTAGCACGGTGCCATGAGCAACTTGAACGTCACTCCGGTCTGTCGTCAGCCCATGTTTGTCAGAGTCTGGCTCAGTGGGCCCCACTCAGGCCCACTCAGCCTGGATCCTGAAGGCCTAGAGCCTGTGACCTTGCTTGGGAACCAGGAACACAGGTTCCATTCCCCAAGGCACCCTGGGAACAGATGATGCAAAGGAACCCAGGTCCTGAAGGGGCCATCTGGGGACAGAAGACGAGAGCCTGTTCTCCCCCACCATACACACCCTGGTGCTGTGTAACCTGGGATTAGGACATTCAGCAAGGATAGCTTGTGTTCTCCACCAGCCAGGAAGATCTGGGGCCAGGAGCCAGCAAGTAATTAACCACTTCAATCAAGTAACTTTTCTTTGCTGACTTGAGTTGGTGAGAGAAAAAATTAGAAGGCAAAATTAACAATTTATCAAGTTATCTTATTCCTCATACGGAATGTCACCCATCTGGTCAAACGCTTATCTTTTGTGATCATCTTCACCATTGTCCACAGTCTTTGCTTTTAATGAATGAATGCATTGATCCATCCGTTCTTTCATCCATTCGTTAAAACCAAGCACTCACAACCTGCCTGTGATAAGGACTTGGGATAAAAACAAGCAAACCACCAAAAAATTTAAAAAAAAAAAAAATGAGAAAGCACCCAGGAGAAAGTATGATCCTCAGAAACAGACTCATCTCATCCACAGGTAGACACATCTTAAATCCTGACCATTCTGCTTCTTCATCTAGAAGTTTCTTATTTATTAGCACCTCAATGTGATGGGCGGAGAAGGCAATGGCACCCCACTCCAGTACTCTTGCCTGGAAAATCCCATGGATGGAGGAGCCTGGTAGGCTGCAGTCCATGGGGTCGCTAAGAGTCAGACACGACTGAGCAACTTCACTTTCACTTTTCACTTTCATGCCTTGGAGAAGGAAATGGCGACCCACTCCAGTGTTCTTGCCTGGAGAATCCCAGGGACGGGGGAGCCTGGTGGGCTGCCGTCTATGGGGTCGCACAGACGAGTCGGACACGACTGAAGCGACTTAGCAGCAGCAGCAGCAATGTGATGGGAGCGAACTGGGCTTTCCTGGTGGCTCAAGCAGTAACGAATTCACCTGCAATGCAGGAGACACAGTTTGATCCCTCGTCAGGAAGATCCCCTGGAGAAGGGAATGGCAACCCACTCCAGTATTCTTGCCTGGAGGAGTCTGTAGACAGAGGAGCCTAAGGGACTACAGTCCATGAGGTCTCAGAGAGTTGGACACAACTGAGCGACTAACATTTTCAGTTTCAGTGTGATGGGGGTGAATCAGCCCAATGGCCACTATCTCTGACCCCCAACTTCCCATCAGAGGGACATGAGGTGGAAAGGACTGAATCAGAACTGGTGCCTTTCTGCCTGAGCAATAGAGAGAGCCACGGTTAATGGCTGGTTGCATGTGTGTATGTCTGTGAGAGTGTGTGTTATGTATGTGTAAGTGTGTAAGAGTGAGTATGTTATGGGTAACTGTGTCCATTATGCACAAAGTGTGTATGAACATGCACATGTTATGCATATAGAGGTGTTTATGGATTGGATTAGCCAAAAAGTTCATTCAGATTTTTCCGTCAGCTGTTACAGAAAACCCAAACTTTTGGGGCCACCCTAAAATTTTGTGCACGTATGTGTATCAGATGTGTGTGTGTATGTAAGGTATTAATATGATGCCAAACCTGGGGACAAGGTGGGTCATGGAGCGATAAAGGATTCTCAGCCCCACAGCACAGAAATGCAGCCTAGAGTGGGGCTGCAGGTTCGGGTTTGGGTTAGGGGAGGGAATGGTTAGAGTTAGGGAGGCTTGGGTTGGGGAAGAATTGGAGCCACCAGTAGGAGCATCTTTCTCTCTCCTTCAGTGGGGTCAGCTTCAGGGGCCTCTGAGAATGTGATTCCTTCTCTCTGTACAGCTCATGTGTCCCTGATGGCCTGAGGCCCAGCTCACACACTCCTGGAGGCCTGGCCTGGCCAAGCCTGAGTGCCCTGCATTCCACAGAGCACCGTTAGGAACTTGGGGTGGGAACCCTGACTGTGGGATGCTGCCTATTTCCAGAGGTGACAGGATGCTCCTGTGGGTAGGCTGGCCCAGGTCAGAGGGCAGGGCAGACCTGGAAAAGTGGTCTCCCGCCCCATGGGGCTGCTGGAACCTCCAACTTTGCATCTCCTTCACTGGGACACCATCTGAGACTGCCTGACTCATACTAAACAACACTCACAACACCTGCTATGATGCCGTGGGGGGAAGCATGTTCTCCAGAGTTCAGGGCTGTGAAATACAGGGCCAAGTTATGAGGAAATAGCCAGGGAATCAGGATGGCCTGAGAAGCTAACAGACAACTGCTGACCTGGCTCAGGTCTCCACAGGTGCAGTCCTGGGTCAGCGGAGAGGCCTGGCCTGACCTGGGGGTCAGGAGGAGGGTGGTCTCGGAGGGGCAGTGGGCTCAGCCCTGCACAGCGGCTCCTGTGAGGTCATCTTGATGGTCTGTGACAACAGGAGGCAAGAACAACCCCAACCCCTCCATGTAGGAGAGACAGTAAGATCCTATTTCCTGCTTGCTGCCTGAAGTGAGTCACCCTGCAGAAGTGAGAAAGAGGAGCACACACCTCTCCAGACACCGTTCTCCCTCCAAGAGACTCAGCAGGTGGGGCACCAGGCTCTGAGAGGTACATCATGTATGGGCAAGGAGGAGTGGCCGGGCATCGAAGGGCAATCCCAGGCTCATAACCTGGACATGTCAGCGGCTGAGGTCACACATAGGGAGGCCCATGGGAGCTATTAATGACATCCCCTGGATGTTTTCTTTCAAGTCAGTGATGTCTGCTGGCCTGGCAGCCTGCAAGGACATCACAAAACTGGGGAGCCCAAAGCATAGCAGGGGCCTGGGGCAGGTGAAGGAGAGAGGCCAGCAGCCCTGTCCAGGACTGAGCTGAGGACGGCTGGGATGCCGCACGTGACATGCTAGGCGCAGTCCTGGCATACGGGACATCCTCAGAACATAGAACCCCTGGAGACTCTGCAGGTTCGCTTCTCAGGCTGAACCTCGGCCTCCTCTAAACTTCACCAACTGGCCAAGCAGAGTGAAATGGAGTTGTTTATTGTGGTGGCATAAAATCACAATATAACTTACCCTGACATGGAGAAACAGGGAAAGAGTTTAAGGTTGCCAGTATTCCAAATTTCAGGAGTGATTTAAAACACGTTTTAAAACAACTTTTATGCTATTTACTTCTTTCCTAGTAATTTCGCTAAGATGTTCATCAGTTCCAACACAGGATTCGCAGTGACAGAGTGCTGAGTTATGGTCGTTACAGGATGGCTGCACTAAAGAAATGCTGTATTTGAGATGCAACTTCCTTGAGTGAAATCACGATTTCTCACCCAGGCTCTCATTTGAGTCTGTCACTCTCCTTGGATATGAGATTATATCTAGGTGGTATGATATTGTCAACCAAATGTGGTATGATACTGTCAACCAACCATTATCTCTGAATGAGGATTTCAAACATTTTTCCACATCTTTCAGCAGGAAATCAGCGGCACACTTGAGTTAGGAAAAACTCCTGAAAAAGGTCTTCCCTGGTAGCTCAGTTGGTAAAGAATCCACCTGCAGTGCAGGAGACCCCAGTTCGATTCCTGGTTGGGAAGACCTGCTGGAGAGGGATAGGCTACACACTCCAGTATCCTTGTGCTTCCCTGTGGCTCAGCTGGTAAAGAATCTGCCTGCAATGTGGGATATCTGGGTTCTATCCCTGGGTTGGGAAGATCCCCTGGAGAAGGGAAAGGCTACCCATCAGTATTCTGGCCTGGAGAATTCCATGGACTGTATAGTCCATGGGGTCGTGAAGAGTCAGACATGACTAAGCGACTTTCCCTTTCACTTTCATGAAGGATTCAATAAAGGAAGAGTTTAGAGAGGAGTGGTTGGGTGTCAGGAAACCAGAAGGGAGCGTACAGTTCCAGGGGCTGTTTCTGAAGGAGAAAGCCTCACAGAGCAGGCTTCCTTGAGGGGACTTGGTATTGGGGCCAGTGTGAGGAAAGCAGGAGAGACTCCATCTTGAAGCTTGTCATCCTTCTTAAAGACAGGGTGTGAACTGGGCCTGAATCCTGCCCAAGAGTGAGGAAACCGTTGCTAGGGAAAACCAGGTCTCCTAGAGACTTCCCTCCCTGCAGATGACAAAGGGAGATTGCAGTTGAGGTCAGGCTGCCCCTGTTAGATTAACCATGGAGACATCCCCCCCTTGATGTATAATCATTGTTCCCCCCCTTTAACTTTAACTGTTTGTTCTCCTAACACCTACTTGTTGTAAAACTCAATCATATACAACAAAGAGGTTGCTAACATGTAACCAGTCACGTAGTGGGGGTTATGAAACTGGGCCTCTCAGAAACATCAGGGTCCTTGCTGGGAACTGATTCCCTTTGGATCTGCTGGCATAATAAACTGTACTCCACTGTCCTGAGTGTCCTTCTAAGTGTATTTTGTGACTCTGGATTCCACAACACTGGGTCCTCTAGTTGATAGCTATGACAGCGTCCTGAAGGAGCTAAGAGAATAAATACCCAACATCATTCTTCCCACCCATCTCCTGCTCAGGCTCCCCGCTGGCTAAACTCACCTGGGCATCAGAGGGCTAGAGAGAGAACCCTTGTTCTGGGTCAGGCACATGGGCAGAAGGCAAGAGGAAGAAGAGCAGAAGATAGACTTGGAAGATCATCAGTCTGAGGAGGGTGTGTTTTCCAAATTTAGATGCACCTATTTGGGATTAACACATAAAGGGGGTAACATCTGAAGAACTGAAAAAACAACCTGAGTGGCTGGTAAGCTGGAGTTGCAAAAGTCGCAATGTTGGACTTTTAAGGCTTAAGTGTTATTTTATTTCAAATTAGATTTTGATCTTGTTGCTGTTCAGTCGCTAAGTCGTGTCTGACTCTGAAACCCCCTGGACTGCAGCATGCCAGGCTTCCCTGTCCTTCACTGTCTCCCGGAATTTACCCACACTCGTGTCCATTGAGTTGGTCAAAAATATAATCACAAAAAATTCACATCAACACAATGTCAGTTAACCAGCAGTATGATCTGGTACCCCCTGAAGCTGGGGGTGGATGTATGAACTCGTCAGCTCTGACACTCAGGATCTGGGGTCCAGGGCACCTGCTGTGTGTTACCCAGTTGTAGGCTGACAGTTGGTCCCCAGGGATTAGGTAAGAAGGGAGTAATACACAGACACACAGTTGTGGTTGATCCCTCTGGGACAAGAAGTGAAAATGCAGTGTCTACATGACACAGGGCTGGGCTCTGTGGTTAAGAAAGTTTCTGAGAGTCACTGTCCTTTCTGACTGCTGATTGCCAAGACCTGTTGGGACCTAATGTCCAGTCAGCCAAAGTTACGGCAACAATAAAAGAATGAGGAAGGCGAGAAAGAAAGGCAAGAAAAGGGAAGAGAAAATAAACAGTCAGGAGCCCCAGGCCAAGGCAGAACCACTAGCAGAAACAAAGAGACACTTGAGACTGCATACCCAGAGAAATGAGGATCAGAAGAATGGGGAACTGGAAAACAGCGAGCCTAGACGGTATTTAGAGACTTCCTGGGTTTTGGTGGTAAACGTGTTTATTTTAACAATTGCTAATAGCTTGGGTTTGGGCCATCAGAATCAATGTTCTCTGCCCTTGGAAACGCTGACAAACTCTCCAATGATGGGAATGACTATCACCTTTACTATTTATATTTGAAATGAAGGCATATTTTATTAATGAGTTTTGATTAATGAGTTCTAAAGACTTTTAAAAACAGAACGTGATGAAGCAAATAAAAAGGTGGTTTTAGAAATTTACATTCTAGTAACTAATTCAGCTTGGGGGCAGGATAGTATTCATGTCAGGCTATGTCTGAATTAGACTCCAGTGGATTTCCAGGTCAGGGGCATGGTGTGAGGCCTGGGGCACGGAACAGCATGGGGTTGGGCCCAGGGAGTGAGAGCTGAGGCCAGACACAGAGGGGGCAGGACAGAGCCAGGGCTTGTAAAATATGAGCGTGAAACGTGCTCTCTCCACCTCATGGTAGAGTGTAATGAAAAGAAGCAGACAGGCTTCAGTTACTAAGAGATACTAACTTCTGTCGTCTATGCTTTTAGAGTAAAAAATCAAGCCCACGATTTTGCCAATAGGAAAACCGGGCAGTGTTTAGGAGATATGCAGAACTGACATAGAACGCGTGCAATCATTTATGAGAGCAAGTTGTACATGAAAAGATGTTTTCCCTCGTATTTGTCTCCTAGTAGAATCAATGCTGGATGAGCAGACACTGAAGAAATTCGTATGCCATTTGCTAGGATGACTAGCCCTAAATCAACCTTCCAGCAGGTGCTTGAGGCAATATAAGCTAAGTAGTTTATAATGTAGTTAGAGAGAAACATATAGAAAAATCAATGAGAAGATAACACAGGCAGAATTTCACAAAGGGCTCAGCTGTGTAGTTCTGGCTGTGAGGGTGGCAGGAATTCAGGCAGCCTTGGGTGGTGTTGACAGATTCTCAGGGAAATCAAGACGGATGCCAGCTGGGCCTGGAAGGATGGAAAGAATCTGCACAGTGAGACGGAGAGAATGTAGTGCTTGAAGGGTGGGGGCAGTGAGGCCACAGAGGAAGGTGTGCGAACCAGCTGCACGCAGGGCACAGGCCTGGCTGGAGGTCCTGTGTGAGGGGCTGGGGGTCAGCGTTGGGAAGAGTTAGTACTAATTCTCAGAAGCCATTGGTTTCTGCAATGTCTGGGTCAAATGAGAAAGAAGCTCTTACTGACTTCGGCCCCATAAAGTATTACTAGAGCATCGTTCAGATGCCAATTTCAATCTTCCTGGGAGCTGGCAGGGATGATAAACAATAAGGATACTGTCTGCTGCCGGTGAAGATGCTGACGCCAACATTAGCAACCGAGATTGCCTGTTGTCAACATTTTCTGCACTGTTATTATTATTTTTTTTAATCACCACCAAAAAGCCTCAAAATAGCCACAAGATAATTTCACTGGTGAATTCAATGAAACATTTACGGAATAAATAATACACAAAGTCTTCCAGAAAATTGAAGAGGAGGGAATAACTTTAATCTATGAGACCGGTGTTATCCTAATACCAAAACCAGGCTCAGACATGACCAGAAAAGAAAGTAGAGACAAATTATGAACACAGATGCAAAACTTCTTAACAAGATTTTAGCAAATCAAATCCAACAACATACTAAAAGGATAATACATTCCCACCAAGTGGGATTTATTCCAGGAATTCAAGATTGGTTTAACGTTCAAAAAGTACTCAATCGAACGCCTCGTATTAACAGACTAGAAGAAAAACTATATGATGACCTTGTGTTGTGTGGTGTGTGCGTGCTCAGTCATATCCGGCTCTTTGCCACCCCGTGGACTGCAGCCCGCCGGGCTCCTTGGTCCACAGAATTGTTCAGGCAAGAATGCTGGAGTGGGTTGCCATTTCCTCCTCCGGGGTGTGATGACCATAATAGATACATAACAAGCATTTAATAAAATCCTACTCCCATTCCTGATTAAAAACTCTCAGTCAACCAGGAATAGGAGGCAACTTCCTCAACTGATAAATAGCATCAGACTTAATGAAAACCCCACAGCAAACTTCAGACTTCATGATCAAAGATGGTTTCCCTCTGTGATGAGGAATGAGACGAGGATGTCTGTTCGCATCCCTTCTATTCAATATTGCACTGGAGATTCTGATCTGTGCAATAAGCAATAAATAAATAAATAAATAAAAATAAAAGCTTGAGTGGCTCAGGCCTGACACTGGGCAGGGCCCTAGGTCCTCTGGGCATGCCTCTAATGTCCTCCAGCACACGACTGGATAAGATGTTGACTCAAGCCAGCTTGACCACTGTGTAGCTTAAAACATCTCCTCCCACCCCTCCTCACCTTTGGATAATATTTCATTTTTCATTCTCTTGGAACTTCAGTTTCCTAAGGGATGGAACGGGTATAATAGCCCTCCCCTATAGATCTATCACGAAGACTACATGCGCTAAGCACAGAAAAGTAAACCACAAAGGGCCATTCCAGCCTCTGGTTTTGCTACATTCATGCTGAGTGCTGGGGAACTATGTGATCTGCTAAGAATGCAGGCAGGTACACGTAGGGGGTTGGGATTTGAGGAGCAAAGTGTACAGAAGGAGGGGCTGGGGCTAGAAGTGTAGGCCCTCACCTCCTAAGCTGTAGTAGGACAGGGCCAGACAGGAGCCGCGCCAGGGCACCCAGCTGGGCTCGGCCTCTTCCTCTCCTGAGGGGTGGGGGTGGGGCCTGAAAGCCAGTGGAAGAGAGGAGGGGGCTCCAGAGCCCTGGATCAGATTTGTTTAGGGGTTCTCCTCCTTACTGTTTGGCTCCCTTTGCTGACCTTTAGAAGCTCCCTCCACCCCTAAAGAGTGAAGTTGAAAGTGTAGTTACTCAGTCGTGTCTGACTCTTTGACCTTTTAAGGACTGTAGCCCACCAGGCTCCTCTGTATATGGAATTCTTTAGGCAATACTGCAGTGGATTGCCATTTCCTTCTCCAAGAGATCTTCCTGACTCAGGGATCAAACCTGGGCCTCCTGCATTGCAGGCAGATTCTTTACCATCTGAACCACAACGGAAGCCCACCTCTAGAGGCTCCTCCTAATTCAGAGGAAAGTAATCTGATGAAAATAACCTACAGTGAGACACCAGGGGTGATGACTCAACACTTGACCTCTTCTGGGAGTATCTGCCTTTTAAAAGAGCCCAGGACAAAGGCGGCGTCTAAGGTGACTCACCAGGAGCCTGGGGAGGGCTAGGGCTGGGCTCCTGCCCAGGAGGTATTTTAGGTCATGGTCTCTTAGTCTTCAGCATCAGAGTTTCCTCCTCTCAGACTGAGTTGACTGCCTGCCTGCCCTGCAGCAGGGGTGGGGGGAGAACTCAGAAGAGGATGAGGCCACCTAGCCAGAGGAAGCACCAGGAGTGGGGGAAGGGAGAGGATGCGGAGAGGATAGATAGATGTGGCTAGTTCACAGTTGTTACTGGTAGGGCGAGGCAGACTAGGCAATACAAAAGCCAGCCGATCTGAAACCGTTTGCCGCAGTCAGTTCAATCACTCAGTCATGTCCGACTCTTTGCAACCCAATGGACTGCAGCATGCACCAGATTGGGACTCAAACCCAGCCTAAAACCAGTTTGGGACTTGAACACACATGACTGGGACTCAGACCCAGCCAAAACCTGCTTGGGACTTGAACGCACGTGGCTGGAACTCAAACCCAGCCAAAATCCACTGTACCTGGTTTCAGAGCCTAATGAAGCTCAGGTTCTTGACGTCTCATCACAGAAAGAATTCAGTGAGAGACAAAGTGACAGGTAAAAAGTGGATTTATTCAGATACAGAGAGAAGCACACTCCATAGACTGTGTGCCATCCCAGAGGGTGACTCTGGCAGTGAAATGTGGCAAGGTTAGTTTTTATCAGTTCAGTTCAGTCCAGTGGCTCAGTCGTGTCCGACTCTCTGCGACCCCATGAATTGCAGTATGTCAGGCCTCCCTGTCCATCACCATCTCCCGGAGTTTACTCAAACTCATGTCCATCGAGTCGGTGATGCCATCTAGCCTCTGTTGTCCCCTTTTCCTCCTGCCCCCAACCCCTCCCAGTATCAGAATCTTTTCCAGTGAGTCAACTCTTCGCGTAAGGTGGCCAGAGTATTGGAGTTTCAGCTTTAGCATCGGTCCTTCCAAAGAACACCCAGGGCTGATCTCCTTTAGGATGGACTGGTTGGATCTCTTTGCAGTGCAAGGGACTCTCAAGAGTCTTCTCCAACACCACACTTCAAAAGCATCAATCCTTTGGTGCTCAGCTTTCTTTGTAATTCAATTCTCAGATCCATACATGACTACTGGAAAAACCATAGCCTTGACTAGATGGACCTTTGTTGGCAAAGTAATGTCTCTGCTTTTGAATATACTATCTAGGTTGGTCATAACTTTCCTTCCCAGGAGTAAGTGTCTTTTAATTTCATGGCTACAATCACCATCTGCAGTGATTTTGGAGCCCAAAAACTAAAGTCTGACACTGTTTCCACTGTTTCTCCATCTATTTCCCATGAAGTGATGGGACCAGATGCCATGATCTTCGTTTTCTGAATGTTGAGCTTTAAGCCAACTTTTTCACTCTCCTCTTTCACTTTCATCAAGAGGCTTTTTAGCTCCTCTTCACTTTCTGCCATAAGGGTGGTGTCATCTGCCTATCTGAGGTTATTGCTATTTCTCCCGGCAATCTTGATTCCAGCTTGTGCTTCTTCCCGCCCAGTACTTCTCATGATATACTCTGCATAGAAGTTAAATAAGCAGGGTGACAATATACGTACTCCTTTTCCTATTTGGAACTAGTCTGTTGTTACATGTCCAGTTCTAACTGTTGCTTCCTGACCTGCATATAGGTTTCTCAAAAGGCAGGTCAGGTAGTCGGGTATTCCCATCTCTTTCAGAATTTTCCACAGTTTATTGTGATCCACACAGTCAAAGGCTTTGACATAGTCAATAAAGCAGAAATAGATGTTTTTCTGGAACTCTCGTGCTTTTTCGATGATCCAGCGGATGTTGGCAATTTGATCTCTGGTTCCTCTGCCTTTTCTAAAACCAGCTTGAACATCTGGAAGTTCACGGTTCACGTATTGCTGAAGCCTAGTTTGGAGAATTTTGAGCATTACTTTACTAGCGTGTGAGATGAGTGCAATTGTGTGGTAGTTTGAGCATTCTTTGGCATTGCCTTTCTTTAGGATTGGAATGAAAACTGACCTTTTCCAGTCCTGTGGCCACTGCTGAGTTTTCCAAATTTGCTGGCATATTGAGTCAACAAAAGAGTCTGAAATGCAGTACTTGGATGCAGTCTCAAAAACAACAGAATGATCTCTGTTTGTTTCCAAGGTAAACTATTCAATATCACAGTAATCCAAGTTTTGCCCCAACAAGTAACGCTGAAGAAGCTGAAGTGGAATGGTTCTATGAAGACCTACAAGACCTTTTAGAACTAACACCCAAAAAAGATGTCCTTTTCATTATAGAGGACTGGAATGCAAAAGTAGGAAGTCAAGAAACACCTGGGGTAACAGGCAAATTTGGCCTTGGAATATGGAATGAAGCAGGGCAAAGGCTAATAGAGTTTTGCCAAGAGAACGCACTTGTCATAGCAAACACCCTCTTCCAACAACACAAGAGAAGACTCTACACATGGACATCACCAGATGGTCAACACCAAAATCAGATTGATTATATTCTTTGCAGCCAAAGATGGAGAACCTCTATACAGTCAGCAAAAACAAGACCGGGAGCTGACTGTGGCTCAGATCATGAACTCCTTATTGCCAAATTCAGACTTAGATTGAAGAAAGTAGGGAAAACCGCTAGACCATTCAGGTATTAGTTTTTATAGGCTGGGTAATTTTACATGCTAATGAGTGGGAGGACTATTCCAACTATTTTGGGTAAAGGGCAGAGATTTCCAAGATTTGGGCCACGGCCCTCACTGCTTGGACTTTAAAGAGTGCCTTGAACTGCATGGCACCTCTGGGTGTGTCATTTCACTTGCTGATTCAGGATCAAGGTCAAGTCTTGTCCTATTTGATTCTAATCAGCCTATGTTGTGTCCTTGGGCTATGTCAGGTCATCCTTTCAAAAGTTGTGCCTGCCCCTTTCCCTCCTGTCACAGGTCTGCCCAGCCACAGGAGAGTGGCCAGGAGGGCTGGGCTGGGGGCTAAGGAGGGAGACACTGGCATGTGTTCATTCGTCAGTTTGCAGCTGCGCATCTGGGCCCAGTAGGAAGAAAGCACGTCTCCACCACTGTCAGAATGAGTACCTGATCAAGTCTTTGTGTGAAGGAGTTGGATTGTTAAGTCCTGTCTGACTCCTTGTGACCCCATGGACTGCAGCACGCCAGGCTTTCCTGTCCTTCACCACCTCCTGGAGCTTGCTCAAACTCATGTCCATTGAGTCTGTGATGCCATCCAACCATCTCCTCTGTCGTCCCCTTCTCCCACTGCCCTCAATCTTTCCCAGCATCAGGGTCTTTTCCAAAAAGTCCGCTCTGCATCAGATGGCCAAAGTATTGGAACTTCAGCTTCAGCACCAGTCCTTCCAATGTATAATCAGGATTGATTTCCTTTAGTGTTGATTGGTTTGATCTTGCAGTCCAAGGAACTCTCAAGAGTCTTCTCCAATACCACAGTTCAAAAGCACCAATTCTTTGGCACTCAGTCTTCTTTCTGGTCCAACTCTCACATCTATACATGACTACTAGAAGGAGACAAACTTTTAACTGAGGAATTGTAAATTATTGAGCTCCAGGCCTGGGAACAAACGCTTGCCCTGTTAGACAGCTTCTTCCGACAGTGGGGAGCTGTAGGGCCTTGACTCAGCCGCCACTTGGTTCAGTCAGTCCTCCTACATACCTTGCATGGTTTTGAGAAGCTGTGTCACTTCTGAACATGTGGCAGTTGTGGAGTGGATCTAAGGTACAGATCCTGGAGCTTTAACTTTAGAAAACAATGAGGAATAAAAGAGTATCTTAATCCTCTTTAGTTGTGATTAAAAAAAAATCCAGGAAGGGTGACAACTGATCATCGCTCCAGCTCTTGTTACCATCAGTGAAAATATCCTAGTAGTACCACTCAGGTTTAGGGCACCCTTCCCTCTACAGAAGCTGAAAATGCCAGGTCCTCATTTTCCAAGTCTTATTTGCAGCTTGGGCCTGAGCACAGCCAAAGCCTCCATCAAGCCAAAGACAGTGCCCAAACTTTGATGCAGTGGAGCGTTGAAGCAGAAGGCGGGCAGCCACCTGCCTTGTCTGGCTGGGCACAGAGGAGGTGGGTTTGTGTGGCCAAGCAGTGAGGTGACTTGCCCAAAATGGCTCAAGCATTGCCTCTTCCTTGGCTACTTTTGGACTAGACCATTTGTTCTGATAGCTCAGCCTCATTGCCTAGAACACTCTGGACCCAAGAACTCTTCTTGCAAATTTCTTTCACTTGCCCTTCCTAAGCCCTTCAGCAGTCAGCATCCTTGCTCCAGGGCAGTCTCTGCACTTGAAGCCAGACACTGATGGCCCACATGTATACATCTGTTTCTTAGTGTCCACCACACCAGAAATTATATGACAAACGAAGCACTTCTTAAGAGAATCAGAAAATGAGCCAAGAGAGTTAAAGATGAAAGTGATCTTAGAGATTAGCTCTGCTTCAGAAATGAGGACTTCATGGTCCAGAATGATTTCACACTTTGCTTGAGGTTTCCCTTTATCAGGATTTCTGCCACACTCCACTGCCTCTCGTCTTACTAGGGGCATTTATTTGGCAACACAGTAACTTATTGTAAAATTCAATGAAAAGTTCCTTGATCATTTGGAGTAACTGGAACTCTAATTTGGCGCTAGTGGGAAGGTAAATTGGTACAATCACTTACCAAAACTATTGGCGGGATTTATTAAGCCATAGCCTATGACCCAGCAATTCCATTCTTGGCATTACCAACAGAACTGTGTACATGAGTGCATCAAAAGATATGCACAGTGTTCATAGCAGGGTAATCCAACAGAACCCCCAAACCCTGGAAACCACCTAAATTTCCAGCAGAGGGATGGATACATTGTGATGTATTCTCACAACGGAAAATTATACAGCAATGAAAATGAAGCAGAGCTGCATGACTGATTCTTTGAGTAGTGGGGAGGAGAAGGGGTTGGCAATGGGCAAAAAACAGAGGGCTTTTAAGGCACTGATGATGATCTACTTCTTGAACCAGATTGCCAAAATTCATCTTGCTGTACACTTATGATCTGAGTAATTTTGGTATGTGAGTTATGCTTTAATAAAAATGTTTATTTTTATTTTAATCTCTGAAAACTCAGATAAACAGGATTGGATAACTCATTTTAGAGATGAAGTCAAAAAAAGTTACAAGACTTAAAAAAAGAAAGTCCTTGATTCACCGAATGAAATCTTCAAAGTCCATACACCAAAGCACATGCCCTGGTCCATGAATGCTCACCCCAAGGCCTCCTGCATGGGCATCTGTGATGATTTTAGACATACTTCTAACACCTTTGGGGATCTGTCACTTTAGTCCACAGCATATTAAAAAGAGACAATCTGCTAAGCATATGGATGTGCTAGGAGAGAAATCTAAAGCCAACTCTTGAATGGCAGAAGTGAAAAACAGAAGGCAAGCACTCCAAGTGAGTATTGGTACAGGGCCATTCAGTACAGGGAAAACGCCTTACACACCAGCTCCAACTCACGAGAACTTCCTTGTCTTAGAGCAGCATACAAACATTCAGATGCTCCATTCACACCGACGATTCCCAATCCTTACCAAAAGTTCAGATCCTTAGTGCACGTAGGTGGGGAATCAAGTGGACCATTTCAGAAATGGCTCCACAATGGGGTCAGAGTTGCAGAGGTAAATGTGGGCTAAGGTCAGGAGCCATTTGCACTCAGATTCAGGGATGGACTCAGAGTAGCCACTTCAGGAGCTGAGTGGGGTGGGGGCGGAGGCTCCAGGAACCCTGAGACGAGCAAGATGGGAGGCCAGGGCAGCTGGGCTTGGTCAGCACCCATTCAAGTGTGCCTCAGTAAGACTTAAAAAGAAAAGATAATGAGACTGGTCATAGGGCCTTGTAAGTAGTTCGAGACTTTATAGAATGAATAATTTTCTAAAAAACTGTGAGTGACATTACATGCTGCATTTCTGCTCTTCCAAATAATGGCAACCCATTATTGGGTTGATGAGGAAACCCCATCAGCTAGCCAGGCTTCCTTGGGCAAGGTGGGCATGGGGGCTTCTGCGCCCCCCACAGCTCGTGGGGCCTCCCAGTGGCCCACTAGGAGTAAGGTGGCTGCTGCTGGCCCTTTGCCCGGAATGGGTCTCCCTTCCTCGGCCGGCCATGTGCTCTTCTGGCCCTGCCCCCATCCCCAAGCCGGGCACACTCTGGGAGCTGGGCTGGCCGGTTCACCAGCCTTGGGGCAGGAAGAGCAAGGTCTTGTGAGGACGTAGAATGAAGAACACCTGGGAGGAGATCTCAGCTCCTTAGAGTCTTCTGAGGATTTCTTTGCAAGTTTAGAAGATGAACATCTCTGGGCCTCTGTATCATCCCTGTTTTTTTCCGCAACCAACTATCCGCAGAACTTTTGGACTGACTGTCTCCACTGCTACCTCAAAGTACAAGTACAGCTGATGCTGGTGGAAACAAACTGTCATGGGCGAGTAAAAACAAACAAAACCCAATAACATCGCAGCAGAATTCAGAACCGTGACACACGGGGAAAACTGAAGCCGGCTGACATTAAGAAAGCAGGTGTTGCCACAACCCAGGGATTAGCAAATTTGAGGTTTGCAGAGAGCAAAATAGGGAGGCAACCTCAGAGACATAGAATTATAGTAATCACAATTGTTTTCTTTCTCTATAATATGCACAAAGAGTAAATGCTAAATGCTAAGTAATTCATTTTAAGTAATGGGTGGGGCCTCTGGTAAGAGACTAGGGCAGGACCAGTGCTTAGAGAAGGGGTATGGGGCTGATCAGGATGAGAAAATACTATCCCTGGAGCATGACACTAGCCCTCAGAATTAAAGGGAAGAACCCCACTATTTGGGGAGACATATGTCAGCATTTTGGGGCATATTTGTAATGTTAAATTCATGTTTATATAACATGAATGGGTTTAAGGAGTAATTCCAGAAACCATGTTCTTGCTGTTATTTAGTCTCCAAGTCGTGTCCGGCTCTTTGTGACCCCATGGACTGTAGCCCACTAGTCTCCTCTGTCCATGGGATTTCCCAGACAAGAGTACTGGAGTAGGTTGCCAATTCTTTCTCCACCAGTAAACACAGAGGCCCTTAAAACTATTTTCTCTCATTCAGACTTTGCAAAGCAATATTACCTATTGAGGCCAAAATTCAGAGAGAAGACTGCATGAGCCTGGCTGCCAGGTGTGACTGTGTGACAGGTGCAATGCCCAGCTAGAGGGGTTGCCATCATATCATGGCTGATATAAAAGGTGCATCCAGAGTTGAGCTGTGCGCAGCCTGCCCACGGGTACATGGCAAGTAGGGCAGGCCCACAGCACACCGGTATAGTAAGACCCTCGGCAGATCATCACTGCGGGGCGTGCAAAGCTCCGAAAAGTGATGGAGAAGAAACTGTTTCTGCCCAAGTGAGCCTAAAATCCACACTACACAACGTGTCTGTGATGGAAGAAACAGGCAGCTGGGAGCATGTCCTTCAGGGACATCTCACTTGGTTTAAAGGTGGGAACAGAGAGATCAGAGGTGATTTCTGGGAGATGATGTCCAAAGAACAAATCTAGATAAGACTGTGACCCTCCGAGGGCCTCCAAAGACTTCTGGTAGCCCTGGGCTAGTTTGGCCTGCATACAGTCTGGGACAGGCGCTGCATGCTCTGCTCCTCTTCTGGTGGCTGGGAGTTGGGGATTTTGAAGGTCTTGACTGCAGCTTCAAGATATGTGTCAAGGAGTCCCATACCAACTGGAGCAGCCACTGACCATACAGAGAGCAACACCCATTGTACTTTACACAAGTTATCAAGAGAAGACAGACGGCGTGGCTTCCATCCTATAACACGATCCCAACACCCATCATCCTTCCTGAGACTGATGCGATGATTGAGTAGATAACATTATATCTCAGGTGAGATGGAGTAGCTTAAAAGCTCATCAACTTGAGCCTTGAACAACATGGGGGCTGGGGGGAGGGAGGCACCATTGAAACCACCCACGCACCATTGAAAATCTGCATATGGCTTTAGAGGAAGCCTCCAAACGCATGGTCTACATCTGTAGATTCAATCAGCCCAGACTGTATTGTTTTCTTGTTCAGTTACTAAGATGTGTCCGACTCTTTGTGACCCCATGAATGGCAGCACACCAGGCCTCCCTGTCCATCACCAACTCCTGGAGTTTACTCAAACTCATGTCCATCAAGTCAGAGATGCTATCCAACCATCTCATCCTCTGTCATCCCCTTCTCCTCCTGCTCTCTGTCTTTCCCAGCATCAGGGTCTTTTCTAATGAGTCGGCTCTTCACATCAGGTGGCCAAAGTATTGGAGTTTCAGCTTCAGCATCAGTCCTTCCAATGAATATCCAAGGTTGACTTCCTTTAGGATTGACTGGTTTGGTCTCCTTGCTGTCCGAGGGACTCTCCAGGGTCTTTTCCAGCACTGCAGTTCAAGAGCATCAATTCTTCGGTGCTCAGCCTTAGTACCTGTAGTATGTATTTATCCAAAAAAAAAAAAAAAATCCTTGTGTAAGTGGCCTCACACAGTTCAAACCCATGTTGTTCAAGGTCAATTGTATTTATTCTTTTTATTTAACATTTACTGATTTGGCTGTGCTAGGTCTTAGTTGTGGCACACAGGATCTAATTCCCTGACCAGGGATTCTGCCCAGGCCCCCTGCATCGGGAGCGTGGAGTCTTAGCCACTGGACCACTAAGGAAGTCCCAACTGTATTTATTCTTAATTGTTATGTCTTAACTGGGATCGAGACTCTGGCTAAAGATACTTAATTGGCGGTCACAGTGAGGGCACCAGCAGCTTTCACTAAAGGAAAGGTGGCATCGGTGAGGGACACGGGAGCCACGGGTACCAGCAAGAAGGCTGCAGAGGAAGTCCATAGAGAGGCCTCATGCTACAGCAGATGTGCCCTGCAAGTTCTCAAGAAAAACTGGGGAGGGGACTTAGGGAAGGCTGAGGCCCTGCGTCCACATGAAAGCTAGCAGAATACAGGTCATCAGTGTTCACGTATCTCCTCTCCAGCATGTGTGAGCCACATCCAGGGGCTTCCCAGGCAGCTCAGTGGTAAAGAACCTGCCTACCAAAGCAAGGAGACACAGGTTCAGTTCCTGGGTCAGGAAGATCCCCTGGAGGAGGAAATGGCAACCCACTCCAGTGTTCTTGCCTGGAGAATCCCAGGGACAGAGGAGCCTGGCCAATGACTGAGCACACAGAAGCCACGCCCATTGCAGGGCGCGGAGCCCCTGCATGTGCCCACGGTGTGCAGCGACGGCTCTGCCAAGGTGGACGTGCGACAGGTTTCTCCCCAGTCTGGACCTTTTCGCTCCCTTGAGGGGCTGTGCTCCCGCATCTCTCTCCTTCTCCTTGCTCCGCATCACCTCCGGCTGCTCAGCCACTCGATCCTCGATAGCTCTAGTCACTGCCACAGACAGCTTCTGCCCGGCTGAGAAGACAAATCTAATGTCTGTTCCCCAGCTAGACTCGGGGCTTCCTGAGAGCAGGGAGTACTCTTGTTTCGTTTGTCCCTGGCTCCATCCTCAGGGCTGGACATATTACAACTGCTTCATAGATACTGGATGACTAACAGTGATGGGAACACAGAACTGAGCTTTTAACCAAGCCAGATGGTGAGGGCTAAAGTGATAGAACGTCAGCCAAGACAGGAAGGGTGAGCGGAAAGAAATGAGGGTGGGGGTGGGGAGGAAAGCAACTTCCAGGGGGAGGTAGTAGGGAATACAGCTGACTGGTGGAACCGACAAAAAAGTGAAAACTGAACTGGAGGGTAGGGAGTTGGTGAGAGGCAAGGTTGGAGAGGCAGGTAGCTCCCTGAAGGCCTGTTAATCCATGCTGTGGACACTGGACTTCACTCTAGGGACCAGGGGAAGCCACCAAAGGGTTGCAAGCAGAGGACATGATAACACGTGCACATCTGTACTGTACAAAAGGTCAAGTGGAACTGCATGCGGGAATTGGGTTGGAGGGACCACAGGAATCCAAAAGATAAACGGCAATCTGGGAGTCCTAGAGGGAGGCGGAGAAGGCAAAGGCAACCACTCCAGTACTCTTGCCTGGAAAATCCTATGGACGGAGGAGCCTGGTGGGCTGCAGTCCATGGGGTCGTGAAGAGTCGGATGTGACTAAGCGACTTCACTTTCACTTTTCACTTTCATGCGTTGGAGAAGGAAATGAGCCCTGGTGGGCTGCCGTCTATAGGGTCGCACAGAGTCGGACACAACTGAAGTGACTTAGCAGCAGCAGAGAGAGACGATGGTGGCTGGAATGGGGTTACAGTGTGGAGGTGGCCAAAGGGGAGGAGTCAAGGATGACGTCCAGGTTTCCAGTTTGAACAACTGGTGGATAATGGTGGCATTTCTTGTGATAGGAAACAGTAGGGAGGAGTGTGCTTTGGAGGAGCAGGGAGGAAGACAAATTGTGTTTTTGCCATGTTGACTGTGAGATGACTGTAGGCATCTGAATTCATATCCAGGTGGGGAATTTTATATCTGGATATGGATCTTTGGAGAAAGACCCAGATAAGACATGTAAATCTGAAAGTCATCTTCATTTAGATGGCACTTGAACCCCCTGTGAATTGGTGAAATGTCTGAGAATACAAAGTGTGGAGGGCAGAGGGCCTTTAACCAAGCAGTGAGGAACTATTAATAAGTAAGGACTGAGCAAGGAGGAGCTGATTCCAAACCTGACTGATCTTTAGAATCACCTGGGAAATTGTAAAAACCTATCTGCTGGAGGAGGAGTATGTCTAGTGTGGTGTACGTGTGCTCAGCTGTGTCTCTTTGCGATCCCAAGGACTGCAGCCTGACAGGCTCCTCTGTCCATGGGATTCTTCAGGCAAGAATACCCGAGTAAGTTGCTATTTCCTTTTCCAGGGGATTTTCCCAACCCAGGGATTACACCCGTGTCTCTGGAGCCTTCTGCCCTGGCAGGAAAATTCATTACCACTTGGGCCACCTGGAAAGTCCAGGGAGCATGTCTACATAACTTATATTTTGAAAAAAGTATAGTGTGATTAGAAACCATTTGGTAAAAGAAAAAAGCTGTCAAAGAAAGGATCAGTGGTTAGGAAAAATGAAAAAAAGAAAAAAAAGAAAGGATGGTGGTGTTTCAGAGTCACAAGGGAAGGAACTCAGGAAGAAAGGATGAGACAAAATCAAGACTGAATTTTGTGCTGGGAAGCCAGATGGTAAGGTACCCACTTGTCTGACTCCTTGGAAGCAGGGGACAGGTGTTTGAACTCAGTAAACATTTATGATTTAGGGGATTATGGGAAGGTGCCCAGCAGAGCACGCTGTGCTCGATGCCCTCTGGGAGGCATGCGAAGGGTGGGCACAAGGCAGGGGAGGGAAAAGGAAGGGGCATCAGGTGGCAGGGAGCTTTTCACTGGAAGTAGCATCTGAACTGCAGCATTCTTAGGAAATAGTGGAAATGAAACTATGAAGAATTATCAGAATGAATGTACACTCTAGGCAACAGTTAGACCCAGCCAGAGCACAGAGAATTAAATGTTCAGTATGAAACAAGAGAAGGGGGCAGAGGCAGTTATTAAGAACCATATGTTGTTGTTCAGTTGTGTCCGACTCTTTGCAACACCATGGACTGCAGCAAGCCAGGCTCCCCTGTCCATTACCAACTCCTAGAGCTTGCACAAACTCATGTCATCGAGTCGGTGATGCCATCCAATCATCTCGTCCTCTGTCACCCATTTCTCCTCCTGCCTTCAATCTTTCCCAGCATCAGGGTCTTTTCCAATGAGTTGGTTCTTTGCATCAGGTGGCCAAAGTATTGGAATTTCAGCTTCAGCATCAGTCCTTCCAATGAATATTCAGGACTGATTTCCTTTAATATTGACTGATTGGATCTCCTTGCAGTCCAAGGGACTCTCAAGAGTCTTCTCCAACACCACAGTTCAAAAGCATCAATTCTTCAGCATTCAGCTTTCTTTATGGTCCAACTCTCACATCTATACATGACCACTGGAAAAACCATAGTTTGACTAGATGGACCTTTGTTGGCAAAGTAATGTCTCTGCTTTTTAATATGCTCTCTAGGTTGGTCATAACTTTTCTTCCAAGGAGCAAGCATCTTTTAATTTCATGGCTGCAGTCACCATCTGCAGTGTCTTTGGAGCCCAAGAAAATAAAGTTTGTCACTGTTTCCACTGTTTTCCCAACTATTTGCCATGAAGTGATGGGACCAGATGCCATGATCTTCGTTTTCTGAATGTTGAGCTTTAAGCCAACTTTTTCACTCTCCTCTTTCACTTTCATCAAGAGCTTCTTTAGTTCTTCTTTGCTTTCTGCCATATGGGCGGTGTCATCTGCATATCTGAGGTTATTGATATTTCTCCTGGCAATCTTGATTCCTGCTTGTGCTTCATCCAGCCTGGCATTTCGCATGATGTACTCTGCATGTAAGTTAAATAAGCAGGGTGACAATATACAGCCTTGACATACTCCTTTCTGAATTTGGAACCAGTCCATTGTTCCATATCTGGTTCTAACTGTTGCTTCTTGACCCGCATACAGGTTTCTCTGGGGCAGGTAAGGTGGTTTAGTATTCCCATCTCTTTAAAAATTTTCTACACTTTGCTGTGATCCACATAGTCAAAGACTTTGGTGTAGTCAATGAAGCGGACGTTTTTCTGGAATTCTCTTGCTTTTTCTATGATCCAGTGGATGGTGGCAATTTGATCTCTGGTTCCTCTGCCTTTTCTAAATCCAGCTTGAATATCTGAGAGTTCTCAGTTAATGTACTATTGAAGCCTTGGTTGGAGAATTTTGAGCTTTATTTTGCTAGCACGTGAAATGAGTGCAGTTGTGCAGTAGTTTGAACATTCTTTAGCATTGCCCTTCTTTAGGACTGGAATGAAAACTGACCTTTTCCAGTCCTGTGGCCATTGCTGAATTTCCAAATTTCCAAATTTCCAAATTTGATGGTATATTGAGTGCAGCACTTTCACAGCATCATCTTTTTGGATTTGAAATAGCTCACCTGGAATTCCATCAGCTCCATAAGAAACTTATATGCCAAAGTAAAAGGCCCCTGAACAACACAGGTGACGTGATTAGCTCTGTGATCTAGTTAGACCATTCTGGAAACCAGTATGAAGGGTGGTCTGTGGTCAGGGTGGTATTGGAAAAGACAAAAGTTCAAACTGACATAAAAGGGGCTTTGTGAGATAACAGTGTAAATCCAATATAAAATAAAAAATTTTTTTAAAAGTAAAAAAAAAAAAAAAAAAAAGGAGTGTGTGTGTTGCAAGGATCCAGATGAGGGTCAATGGATTCACCAGGATAGGAACAGAAGTGAGGGGTCGTTACCCAGAATGAGAAGAGAATGGACCCAGGAGGCCAGGATCACTACCTAGGTTCTGGCTTAGGTGACTAGCCCGCTGGAGGTGTTAGTTACTGAAATAAAGAACGAGGAACACTAGATTTAGGTGAAGAGGGGGTGGAGATTGGAACATAGAAGGGAACATTTCAACAGTGGTAAGCTATTCTTTTCTCTAAAGGAGAAAAGATGTCAGTAACATTACTACTAGTTTCCTAACTGTTCTTTCTCTCACCTTTAAGTCATTTTGCAGCCTATTTCTTTCAAATATCCAGATTCACAAATACCCCTTTCCTCTATCAGAAAATAGCAGCTTCAACCAGTTACAAGGAGTTCATTCAGTTTTTAATTACTTCATTATAAAAATACATATAATGTAACAACGACTTGCAAGGTACTTGCGAACCTGGGAAAGAAGAGAGGAAAACATAACTGGTTTCCCCTCATACAGCTTATGTTCCAGCAGAAGCCAAATAAATTAGCCTACCAATTATAAACCAGGTAACTTATGTCACAAAACTTTGAAGGCATATAAAGTAGTATATGGCTAGTAACTGAGGAGGGTGGGGGTGGTGGTGGTATTCCACCTAAGTTTATAAAGATTTTAGCAGATCTGTGAACTTTTTAATGTTTGCTTGTACACTTGACAGAAATGGTAGGGACCTAACAGAAGCAGAAGATATTAAGAAGAGGTGGCAGGAATACACAGAACTGTACAAAAAAGATCTTCATGACTCAGATAATCACGATGGTATGATCACTCACCTAGAGCCAGACATCCTGGAATGTGAAGTCAAGTGGGCCTTAGAAAGCATCACTATGAACAAAGCTAGTGGAGGTGATAAAATTCCAGTGGAGCTATTTCAAATCCTGAAAGATGATGCTGTGAAAGTGCTGCACTCAATATGCCAGCACATTTGGAAAACTCAGCAGTGGCCACAGGACTGGAAAAGGTCAGTTTTCATTCCAATCCCAAAGAAAGGCAATGCCAAAGAATGCTCAAACTACTGCACAGTTGCACTCTTTTCACACACTAGTAAAGTAATGCTTAAAATTCTCCAAGCCAGGCTTCAGCAATACGTGAACCATGAAACTTCCAGATGTTCAAGCTGGTTTTAGAAAAGGCAGAGGAACCAGAGATCAAATTGCCAACATTTGCTGGATCATCGAAAAAGCAAGAGAGTTCCAGAAAAACATTTATTTCTGCTTCTTTGACTATGCCAAAGCCTTTGACTGTGTGGATCACAATAAACTGTGGAAAATTCTGAAAGAGATGGGAATACCAGACCACCTGACCTGCCTCTTGAGAAACTTGTATGCAGGTCAGGAAGCAACAGTTAGAACTGGACATGGACCAACAGACTGGTTCCAAACAGGAAAAGAAGTATGTCTAAGCGTCTTGCTTACAATGCAGGAGACCTGGGTTCAATCCCTGGGTTGGGAAGATACTCTGGAGTAGGAAGTGGCAACCCATTCCAGTACTCTTGCCTGGAAAATCCCATGGATGGAGGAACCTGGTAGGCTACAGTGCATGGGGTCACAAAGAGTCAATATGACTGAGCAACTTCACTTTCACTTTATTTAACTTATATGCAGAGTACATCATGAGAAATGCTGGGCTGGAGTAAGCACAAGCTGGAATCAAGATTGCTAGGAGAAATATCAATAACCTCAGATATGCAGATGACACCACCCTTATGGCAGAAAGTGAAGAGGAACTAAAAAGCCTCTTGATGAAACTGAAAGAGGAGAGTGGAAAAAGTTGGCTTAAAGCTCAAAATTCAGAAAACTAAGATCATGGCATCTGGTCCCATCACTTCACAGGAAATAGATGGGGAAACAGTGGAAACAGTGGCTAACTTTATTTTTGGGAGCTCCAAAATCACTGCAGATGGTGACTGCAGCCATGAAATTAAAAGCTTCGTCCTTGGAAGGAAAGTTATGACCAACCTAGAGAGCATATTAAAAAGCAGAGACATTACTTTGCCAACAAAGGTCGGTCAAGCCTATGGTTTTTTCAGTGGTCATGTATGGATGTGAGAGTTGGATTATAAAGAAAGCTGAGCACCGCCGAAGAACTGATGCTTTTGAACTGTGGTGTTGGAGAAGACTCTTGAGAGTCCCTTGCACTGCAAGGAGATCCAACCAGTCCATCCTAAAGGAGACCAGTCCTGGGTGTTCATTGGAAGGACTGATGTTGAAGCTGAAACTCCAGTACTTTGGCCACCTCATGTGAAGAGCTCACTCATTTAAAAAGACCCTGATGCTGGGAAAGATTGGGGACAGGAGGAGAAGGGGACAACAGTGGATGAGATGGTTGGATGGCATCACCAACTCGATGGACAGGGTGGACTCCGGGAGTTGGTGATGGACAGGGTGGCCTGGCATGCTGCAATTCGTGGGGTCACAAAGAGTCGGATACAACTGAGCGACTGAACTGAACAGTACATTTGCACGAGGAGGTGTGGAGGGGGAGCTCAGATGCTCAGTGGGGTCGGTGACCCCTACAAGGTTAGCAGCCACTCTACCCTTCAAGTTTATCTGGGTACCATGAAACACAAACTTCTGAGCAACAAGGCTGCGTTTAAGGAGAGAGCCAGGAGCCTAGCAGTACTGGTCCACAGACAATGCCCTTACTTGTATACTTACAGACAACAAAAGGGATCAATCTTCTGACCTGAGAAGAGACAACGTGTTGATTAGCTTTTAAAAAATCCACTTCATCAGAACAGATCGTGGGATGGTCTAATCCTCCATCCCTGGGGACGTCCTAGCACGTGCCCGGCGTCGACACGCCAGAGGAGCTGTATTCGGCCCTGGCAGACGCCGTCCCGCCCGGAAGGAACAGGCTGCTCCGAGCTCCGCCTTTTAGATCTGGCCCAGAGAAAAGTAACGCACGCTCTCCGAGTCCGGGCCAGGTTTTCAAACCATCGAGACGGAAGTACAGCGGGCCGGAAGTTCCAGGGCCCGCACCGGGACCCGAGTGGGGAGGGGGGGAGGAGCAAGGCTCAGGGTGGGAATGGCGGCTCAGATTCCCATTGTGGCCACCACGTCCACTCCGGGGATAGCCCGGAACAGCAAGAAGAGGCCGGCCAGTCCTTCCCACAACGGCAGCAGCGCCGGGGGCTACAGCGCCAGCAAGAAGAAAAAGGCGTCCGCCTCCGGCTTTGCGCAGGTACGCTGTCACTCGCCTAATCTGCGCGTGCGCGGAAGCCCACCCCTCCCCCCGTTCCAAGGGGCTTGAGGGCGCATGCGCGGGCCCGAGTGGGTGGGGCTCAGCGAGGCAGGGCGTTTCGTGTGGGCGGGGCCGTACACTCACACCTCTTTGGTAGATGCGGGCTCTGGTGCAAACGTGAAACTTTTTTCTGCACCTTTTTACTTTGCCTACGTGGGGTTTGATTAAAGAACCACCCGCGTTGCATTGTCCAGAAGGAGAACAGGGGAGGTGGGGAGGCTGTTATTGCCTTAATCGTAGGGCCACCTCTTCCCGTCGAAGTCTCGTTTGGAGCGAGGCTCTGGACTTCTTAATGTGAGTTTCAGTTAAGCAGAAGTTCGCGTGTGTCTCGTCTTGGTCCTTTCTTCAGACATTTACCAGATGCCTGTGAGGTACAGAGCGCCCTAATGAACCGTGTGGAGGAATATAAAGATGTATTGCTATGGATGGTTTCCCTCATCCTCAGGAAAGTGCTTTTTTGACCTTTAGTTTCCCTGCCCCAGAGTGGGTTTGGTCTTACCTCATGGGGTTGTTATGAGGATTCAATGAGATCATGGTCGTAAAGCTCTTGAGCACAGCGCCTGGCACGACTTCACCGCATCTGGGCGATCCGGGCTCCACGATTCCAGAAAAGTATTTACAGCACAAGAGTAGCTTGGTTAGATAAGTGTTTTTCTTGGCTCCTGTATTTTATTTAAAGCCGGGAGAGAGCAAAGATGGAGTGTGTTAACTTTGTGCTCTCCAACACAAGGTGTAGCATCCTTCACCCAGAAGGATAGTCTAGCGATATTAGCTGTCTATGGTTTTCTCCATTGGTAATTGGTAGTGCACTTTTTTCCTTTTAAAATATTTATGTATGATTTGCATACAGTGACATGCCAAAATTTAAGAGTATAGACCAGTGACTTTACATATGTGGCCTGTGTGGCCACCATCTAGATTAGGATAGAGAGCATTTCTAAGAGCCCCAGAATATTCCTTGGTGACCTTTCCAGTTGGTACTTTCTTCCCTCCCAGCTGGAGGTAATTGCTACTCTGACTTCTCCCACCATAGACTGACTTGGTCTTTTTGAGCAGAATATAAATGGAATCATACAGAGCATAGGGCTTCCCTGGTGGTTCAGACGGTGAGGAATTTGGCTGCAATGCAGGAGACCTGGGTTTGATTCCTTGGTTGGGAAGATCCCCTGGAGAAGGGAATGGCAAGCCACTCCAGTATTCTTACCTGGAGAATCCCATGGACAGAGGAGCCTGGTGAGCTGCAGTCCATGGGTCACAAAGAGTCAGACACTACTGAGGGACTAACACTGTTTCTTTTCTTACAGAGCATATTTTGTGTGTGTTTGGATTTCTCTGTGTAACAGTGTTTTTGAAACAGTATTTCCCCATTTCCTTCTCCAGGGGATCTTCTTGACCCAGGGATCGAACCCAAGCCTTCTGCGTTGGCAAGCGGGTTCTTTACCACAGAGCCACCAGGGAACTAAAGTATAAGAGTTCTTGATATATTCTTGGCTGGAAGAGGAAATGGCAGTCCACTCCAGTGTTCTTGCCTGGAGAATTCCATGGACAGAGGAGCCTGGTGGGTTACAGTCCAAGGGGTTGCAAAGAGTCAGACACGACTGAAGTGACTTAGCAGGCATGCACTAGCACGCACGGAGTTCTCGGCCAGATTTATGCATTGTGAGTACTTTCTCCCAGTATGTGCTCAGTGCATTTTGATATCCAGCTGTGCCAAGACCAAAGAATGTAGTCAGTACCTATTGAGAGGAATGATTGTCTTGACCCAAGGTAGCACTGCTTATCAATTCCCACCACCACAGCAAGCTTCAGAAAGTGGATGAATGCCTTCTGAATGGGGGGATTTCCAGTACCCCACTGGGTGGACATCATAACCTTGCTGGTCTTAGAGCTTTCAGTAATGGGAAGGACTGCCTAGGTTCTTCCTGTAGGTGTCCCCCATCTCAGCAGCCTCAGCCTTTTCTTGGGCTGGAAAGAGAAGGGCATTCCCGGGAATAGTGACTTCTTTGTTCACCTCTCCCTGGCTGGTGTTTAACTAATGAGGTGGCTAGCCAGTTACCTGACTCCCACCCTCAGTATCTCATGAAGGAAAAAAAAAATTGTCTTCTGTCTCCAGAAGTCTTAGATTTCCCCCCTGTTCTAACATAGCACCAGGACTTTCCAAATGGCTCAGTGGTAAAGAACCTGCCTGCAAGGCAGGAGACGGGTTCAGTCCCTGGGTTGGAAAGATCCCCTGGCGGAGGGCATGGCAACCCACTCCAGTATTCTTGCCTGGATAATCCCCATGGACAGAGGAGCCTGGTGGGCTACAGTCCATGGGGTCACAAAGAGTCAGACACGACTGAGCGATTAAACCACCGCCACCACCAACATAACATTGCATCCTCGTTCCCTGGTCCACAGCGAATGTAGGCATTAGCACAGTGCTGCCCTGAGGGCTGCCTGGAATCTTCCTAAATTGTCCTCAGCCTTCAGTTATGTTGAGTTCAGTCAGCAAGTATTGATGTCTGTTCTGTCTCCAGCAGTATGCTTAAGTTATTTCAGTGGATTATCGCTTGTCCCTGGCCTCCCAAAATCCTTCCAGGAGGAGCGAATGACCTACGTATATTATAGTAGTTTTCTTCTGCTATCATAACAGATGACCACAAATTCTGTGGCTTAGATAACACCGGTTTATCACTTTCTGGTTTTGTAGGTCAGAAGTCCAGGCACAACGCGAGATAAGTTTGGTTCCCTGATCCCTGAAATCAAAGTGTCGGCTGGGCTGGTTTCTTGGGTAGATGCTCTGAGGGAGGATCTTTTTTGAGCCTTATTGAGATCGTTGGCAGAATTCAGTTCTTTGCAGTGGTAGGACTGAAGTCCCTGTCCCCTGGCTGTCAGTTCGTCCCCGTCCACGTTCCTTGCCGCACAGTCTCCATCTTTGAAGCCAGCTGTTGAGAATCTCTTTTGTATCTAATCCCTCTCACTCCTCAAATGTCTCCGACTTCTCTTGTCTCTGACTCTGAGCCCAGCTTTAAAGAGTATATGTGATTAGGGCAGGCCCACCAGGATAGTCTCCTTTAAGATCAGCTGACCTGAGACCTTAATTTTATTTCAAATATAAGATATATGTTGCATTTCCCTTCAATATATCACAGATCCCTTCACAGTGGTACATACATTAGCATTTGCCTAAAAACGGGGTCAAGGTGTGTATACACCAGAGACCTGGAATCTTAAGGGCTGTCTCTGAATTCTACCTGTCACATATCTGAAATGGGAAAATCTCATCATTTCTAACCATGCCCCAAAGCGAGTTATGGGTCTTTTCTGGTATTGGTGCCTTAGTGGTGGGACACAGGAAGATGAAGACTCAGAGCCGGAGATGGTCACCAGAGAAGGAGAGGTGGAGAGAAGAGGGACTAGAGGCGGCCTTTGAGGAGTGGACGGTTTGACTGGGGAAGGCCTTCCAGAATCGGAGCTATGCCCAAGTGTCAGGATGCTCAAAGTGTCATCAGTGGGAAATGAGTGTTTTTCTATATAAATGATCATAGATATTGAGTTAAAAGGGAATTTACAGATCTTTCAGTATCTTAAATTTCCCTACTTCAGTCATTTCAGCTATTTTGTCTTACCAAAAAAAAAAAAAAAAACAGTGTCTGTTAACCTTTCATGGGATTTAAAAATTTACACAGGACACTCACATAGACATTAGAGTGCTTTTTGAAATTAGTGAAAATAACCTGATGGATTGTTAAGGTGGGTTTTACTTTTCCAGAGGGTGCATGCTTTTTCTGAAGTGAAATTGAATGAATGGATGAAATATAAAGGGCTTACTGCTTGGAAATCCTCAGGGGTTGAAGGGAATATTTTTGACCTAAAAGTATTTGGAACAAAGCATTTATAGATGTCTCATTTATGTCAGCCATGTAAAATCATATTAAATACTTTGAGTACTAAAACAGTTTTGTTTTATTATTTCATCAAGATGAATCTTTAGTTCAGCAGAAATCATTAATGTTTGCACTTGCTAAGTAGTACATCTGTCACAAAACTACAATTCTTCTGTTTGGATTTAGATTTTCAGTGTAACTAACATATTTATTGATTACTTACATTATAATTTGGAAAGTGCCACCTCCCATCCATGTTGGTCCTGATACTTTGAATGACTAGTGTTAAGTTGGGTTGAAAAACAGATACACTGTGCTAAAGTGAAAGAAATCGTGACAAATAATAATAGTTATATTTACTGGGTACTTACTATGTATACCAAGTACTGTTCTAAGTATTTTCTAATTACTATCTCGTTTAATTCTCCGAACAACCCTCTGGGAATTGTTATTCTACAGATAAAAAGACAGACGCATAGAGAGGTTAAGTAACTTTTCTGTGGTCACAGTGATAGAGTGGGTACTGAGACACAAATGGACTACCCAGCATCTAGATTCGTTTTCTTGACTGCCTGTCTTAACATCACTCTCACTGCTCTACATCTGAGAAAATATAATTAGATCTCTAATATAACCATATCCCAGGTGCAGAGAAATGCTTTGGGGTGGGAGAAAGATTTTATTAGATCAATACAGGGCATTTTTTAAAATTGGAGGAGAATTGCTTTACAATATTGCCTTAGTTTCTGCTGTACAACAACGTGAATCAGCTACTTGTTGTTAAGTCGCTAAGTTGTTTCTGAATCTTTACAACCCCATGGACTGCAGCATGCCAGGCTCCACTGTCCTTCACTTTCTCCTGGGGTTTGTTTAACTTCATGTCCATTGATGCAGTGATGGTATCTAACCATTTCATCCTCTGCCGCCCCCTTCTCCTCCTGCCCTCAATCTTTCCCAGCATCAGGGTCTTTTCCAATGAGTCCGCTCCTGGCATCAGGTGGCCAAAGTATTGGAGCTTCAGCTTCAGCATCGGTCCTTCCAAAGAACACCCAGGGCTGATCTCCTTTAGGATGGACTGGTTGGATCTCCTTGCAGTCCAAGGGACTCTCAAGAGTCTTCTCCAGCACCACAGTTCAAAAGCATCAATTCTTTGGCTCTCAACCAACTCTCACATCCATACATGACTACTGGAAAAAATCATAGCTTTGACTAGATGGACTTTCGTCGACCAAGTGATGTCTCTGCTTTTTAACGTGCGTTTTAATCAGCTATAAGTATACATACATCTCCTCCCTCTTGAGCTTCCCTCCCACTCCTACCCCTATCCCACCCCTCCAGGTCATCACAGAGCACCTGAGCTGAGCTCCCTTTGTTATACAGTACATTCCCACTAGCTATCTATTTTACATATGGTAGTCTATATGTATATGTGTGTTAGTCACTCAGTCGTGTCTGACTCTGTGGCCCCATGGACCTCTGTCCATGGGATTTTCCAGGAAAGCATACTGGAGTGGATTGCCATTCCCTTCTCCAGGGGATCTTTCTGACCCAGGGATCCAACCCAAGTCTCTTGCATCGTGGGCAGTTTCTTTAACACCAAGCCACCAGGGAAGTCCCATGATAGTCTATATATATGTCAATGATACTCTCTCGATTCATCCTACCCTCTCCTCCCTCTGTGTCCGCAAGTCCTTCTCTGTGAATACAGGGCAGTTTATATTTTCCAAGTGGCTATTCAGGTTAATAAAATCTACAGAGGAACCTAACTGACCTACAGACTAATAGGTTACCTAATTAGGTAATAGGTTACCTAATAGGCTGATTTATGATGGTGATGCAGTTATCATAACATCTATATAAGTGGAGAGGCAACAGTTGCTTCTTTAGAAGCCTAGTGCAGAGTACAGGAGACAGGAGACCCTTCTGTCATTGGAGGCAGCTTGAGAACACTAGACTGGCTTGCTTTATTCATTTAAGAAAGTAATCATTCTACCTCACCTTTCGAAAAAATCATATTGTTAGTTTTCTTTTTTCTATTTTTAAAGTGGCCATAAAACGCCAGCCAGTCTTCTTCGCCCACAACTATGATAATTTGTGTTTTCTACGTGTAGATACAGGTTTTCATAAACTGTATTTGGTGTATAACATTGTGGGCCCTGCTTTCCGCTTAGCATTGTTTCTTGGCCCTTTCTCTGTGTTGATTGTCTTCACAAGGAATTAAGTGCTCTTACTTAATTGACTTGATTGGATGTTAGATTGCATCTCATGTTTTTGCTGTTTCAAGTAATAACCCTACAGTAGCCCTGCAGTTGTAGACTAGGCTCAGGTGTTTGAATCTAGGTTACTATTAGATAGATGTAACTGGGCGTCGGGTTCTTACATAATAAGGCAGAGGACATTTGTCTCTTTCTGTGTAAACACAGGGAGAAGGCCCCAGTTACCCTTCAGTCGGAGTCAGGACCCTGCGAGCGGCCCTGGAGACATGAAGCTGTCTGACTGGGATTTCCAGGCAGGCGAGCTGAGGCCTGGCTGATTCTGAAGTCACTTAGGGGTCGTCAGGTGTTCCTTTGTTGGCGGGTTGGGTTTCTCTTCCTTGGGACTTCCGTTCAGTTGCTCAGTCGTGTCCGACTCTGCGACCCCATGGACTACAGCACACCAGGCTTCCGTGTCCATCACCAGCTCTCGGAGCTTGCTTAAACTCATGTCCTCTGTCGTCCCCTTCTCCTACCCTCAAGCTTTCCCAGCATCAGGGTCTTTTTAGCTCTTTTTGTGTTGCAGAGAGTGGACACCTCTCAGGGCCAGGCATCACTTCTTTCCTGACCGCAGGGCAGCCATGTCTTCAGCAGTTCAGCTCCTAAAGTCTCTTAGTGTTAACAATGGCCTAGTCGTGTATTCACCGCCGCCCTGCCTCCCGGACTCGATCCTACCCTCTCATCTCAGACCCAGGAATCCAGCTTGGCAGAAGCCTAGGGGAAGGGAAGACCGAGGGTGGAGTACCACAGAGGGTGGGTTTAAAGGGAAAGAAAAGCAGAGCACCCAGCCCTGGGCCCAGAGCCACGTGTTCTTTGCACCTGCTCAGAGAGGGAAGCCAGCAGTCACTGTTTCAGGGTCAGGAAGCGGCCCCGGGTCGACAGTGGCCCAGTTGGTGTCAGGATGGTGTCCTTTCCTGTCCCCGCCTCAGCTGCTGGAGGTCTGGCCTGCGGACTGGGAAGCGACGAGGAAAAGGTGATCAGACAAACAGGAGGGCTCGGTTGATTTTGGAGTCGGGGCTGGAGCGCGGCCTTATCAATTCCTTCCTGCTGCTGGAGCGGCCGGCACAGAGGCCCCCACCCTCTCCTGACACTGCCTCCCTCCCTCTGGCCGCTGTCTGTCTCCCAGGTGGGGTCCCTGCCCTCCCAACCCACGTGGGCTGCAAAGCACCTGCGTTCCTCAGCAGCCCAAGTCTAGTGAGGCATTCCTGCTGCGTCCTCCTGGGCCTTCCAGGACCTGGGAGCAAACAACCCTTATCAAAGGGATGTTCTGTGTTCCCTCCGGGATTTCGCTGTGCACCCAGCACCTCTGAGCCTCCCCACTTAGGAGCTGGGGGCTTCCAGGTAACGAACCCTGCTGCCAGTGCAGGAGATATAAGAGACTTGGGTTTGATCCTTGGGTTGGGAAGACCCCTGGAGGAGGGCATGGCATCCCACTCCAGTAGTCTTGCCTGGAGAATCCACGGACAGATGAGCAAGGCGGGCCACAGTCCACAGGGTCGCACAGAGTCAGGCAGGACTGATGCAGCTTAGCACACACCACACACACTTTTGGTCCAGAAGAAAAAGCTGACGCCCCTCCTGAGGACGGTGCCCTGAGAGCCAGGCATGCTCCGTGGATGGTTCTGGAATCACCAGCAGAGCACTCTGGGCCTGGTTCTTCATTGCCCTCTAGTATCTCCTCTTTGCTTCTGAGCAGTTCCGTTTGTTTCTTTTCTCCCAGGTGGAAACAGCGTTATGTAAGCAGTCATTTTCTTTATGAAAAACTCAGTGAAGTTGAATCTTAAAGTGGATCTGGCCCCAGGGAACCTCTTTCACATTCCACCTGTTTTTCTCGAGTTGGCCCCAGCTGGCTGGGCTTTTCTGGTCTGACCTGATGCTCACCATGTAGTTCTTAGAGTTGTTTTTCTCTCTCTCCCTTAACATGGGCCGCCCTATAGGCCCTGTGTCCTGGCAGTCCACACCCACCGGCCTGCTCCTCGCTGGTGTCGTGACCCCCAAAAGCAACGCCCTGCCCGGCAGCAGCACTCCCCAGTCCCCTGTCCTGCCAGTTCCTGACAACCCCTGGCCTACTCTATCTCTGTGAATTTAACTACTCTAGGTGCCTCAGCTAAATGCAACCATACAATAGGTGGCCTTTTGTGTCTGGCTTCCTTCAGTTAGCATAATATACTCAGGGTTTATCCGTGTTGTACCATGTATCAGTACTTTGTTCCTTCTTACAACTGTAGAATATTCCACTGTATGGATGAACCTCATTTTGTTTATGCATCAACCTCATTGGTTGATGAATATTTAGGTTGTTTGTACTTTTGGGCTATTATAAATAATGCTTCTATGCATATTTATGTACGAGTCTTTGCATAAACATTTGTTTTTAATTCTCTTAGGTAAGTACCTAGGACTTGAATTATTAGGTCATATGATAATTCTGTGCTTAACTTTTGAGGACCCACTGGACTGTTTTTCAAAGTAACTGCACCTTTGTACATTCTCAAGAGCAGTGTGTGAGGGTTCTAGTTTCTCCACATCCTCACCAACACAAGTTATTATGCCTTTGAGTAGAGCCATCCTGGTGGGTATGGAGTAATATTTCATTGTGGTTTTGATTTATATTCCCCTAATGACTGATGGCAATGGCAACCCACTCCAGTACTCTTGCCTGGAAAATCCCATGGATGGAGGAGCCTGGTAGGCTGCAGTCCATGGGGTCGCTAAGAGTCAGACACGACTGAGTGACTTCACTTTCACTTTTCACTTTCATGCCTTGGAGAAGGAAATGGCGACCCACTCCAGTGTTCTTGCCTGGAGAATTCCAGGGATGGGGGAGCCTGGTGGGCTGCCGTCTATGGAGTCGCACAGAGTCGGACACGACTGAAGCGACTTAGCAGCAGCAGCAATGACTGATGATGTTGAGCAAATTATCCAGGTTTGGCTAGTGGGAACCTCTTCAAACTGACTCTTGTGTCTTTTACTTTACCTGTGGCATTTTTCGAGTGCCATGATGGACTGAACTGTGTTCATTCAAGATTCATTTGTTAAAAGCCTAACTCCCAGCATGCCTCAGAAAGTTACTATATTTGGAAATAGGGCCATTAGTAGTTAAGGTTACATGAGGTCATAGGGTGGAGCCCTAATCCGATTTGACTGGTGTCCTCATAAGAAGAGGGAGGCTGTCATAGGGGCGTGTATACACAGTCAGAAGACAGTCATCCGCAAATCAAAGAGATCAGTGTCAGGAAAACCCAGCCCTGCCGACATCTTGATCTTGAACTTCTAGTCTCTAGAACCTTAAGAAACTAAATTTTTCTTATTTAAACCACCCAGTCTGTGGTATTAATATTTTGTTACACAGCCCTAGCAAACTGATACAAGTGATTTCTTACCTTCCAGCACCAAAAACTCATGATGTACTTTCTTGCCCCAGTCCTGAAATCAGCCGTTTCTTCAAAGATCGCTTGTTCTTGGAGAACAATACTTGGAAACCAGGATCTGAGCATTGTTGTGCCTGTTGTGTGTTGACTAGTAGAAGATGCACAATGTGAAAGTGGTGAGTTAAGCTTTATTTGGGGCAAAATGAGGACCGCAGCCTGGGAGACAGCACCTCAAAGAGCTCTGAGAAACTGCTCCAGAGAGTTAGTGGGGGAAGGCCAATAAATAAGATTTTGGTGAGGAGGAGCTCCATGCAATCAAATGCTTATCTTACAAAAGCTTTTCCTCTAGTCAAGAGGAGCTGATGTCGCCGTGAAGGGATCTAGTGTTTTTGTAGATGGGAGGAGGTGCAAGGATTGGGACCGTGAACTCAGTTCCTGAAAATTCGTATCTAAGGAGCTGTCCACCAGTCCTTCTGGAGCACAGAGGGCCTCGCTGCTGTTCTCCACCCTGAACTCCCTTCAGGGCATGAGCAGCCGCAGCAGCACGGGGTTCAGTCCTCGGCAGAGGCGGATGGCAAATGCCTTGGCAAGCCGATTTGCGGTTGACATGTCCATTGTTTCTAGCCATCTCCATGGAAGAAATTAGGAAATGCAGGGGCTCATGTGTGTGAGTGTGTGTATGCCCCTGTATCCATTTCTTTATTATTCTCATTATTTTAAGTTTGGCTGCCCTGGGTCTTCATTTGAGCATGTGGACTTTCTCTAGCGGTGATGTGCAGGCTTCTCTTGTTGCGGAGCATGGGGCCCGGAGCACGCAGGTTTCAGGAGCCGCAGCTCGCAGACTCGCTAGTCGTGGCGTGTGGGCTTAGTCGTTCTGTGGAATGCGGGATCTTAGTTCCCCAACCAGGGATCGAACTCACGTCCCGTGCATTGGAAGATGGATGCTAAACCACTGCACCAGGGAAGTCCCCGTTTCCATGTTTATCTTTCTATCTATATGTTAAACTCATGAATTCATATCACTAACCTGTGATTTCAGTCCAGTAGCAGGCGGGTCATTCTAGCTGGGCCTCATTCCTTATTTGCCTCATCTTAGAATGCATATTAAGTAGTTTCGGAACTATTAACCTGTCCTCTTGGGAGAAACAAACCTCCTGATTGTTCATGGTTCTTTTTGCCTCTCACCTTGAGTTATATGTTCAGAATACTGTGTTCATATCATTAACGTTATTTCTTCCTTCCTCTCTTTTAGTGTGTCTGTGTTATTCACTCAAACCTCAGGTTGATTTGGTTTCTTGTTTGCATTCCATTTTTTCTGTCTGCTGCCCCCTGCTTGTTGGATTTGTCCGTCTATTAGGATGTGAAACTTTAGCATGCCTCAAAAGGTCAAAACTGTGGACAGCTATACTCAGAGATGTTTACTCCTCTTTTACTTCCACCCTGTTCCCTTGCACCCACAGGTAACCAAACCCAGTCATTTCTGAATTAGCCTTCCTGTGTTTCTTTGGGTTTGGCTGCTGCTTCCCATCCAGAGGCGATTCCTTGCTGTGAACCCCTGAACACATGCATTTCAAAAACGGATGCCGACAGAGTTACGCTGCATTGTCTTCTTCCTTAACTCCAATCAGTTAATCAGCCAGTGATTATTTGGTGCTTCTCTGTGCTAGGTGTTGGGTTAGACGCAGGCACGGAAGACTGGACCAGTTGGTGAAGCCGGATGTTCAGGCCCCTGTGCCTTCTCACCCCCGGATCGGCCCCTCTCCTCATCTGTTCACCTCTCTCCTCTGTGTCTCCTTGTTCCAGTCTGTCATTCCCTGCCTGTTTCACAAAGCTGCTATCGTTTCATTGACTACTTGCATGCTAAGTCACTTCAGTCATGTCTGACTCTCTGCAACCCTATGGACCATAGCCCACCAGGCTCCTCTGTCCATGGCGTTCTCCAGGCAAGAATATTGGAGTGGGTTGCCATTTCCTACTCCAGGGAATCTTCCCAACCCAGGAATTGAACCCAGGTCTCTTACGTCTTCTGCGTTGGCAGGTAGGTTCTTTACCACTCGCACCACCTGGGAAGCCCTTCGTTGACTAACCAAGACTTAAATACAGCTGTTAATTATGTATCCAATTTATGATATTACTCTTACAGATAGTCAACACAAAATAGCATTGACAACTGGCCCAAACTACACAAGGTAATGTTGGTTACTGATTAAATGTGATGGGAAAAAATCAAAGCTCCATCAAATTGGGTCTCCCAGGACACATATATTAATACCCGCAGAAATTTTAGGACTGTGAAGGAAAAATCACAAGGGTAATAGAAGTTAGTTACATACAAAATGCTAGATCTTATCTTTCTTGTAAAATTAAAACTGACATGAGCTAATCCCAACGGAAATTTTTATGAAGCATAAATAAAAAATGGAAAACACTGAAGACCATTTATGCTGGCAGAAAATGACTCCATGGGTTTGGGGACCAGAAAATACTAAATACAGGAGGGAGGGGGAGTGAGAGGGGAGGCTGGAGAGGAGGCCAGCATTTGTGCCTGATCCCAAGGGTGGTGGGAAGCCCTGGGCAGCTGTCAACAGGGGACAGACATCAAACTTACATCTAAGAGTGTGTCGCTGAGTGTGCTGCAGAGAACGGAGTGGGCCTCAGGCCTCCTCTGAACCCCAGAGTTGAGGAAGGGCCTGATGAAGGAAGGGCTGTGGGAGGGAGGGGTGGAAAGGAGAAGGAAGAGAGAGAACTAGGGCTACAAATGGTGGGGAAAGGATGAGGAATCGGAGGGATCTTAGTTCTTAGAGAGTGGACGTCTGAGCAGCCTTGGAGGGGAGAAAAGTTAGGAAAAACTATGAATGGGGGGACAGATGAGGGGAGGGGCCATCCGGATAGCAGAGGGGTCGTGAGCAGAGGAGAGGGGGCACAGGCCCAGGGTCGGGGGAGGGTGGGGGGGGAGGGGGCAGGGAGGGGAGGGAGCAGGGAGGGGAGGCCCTGGAGAGGAGTCTGGGAAGTGTCTGAGGAGAGACCCTTCAGGGGACTGTTGAACAGAGTGAGTGGTCCCCGTCTCCCCCTCCCTCCTTCCCCCACATGAAGGCCATTTTAGGGGGGCAGGTGAGGGTGGAATCGATACATACCACCAGACCTCTCGCACTCTGCTGCTAGGAGTGTGAAAGAGAGCAGCCCACTTGGGAAAGTGGTATGTCAGTTTTCTTATCCCTGGGTTGGGAAGATCCCCTAGAGGAGGGAAGTGGCAGCCCACCCCAGTGTTCTCGCCTGAAAAATCCAGTGGACAGAGGAGGCTGGCAGGTCACAGTCCAAAGGGTCACAAAGAATGGGACAGGACTGAGCGACTACACACGCACGCACTAGTCAGTTTCTTACAAAGTTAAACACGTACTTACTGTGTAACCTGACCATATCACATGTAGGTGCTTACCCAGGAGAAATGAAAGACGTACATCCATGCAGGGGCTTGTACAGAATGTTGCCAGCAGCTTGCTTTATAATGGCTGAAGGCTGAAAGCAACCCACATTTCATCAGCAAGAAAATGGGTAAACACACTGTGGTACATCCTATACAGGGGAATACTACTCTTAAGAGTGGTGTACACATTCTGTGGAACAAACCACCAGTCCATGCTGTGACACGGATAAACCTCAAAAACTGTATGCCGGGCTAAAGAAGCCAAACACAGCGAACATCACGTGCTGTTGGATTCCACTCATAAAGTTCGAGAACAGGCCAAAGTAACGTGGGATTCAGAACAGTGGTGGTCCATGAGGGCGGAAGATACTGACCAGGAGAGGGCTGGAGGGAACTTTCTGAGAAAGATGGAAATAGTCTGTCTCCACAGGGACCTGGGTTACGCAAATGGAAACATTTGGCAAAACTCACGAAACCTACACTTAAGATCTGTGCGTTTCACTGTGTATAAATGATGTATCCATTAAAAAACGTTTGTTGCAGTCAGGGAAGATTGGAAATTGTAGTACAAATCAGAAGTGATTTCTTGCTTTGGCTTGTTTTTTTTTTTCTTCTTGATTCTTAGCTTAAAAGGCATTTTGTTTTAAAGTCCGGGAGCCTGCTTGTCAGAGCATTCTGCCACAGGCAGCTGACCCGAGGCCCCCTGCCTCCTCTCTGTCTATTCTCCTCGCTCAAAATGCCTGCATTCTATTGTGCCCTGAAGCGTACCAGCACCAGCCTGGGTTTTCTGACTGCAGACCCTTCAAGGGACTGAATCTTTTCCATCTTAATGTTTCAAGACACAATTTAACAAGATCAGTAGGAGCAGGGGCCACATGGAGTCACGGGGATGGTGGGGCTTTGACATTGGCCCCAACTGGATTTGAATCCAGAGGCAGTTACTGTGGGGCCTTGAACCTGTCCGCCTGAGCCTCAGTTTTCACCTTGTAGTGGTAGGACACCGTGCTTGGCACACAGAAGAGCCAGGACGTCTGGCAGCTGGAGTCCCAGCTGCCTCCACTGTGGCCTCTGCACGGACAGGTGCGGCCCCCAGCCTGGCAGGTTCTCCCCCTGACCCCACCCCCATGCAGACCACCCGCTGGGGCTCCGGGCACCCTGTCTCCTCTCCTGTTTCTGGTGCTGCCATCTTACATCTTGTTGACTGCTGAGTTAGGGAGCTCAGCTAAAGGACACTGACCTCATACTATTCTTATTTTGTTTTAAGGGTATCAGCATGGATGGTGTGAGTGAGAATAAGATGGTGCCCTCTGATTTTAGCACAGGACCCATGGAGAAAGCTGCCAAACCTTTGCCATTTAAGGATCCCAACTTTGTGGTAAGCATCTAAAGTGAAAGTGTCCATTGATCAGTCATGTCTGACTCTTTGCGACCCCATGGACTGTAGCCCACCAGGCTCCTCTGTCAGTGGACTCCTCCAGGCAAGAATACTGGAGTGGGTTGCCATTCCCTTCTGCAGGGTTTCCTCCTGACCCAGGGATTGAACCCGGGTCTCCTGCACTGTCGGGTGGGTTCACTATGCTGAGCCCCAGAAGCATCTAAGGTGTTTTAGAAATAAAAAAAGAAACAACTATGCCTCGGCCTCTGATCTCACTCGGTCGGTCTGGAGCCCGGGCAGTGATGGTGGCCTTTCTCCCTTCAGTCTGCGTCACCATGCCCTCCTCCAGGGACTGTGGTTTGAGGTCTGGGGGCAGGAGAGCCCTTCCTGTGGCTCTCCCAGTTCCCAAGGATTCTGTGGAATTCATTCAGTGATACTGTTTTTAGGGTGTCATTTCCAGGATGATTGCTCGCCTTCCTTTTTTCGTGAGATTTAGATGAGGTGTGCTGTAATTAACTAAAGGAGGAATGTTCCTCGCTAGTTTCTTTAGGCACATCTAAGGTCTGGTGCTATCAAGTAGATATAGGTGCCTCTTTCTTTTGTTCTTTCTTTTGTTCTTGAGGGGTAGGATAAATTCCATGATTCTGATTATACCATTCCAATTTATTTTTCACTAATTACCTTTGAAAATACAGCATTGATAATGCCTGCAACTTTTGTGCTCTTTCCATTTCATTTTGTCATCTTCACAAGACAAAAAAGAAAAAAATTTCCGGAAAGCTTGCCGTGTCATGAGGGAGGCTTCCTTGGGTTTTCCTGGAGCTCCAATAATTTACAAGGTGGAGATTGGCCCTCAGAAGGGAACTGAGAGATGTGGTCATGTGTTTAAATCTAACTTTGTAGTAAACTTATTTTAAAGTAGTGAGAAATTCATGAGTGAATTCCATAAAGTTAGACCCAATAAAGGATGTGATTTTCTATGTGTATATTAAAAGAATAACCCTTTATTTCTATTTCATCAGAGACTAACTCATGCGTTTTAAAAATCCAAAAGCTGTGTTTTTTTATAAGTAAGCTTAAGGTATATGGTGTAATATGTTTTTTTAAAGCCTTAGGGTACACTGACTGTTGATTGAATGAAAGGTTTATTACAGTTATGAATAAGCATAAATGTCAGATTCTGAAATGATCGTCTCCATTGATTTTTGTTTCTTCTAATCCACGCTTGCGCCTCGAGCATTCTGGCCATGGTGGTGCAGTGGCTGGCAAGAAGAACAGAACCTGGAAGAACCTGAAACAGATCCTGGCTGCTGAAAGGGCGTTGCCATGGCAACTGAATGATCCCAACTGTGAGCTGTCTAGACCCTCCTATGTGTTCGTAATGTTCAGACTAGGAACCTTCTTATAACAAACCCGAGTTATCTTATTGTGTTTGTGTTCGTGGAGAAACACTTTCTAGCTTAGGAATTCTACAGCGGTACCAATGTAGGGAGATTCTGTGTGTGTTTCCTCATAGCTTTATGCTCTGTGTTGAATCTGTGTGTGTTGGCGTTGTCATGGATGTGTGGTTTTTAGTGTCACTGTTAACATTTCAATCTGGAGAAGCAGGTCCAGATATGATGATATGGGTGTTGCTCTTAGACAAACTGCTTATTCAAAAGTCTACTCTTAAAATGTGTTTCCAAGTAAAAGGTTGCCCAAGCTTTAGGAGGGTTTCTCACCAGCAGCTTAAAGGCCCGCTCTGTTTTACTCTCCAAGCCAGTGTTTTTCAGAGTGAACACTTTATACTACAGTATTTCCAAATGTCTGTTGTATGTTCTGCTCAACTTTAGTGGAAAGTACAGGTTCAAAGTTCCTTCCATCTCCTGCCCCACGGCATGTGTTTCGTGGGGGTGACTCAGACTGATGACAGATGAGCTAGTCAGATGCCTGGGTGTGGACATTCCGGTGTCCGGATGCTCAGATCCAATTAGTGGGTTGTTGACACCTCATCACCATCAGCCCGTGTAGCCAGAGACCGTGAAAGCAGCTTGTGGGCAGATGAGCTTTCTGGTGGTTCTGCTGGAGTGGAGGGTCCCCGGGGACAAGGCAGAGCCATACTTGAAGGCTGTGCTTGGCCTATGGCATCCTGTATTATTTCCCCAAGAATTCTCTGAGCACTTAATCACAAAGTAGAAAGTGTGGGAATATTATCAAGCAATATTTTTAGGGGAAAAGGGGAAGGGATCTGAATGCTTTAAAGCCAGTTTAGCATCTTGTTGTTGTTTTTTTTTCCAGACTTCAGTATTGATGCTCCTCCATCCTTTAAACCAGCGAAGAAGTATTCTGATGTTTCAGGTCTTCTTGTGAGTATCATCACACCTCTATGTCATGTAACACTGAACCGAAAAGGAAATTTCACTGTACCCTCTGTTTAGACCGTGGTGAATAGCAACGCTGGTCCTGCCTGGAGCTCGTGTACTGGGAACAGGTGATGGGTTTGTACAGAAGCGTTTATGCAGTTATTTAAGAGTGGCAGCGACCAAGAGCGGGGACTTCGCAGGTGGCCCAGTGGTAAAGAATCTGCCTGCCACGCAGGAGACACGGGTTCGATCCCTGGGTCAGGAAGCTCCCCGAGAGAAGGACGTGGCAACCTCATTCTGAGTATTCTTGTCTGGAGAATCCCATGGACAGAGGAGCCTGGTGGGCTGCAGTCCATGGGGTTGCAAAGAATTGGACATGACTTAGCAACTAAAAGGTAGCAGCAGCAACCTGAGGCATCCGTGTGGGCCGCCTGGAGCAGGCATTGCTCCAGAAAGCAGGAGACCTGAGTATTACTTTCCTTTCCTCTCCTTGTTAACTATATGAGATAACATGAAAGGAACATTTTTTCTTTTTGGCTAAAGTTTAAGAAATTCCGTACATCTTAGAGATGATTGTACTTTAAAAATTTAAACTTCTCTAAAGAGGCACTACGGTAAAGATAGTGATTTTCATATTTATTTTTAAGCATCAGAATCACTTTTCCAAATGAGAACTTTTACAGAATCCCCTGGAGCCCCCCTGCTCACTGTGGGCCCGTGTGGATCTGGTCCTCTGTCCTTCTGCCCACTCCCCAGAAAAGGGACCCCAGTGGTGCTTCTAGGGGACACAGTTTGAAAATCAGCAGTGTGGTTCGATGAGTGGGACTTGGGCAAGTCCATGAACCTCAGTGTACCCCCAGAGAATCTTGTTTCCTTATTTTCAGAATGTGGATGAAGTATAGAAGTTTCTAGAACTTCATCATGCTTTTTCATTATTATTAAATTTGGAAGGTGGGCTTCTTCCCATAACTGTGGAAATAATGAGACACTTCATTTTTTGAAGCCCATCTGCCTCATTTAAATTGTTTACTTTTTTATGAAAATATATGACTCCAACCTCTGTAACAAACTAAATTAATGATATACATTTTACACTAGGAAAGATTTTTTTAAAAATTAGTTTTCCTCTCTGGATTAGTTGTATGTTTTTAGCTTGTCTTCCAGAGAGGAGCAGATACTCTTCAGACTTGTTAACACAGACCTTAAATATAATGAGCCTAAGAAACAGGGAGAGTAGAAGTGTGTGGGGGTGGGTGAAGGGAGCGGTGTGTGTGGGTTGTGCGTCTGGTGGGCTCTTCCTTTCGTCTACTCATGGGTGTGTGTCTCTTCCGAAAGGTCCCCTGAGGAAGCTTCCATTTGAGAGAAGTGTAGTTTTAGGCTATCTCCTGTCTCCTGCCAGAGAATAGTTGCCTTGTATATTTGACCCATTTTAATAGTTGTTTATGGAAGGAGAACTAGTCTCGCACCAGTTATTCTTTTCTGGCCCAAAGTGGAAATTTCTCCCTGTTCCATTTTGTGCTGAGCTTATAGCAGCCATGGTTTACGACTTGGAGGGTGGCCCCTTGGAACATAGCTTTATCCTCACCGTTACCAGGCAGCTCATCCACTGCTAACACAGTGGTTTTTACATGTTGAAAGTGAAGTCGCTCAGTCGTGTCCGACTCTTTGCGACCCCTTGGACTGTAGCCTCCCGTGCTCCTCTGTCCATGGGATTTTGCAGGCAAGAGTACTGGAGTGGGTTGCCATTTCCTTCTCCAGAAGATCTTCCTGATCCAGGGATCGAACCCGGGTCTCCCACACTGTAGGCAGATACTTTACTGTCTGAGCCACCAGGGAATTTTGTTCATGTTGAAAAGCATTGTTCCAGGCCTCTTTATGCCTTGGTAAAGGACTTGTCATGTTATTCATAACCTTTTGCCCCACTGTATGTAAGAATTAAGACATTCTGAATATACAAAGAACTCTACCAAATCATTGTGGGGCTTCCCTGGTGGCTCAGATGGTAGAGAATCTGCCTGCAATTTCAGGTTTGATCCCGGGGTCAGGAAGATCCCCTGGAGAAGGGAGCAATCCCATAGAAGAATCAGCTAAAAGATTATGAATAGACAATTACAAGGAGGAAATGCAGATGTTCAGTTTCACTGAAACTGATAAGTAGATGTTCAGTTTCACTAATAGTTGGAAAAAAGACCCATTGGATAGGGGAGAAATGAAGACATTGGCTTCTATGCCTTGCCACCAACATACAGAAATGGACAACTTCCTATATGGTTGTTTTGAGATGGGAGATACATTGGTGCATATTCTTGGGAAAACAAATGGTACTACCTAGGGAGACAGAAAAGTAGAGGCCTACAATGTGACAACTTGTCTTCCAGCCAGTGCCCTAGAGAAATAGTATGTACGAGGAGCTTCATGCAGAAATGCTCAGGAGAAAACGTGCAAGGAAAACATTGAAAGCAACATAAAGGTCAACCTGGGCGGGGTGGGGTGGGGGTTGCTTCCCAGGGGGCGCTAATGGTAAAGAACCCACCTGCCAATGCAGGAGACTTAAGAGTCGCGGTTCAACCCCTGGGTCGGGAAAATTCCCTGGAGGAGGGCACGGCAACCCACTCCAGTATTTCTTGCCTGGAGAATCCCATGGACAGAGAAGCCTGGTGGGCTACACAGTCCATAGGGCCACAAAGAGTCGGACACAACTGAAGTGACTGAGCACGCGTTCAACGTGGGGTAGGGGTCAGGGGTTCATCCTGTTCTGTGAGGTTGATGTATATGTAAAAACATGGCTAAACTTTTAAGATGTGGTACAAAGCAGTGTAAGTGCATGGCACTGCCAAGTAAGAATCAATACCCAGTCACTGGGTGCTTCTCTTGCATATGTGCGTGCGTGTGTGTGTAAGAGTATATATAAAGTCTGGAAAGGTGCCCGCCTAGCAGTGGTTTCCACAGGGGAAGATAAAGGACTTGTTGTTGTTTGGCCACTAAGTTATGTCCAACTCTTTGCAGCTCCATGGACTGTAGCCCCCCAGGCTCCTCTGTTGATGGGATTGCCCAGGCAAGAACATTGGAGTGGGTTGCCATTTCTTTGGAGATCTTCCGAATCCAGGGATCGAACCAAGTCTCCTGCTTGGCAGGCGGGCAGACTTGTAAAAGGAGACTTTAGTCTTATTGGCAATGTTTTTCTTTCTTTTTTTTTTTAAGAAAAGAACATGTTCACCTCCTACTTGTATAAATTAAACTTAGGTAATTAAAAAATAAAGCCAGGCTTGTGTTTACACTGACGCGTCTGTTCCAGTGAGGGGCTGTTTCCCTGTGTAGGGGCCTGGCCAGAAGGCCCGCAGGGTCACACCTGTGTTGAGCCCCGGTTACAAGGCTGTGGAAAGTGCTTTGGTCCTGGGGGAGGTGGGGGCCAGCGTTCGCTGCCCAGCTCCCTGCAACAAGGGAAGCGTTAAAGCCACTTGCTCCCTGCCTTCTGGGGAGGCGGCCTTGGCTTCATTCAGGCTGGAGGGACGGAGTCCAGAGGAGGACAGACCATAGGAGTCCAGCTCCCTGCTCGTTCATCTCTGGGAGGGTCACAGGCCTCCTTCCCTCTGTTCAGAACACTCGGTCAGCTCCAGTCTGTGCACGTTTACGTCAACCTTCCTGTTGGTGCAGCGGTACCCTGAGTCCCTTGGTATCGGTTCAGCAGCCTGGACTTCCCTGGTGGCTCCGACGGTAAAAGCGACTGTCTACAATGCGGGAGACCCAGGTTCGAGCCCTGGGTTGGGAAGATCCCCTGGAGAAGGAAATGGCAATCCACTCCAGTACTGTTGCCTGGAGAATCCCATGGACAGAGGAGCCTGGTAGGCTACAGTCTATGGGGTCGCAAAGAGTCAAACACGACTGAGCAACTTCAGTCAGTCAGTCAGTCAGTCAGCCTTCCTGGCAGTAAGGCCTGAACTTGGGCGGGCCGGCTCGGCACAGCTTGATGGTGGGAGTGGGGCAGCCGCAGAGATGGAGGCAGGCCAGAGCTGGTTCATCCGCGAAGGCCAGATGATCAAAGCCAGATGCACTCGCCAGCACCTCTGCTGGGAACTGCGGGGCAGCCTCCCCTGCCAGTCCGTGCGTCTCACCACCTCGTGGTCCCTCTGAAGGGACCCGCTGTTGTTTTTCTAGTTAAGCTTCCTTTACACGAGCGTCGCTGAAGGAAATGTGGTACAGAGAGGCGTCGCTAGATGAAGCCAAAGGATCAAAGCTTTGTTTTGTATAGAGCTTTAATTAATCTTAGCTTTTTAGGAATAATCTCAGTTTCCTGATATGCAGACCTTAAACGCTTTAGGCAGCTCCCTGTGGTGGAACTGAGACTCTTTAGAGATTGAGAAACCCATGACTCAGTCTGTTCAGCGTGTTGCCTCTTCACCCAGCCTCCCTCCCTCCTGAAATCATCGCATCGCTGGGTGTCTGGGTCCACACAGTCGACCCGCGCTGGCACAGGCAATCCACACTTGAGTAATTGGCTGTTATCTGTCTAGACATTAGTGGCATCTTTTCTAATTTCTTAAAGGAATTCCAAATGACTCAGCCTCATGTTTTCTGTTTCAAAGTCTGTAGGAGCCGTGTGCCCTGAGGTAGACAGTGAGTGAGTACTTTCTTCACTTTGCAAATGGGGAGAACAGGCCAAAAGAGAAGTTTGATATGTCAGCGGAAACAACTTCTCTTTTCCACGCTCGTCCTGATCGTTCGTTTGTTCGTTCACCCACCCATCCCTCATTCGTGGGACACACACTCGCTGTAGGCCCACTGTGTGCTCTGCATCGGTCAGGAGACAGTGCAGCTGGGATCCAGTGATAAGCAGACCACGGGAGTCTGGCCTCATGGAGCCTCCCAGCCTAGACTTCAGTCAGAGTCACGCAGATAATAAACGTAAAAGCAGCAGAGATATGCATTCCACCGGAGACAGGTGCTGAGGTGAACGCCAGGGTGGGGTCCTGACCCGCCTACAGGGACAGATAAGGCTTCCCAGATGATACGACTGATTGCTGAGCAAGAAAAGGGAGAATGGGCAGGACAGGAAGGAGGGTATCAGAGCCAGGGTAGCTGGAACCACAGAGTAGGGGACACGTGGCTGAGGAAGAGGCTCGGGAAGGGGGCGTCCCAGGCAGTGTCTAAGGAGCTGTGCTGTGGCCTTGGGCTTTTGTCCTGAGAGCAGAGAGAAGAGCCGTTGAGAGACTTCACGAGAAAAGACATGATCAGAATTGCAGGTTGTGACAATGCCCCTGGCTGCAGGTGTTGATGGCAGTCCCTTCCAGTGGAAGGGGGTGGGGTGGCCATCCCAGCCCTGCAGGGGAGCCCTTCGGAGAGCCTTGGGAGCGGGGAGGGGGGAAGCAGGAGAGAAGCACCCCTGGGTAAGTGGAGTGGGGGCGGGTGCAGTCTGGACGGGTGCCTGCCGCCCTGAGGCACCAAGCAGAATATTCCCCAGCTGTCTGCTGTGGTTATTCCCGTTCCTTCCTGTCCATACCCTGAAGCATCTCGCAAGTCTGGGGAGATTAACGTGTCTTTCCCACAGTGAGTGATTGGGCGTTCTTGGTGACACAGTCAGACATCATGAAGATACATTGATTGCACTTTGAGTAAAAACCAGAAAACTAATTTTTAACTTGAACTTGAATCTCACTGCCAACACCACCTCTCTACCCTTCTGTCTGCCTGTTTTCTCACCCAGGCCAACTACACGGACCCGCAGAGCAAGCTGCGCTTCAGCACCATCGAAGAGTTCTCCTACATTCGACGGCTGCCATCCGACGTGGTCACGGGCTACCTGGCCCTGAGGAAAGCCACAAGCATCGTTCCCTGAGCCTGGAGAAACGGAGATGAGGTGGAAAAGCGTTTCCCAAGGCAGACTTTGGGCTCAAGATTTTGTTTTATGGAAACAAACTCCTGCTGTCAATCTGGAAATGTCAGTGCTGTGCCTTGGAAAGAATGTTTGGCTTTCATTGAAGGAGGGTTTTTTTTTTTTTTTTTCTGTTTTCCCTCCAAGTGTGATATTTCCTGTTGAATTAAATTATACTTCAGTTGTTGCCTCAAATAAAGTTGTTTGACAAGAAAGTAGAAAATTGTGCTTTTAGTTTAACCCAAGTAAGTCATCGAATTTTGGCTTCAAAGCTATGGAGTCTCTTATAACACTTTTAAAGGCTCTACGATGCATCCTGACAGTAAGGCTGGATTGTCCCTGATCCCTGTGACTCCTGCTTTGAGCACGTTCATCTCTGTCTCTGATCAGAATGCTTGGACGAGGTCCAGAACTGGAGCTGGAGGAGAAAGCACAGAGGAGCTCACCCTGCTGCCCTGGCTCGGTCCTCGCCTTGGGCCGTGGTCTCTGAATCAGCCTCTCTTCTCGGCCTCTAGAACCTGTTAGGTAAGCCACTGACTGGTCTGTGGCATTTAGAGCAGCCTGAGCCGACTAAAACACTAGCCCTGGCCTGTTTCTGGAGGTGTGGGGTCTGACCCTCGTCACCCCTTCTATGAGGGCGTCTGTCCGGGCACGGGAAGCCACCCGCTTCCCATCCTCCGAGAGGAAAGCAGTCTGGGCCTGGAGGAGATGGCCTCCGAGCCCCTCTAAGCCCCATTCCTGCAAGTCTTTGCTGGGGGGGACAGTGGAACCAGGCCTTGGGGCTGGCTCTGCTTTGAAGATTAGGTCCCCAAGTACCTTTTCTTTCTGAGGGAAAGCTCCTCTGGGTGGTGGTGTTTTTCAGTTGCTAAGCTGTGTCCAACTCTTTGCAGCCCCATGGACCTCAGCACGCCAGGCTTCCCTGTCCATCACCAACTCTCAGAGTTTGCTCAAACTCATGTCCATCAAGTTGATGATGGCATCCAACCGTCTCATCCTCTGTCGCCCCCCTCTCCTGCCCTCCATCTTTGCCAGGATCAGGGTCTTTTCCAATGAGTTGGCCAAAGTATTGGAGGAGAGAAAGGGAAAACAAGACCGAGAGTCGGCTGGGGCCCGCCTGCAGGGCCAGCGGCAGCTGCCTGGAATCCTGTGTCATTTAGCCCCTGCCCTGTAGCTGGGGGGAGGGGGTAAGAGGGGTGGGAGGGGTGCTGTGTGCTTCCCCCTCCCCCATGAAAAGGGACTGGCTGACAGCCAGGAGAGCAGGGACCTTTCCTAAGCCTATGAGCCCTGAAGCCCTCAAGGCTTCATTGAGGCACTCAGCGCTAACAGAACCATCTGAGGCCTCAGTGTAACTCAGATGCCCCCTCCCCGCCCCCCACCCCAGCCAGCCCCAGTGTCTGAGCCATAGATCAGGGGTGGGGCCTGAGAATCTTTATTTCTAACTAATGAGACTGATGTTGCTGACCCAGAAACCGCACTTAGAAACCCACCGCCGACACAGAAGTTCTCTGCAAGGCCAGAGGCTGCTCCCTGGGTTCCCACACTCAGCCTGGGAAACCCACATTTCTGTTGAAATCAAGGAGCCAGTGAGTCACGGGACCCTCCTGCTCTACTTCCACCACCTGTGACACCTGGGGCGAGTGCACTTCTTTTCCAGGAAGGTCCCCTGTTAGGTTAGTGGCCCACTTTCCCGTTCTAACGATGTCTAGAAATGGCAGTTCTAATCATTTTTAACCCTGCTTGCTGGCCGCTACCTCAGTCCTGACTTCAGACTCTCCTGGGCCATGTCCAGGAAGAAAGAGGGCCCCCACCGGGCACATGTCCATGGTGGGGCCACAGACCCCTGTGGGCCTCTCAAGGTTGGGGATGGGCAGTGGATGTGTGCCAGCTGCTCTCTGGAAGTCACCTGGGACCCGTGAAATGCAGATTCCTGGGCTACACACTAGACTTCTAACCAATGCAGGGAGTGGGGCTGGGGCATCTGCATTTGACCCGTATCCCGTCATGACTGTGAGGGACAGGAGGGTGAGACTGCCGCCTTCCGCAGCTAGAGGGGAAGCACGTATGCCGGACACCTGGCTCCCTTCTTTCCTGTTCCCCTGCCAGGTTTTCCTTGCCAGCCCTTATTTTGGCCAGAGAGCTAAGTTCTGAAGGTCAGGTCACTTCTCTCACCCTAAGCAACAGGGATTCAGGCTGAGCCAAACTAAGCTTCGGGCTGTGAGCAGCTCCAAGGAGTCCTCCTAGCAGTTCTGAACAGGCAGATAGCCTGGTGCCGTCGCTATGCACGCCTGGTCCAGCGTTCTCAGCCCTGCTGTGTGATAGCATCACCTCTGCGGTGGGCAGGGGTCAAAGTACACAGAGATCGGCATTCAGCTCTTCTAAGCTGGGGTAGGTAATACAGGAGGAGGGCTGGCGTGGTGTTTATTTTAGACTCCCTGGATGAGTTAGTTGTGCAGTCAGTGTTGAGACTCTTGCTGCAACTATAAAGAGAGTATTTCCCATGAGATATGTTTTCTAATTCACAGATCAGCCATCTCTGTATACCCTGGGCCCATGAGCAGTTTGGAAGGGGGTTCCTATGTATGTGTGTGTGTCTGTTCATGATTCCCAATCAATCTTCAAGGAAATCTATCCTTAATATTCTTTAGAAGGTCTGATGCTGAAGCTGAAGCTCCAATACTTTGACCACCTGATGCAAAGAGCCTACTCATTGGAAAAGACCCTGATGCTGGAAAAGATTGAAGGCGGGAGGAGAAGGGGACGACAGAGGATGAGATGGTTGGATGGCATCACCAACTCAATGGACATGAGTTTGAGCAAGCTCCGGGAGTTGGTGATGGACAGGGAGGCTGGGCGTGCTGCAGTCCATGGGGTCGCAAAGACTTGGACACGACTGAGCAACTGAACAACAACCAGCCCAGGAGTCAGAAACTTGAATGTCACTGAAGATTCCTCCCTCTTCTATATTTATTCCTCATGTTCAATTTGGACCCAGTCTCTGATCGTTTTCTCACACTGCTCCTTTCTCTCCTATCAGCCCCATTCCTACCCAACATCGCCTCTTGCCTGGACGTTCTTGGTGTCCTTTTAACTGCTTTTTCCAAGAGTCTGACCCCGTCTCTGCCCGCAGAGGGCCTTTCCGCATCTTTGGATGACACGTGACTTTGTGCATCACGGCACATCCACTGGTGATCAGTCTGAGATACCTTGTCAGTTCTGGTGCTGGCCTGTAGTGTTCAAAGGATGAACTCAGTCCTTTAAAAGAGAAAACAAGTAGCTGAGAAACCAGGTTATTTTCATAAAACCAACCTGAGATCCAGTCTGCTCTAAGTTTGACTCTTCCCAGTATCTGACACTTGTCTTTGAGAGGAGAAGAAAGCCATCTATTACTGGACACAGTTTAGAATGACCTGGAATGTTGGGCAGATGCTTTCCAGAGCTGGGGGCAGTCTGTGTGGATGAGGGGTACCCATCTCCCAGGTAAAATCACGTATCATTCTGGATTTTGAATGTGGTTTGTAATTGGGCCAAAAGTACTATCAGTGAGATATCTGTGCCTTCTGAATCCAGGGCCATCAGAAAGCAACATCAGCACCAGATGCTGTACCCAGCGACCTATAACTGTGAACTGGGGGTCTTAACTTAGCAAAGCTAAAAAGCAAAGAAATAAACTGGGGAGTACAGAGTAAAGAAACCAGAACAAAGAGGGCAGATACCCTGGGGAGAGACTGAAAATGTTGTCCTCTTACAAGTGTAAGAGGATTAGTAATATTTAAAATAATGTTTTATCTGCTAGGAATGTTCAGGCCTTATTTGGATTCTGGTTCAAACAACAACAAAAAGATTTTTGAGACAACTGAAAATTTGATATTGAATAGTTTTAAGGAACTCTTATGAATATTTTGAATTGTGATTATGGTCTTGTAATGTTAAAAGAAAGGATTCATATCTTTTAGAAACACATACTGAAATATTTATGGATGGAATGATGTGCTATCTGGGATTTGCTTCAGGATAATTCAGGAGCCAGGAAGGGGATGGGAACAGTGTTGAAAGAAGATTGGCCAGGAGTCAGTAACTGTTGAAGCCGAGTGGTAGGTACACTGAGGTTCATTATACTATTCAGCTTTCATAGGTGTTTGAGTTTCTTTACAATGAAAAGGTTTTTTTAAGAATGAAATTCTTATTACTAAAAACTGTGATGATTTTTTACCTAAATTGGTGGTCTGCATGAGCATAAAGGGGCTTATGGAAACTGAAAGTTTGAGAAACTGCTAAATACTATACGGTCTTGAATAGAGGGAATATCCAGTGTGCATTTCACAAAGGATGGGTTGTAAGAAAAGAATCACAAGTCAGAGGAAGTTGTCCTCAAGATGTTGTTAACAGAGGTCTTCATTGTGAGTTCCTTTAGCCTGGAAGACTTTAAAAAATATTTCCCACGTAGGGGCAGGCATGGGAGTGGAGAAACTAAAGATATCAGCTTCTAGTTTCTTCCAGGGAATAAATAAAATATACTAGAGTGGGTTTGGGATGTGTTAAAATGACTATAGTTTGAGAAAATAACTGTTGATATACTTCCTGGTAGGCTCTGCAATGTTTATACATCTATACAGAGATGGGAATTAAATCATCAGAGAGCTAAGCACCTGAACAAACAGTTTTAGTTGAAGGCACTGCTTCCACAGAATTTTAATGGCATTTATGCCTTTGTGCCTATATTTAGGAATTGTTCTGAAAGAGGTGAGGAGACACAGTCCTACCAAAATCTCTATTGCATCTGCTGCAGAAATACCCCAAGGGCCCCCCACTGCCTTGTGGGGTGAGCTTTCTAGTTTGCCACCCAAACATGGAGCCTCATAGTCTGGGTTTGAATCTCATTTCTACAATTGACTAACTCTCTGGTCTTGGGCAAATTACTAACTTATTCTCAAATTCTCAGTTTCGTTATCTGATCATTGTCATTCACCCGACATGGTTACCAGATCAAATGAGAAAATGTCAGACAAGCATTTAACTTAGGGATTTCCCTAGTGGTCCATTGGCTAAGACTCCATGATCCCGGGGCAAGGGGGCCTGGGTTCAAACCCTGGTCAGCAAACTAGATGTCACATTCCACAACTGAAGAGCCTGCATGCCGCAACAAAAACTGAGGATCCCAAGCGCCACAACTAACATCTGGCACAGCCAAATAATTTCTTTCTTTTTTTTTTTTTTAAGAGTATTTAACCCAGCCCTTGGCCCACATGCCCAGCTAGTGGGAATGGTGGTCCTCACCTCCCCATGGTCTCTGCATTCAACAGGTGGATCTTCTCCTGACTTGTTGATGCGTGCACTCTCTGCCTGATTCTTCTATCTCTTTTCTTTGGCTGCTAGGACTCTTGGACCCAAATTTGCAGCCCGCTTGCAGTAACTGAACAGCCTCATCTGAAAGACATTCCTGTGTCTTCATCCTATTATTACCTCCATCACTCTTTTCCTTGTTCTCTTCACTGCCTATCTCGGTCACTTCTTCCATCCTTTATTCTGTGTGTTTTGATAAGCTGGCTTAGCTTTTTAATGGAGCAAGGGAAAGTGTAAGTAACTAAGTAAATAAGTGTGTTGTAATTCTGGGCCAGGAAACCCTCAAAAACAAAAAAAGGGGGACTTCCCTGGCAATCCTTCAGGAGCTTCATTCCTTCCAGTAGTTAAGAATCTGCCTTCCAATGTAGGGGGATTGGGTTCGATCCCTGAGCCATGCGGTACAGCCAATTAAAAAAAAAAAAAGAAGGACCAAGATCCTGCTTGTTTTAGGATTCAGTGGGAAACTACAGGCATCCCTCTTCCCACTACAGACACGGGGCCCTGGATTCAGCCCGGTTTTCTTCCATGACTTGGCGGCCTCTGTCCACTGGTGGTTCTGTTCCAGCTGAAGACAAAGGCCTTCCTGGGAAGAGGCAGTGTTTTCCTGGCCAACAGGATGCTGATGGCTGACAGGCACACAGTGTGCCCCAAACACGCCGCTCTCCTCTGCTGGGGCCAGGAAGATGAGTCAGCACCACTGGCCCCGGACCGCAGAGTCTTGGGTCTTCCCAGTGAACTCAGAAGGCGCAGCCTGGGCTTTTGCAATGTGGAATATTGCAGGGGCTTTTTTTTTATGGGATCCAGCTGAGGCCTTGGTGACTGATATCTCCCCTAATAACAACTGGGGAGGAAACTGCTAGCGAGAGATAAAGATAAGAGAGCTTCTGGTGTTTTCAACACCAGACCTTGAAAATGAGGTGTCCCCAAAGCTCCTACTACCAAAAACCCCCCCTACGCTTTGCTTGCTCCCCTGGAAGTTTCTGTTAAAGAGACAACAACCTAAGTACTAATATTTGTGCCCACTCGTTACCATTCCTTCTGAAATTTGATGCTGTTCTTTCTAGGCTTATGGAGTGGCAGGCAGCCAACCTGTGCCTCGGCCTCAGTGGCAAACGTGGGTACAGTGTCAGAGGAGGGGGGCAAGGAAGAACTCCAGGGAAGGAAGGTGTCCATGGGGACTGGGGGCGCACAGTGGGTCTGGGGGGCAAAGGCAGCCTTGGCAATAGAACTGCCCAGCCAGGGCCCTCTGCAGAGAACACTGCGGACACTCTCAGAAAGCCGATGTCTTGGGTCTATAGCGAGGTTCATCCTTTATTTTGTAAAAAGCCTTTTTATTTAATTTACTTTTCCCCTCCTTTTTAATCTTTTTTCTCTAATTTAATGAGAAGGGGGGGGGGAAACCCACTACACATGGGCTTCCCCAGTATCTCAGCAGTAAAGCATCTGCCTGCAATGCAGGAGACATGAGTTTAGTCCCTGGGTCAGGAAGATCCCCTGGAGAAAGGCATGGCAACCCATGCCAGTATTCTTGCCTGGAGAATCCCATGGACAGAGGAGCCTGGTGGGCTACAGTCCATGGGGTGGCAAAGAAGCAGTTACCACTGAGCATGTACACACATACAAAGAGTCAGATATGAGAAATCATGCATAGTATATTGCTAAGTGAAATTTAAAAACCACAAAGCCATACACAAACCCCATTAAAAAAAAAGATTTACTTTTGGCTGTGCTGGGTCTTAGTTGCAGCATGCAGGAGCTTTAGCTGCTGCAAGTGAACTCTTGTTTTCAGCATGCGGATCTAGTTCCCTGACCAGGAATGTAACCCAGGCCCCGTGCATTGGGAGCCCAGTCTTAGCCACTGGACCAAAAGGGAAGTTCCCAAACTCCATTTTTATAGTAACAACAGCAAAAAAAAAAAAAAAAAAAATCAGCGAGAAAGAGTGTGAAATGATTCATGCCAACAAGTTAACAGCTGCCTCCTTTGGAGAAGGGGGTGGATTTGGGGGAAGGAGTGATGAAGGAGAGGAAGTTTTTACTCCGAAAGTTAGGAATTTTTGGAGAGAAAGTAATTTTAAAAAAGCAAAAAACTCAATTTAGGATCTTTGGGTGGGGAGAAGTCACTTTCCTGCAGAACTCAGGTTCGTCCTGGAGGTTGGGCGCTCCTTCCCAGGCTGCCTTGTCCACAAGGAAAGCCCCCCTCCCCACCTGGATGACGCAGGACCCTCTCTGCCCCAACCCTCTACTCCAAGGCAGGGAACGCTGGCTCTTTCTCACAACACAATGACTGTACCTAGCAGAGTGCAAATGTTATTTCCATTTAATGCCCATGACAGTCCTGTGAGGCCAGTAGAGAAGCACGCCCGCTTTATACTGAGGAATCTGAAGTCCAAGATAAGAAACTGCTCAGCTACTGGGAGTCAGTGAGGGCAGTGAGCCAGGCTCCTCTATCTACATGCAGAGGCCTTTCAGCCCTGCGTCCTCTGGCAGGAGATGGTTGGCCTGGAGCTACCTGAGGAGGGTGAGACGGAGCACACAGACTGCCTGGGTGTACCACCAGAACTCCGAAATGACCAGGACTGTTCTGTGGTGGTTAGCTCTCTGTGTAACATGCCTCAGCCACGGGTGTGTGTCTGTGTGTGCACGCTCAGTCGTATCCAACTCTTTGCGACCCCATGGCGTGTAGCCCCGCCAAGCTCCTCCGTCCACGAAATTTTCCAGGCAAGAATACTGGCATGGGTTGCCATTTCCTCCTCCAGGGGATCTTCCCAACCCAAGGAGCAAACCCATGTCTTCTGTATCTCCTGAATTGGTGGGCAGATTCTTTAGCACTGAGTCACCTGCGACACTCTCAACCACAGTGCCCAGATATTTAGTCAAACAGCTGTCTAGATGTCCCTGTGAGGGTATTTTTCAGACGAGATTAGCATTTAAACTAGTGAACATTGATTCATCATATGGGTGGGACTCATCCAATCAGTTGAAGGCCTTAAGAAAAAGAAAGCAATCCTGGAAGAGAGAATTCTGCCTCCAGGCTGCCTTTGGACTCAAGTTGCAAGCTCAGCTCTTCCTTGGGTCTCCAGCCTGCTGGCCTGCTCTTCAAATTGCAGAATGGCCAGCCCCACAATCATGTGAAAGTGAAAGTCACTCAGTAGTGTCTGACTCATTGCAACCCCATGGACTGTCCATGGAATTCTCCAGGCCAGAATACTGGAGTGGGTAGCTGTTCCCTTCTCCAGGGGATCTTCCAAATCCAGGGATTGAACCCAGGTCTCCCACATTGCAGGCGGATTCTTGATCAGCTGAGCCACCAGGGAAGCCCAATCATACAAGTCAATTCCTTAAAATCAATCTCTCTCTACAGGTATATACACACATCCCACTGGCTCTGTGTCTCTGGAGAACTCTGACCAATGCACCTTCTCTAAAGGAGACTGGGTGGACACATGCCTTCTAAACTACCTTCCACGGGCATCACCACACTGGGCAGTGAGGTTTCTGAGACTCACATGCTTCATAAGTGATTGAGTGAAAACCAATAGCTAGGCTGAAAATGCTCGATGGCTTTGCCAGAGAGGATATTTATTTAAACTGTTGTTTTGTTTCTGCCTGAGTCACTGAATCTAATGGAAAAGAACAGAAATCGTCTTGATTAAATCAAGGGTGGGTGGGTAGGAGTGATGAGAGGTGAGATGCCTTCCTCTTCTGAAAAGTCTGTGACCCAGGATTATTCCAGAAAGTATAGCTTCTGTTCTGTCTTTCAAATCAGAGTAAATGGGGACTGGTAGGGCCAGCAACAGAGCTCCAAGGCTGGCACTGTTTCCTTTCACCTCCTGTCCTAGGTTCAGGTCCTTTCTGTAAGGAAGGGCCCAACCCCATTCTGTCTACATACCCCTCACCATGGGCAGAGGCTTCCTGCCACCATATGCACAATACTGAGACCAGCATGAACTCATTTAGGTGCCTAGCAGAGTTTGCAGGAGAAGGCAATGCCTTCTCCCCACTCCAGTACTCTTGTCTGGAAAATCCCACGGGCAGAGAAGCCTGGTAGGCTGCAGTCCATGGGGTCACTAAAAGTCGGACACAACTGAAGTGACTTAGCAGCAGCAGCAGCAGCAGCAGCAGCAGCAGGGTTTGCATTTTATGAAAGTTGGAAGAAGAATGCAGAAACAGGTTCTAATCGGACAGCATCACTGCTTCCATTTTAATTGTGATGGAAACTGAGGCCCAGGGACGTTGGGCTATCTGCCTAGGAGTCATGGTCTGAGCTGGTCATGGGGCTGCCGGGAAGAAGAAAGGGGTCTGGGAGGATGTGTGCTGGCTTCTCTGGAATCGCCACTCACCGCCACTCACCGCTTCTCAAGGAGCAGGGCCTGATGGAGGGATGGAGACTGGCATCCTGGCTTCTCCTCAGAGCTGTGACCAGATATGGAAGAGCGCTTCTTAATTCTCACTTGAATTTCCAGCCTAGTGTCTCCTTTCAAAAAAAGTTGAGTCCAACACCACATTTCATTTCCCACATGATGAGCTCATTCCTTGTCCCCTATGGCAGTGGTCCCCAATAGTTTTGGGACCAGGGACTGTGCCGGTTTTTCCAGGCACCAGGGTTGGAGATGGTTTCGGGATGATTCAAGCACGTTACATTTACTGTCCCCTTGGTTTCTATTATTATTGCTTCAGCTCCACCTCAGATCTTCAGGTGTGAGATCCTGGGGGTTGGGAAGTCCTGCCCTATGGCTTGGAGAGTTCCCTAATCCCTCTGCACTCAACTTAGCAGTTGCCAACCCCAGAAACCTTCCTGTGCCTTCCCTGCCCCCACCCCCCACAAGCGCCCCTTGGAGTCCTGGCAGCCCACAGGCTGAACCCTTTCAGAGCATGGAGGCTGACACTGAGAGCATCTGACACATGGTAGAGCTTGGTAAACATCTATTGACTAAACCATGGGGATAGTAGAAATAAATACACTAGGAAATATTTCCTTTTAGGGAAAAATGACTAGAAATTCCTACTCATCTTGCCTGATACATAATGGGCATTCAGTGTTTATAGAATAATTCTCAAAAATGAGAAGGTTATGCTCAGAATAAATAGCCCCTGACATCAGCTGTGCTGTGGGGATAATAGGCAGTCTCACTGTCATTTCTGGGTAAAAACGTCAATGGCCATGGAGAGAATGCTTTCAATTTTAAGTTCTCCTTCCAGACATTTTCTAAAACCACCATAATGCCTTGTTGCTTGTCTGCTGCTGCTGCTAAGTTGCTTCAGTCATGTCCAACTCTGTGCAACCCTGTAGACGGCAGCCCACCAGGCTCCCGCGTCCCTGGGATTCTCCAGGCAAGAACACTGGAGTGGGTTGCCATTTCCTTCTCCAATGCATGAAGGTGAAAAGAGAAAGTGAAGCCGCTCAGTCGTGTCTGACTCTTAGCGACCCCATGGACTGCAGTCTACTAGGCTCCTCCATCCATGGGATTTTCCAGGCAAGAGTACTGGAGTGGGGTGCCATTGCCTTCTCCAGTTGCTTGTCTACAATCTAGTAATTAGCACAAAATTTAGCCCCAAATTAGAGGGTATTAGAGGTATTTTCAACTTGAAATTCAATATGGCAGGATTCTGGGGGTCTGCCAATTATCTAGAAAAATAAGATCCACCTGGTCTCAAATTTTCCAGTTAATTCAATAAATTCAAAATCACTTGGTTTACACATTAAGCTACACTGTGCTTGTTCCCTTTTCATTCATTCATCCACTCCCGTGGGGAATGGAAGTCCCTGCTGTAGGAGGGTTGAAGGTGCTCAAGGAGATAAGACATCAATAAGCAAGGAGGAGAAGGTCAGAGGACTTCTCTGAGGGCTCAGTGGTAAAGAATCCACCTGCCAACGAAGGAGACGCAAGAGATGCGGGTTTGATCCCTGGGTCAGGAAAATCCCCTGGACTAGGAAATGACAACCCACTCCAGTCTTCTTGCCAGGAAAATCCCACGGACAGAGGAGCCTGGCAGGCTACAGTCCATGGGGTCACAAGAGTCGGACACAGCTGAGTGCTCACACACTGATGGCCTGTATGGGATCTCTCACCTCCGAAATTCAGAAGTCCACAGCAGGTAGATAGAGTGCACCAACCAAACCTAAAGCACAGACTTTCATTCAAATGGTGCTGTAACAGTCAAGGAAACCTAGGTTAAGAACAACAATACAGATAATGCTATGATCACGGGTGGGGCCCAGTAGGGATGGGATAGACTAGATCTTGAGAAGGAGGCAGAAAGGGAAAAGGGCCACCTTAAGTATGGGAGATTTGCTTTGGCTGATAACTGCCATTCCATATAGGCAGTAAGAATACATCTGCAATATTCTTGACAAGTGAAGGGACAAGCAACAAGGTGGGATGGATGGGGGCTGGCCCCTAGGCCAAGTTAAGGAAAGGCAGCCCGAGGCCTGGGGCCGTGACTCAGGCAAGAGGAATGCTGCTCAGGGCCGCCTGCAGCTGTGATAAGGAGGACAGGATGGAGCACCGCAGGGGACGTCCTGGAGAAGCCTAGGGGACCTTCGGGAGCACAGGCACAAGCCCAGGGCCCAAGAGAATTCTGGCCGGCCTGCCAAGCAGAGTCCTGGAAGGCGAGCGAGGGGAGAAGAGTGGAAATGGAACCATCCATCACCCAGCTGCAGTGGACAAAGGGAGGGAAGCGAGGCTGAGGCCCAGTGTGCTGTGCCCACAGCTTCCTTATAGACTCGCTGGCTCCACCTTCCAGCCCTGCAGCCCCTGAGCTGCCCTGGACCCTTTCAGCCTGCCCTCGGATGTCCCCTTGCTCTGTGCCTTCTAACCCCTGGATTCAAATCTCAGGGCTGTTTCTCCTTCCAGCCAGGTTTGTGCCACATCTTTGTAATGCTTGTGCTTTAATTTACTCCCTTCAGTGGGCTCCCATTTTAAATATGGCCTCTGCCTGCTAAGCAAATACTCTTGTTCATAAATTACTCCCACCTGAACCAGCTCTCCTTCCCTTTCCACCCACCTTCCACACAGAAGATCCTGGGGCTTCCTTGCAGCATGATCAAAACCCTTCCTGGGCATCCACTCACCAGACCGCTGGTGAGACCAGGCACAGGGTGCAACTTCTTCCCCCTGGGAAGCGCTCTCATTAGTAGGCAGTTTAAACCACTTATGGGGGCCTTCCCAGGTGGTGCTAGTGGTAAAGAACCCATCTGCCAGTGCAGGAGACAAAAGAGACATGGGTCTGATCCCTGGGTCGGGAAGATGCCCTGGAGGAGGGCATGGCAACCCACTCCAGTATTCTTGCCTGGAGAATCCCATGGACATAGGAGCCTGGTGGGCTACAGTCCATGGGGTCACAAAGAGTTGGACACGACTGTAGTGACTTAGTGTGCATGCATGTAAGCCACCATAGATCCCTGCTTTGTCAGGTTTCTCTGTTTTTTCCTTCTGTCATGGAGTCTGACGCTCAGGCCCCTTCCCCCTCAATCTCTCCTACAAATGCCTGGAGTTTCGAGTTCTGGCCCATCCTTCAGCAAGTTCCCTGCTTCCCCAGTAAAGGAAAACATCATCATGTTAACATTCATGGTAGTAAGTCATTTTGAGAGTGTGTATCTTGATGTACGTGATGAGAATAACACTTCACCTCTGTCATCTTCCTTCCAAAACCCAATAAGCTCAGTCTCAGTTCAGTTCAGTTCCATTGCTCAGTTGTGTTCGACGCTTTGCACCCTCATGAATTGCAGCATGCCAGGCCTCCCTGTCTATCACCATCTCCCGGAGTTCACTCAAACTCATGTCCATCGAGTCGGTGATGCCATCTCATCCTCTGTCATCCCCTTCTCCTCCTGCCCCCAATCCCTCCCAGCATCAGAGTCTTTTCCAATGAGTCAGCTCTTCACATGGGGTGGCCAAAGTACTGGAGTTTCAGCTTCAGCATCATTCCTTCCAAAGAACACCCAGGACTGATCTCCGTTAAGATGGACTGATTGGATCTCCTTGCAGTCCAAGGGACTCTCAGGAGTCTTCTCCAACACCACAGTTCAGAAGCATCAATTCTTCGGTGCTCAGCTTTCTTCACAGTCCAGCTCTCACATCCATACATGACTACTGGAAAAACCATAGCCTTGACTAGACGGACCTTTGTTGGCAAAGTAATGTCTCTGCTTTTCCAATATGCTATCTAGGTTGGTCTAACTATGAGCAAAACCTCAGACAAATCCCAACTGAGCAACAGTCTCCAAAATAACTTACCCAGCACTCCTTGAATCTGTCAAGGTCATCAAGAACAAAGGAAGTCTGAGAAATTGTCACAGTCAGAAGGAGCCAAAGGAGACATGATGATGAAATGTAACATGGTGTCCCACATGGGACCCTGGAGCAGAAAAGGACATTAAGCAAAAAATAAGGGAAACCTGAACAAGGTTTTGTTGTTCAGTCACTAAGTAGTGTCCTGCTCTTTGCAACCCCATGGACTGTAGCACGCCAGGCTTCCCTGTCCTTCACCATCTCTCTTAAGTTGGTTCAAATTCATGTCCATTGAGCCAGTGATGCTATCTAACCATCCCATCCTCTGTCACCTTCCTCTCCTTTTGCCTTCAATCTTCCCCAGCATCCTGGTCTTTTCCAATGGGTTGGCTCTTGTATGGAGTTTAGTTAATAATAATTAATCAATAAAGGTTCATTAATTTTAGCAAATATATAAAAGTGTAACATACAAAGTTGACAATCAGGGAAACGGGGTGGCTGTGTGGGAACTCCGTGTATGATCTTTGCTTTTTTTCTGTGACTCTAAGACTGTTCTAAAAGAAAAAGTTCATTTGAAAAAAACAAAGGCTTTTTTGAAAAGTCATTCTACAACCCCTAATACAGCAGCAGCTGCTGGATCCTTTATTACTAAAGTAAATCTTACTTACAGATCCTAAACTTTGCCTTTCAACCTATAGCCATGATAAAGTATTACTTTATCATGCCTATATCAAAGGTACGGTTTTTCCAGTAGTCATGTATGGATGTGAGAGCTGGACCATAAGGAAAACTGAGCACCAAAGAATTGATGCTTTTGAACTGTGGTGTTGGAGAAGACTCTTGAGAGTCCCTTGGACAGCAAGGAGATCCAACCAGTCCATCTTAAAGGAAATCAGTCCTGAGTATTCATTGGAAGGACTGATGCTGAAGCTGAAACAGCAATACTTTGGCCACCTGATGCGAAGAGCTGACTCATTAGAAAAGACCCTGATACTGGGAAAGATTGAAGGCAGGAGGAAAAGGGGATGACAAGGATGAGATAGTTGGATGGCATCACCGACTCAATGGACATGAGTTTGCGCAAGCTCCGTGAGTTGGTGATGGACAGGGAAGTCTGGTGTGCTGCAGTCCATGGGGCTGCAAACAGTCAGACACAACTGAGAGACTGAACTGAACTGAAAGTATCACTAGTACTAAATGAAACCTCACCCACTTTAGCCTTATTTGTTTTTTAGTCACCAAGTTGTATTCTACTGTTTTGTGACCCCATGGACAGTAGCATGCCAGCCTACTCTGCCCTACTCAGCCTACTCATGGGATTTCCCAGGCAAGAAAATAAGAGTGGGCTGCCATTTCCTTCTCCAGGGGATCTTCCTGACCCAGGGTTCAAACCCTCATTTTCTGCATTGGCAGGCAGATTCTTTACCGCTGAGCCACCAGGGAAGCCCTTAGCTTTCTTTACTTCTATTTTAAGTATCTACTATATACTCCAAAAGAACTATTATTACTGTGTCCTTTAAAAATTCTGGTTAGACTTATTTCTGATTCAGAAAGTAATATATTACTTGGTAAGGCTTGAAAAGAAACTGTTGGCAAAATTGTTCCTCCCATAAAAAATAGTACTATTTGCAAACTTCTCTTAAAAGTATTTTTGGAAATGACTCAGAATGCTTCCTGACTCCACCACATTCTACCTTGTAGAAACTGTGATAACGAAGCAGTAATTTCCAGTAATAGCTAGGTGGCTTACATCCCAATAAGATGATTCCATATCTTATGGTGCAAATTTGAAATCTGTTCTCTTCTTTCTTGGAGCAATTTGTGAAGTTATGAAAGCATGTTATTCTGATTTCATCCATCATATATTTCTTTTGCTGATGTTGTCTTATGGAAAATGGGAGGATTTGAGAAGGGGAGAGAGGTGTTATCAAGTAGAAATTTGGGGAGAAGCTTTTCTTGTTCTCTGAAGAAATATCTCAAACATTGTATTAGTGCCTTGGTTTGCTTGAGAGTTCCTTGGACAGCTAGAAGATCAAACCAGTCAATCCTAAAGGAAATCAGTCCTGAATATTCATTGGAAGGACTGATGCTGAAGCTGAAACTCCAATACTTTGGCCACCTGATGTAAAGAACTGACTCATTGGAAAAGACCCTGATGCTGGGAAAGATTGAAGGCAGGAGGAGAAGAAGGCAACAGAAGATGAGATGATTGGATGGCATCACCAACTTGATGGACATGAGTTTGAGCAAGCTCCAGAAATTGGTGATGGATGGGGAAGCCTGGCATGCTGTAGTCCATGGGGTCACAAAGAGCCAAACATGACTGAGCGACTGAGCTGCTTGCCTATGTGTGGCACAGAACACATTATGATACCACCATGAGATCAAGTTATGAAAGGCTCTGTAAAATAGAAAATAAATGGGCTGGCAAATGCCTTTGAAAAGCTGCAATATGTACCATGAACCCTGTCATACAGTCCTGCCCCACCACTGAAATCCTAGCATCTGCTGGTTTTGTTTTACCTGCTATCTTTTCAGCTCTCTTGTCTTTTGAGCAGTTTGCTCACATCCCCTCCACTGGTAACCAGTGATCAAAGGAGTCCCAGTTTAAGTAAAATCTGGCTGGTCTGCTCATACTTGGAGTTCTTAGCACTGCTTACCCAAACAAAATCTTCAGTTGCCCAAAGCCTTCGGCAGCTCCAGGTTGGCTGCTCACACGACACAAGGTCATCCTGAGAGAGGCAAATTGTCTGCTTGGTTCAGCCACCATTCTGTAAACTCCGCCAAATGTTTGCACACAGATTCACTCCTGTGGTGATCAAGCAGAGGGAGTGACTGAGGCTATTTCCACCATGTCTCAGCGCCAGGCCTGACATGGAAGTGAAACGTCTAGACCTGGAGGCTGAGGGTCAGGGTCTGAGCTTCACACTTTTACTTACTAGACAGGGGAAGGGCAGGTTACAGGAACGCTCAGAAACCTTAGTGTGCTCATCAGAAAATGACGGTTATAATCCCTGTGTGTTGCAGAGCTTGTGTGCAATTTTACATAATTGTGCTTTGTGAAGTGCTACAGATATGAAATGCCTTTAGTCTTCACAGTATAAAGTCTACACAAGACGCTTCTTGAGCAAGCTGAGGTAAGGTGCAAGCAGTTTCAGAACTGTCACTTTCATCACGATATTAAAAATGTAATTCTTCAGGCCTTTCGCGCCACTTGGCTACCAATTGAATATTAAAAAGGAGGTTGAGAAAACCATGGCTGATTGGCATTTGCAGAAATGTTACTGGAGATGTAGGCTTCACTGTTAGGCAAGAAAGCTCTTGAATTGGTCCGGGCCAGACACAAACTTCACAACCTGTCCACCTATCCATCTAAGAGAGAGAAAAGATGGGTAGGACTTGACAAACTCTTTCAAAGGTCGAAGACTTTGGGGCAGGAGAGTGGGAAGTTGGTAGAAGTGGCTGGGCCCCTCTGCCACTAACCAATCTGTGGTTGTCACTAGAGCTGTTCAGTCTTTTCATTCTCTGAATGGTATCTTTCAATGAACTGAGCTTTAATTTTGCTTTTATTGATCACTATTTTTCTTGTACAGTTAGTGGGGTTTTGTGTGTGTGTGTCCTTAGAAATCTTTGCCTACTTTGAGGTCATGAAGTTATTTTCCTATGCTCTCTGCTAAAAGCATTTTGGTTCCCTTTTTTATTTAGATTTGTTATCATCTTGAATTAATTATTTTGAGGATGATGTTGGGGTTTAGATAAAGGACATGTATCCATCATTATGGTATCACACAGAGTATCTTTGATGCCCTAAAACCCCTCTGGACTCTGCCTATTTGTTCCTCCCCTCCCCCACAACCCCTGGCAACCACTGGTCTTTTTCAATGTCTCCACAGTTTTGCCTTTTCTAGAATGTCATACAGATGGACACACATGCATTATGTAGCCTTTTCCAGGTTGGCTTCTTTTACCTACTAATATGCATCTAAGATTCCTCCATGTCTTTTTTTTTTTTGGCTGAGCTAAGTCTTCATTGTGGTGTACAGGTTCTTTTTTTTTTTTTTTTTTTTGCTGCACACAGGCTTTTGTAAAAAATTATTTAGCCATCCTAGTGGGTGTGAAGTGATACCTCATTGTGGTTTTGGTTTGCATTGCTCTAATGACTAACGATGCTGAGCACTTTTTCATTCACCCATTGGCCAATTGTATATCTTTGCTGGGAAACGTCTGTTCAAGTCCTTTGCCCGTTTTAAAATTGGGGTTCTTATCTTTTTGTTGTTGAGTTATAAAGTTCTTTAGATATTCTAGTTGCTAGACTTTTATCAGATACATGATTTGCAAACATTTCCTCCCATTCTGTAGATGGCATTTTTCATCTCTTGATAATGTTCTTTGGTGCACAGAACTTACAAAATTTTGATGAAGTTCAATTTATCTCTTTTCTTGTTGTTGCCTGTGTTTTGGTGTCATATCCAAGAAATCACTGCCAAATCCAGCATCATGAAACATTCCCTATATGTTTTCTTCTAAGAGTTGTAAAGTTTCAGCTCTTACATTTAGGCCTTTAATCCATTTTGAATTAATTTTTCTATATGATTTGAGGTAAAGGCCCAACTTTATTCCTTTGTATACAGATATACAGTTTTCCTGTCTCTAACTGTTAAAAGGTCTTCCCTGGTGGCTCAGCGGTAAAGAATCCGCCTGCCAATGCAGGAGATGCAGGTTCAGTCCCTGGGTTGGGAAGATTGCCTGGAGGAGGAAAAGGCAACCCACTCCCGTATTCCTGCCTGGGAAATCCCATGGACAGAGAAGCCTAGTGGGCTATGGTCCATGGGGTCGCAAAGTCAGATACGACTTAGTGACTAAACAACAATTGTTAAAAAGCCTGTCCTTTCCCTTGTTGAAAGTCAACTGACCATATATGCAAGGGTTTATTTCTGAACTCTCTGCTCCATCCATTGGTGTACATATCTATTCTCATGTCAATGCAACAGTTTTTATTTCAATGGCTTTTCATTAGGTTTTGAAACTAGGAAATGAGAGTCCAGCTACTTGACTCTTTTCAAGATTATTTTAGTGAGTTGAAATTCCTTAAGAATCCATCTGAACATTCAGCTGCATTTCTATTTCCGTAAAAAAAGAAAATGCCATTGGGATTTTAATAGGGATTGCATTGAAACAATGTTGCTTTTGGGGAGTACTGTCATCTTAACAATGTTAAGTCTTCTAATACATGAAAATGAGATATCTTTCCACTTATTTAAGTTTTTCCTTTCTTTCGACAGTGTTTTGTAGTTTTCAGCCTGCAAGTCTTTTGCCTCCTTGGTCAAATTTATTTCTAAGTATGTTACTCCATTTTATGGTACTTTAATGGAATTGGTTTCCTCGTTTTATTTTCAGATCATTCATTATTACCATCATAAACATGATTCCAATACCCCCATAAACATAATTCCAACATCCTTCAATCTGACCCATTTTGTCAAATGGTATATTTAATTTCATGTTTAAATTTTTGCACCATATAAAAATAGAATTTATGTCTGACCTTGCCAAATTAGTTTATTATTAATTTATTGTGGTGTACAGGTTTATTATTTATTTATTATTAGTTTATTATTAAATTATTAATTTGACCTTGCCAAATTCACTCACTAGTTCTTGACAGCTTTAATTCTTTATTTCCAGTTTATATGCCTGTTATTTTTTTGCCCCATTGTCCCAGTGAATAGCCATCTCCAGTGCCATGTTGAAGAGAAGTGGTGAGAGTGGACAGCTTTGCCTTGCTTTTCCTCCTAATGTGAAAATTCGAATATTTCATCATTATGTATGGTGTTAGGTATAGGACTTTTGGTGGCGATAGTGCTAAAGAACCCGCCTGCCAGTGCAGGCGACTCGAGAAACATGGGTTCGACCCCTGAGTCAGGAAGATTCCCTGGAGGCGGGCATGGCAACCCACTCCAGCATCCTTGCCTGGAGAATCCATGGACAGAGGATCCTGCTGCTGCTGCTGCTGCTAAGTCGCTTCAGTTGTGTCCAACTCTGTGCGACCCCATAGATGGCAGCCCACCAGGCTCCTCCGTCCCTGGGATTCTCCAGGCAAGAACACTGGAGTGGGTTGCCATTTCCTTCTCCAATGCATGAAAGTGGAAAGTGAAAATTGAAAGTGAAGTTGCTCAGTCGTGTCCGACTCTTAGCGACCCCATGGACTACAGCCCACCAGGCTCCTCCATCCATGGGATTTTCCAGGCAAGAGTACTGGAGTGGGTTGCCATTGCCTTCTCCGACAGAGGAGCCTAGCAGGCTACAAAGAGTCAGACACGACTGAGACAACAGCACACACGCACGTCAAGCTGAGTTTTCTTTTGTTCCTAGTATGCTGAAAGTTTTTATTATGAATAGGTATTGAATATTGTAGACCACTTTTCCTGTATCTACTGAGTCAGTCATATGATTTTTCCATTTTATTCTGATAATATGATGAATTATATTGATTCATGTTAAAAAAATAAATAACCTTACATTCCTGGGGGGAAAAATCCTAGTTTTTGGTCATGCTGTATTATCCTTTAAAAAAGGCTGGGTTCAGTTTGCTAATATTTTGTTAAGGATGTTTGTGTCTATGTTCAAGGGGAATATTGGTCTGTGGCTTTCTCTTCTTGTAATGTCTTTGTCTGGTTTTGGTATTACAGCTGGCGGGCCAAAAATTTTTAAAATTGAGAAATGATTTTCTCCTCTATTCTCTGAAACAGTTTGTGTATAGTTGGCATAATTTCTTCCTTACAAGTTTGATAGAATTTACCAGTGAAACCATCTTTGACTGAAGTTTTCTTTACAAAAGGTTTTTAATTGCACATTCAATTTTTTAAATCAACATCAGATTTTCTATTTCTTCCTGTGTCAGTTTTGGTAAATTGTGTTTTTCAAGAAAAATTTTCCTTTTAATCTAACTTAGTATTTGCTAGTGATAGCCCCTCTTTATTCCTGTTGTTTGAAATGTGTGTTTTCTCTCGTTACCCTACTCAATCTGGTGTTATTTTCTATCAGCCTCAAGGAAAATGTTTAGCATTTCCTACACTTGATCTTAGCCAAAAGGCCGAGAAGCGATTTTAGCATTTCCTGTAGTGTGAATTTGCTGGAGATGACTCAGCTCTTATTTACTGAAAAATGCTTTTATCTTGCTTTAATTTTACAAGATATTTTAGTATAGTTTATAATTCTAAATTGCAGGCATTTTTCTTTCAACGCTTGAGAGATCTTGCTCCTTTATCTTTTGGCCTTCATTGTTTCTGATGAAATGTACAGCTTAATTGTGCATGTGTATCGTGTGTCTTTTTTCTTCTGGCTCCTTTTGAGATTTTTTTTCCCCTTTAATTTGTCATCAGCATTTTGATTACAAAGTGACTGGGCATGATTTTTTATATTTATTTTGCTTATGACTTGCTCAGTTCTTGGGTCTGTGGGTTTATATTTGTTTTCTTTTGTTCACTCATTTAAAGCTTGGCTGCCTCCTGCCCACATCATCTTCCTCTATTGCAGACCTGCTATTCTGTCTCCAACACCAGCCTAGGTGTCTGCCTCAACTGGGGCTATTGGTTCAAAAGTCGGGGAAGGGGTTCATTCCTACCTGAAATTCAGTGAATCAGGGCTTCCTTGCACCTACAACCTATTCACCAAAGGATTCTTCACTCCTGTAGATTTATTTTGCTGTTACTATGATAATGAAGGCTTTTGCCTTCTCATTCATCATAATCCTGGAAAAAAATTCAGGGTATTTATTCCTATTCCCTCATTCTATATATTAGTACATGAACGATTGTACTTCCTGCCTCATAGAAGTGATGTGTGGCTATGTGACTTGACTGACCAATGAAATGTGACGTGTGACTGTTTCTGGGTAGTGCATTTAAATCTGTGTGTGACTGGACACGGTCACTGCCCTCTGTATGGTAAGTTGAATTATGCCCCTCCCCCACAAAACTGTCCTTTTAGCGCCTGCAAGTGTGCTGTGCTGAGTCGCTTCAGTCGTGTCTGACTGTGCAACCCTATGGGCTGCAGCCCGCCAGACTCCTCTGTCCATGGGATTCTCCAGGCAAGAATACCAGAGTGGATTGCTATTCCCTCCTCCAGGGGATCTTCCTGGCTCAGAGATGAACTCGCGGCTCCTGTGTCTCCTGCACAGCAGGCAGATTCTTGACCACTGACCACCAGGGTAGAGAATGCCTGGGACGTGTGAATATGTTACCTCACAGGACAGAAAGGATCTTGCAAGTGTGATTAAGATAAGGATCATGAGATAGGAGATTATCACAACGTAATCACAGGATCCTGACAAGAGGGAGGCAGGAGGGGCAGAATGGGAGAAGATGTGATGACAGGGTTGAGGGAGCAGAGAGACGTGAAAATGCCGCACTGCTGACTCAGAAGACAGAGGAGGGCTCACAGGAAGCCTTGAGGCAAGGCTTGAAGCAAGCAGATGCTTGCTCCCCTAGAGTCTTGGGAAGATAAACAGTCCTGCCAACCCCTTGATTTTTAGCCCAGTGAGACCCATTTCAAACTGCGACCTTCATCACTGTAAGACAATAAATTTGCGTTGCTTTCAGCCACTTGTTTCTGATAGCTGGTTATAGCAGCAATTCTCTGATAGCTCAGTTGGAAGAAGCCGCCTGCAATGCAGGAGACCCCGGGTTGATTCCTGAGTCAGGAAGATCCGCTGGAGAATGGATAGGTTACCCACTCCATTATTCTAGGGCTTCCTTGGTGGCTTAGCTGGTGAAGAATCCGCCTGCAATGTGGGAGACCTGGGTTTGATCCCTGGGTTGGGAAGATCCCCTGGGAAAGGGAAAGGCTACCCACTCCAGTATTCTGGCCTGGAGAATTCCATGGACTGTATAGTCCATGGGGTCACAAAGAGTCGGACATGACTGAATGACTTCCACTTTTCAATTTCCAAGAAAACAAATACATTCTGTCCCAGCTACAGCAACGCTCCAAGTTGAGGAGGCTGTCAGCCTGCTTTTCTGAGTGAGTGACACAGAGCACAGCAGAGCCCCAGATGATCACCGCATGCCTGGAGAATGAGCAAGAAGTAAAATTCTGTCCTTTTAAGCCTCAGAGTCTTTGTGATATCTACTTTTACAGCAGAGCTATGTGTCAGGACCAATCCCACTTAAAGAATGTAACTCTGTATGGTTTTGCTGTGGGACTTGAAAAGTTTTTTCAGTGGGGCCTGTGAGTTTAGGTCCCGAGAAGTGATGAAATATTGGGGCTACTCCGACGGGAACGTCAGGAATGGTTTAGAGTTAGTTCTGCTAAGGACCTAGTTATGTCATGGCTCCTCATACACAGAGGACACACACACAGAGGTTCAGAATGCTCTGCTGTTTCTCCAACAGAGAGTAATTGAAAGGAAAATCTCTGTAGGCGGGAAACCCAGGGGACAATACAAGGTGTGACTGCAAGTGTACTTCAGGGAGTTTTGGCAACAGCAAAGAAAAGTGACTACGGGGGAAGAACGCTGGTGGAGAGAATACAGCCTCTTTGAATCAGTAATGAGTTTTGCTGGATGATGCTGTTCAGAGGCAGAGAGAGCTGAGGTCTTCACTCTGCTTTTGTAAGAACCAGACACACGACAAGGGCAAAAACAAAACACAAGCTGAAGGCATAGACTTCTGCAAGCAGGTATGTTTCAGGGTCTCTCCTGGGACCCGCGCACATATAATCTGATAATCCCTTTGCTTGTCTGTAGATAAGGGCAACAAATACTCCCTAAGAGCAATTCCAAAATGTTAGGATTCTATACTGTGTAATGCAAATTATGACTCTGCAGTTTGCAGAAAGGATGAAATGTGTCTACTACATCAGTTTCTAAGGACATCAGTTTCTAAGGCTGTAAGGAGTGTATTATATTTTTAGAGATTTCTCTTAGGGTCGAGGAGTACCAGGCCTTGAAGATATCTAGTGAACCATCCAATCTCATGCCCTGTGAAGGAGGATCTTGACACTGACTCTGGGTCTAGAAGGAACCCAGGGGTGGGAGTGCATTTGCTAGTTTCTGAAGTGAAAAATATGAGGATCTGGACTGAGTCTAGAGACCTTTCCTAGACGTGGGGTTGAAGGCAGCCAAGCAGGGCATAACTAGAAGTGTATGAACCAAGACCCTCAAAGGGGAGTGAAGGGCAAAACAGACACAAAGGCAGAGTACCACCATGATGCAGAGGGGCCGAGCCACTGAGAAACAGATGCTCGGGACTAAAGACAGGGAGCTGGAATCCAGCCTGGAGACTGAACGGGGCGCCCGGTGCAATAAAGCCCATTTTCATGAAGTGCTGCTCTCCTGGCCTCGGGCTCAGAGAACCAGAGTTGAGGGGACTTCCTGAAGATGACTTGGAGGAGGACCCTGATCCCTGTGGGCATCTGTCGTCTCTCCACTCTGCTTGTGGGTCCCTGGAAACGTCATCCATGAACTCTTGCTTATCTTGTCTGCCTCAGGGCCTTTGCACTGGCTCTTCTCTCTGGTGGGAAGGCTCTTACCCCCTTTCGACTTGACCCACTCCTGCTCTTCTGCAGGAGTCCCTTTTCTCAACGGAGCCTTCTCTGACTGCAGTTGTAACCTGCTCCACCCATCCTGTTACTGCCCTTCTCTCATTTTCTTTCTTTTTCTCCTTCTTTGACACCTATCTGACATCTGGTACACAGTGCAATTTACTGATTTACTTTATTAGCTCATGGTCTAGTTCCTCCTGCTTAAATGTGAGTTCCATGGGTGGAACTCTGTCTGATTGGCTTACTGATGCATCTCTAGTGATGTTCTGGCCCAGTGTAGCTGGGGGTTCTACAGATACCTGTTACATGGGTGCAAGGGGCCTCCCTGGTGACTCAGATGGTGAAGAATCTGCTTGCAATGCAGTTCGATCCCTGGGTTGGAAGACCCCTGAAAGGTCGGGCAAGGTCGGGCGTGTTGAGGCATGCCTGGGCATGCCCGGGCATGTCGGGACATGTCCCGGCAGAGTGCTGCAGACAAGCCCCGGAGGCGGGCCGACAACCAAAGCCGTCCAATCAGGTGCCGACACGGAGCCCTTGGACACCAATCACCGCTGTAGCCCGCGCTTTCTTCCTTATATGGGAGCCCGGCCCTGGCTACAAAACCTTTCCCCACCCCTCATACCTCGCAGACTCCCTTCTCTTCCTTGCTTACCCGCCCCTGGGAGTTCTGCCCGAGAGCGACCGCCCAATAAAGGCCCTGATCAACGGTCCATAGCGGTGGCTCCTTCTTCCCGCGGCGTTTCTTACAACCCCCATGGAGAAGGGAATGGCAACCCACTCCAGTATTCTTGCCTGGAAAATTCTATGGACAGAGGAGCCTGGGGTCGCAAACAGTCCATGGGGTCGCAAAGAGTCAGACATGACAGACTAACACGTTCACTTCCACATAGGGGAAAAGGACATTTCCAAATATTATCCTGTTGACAATAGCATATTCCAAGTAACAGGTCATTTAGGGCCCAGCTCTGCCTTATATAACACACATTAGGGCTGCCAACACTAAATGGGAGCATCCTGATGCCTATTTGTAGCTTCCAGCTAAGTAATTTTTAATCTCCTTTTAAAATATCGTGACCTTCTCCTGAAGAGTGACTCCTCTTGCCCCTGTCCCGCCAGGGGTGGAAGCAAAGGTCTGCTCCCGTGGCTGGGAGAGCTGGCTGCAGAGGGGCAAGGGCAGCAGGCCTCTAATTTTTGTCACAAGGCACTTGATGACTCTTTCAGAGTCTAGGTTTAGAGACAAATACCAGGAAGTCATAGTGCCAGAGAGAGAGAGATGGCTGCGGGGTGGCCAACGGAGGGACCAGCTACCCCAGGGGCCGGCTACCCCAGGGGCCAGCTAATCCAAGGGCTGGCTCCCAGAGGCACACAGGAGGGTGGGGAGGTCTCCTCACACCTCTTCCTGCTGAGAGCTCCTCCCTCCTTCTCGGGGCTCCACCCACATGAGCACGTGCAAATAGCACCCAACCCCATGGGTGCCCAGCACTCACTGTGTATCCTCCTTGTATGGGCGTGGGAAGCGGGGAGGGGACGCCTGGCTTCTCACAAGCAGGCCAGTTGGCTGTCTGAGATGCACCATGGCCCGCGCCTCCCTCCCATCCACTCTCTCGGCTGAGGACCAGCACACAGCTCCTGCATCTGCACTTTAGCTCAGTTTGGACGGAACTCATGCACCATAACTTTCCCCACTTGTCAGCTGAGCTTCTGTCTTGACAGGCCCATTGATCCCGTTGGGGCCCCCTCCCCCTCCCAGAGCAGCAGACACGCTTCCTGAGCAGACATGAGCCAAGCTGATGCTGGGGAGTCCTGACCTTCTTCCAGGTAGCAAAGTGGGACTCCAGTTCCTGGGGTGTGGCTGTGAACTGAACTGTGACCCACCCCCACCAAATTCATATGTTGAAATCCTAACCCCTCATGTGATTGTATTCAGAGATGGGGCCTATGGGAAGGTACTATGGTTACATGAGGTCACGAGGGTGGGTCCTGAACCCACAGGACTGATTTCCTATACAGAGACACACTAGAGAGCGGTTTCTGTGTGCATGTACTGAGGAAGGGCCACGTGAGGTCACAGCAGGAAGGTGGCTGTCTGCAAGCCAGGAAGAGAGCCCTCACCAGAAACTGGCCCTGCTGGACTTTGATCTTGGATAACTGGCCTCCAGAACTGTGACAAAATAAATTTGTTGTGTGTAAGTCATCCACACGCTGAGTTTCTGTTAGGGCAGTCTGGGCAGACTAATACAGGAGCCACCATGAGATCGCCCCAGTATAACCTGATCCACGGATCCAGGCCCTGGGGCCTCTGACTCTGCGGACAGTGGTCCTTCCCATGGTTCCCTGACCTAGCGCTGCAGACCTGGGCAGGCACATGCCTGTTCTTTCCATTGCTTGCTGTGTTCATTGAGAATTTATATTTTGAAGACTCTCTGGAGATGAGTTTTGCTTTTCGCCCACAAGCTGATAATCTTCCCTAGAGATCATGTTGCAGCCTGCAGTGATACCTTCCTCAGAACCCCTCCTCCACCCCAGGACACTGTCAAGAGACCACAGTGCTCGTCTCCTGTGGCTTCCACAGTCTCTCGGGGACCCAAGCTCAGGGTGACCAGGTGGAACTTTCAGGGGGTGGGGCAGGGGCAGGCTGGTCTGCTTGGAGAAGAACACTGAAGACTTCCCTCTGGCACAAGCCATGCCCAGGGTCTCCATACCTCCTTCCTATTGCCCAGGGCAACTGGGCAGTCTCAGTTCCCAGGTGATGAAGGTAGATTATCTGCAGCTGTATTTCCATTATAGACACTTCGGGGCTGAGGCCGAGTTGGGTCAGTTGGTTAACTGAGTTGATTTAGCCTATACTGGGGGGAAGAGCAGAGAAGGCGATGGCACCCCACTCCAGCACTCTTGCCTGGAAAATCCCATGGACAGAGGAGCCTGGTAGGCTGCAGTCCATGGGCTTGCGAAGAGTTGGACACGACCGAACGACTTCACTTTCACTTTTCACTTTCATGCATTGGAGAAGGAAATGGCAACCTACTCTGGTGTTCTTGCCTGGAGAATCCCAGGGACGGGGGAGCCTGGTGGGCTGCAGTCCATGGGGTTGCACAGAGTTGGACACGACTGAAGGGACTTAGCAGCAGCAGCAGCAGCAGCAGCAGGGGGGAAGAGAAGGAAGAAAAGGAAGGATGAAATGGAGGAGGAAAAGGGTCAGGAAGAAAAGAGGGGACAAGGAGTTGCAGGATCGAAGCAGAGATGTCAGATCCCACAGAGCCAGGCAGGGAAGGGACAGAGGCAGCTCTTGGACAAGTGACACCAGAGTCACCTCTCCAGGTGACACTTTGGATGACGAGACACGAGTTCCCAAAACTCAAGAGCTGCTGCACTGCCAACCCCCTCATGGACCTAGTCGCGTGGAAGGATATTTATGGAGGAAAAGTCTTTGAGAGCCTGGACTCATTTTGGATTGTTTGTGAGGTGGTTTTTTTTTTTTTTTTTTTCAGTCCTGTGTGTTTTTAGAAAGAGGCACAATAGTCAGGCTGACATCATCTGATGTTGGTGAGAACACTATAAACATTTCCACTTTGAATCAAGCCAAAGCATTATTTTACAATACTACTTAATCATTTCTTCCAGCATTCACTTGATCAGGACAGATGTCAAGTGAAGGTTCAAAATGAAAGAAACCAATGTAGTAAGAAAGAAATGAATTTATGGTGATGATAATAATAAAACAACCTCCCGGTCCGGCTAAGTACACAAGGTTCTGGACTTCTTCCAAGGGCTTCCACAGGGCAGAGGAATGTTTTTGCTGTTCACTTACACAGCTGAGCTGGCCCGCTGCCATCATAGGCAGCTTTGTTTATTTGGTTTTCACTTTTCAGGCTGAAGTACAGGTCTGTCTTGCTTCTCCTGCCTCTCAGGCTCTCTGATGTTTCTAACTAGACTCCTTTCTGCTCATTTGCAGAAAGACTCCTTCCCCTGGGACAGTGATGCCGAGAAGCGCGGCTGGGGGAGCCAGGGTCTGTGTGGACTGCCGGTCAGCTTGGTCAGGTCATAAATCAACAAGAGTTTCTGAGTTAAAACTTTGCCTGCAAGAAAGTTTTACTTCTGAAGAGCGCTAATTTGTTTTTTGAGCTCACTGTGATTTGCTTGTAAACCCAGTGGACGGCTTCAGCTGGGGAACGTGCACCCAGTCAGCCTCGTCATCACAGCCACATTATGTGGTTCGTGGGCTCGCTAGCCTCTGTATGCCCTCAAGATGTCAGTGAGCTTTCCCTAGTGGAGACGGCCAGTCAGAGAGCTGACTTCAGGTCTGTACCCACATGGGTGCTTCTTGCGCCTGCTCAAGCCCAGAACAACACTACAGGGGAGGGGATGGGTAAGACAGATCAAATGCAATACATCTAATAAATAAATAAGCCCATTATACTACCTGGGAAGCCCTGGTGGCTCACCTGTTAAAAAATCCTCCTGCAATGCAGGAGATACTGTTTCAATTGCTGGGTCGGGAAGATCCCCTGGAGAAGGAAATGGTAACCCACTCCAGTGTTCTTGCCTGGGAAAACCCATGGACAGAGGAGTCTGATGGGCTATAGTCCACCGGGTCGCAAAGAGTCAGATACGACTGAGCAAATAAACAACAGCAAATGTTACATAAGAAAGAGAAGTGCCGTGGAAAAGATACAAACAAAGCAGGGATAAAAGGTGTTGGGTGTTTTGGGGGTGAGAAGGGAGCTTATAGATCAGGATAGAATGCCAGTTTCTTTAAAATTTAAACATGCAATTAATATGCAGTCTAGGGATTGTACCCTCAGGCATTTCTCCTAGAGAAATGAAAACTTGTGGCCTCACAAAAACCTATCCATGAATCTCCATGGCAGCTCTGCTTGTAAGAGCCCCAAACAGGAAATAACAGAGTTGCCTTTCATCGACTGAATGATCAACTGAACTGGTGCTTCCTCACTTTGGAATACTACTCAGCAAGAAAAAGGGACTAACCATTGATACCCCCAGGCACCTGGAGGAATCTCCAGAGTCAACCCCAAAAGGTTACATACTGTATGATTGCATATAAAGAAAGAACATTCTAGAAATGACAACATTCTAGAAATGGAGCACAGATGAGTGATTTCTAGGGATCTGGAAAGGGTGAGGCCAGAGGGGAGTGTGTGCGGCTATGAAAGGGACGACAGGAAGATCCTGGCGGGGCTAGAGATGGTCTGCACCTTGACTGTCGATGCTGGCATCCCAGGTGTGTAAGATGTGGGTGTGTAAGACAGCACCATGGCAGGTAAACAGGGTAAAGACACAGATCTTCCTGTATGATTTCTTGTAACTACATGTGAGTCTACAATTGTCCCACAATAAAAAGTTTAATTGAAAAAATAGAGTGGCCCCAGTGGACCCACTGAAAAGGTGACATTTGAACCAAGACTTGAAAGACTTGAGAGATGCATTTATTTGGTGTATACTCTCTCTGGCAGAGGCCCTACGCAGAAGAGCATGTGGCATGTGGGGGCAGAGAGCAGGCCCCAGGGGACAGGGCAAAAAGATGAGTCAGAGAGGGAGCTAGGGTATGCTGGGTATGGTGAGGTCCCGGGCTTTCATTCCTGGCAGTCAGGGGAGGTTCGGATGGTTCTAAGCAGCTGAATGACGTGGGCTGACTTCCCCTGTAATCCACCCCCTGGCTGCTGCGTGGAGACTAGACTGGGCGGGGGCGGAGGGGGGGAGGAGGGGGGGCAGGGAAGAAGCAGGGAGGCAGTGAGGAGGCTGCTGCTGACTCCCTGGATGAATCTGGCGTCTCCCCTGCTCTGGCGGCCCTGTCTGTGCCTCTCCTGGTCATGTGTACACGCAGACCTTTGGTAGGAGCTTCTTACGTTTCTTCTTAGAAAACCCCAAGTCTGCGCTGGGAACCCGCAGGAAGCATGTCGACAGTGGAGGATGAGGATCATGTGGGTGAAAATGAGGGGCCGCCTAAGGACAGGGAACATCAGGCTGTAACTTAATCATTAGCCTCCGGGGCCATGGGAGGCAGGTCTGGGAGCCTAGCAGTTTAGAACAGTCAAAACAAAACTCCACTGGATGGTCCAGTGTCTGCATGTATGTCCCTGAGCCTTCCAGGTAGGAATGCATTCATTTAACAGGAGGTTTTGAGGCCCTGATATGTGTGGTGACCAGTGCTCAATATCAGAGGTAGGGTTGGGGGGTACTCACCGTGGCAAAAAACAAGTGAGCAGATGAATAAATAAAATAGTGACAAATCATAATGAAAGTTAGGAAGCAAGCAAAGAATGGGAGAGGTAGCATCCTGACTCGATGGACATGAATCTGAGCAAACTCCAGGAGACAGTGAAGGACAGGAAAGCCTGGCGTGCTGCAGTCCACTGGGTCTAGAACTGCAGTCCACGGGGTCTAGAAGAATCAGACACGACTTAACAACTGACAGCAGCAAATGTCGGGTAAGAAGGTGCCACGTGGGTTGAGAAACATGGTGGGATTGGCAGCTAGGTAGAGTCCCCAGCAGAGGAAGCAGCCTTTCGAAGGCCCTGCACCGGGGAGGTGGGACCAGATCCAAAGACGAGGACGCCAGCCTGACGCTATTCCGCCCGGTCCCCGCCTGGCGTCTCCCTGGAACAGCACTCTGTATCCAGGACACCAGCCACACACTCTTGCCATTTCTCGTACGCCGGGTGTCAACTTGGCCTGCCCAGTTCTTCAGTAGTGCCCGAGAAACAGCTGTAATCTCACCGTGAGCATGACAGATACTTTCCTCTGTAACAGACCAGATGCTGGGAAGTGTGAGAAATTGTGGGAAAAAATAAAAAGGCTGTCTCTTAAAAATCCAAGTCTATAAAATGAGCCTGCTTCCAAAGCCACTGACCCACACATGGCACGACCGTGTGGCAGCCAGGCTGGTGTGCCAGGCTGGAAGCGGGCGTGGGAACTGTGAGGACAGAGAGGCCAACGTGACCAAGGATCCAAACTGCGTTTATCAGTTTCCTGGGGCTGCTGTGACCGAGTGCCACACACTGAGGGGCTTAAAACAACAGAGCTTTCCTTTCTCACAATTCTAGAGGTTAGAAGCCTGGAATCAAATTGTCAGCAGGGGGGGTTTTCTCTCTGAAATCTCCAGGGTCGATCCCCGCTTGCTCGTCCAGATTCTCATGGCCCTCCGCGTTCCTTGACCCCTGGTAGCAGCACTCTGCCTCTGTCTTCACGCAGCTGTCTTCCCTTTGAGTCTGTCTGTCCTGTGCTGTCCCATATGGGACATGCATGTGTGTGCTAAGTCACTTCAGTCGTGTCCAACTCTTTGAGACCCCATGGGCTGTAGCCCTCCAGGCTCTTCTGTCCATGGGATTCTCCAGGCAAGATTACTGGAGTGGGTTGCCATGCCGTCCTCCATGGGATCTTCCCAAGCCAGGGGTTGACATCTCCTGCGATTCCTGCATTTGCAGGCAGATTCTTTACCACTGAACCACCGAGGAAGCTCCATATGGGATAGGGCCCAACTTAATGACCTCACCTAACTATATCCACGATGACCCTACTTTAAAATAGGTCCGATTCTGGGGCACCTGGAGTTGGGACTTCAGCATATCCTTTAGGGGCACACATTCAACCCACAATGCACTGCTCTGCCAGGAAAAGAAGAGAGCTTGGAAGGGACTGGGCAGCACGGGACTGAGTCGTAGATTTTGCACCAGAGATGCTGTCAGCTCACGTCCACACCCGGAGCTGCTGACTCTGAATCACTCCCACCAATACCTTTAAAAACATGCTTTACTCTCGGTGCTTCTGCTGCATGCTTTCAAGTAAAAAGAACTTTTATGCTCCTAAGGTTGGGACGCTTTTGTTAGTGGTGCAGTTACTGTCAGGCAGGCCTCAGTGACTGGTCCTATCCCTGTTCCTTACCCCACGGCCATCACACTGTCCGGCTGGGCAGCCAGTGCAATAGTTAAGGCCAGACCAGGTCCTGGAAGACCCAGAATCTGAACTAGCTTGGTAGGCAGTGCACGCAGGTATGCTAAGTTGCTTCAGTCTCTCTGACTCTTTGTGACACTGTGGACTGTAGCCCATCAGGCTCCTCTGTCCATGGAATTCTCCAGGCAAGAGTACTGGACTGGGTTGCCATGCCCTCCTTCAGGGGATCTTCCTGACCCAGGGATTAAACCTGGGTCTCCTGCATTGCAGGCAGGTTCTTTGCCAGCTGAGCCACCAGGGAAGCCCCTTGGGTAGGTAGTAGGGAACTATTCATTCCTGACCAGGGCAGTGATGTGGGAAACAGAGAGTGTCTGGGACTGGGCATGGCAGGATGAAGGGCACAGACCAAGGGTCATCTGGAATCGAAGTAGAGGGAAAAGATCAACAATAGGGACTCATTGGACTTCCCTGGTGGTCCAGGGTTGAGGATCCGCCTGCCCATGCAGAGGACACAGGTTTGATCCCTGGTCCGGGAAGATTCCACATGCTGTGGAGCAACTAAGCCTGTGCGCCACAACTACTGAGCCTGCTTCTTGCAACTACTGGAGCCCAAGCACCCTAGAGCTGTGCTCCGCAAGAAGAGAAGCCACCGCAATGAGGAGCCCGAGTAGCCCCGCTTGCCACAACTGGATAAAAGCTCGTGCAGCCATGAAGACCCAGCACAGTCATAAATAAATAAATAAATAACTTTTTAAAAAAGAGTTAAAAGAAAAAAGAATAGGGGATCCTTGATATGAGGGTGCCGATCATCCAATGGTTTGAGCCCAGGGAGAAGAAGGTGAACCTTGGAGCTTCTCTTTAGGAGAGACTGAGACTTAAGGAAAGATGAGTTGGTCGGTGATGGAAACAGGAGCTTGAAGGAAAACCAGGGAAGGAGAGGACAGTCAATGGCTTCAAACTTCACTGGGGACAAGCTTGTAGTGCTTCCAGTAGGAAAGCCTTTCCTTCCAGAAGTCCCCCCATCCTCCTGAGGGATGACTCTTTGCTCTGCTTCCAGGGTCCTGGAATGTCTCAGTCTGCCCTGGGGACAGTGTGGCTTCTGAGACCAAGGCTGGATGTCCCCCAGGCCCTCTTCCCATGTCCCCACCCAGAGCAGGGGAAGAGAAATGGGCTGAAAAGGAGGAGAGCTGGGAAGGAAGAGGTTGTCTGGCTGAACACCTGAAATGGCCACAGTCTTGGTCCACAGGCTAACCTCCACCTTCTCCTGAGGCCATAGAATCCATTTAAAAGAGGATGGCAAGTATATAAATCGTGCCTGCCCTCACAGGACACCTGGAAAATATTTATATTATGCCTCAATAGCAACCAAGTCAGGAATACATTTAGACTTCTTCAGTTTAGACTCCAGTTCATTCATATGCTTGTTGCTAAATTAAAAATTTGAAATAATTTCCTGCTATAAAAAGTGAGACATATTATTCAGAGAGACTTTCCAAATCCAAGACTTGAAAACTTAGGAATTATTTCAAAATGTCTTTTGCAAAGCTTTTCTGTTTCTGATCATCATAATAAAATGTCAAAGTCACATTATTGTGAACTATGATTTTCCTCCACTTGATCTTAGCCAAAAGATCAGTTTTTCTAAATTTGAGTTTACTTACTAGCACTGATTCAGAGCCCAATTGATAATATATCATGCTTAAAAATAATAAAATGCATTTCTTTAAAAATAATTGTATGTGGTTAGACTTTCAGCTACAAAGGAATAAAGAGATCAACAAATCTGCCCCACTAAAATAAACCATAAAACTGGACACAACTGTAAAAAACCCAATCATTTCAGGGCTCTGAAAATTTAACCACAGGCAAACATGCATGCTATGTCACTTCAGTCGTGTCTGACTCTTTACTACCCTATGGACCATAGCCCTCTATCCATGGGATTCTCCATGCAAGAATACTGGAGTGGGTTGCCAAGCCTTCCTCTACGGAATCTTCCAGATCCAGGGACCGAATCCGTGTCTCTTAAGTCTCCTGCATTGGCAGGTGAGTTCTTTACCACTAGCACCACCTGGGGAGAAGGCAATGGCAACCCACTCCAGTACTCTTGCCTGGAAAATCCCATGGGTGGAGGAGCCTGATAGGTTGCAGTCCATGGGGTCGCTAAGAGTCAGACACAACTGAATGACCTCACTTTCAATTTTCCCTTTCATGCATTAGAGAAGGAAACGGCAACCCACTCCAGTGTTCTTGCCTGGAGAATCCCAGGGACGAGGGAGCCTGGTGGGCTGCCGTCTATGGGGTCACACAGAGTTGGACACGACTGAAGCGACTTAGCAGCAGCAGCACCACCTGGGAAAGTCCAAGCACACATGCACATAGCCATGAAAACTATGGACACACAGGTAAAACCTGTGGCGCTACATGGCCTTCTTGCCTGGGACTGAGTCCATCCGACATCCCAACCCAGTCAGCCTGTTCTTCCAGGATAGGACTGGCCTTCACTTGATCTGGAGTAGAGTAGAAACGCACAGTCTACAGCAAATAGGAAAAGTCTGCAGATCTCCTAGCCTGAAAAAGCTGCGGTCTTGGTTAGGAAGAGTTTATAAGACTGGCCAGAAATTGAATAGGGAAATCCTGGAAATGAGATAGCTATTGAGATCTTGGTAAGCATTTGACATAACCCTGGCTGTCTGGCAGCCTGTGTGCACACGCGGTGGAGCCCCAAGAGGGCCTGGTGTTAAAGTAATAGCAGGGGTAGAGTGGAAAATCGACAAATTTGAATACATCCCCCAATTCAAACACAGATCTACCAGCAGAGAGGGGTGTTTAAGCACAACTGCTGACCAATCATTGAGTGGCCATGGAGCTATACAAACACAGAGGTGACCCCAAAGAACCCAGGCCCCCAAAGGAAAAAATACAAAGAAGAATTGGAAAACTGAACTGAATTGTCAACTGATGCATACTGTGGGGTGACCGATTCTGCAGATCAAGTTGCATGGTACAGACAAAAAGCAGTACAACTAGGAATCTCAGAAGGTGGAAAGAAAACCTAATCTAGATTTCTTTTTTATCTATAATATCCAACATTCAAGAAAAAATTTACAAGTCATGCAAAATAACAAGAAAGTGTGACCCATCCTTTGAGGGGAAAAAAGTCAATGGAAACTTTCTTTGAGTGGCCCAGATGTTGGATTTAACAGACAAAGACTTCAAAGGTATTTTAAGTATTTAAAAATCTACAGGAAACCATATTTAAAGAATTTCAGGAAAACATTATTAAAATGACTCAACAAGTAGGAACATCAATAAAAAAAATAAATTTTTTAAAAAGGCCAAATGGAAATTCTAGAGTTGAAAAATAGAATAACAAAATGAAAATTTTATTATATGGGATCAGCAGTAAATTTGAAACATCAGAAGAAGAAATCAGTGAATTTGAAGATGGATCAATAGAATGTTATCCAATCTGAAACACAGAGAAAAAAGATTGAAGAAAAACAATCAATCTCAGAGACCTATGAAGCAACATCAAGCATATCAACTGCAAAATGGGAGTCCCAGAAAAAGAGGAAAAAGAAATAGGAGCAGAAAAAAAAATTGAAGACATAATGGCTGAAAACTTCTCAAACTCATACATCCTAACATACCACTGAATCCCAAAGAGGGAAAACACAAAGAGGTCTTCACTTAATCATATCAAACTCTCCTAACCAAAAAACTAAGAGGAAATCTTGAAAGTAGCAAGAGAAAAACTAATCATATATTGGGGAACAGCAATACAAATAATGGCTAAATCTCATGAGAAAAACTGGAGGCCAGAAAGCAGCAGTGCTAAAGAAAGCAACTGTCAGCTAAGAATTCCACATTCAGCAAAACTACACTCAAAAGTGAAAGCGAAATGAAGGTACTCTAAGAAACACAAAGACTGAGACGCCGTGATGCTAGCAGACTTAATTTACAAAAAATACTAAAGGAAGTCCCTTAGGAGGGTACTCTTGCCTGGAAAATACCATGGACGCAGGAGCCTGGTGGGCTGCAGTCCACGGGGTCACGAAGAGTCGGACACGACTGAGCGACTTCACTTTCACTCTTCACTTTCATGCACTGGAGAAGGAAATGGCACCCCACTCCAGTATTCTCGCCTTGAGAATCCCAGGCACGGGGGAGCCTGGTGGGCTGCCGTCTATGGGGTCGCACAGAGTTGGACATGACTGAAGCGACTTAGCAGCAGCAGCAGCAGCAGGAGGGAAGAAAAGTACTTCAATTGGTAGCTTGAATCCACAAGAAGAAATGAAGACTAGAAATGGTAAAAATGTGGGTAATTATAAAAGACTTAATGAATATACATTGTCTTTTTTCTTATATTATTTCTTTAAATGAAATAAGATTATATAAAACAAGTGTATTTTGCAGTTTATAATGTATAAGGTTGTAGCAATATATATGTAACCCTAACAGCAGAAAAGTGAGGGAGGGATAAAAACTACATTTTAAAAAGTTGCTGTATTTTACTAGGTTGAGTTAATATTAACCTGAGGTAGGCTGTGCTATGTTAAAATGCACATTGTGATTCCTACAGCAAATACTAAGACAATAACTGAAAAGAATACTTCAAAAAAAATCAACCAAGGAATTAAAACACTATACAAAATTCTTTGTTGAATACAAAAGAAGGGAGTAAGAAGGAATAAAAAAGACACAAGGCATACAGAAAACAAATAGGAAAATAACACACATACAAATTCAACCATATTAGTAATTACAGTAATAATAAATATTCCAGTCAAACATCAGAGATAGTTAGACTGAATAAAAAGCAAAAACCAACCATATGTTGTCTATAAGATACAGGCTTTCAAGTCAAAGTAAAATAGGCTGAGAGGAAAGGGCTATCTGTTCTCAGCATAATAATGAAGGTTTTAGCCAGTACAATGAAATAAGATCAACCCAATGTATCATAGGCACATTGGAAAAGAAAAAGTAAAACTGTATTTATCCACAAACAGTATCACTCAGAATGTAGAAAATCTCAGGATAAAAGATTGATATACAATATATTAATTTTTCCTATAAACTTACAATGAACAGTCCAGAAAGTCAAGAAAATCCCATTCACGACAGCATCCTAAAGAATAAAATATTTAACAATAAATTTAACTCAAGAAGTGCAAGACTTGTACACTAAAAACAGAATTTAAAGAGAATACAGGAGAACTTAAAGATATAAATAGAGATATATTCCATCTTCATGGTCTGAAAGAAGCAATATTATTAAGATGGCAGTTCTCCCCAGACTGGCCAAAGGATCATTATCTAAATCTCAACAGAATTCCTTGCAGCAATTGACAAGCCAATCCTAAAATGTTTATGAGAATGCGAAGGACCTAAAATAGTCAAAACAATTTTTTAAGAGGAGGACAAACTTGAAGGACTCACACTACTCGATTTCAAAACTTACTACAGAGCCACAGTAATCAAGAAAATGTGATATTGGCATAGAGATCAACATACAGATAACTGGAATAGAAGTGAGAATTCGGCAATAAACACTTATATTTATGTGTGCTGCACTTAGTCACTCAGTCATGTCTGACTCTTTGTGACCCCATCAACTGCAGCCCGCCAGGCTCCTCTGTCCACGGGGATTCTCCAGGCAAGAATACTGGAGTGGGTTGCCATGCCCTCCTCCAGGGGATCTTCATGACCCAGGGATCGAATCCAGGTTTTCCTTGTTGCAGGCTGATTCTTTACCATCTAAGCCACCAGGGAAGCCCTTCTATTTACAGTCAATCAGTTTTCAACAAAAGTGCCAGGTCTCCCAGATTGCAGGCATATTCTTTAATGTCTGAGCCACTAGGGAAGCCCATTAGACTTCATCAAAATTGAAAACTTTTGCTCTTCAGAAAATACAATTAAGAAAATAAAAAGACAAACCACAGTCTATGAAAAAATAATTGCAATCTATGATAAAAAAATTTTTTATCTAGAATGATATAAAGGACCTCTAACAATTTGATAAGTCAAAAAATTAAAAATGAGCAAAAGATTTTAACAGGTATTTCACCAAAGAAGATATTCAAATAATTAATAAGCACATGAAAACATATGTCTACCCAAAGACTTGTATGTGGCTGTGTCTAATAGGTGGGCACCAAGGGGCTGACTCTGCCCTTGTTCTTGCTTCTAGGGCTTCCTGAAAGGAGAATAGCATTTGGATGTCCTGTTCCTGAATGGATCTGACCTACACAAACTGAATCTGTCATGAGTCGTTGTAGTAACAGTGACAAGAATGACACTCTTACATAATCTATTTATTCCTGGCAACCATGGCCTTCTGCCCCAGTAGAGACTGCCATTTTCAAGGCACATTGATGAACACCATGTTATCTGAGCTTCACTCAACCAATGGGTAAAATTCTCCCCACAAAGGGTCTCCTCTGGGCACTAAGTAAGCTCCTCACCTCACCTGCATAACCCAGTCACTTTCTCACAGTCTAACAACATCTCAAGTGGAAATGGCCTGAGCTACCCTAGTCTGTTATTCCTGGGAGGGGGCATCTTGAGTGGTTGAGACTCAGCATTCTACTCTCCTGACCTCTGTCTTTGAAACAAAAAGACTGATATCATATCACCCTGATGTGTCTCATAAAGAGAAGAAAGGAGAGAGAAATGAAGCATTTACTATGACTGGAACTCCACTGCCTGGACTTATTAAAAAATCAGTGCAAAACCACAGTAGCTGAAGAGGAGGGAGAAACGTGGTGTACTGAGCTTTGCTGAAAAGAAGGAATTTCTCTCATGGGACAGCTTGCTTGGAAATAGAAGGAGCTGGAGTTTAGACATGTGATTCTCATTACCAGCTCCATCCTTCCAGACAGCAGGCAGATATAATTGGATCCATTTCTATTTTAATTATAATTCTTTGGCTTTAAAGAACTCGCCAGTGGAAATCTGCAAGCCACCACAAACGCCGCCATTTCAAATTCCCTGGATTCCCATGTGGCCTGGATGGCCTTCCGCAAGGCTGAGGCCACCCGCCACAAATGATGTTTGCTGTTGTTACAGGCCTGTTTTCCCCAAACAAAAGATGAACCGATGCCTTCCCTTTCTTCTGCCCTTGTTCTATTTTTCCTTTTGAAGCAAAGAGAGAGACCTTTCAGAATTTGCTAATCTTTCCCCTTGGGAAAAATAGGAGACAGAAGGAAAGCTTTTGTGATGAATGACAGCAGAGGCGGGGCCCAGGGCTGCTTTTGGCTCCTCCTGGCTGCCAGAGGGGCTCCCCTTCTCCCTGGAGCCTCAGTTTCATGAGGAAGCACAAACTGGGAGCAATGCTTGAAGCTAGAGGACAGGCCCGTCCTCAAGTCAAACAGCATAACCAACAGTGAAACTCCTGCAGTGAACGCTCAGTTGAGCTGCTTTCCACCCACTTTCTTTCCATCAGTCTGAAAGGTCTTTGCTGAACCATGAAAAGACGCTGGGATTCTTGGCCTCTGGACGAGAAGAATTCAATCTGGAGCCAGAGACGAGGCTTGATCACTCAGAGCTTTTGTGTAATAAAGTTTTTATTAAAGTATAAAGGAGATAGAGAAAGCTTCTGACATAGGCATCAGAAGGGGGCAAAAAGAGTACCCCCTTGCTAGTGTTAGCCATGGAGTTATAGACTCTCTAATTAGTTATTACAGTGACTCCAAAGAATGTCTGGAGGTTGTAAAGACCTCACTAGACCTACTCCCATAATTGACACCTTAAAATAACAGGATTAGCCAGAAGGTTTTTCCAGAGACTGTCCTCAAGCAGGATACATTATCGTTATATAATCCTAAGGAATGTAGAGGGACAAAAAATGTTTGTGCTTTCTTCCTCCTTGAGAATTCCAGACCCCTCTCTCCTTGGGGACCCCTGGACTTCTTATCAATCTGCCTAGGAATTGACTCTCTCAAGTCTCTGCCTCATAGACATTCTTGGCAGAGTTGGGCGGGAACCCTGGCAAGATGGGTCCTGAGGGAAGTGCGGAGGGCAGGGTGGAGGTGCCCACACAGCCTCCAAGAGGGACCCCCCTCCTCCCATGGCCCTGAGAGAGGAGCCTGCAAGTGTCTGGGCTCCTTGTGTCTGTCTTCTGAACTGGTCACAAGGAAGGTGGGTGGCTCACTGAATATGGCCTGCATGCACATGGCCAAGGCAGGACGAGCCTTTCTTTTAAAGCTGAATAAATAAATATGGAGAGCACGACCCACAACTGTGGCTGTAGCCACAGCTTTGTTTTACAGTAAAATTAAGATAAACCAGTTATGAGTCTGCCTCAGTGCTTTGCTTACTCTGATTTGCCCTGCACTCAAATGTCTTGGAGAAGGCAATGGCACCCCACTCCAGTACTCTTACCTGGAAAACATCATGGACGGACGAGTCTGGTGGGCTGCAGTCCATGGCGTCGCTAAGAGTCGGACACGACTGAGTGACTTCATTTTCACTTTTCACTTTCACGCATTGGAGAAGGCAATGGCAACCCACTCCAACACTCTTGCCTGGAAAATCCCATGGACAAAGGAGCCTGGTGGGCTGCTGTCTACGGGGTCGCTCAGAGTCAGACATGACTGAAGCGACACAGCCGCAGCAGCAGCAGCAAACGTCTTACTAAAATCCACAATAATATAATTCAACAAGCCTTAAACCTCACTTTGGGGTGGAGGCAGAACAGTATTTGGTGTTTCCTTTGTGACTGGTTGGTTCCTTTATGTCCATACACAGGTAGAAGTGTGCAGTGTGTACACACAGAGAGAAACACAGACAAAGCACTGCTAGTTTAATAAAAATACACATGAGAGCTGCACGTTATTAATAATACAATTTTAGAAAACAGAAAATATGAGTGAGGAACACTAAAGTGATAGTATTTGGAAATGGTTTCCAGGTTAGCCTCCTGTAAAACCTCAGGAGGTTTTACAAATGAACAGCAAGCAGCAGGTGTGGATCACGTGAGCATACACGTGTCAGCAAATTCTGGCAATCAGCTATCCTAAAGAAAGGAAAGTTTACAGGTAAACCCTGGTTTACAAAAATGCAGTTCAGGCCTGGAAATGATGTGTAAGAGACAGGTGTGAGCCAAACGAAACAAGATTTTGCTCTTCTTTTTATTTTTTAAAAATTTCCCTCTTCCATTCAACTCCTAAATAATCTTGAAAGCCTGTTTCAAACAAACATATTTCTTAATGTTTCAAAAGAAGATAAAATGAAGTCATCAATACCTCATTCAACAATATTTTTTTCTTGAGTTTGTGCTCTTGTTCAGACCAGTGTGATTCACATCCAAGTCAACTGGCCTCTTTGTAGTTGACTCTCAGTGGGGGACGCTGGGGTCCCTCCCCTCATCCTGATGCTGTTTTCCCTCCTGGCCCCTGGGCCTTCCTGACAAAGGCATATGAGCAGTACGTGCCAGCCACCTCATCTGTTGGCCAAAGACTCATCTTTATCATGGGTTTACAGTCCTATGATTTTTAAAAGTTCCATGATGACTTTTCCTATCACAACTAAATCCCTGTTTAGAGAGAAAAGGGGAGGATTTCACAACCACCCTTCTACTCCAAACACACAGCCAAGGCTGGCAAATCATGGAAGGGAACTTCTCAGTTTTCCTTGCATCTTTCATATTTCTTTCCTTATGATTAGGGACACTGGAAGACTTTTCCCTGAAGCTTCTTATGTATTGTTTATACGTGTTCATGTTCAGTTGCTCAGTCGTGCCCAACCCTTTTGACCCCCTAGACTGTTAGCCTGCCAGGCTCCTCTGTCCATGGAATTATCCAGGCAAGAATATTGAAGTGGGTTGCCACTTTCTACTCCAGGGGGTCTTCCTGACCCAGGGATCAAATCCAAGTCTCCTGCATTGGCAGGAGGATTCTTCACCACTGCACCAGTATTGGGTTGGCCCAAAAGTTCATTCAGGTTTTTCCATAAGGTCTTAGGGAAAAATCGAAACAAACTTTTTGGCCAACTCTATAGAACTTGAATTCCTTCCAGATATTGCTATTATTTGCTTCTCCTGGCTGCTGTACCCATCCGCACACCTGATGGAGGAGGGGGCTTGTGGTTAGCCAAATAATGGCCCCTAAAAATGTTTGTATCCCAATTTATTCCTGGAATCTGGGATGATGTTAGGTTACGTGGCAAAGCAGAATCAGGTTTGCAGATGAAACTAAGGTTGACAGTCAGCTGACCTTAATATAAGGAGATCACCTTGGATTATCCTGATGGGCCCAGTAATCTACAGGTCCTTAACTGTGGAAGAGAGAAGCAGAAGGGACAGAGAGGGAGATGTAGCCACAAAATAAAAATGGTCAGAGCCATGCAACATTTGTGACTCTGGAGATAGAGGAAGGGTCCTGTGAGACAAGGAATGTGGGTGGCCTCCAGAAACTAGGCAAGTCAAGGACCGATTCTCCCCTAGGGCTCCAGAAAGGAAGGAAGGCCTATGGACACTTTTTATTGTGACCCACAAACACTGGTTTTTGGATTTCAACCTTCAGAACTGCAAAGTAAGGTAATAAATGTGTTGTTTAAAGACACTAAAGTTGTAGTTATTTGTTACAGCAGCAACAGGAAACTAATACAGAGCTAAACACTTTACTTCTAGTCTTTCCCTTCTCATTCCACTTTGTAGCCTCATGCCTAATGGTCCACTTCAAATTCTTATGAGCGTGCTAAGTTCTTTCAGTCATGTCTGACTCTTGTGACCCCATGGAGTGTAGCCCGCCAGGCTCCTCTGTCCATGGGATTTTCCAGGCAAGAATACTGGAGTGGGTTGCCATTTCCTTCTCCATCAAATTCTTATAATTTTGTTTTAAGATTACATTGTTATAATAATAATTCCAAAGGAATAATTTCCCTAAAAATAATATCCTTGTTTAGTGGAAAGGCACACTCAAGTATTTATAGGTGAAATTACATGGTGGCTGGGATTTGCTTTAAAATATTCTCATGTAAAGACCAAGCTGTGAGGAAAGAGATGAAACTAGATGATTGTTGATGATGGTTGAAGCTGGATAACACATTGGCACTCATAACATTAGTTTCTCTATTTTTTGTATGTGTTTTCATATTCCCATAACAAAAAGTTGAAAATATGTAGATGGAACAAAATTTAAAATCCACCTTCATAGCTATTTTATTCTGAGTAAGCTGGTGGGGTTTTCAGTGGTTCTTCACTTACAGTTTAGTTCATGCCTGCATGCTAAGTCACTGTAGTCCTGTCTAACTCTTTGCAACCCTATGGACTGTAGCCCGCCAGGCTCCTCTGTCCATGGGATTCTCCAGGCAAGGATACTGGAGTGGGTTGCCATGCCCTCCTCCAGGGGATCTTCCTGACCCAGGAACCAAACCAGCGTCTCCTGTGTCTCCTGCATTGCAGATGGACTCCTTACAGCTGAGCCGTGAAGGAAACCATATTTTATGATATTCCTTTATTATTAAACTTCACCTGCACCAGAGAGGCAGGCCACGGCTCTGGGCTCTTGATTTTGACCTTCTTCCTGAGAAAGAAGAGAAGAAGATATTAAACCTAAGACACACAACGGATACAGTGTTACTGTCTTTCTCCTCTGGGCCAAAAGGTGTGGGGGGCTCTGACAGTCAGAGGAGCAAGGGCGGGGCCAAGGGAATCAAGGGGAGCAGGTAGGCAGGCCATCTTCCGGGCCTGGCACCACTGAAGCCATCCCTGGCATCTTTCTTCTTCCCTTCTTCAGGATTTGTTTTGGCCCTGAAGGCTACACAGAATTTAATGAGTTTCAAACTCATCAGTCAATTCTAATGTAATCAATTCTAAACTCCAGATTCTTTTTCACATTTACTATTTATAAAGTAGGGGTGCATTTCACAATCGATGGTATATATATAAATTCCTGCTCTTTGAGATAGGGATCTGGGAACATAGTAATGCCCAAGACTGAGGACATAAGGGTCTCCTTCCTACAAGACTCACAGTCATCTCAATTTGTTGAATGTTCTTTGACATTTGCGTAAGGCTCTGTGGTAGCCTTGTATTGATGTCGTAACAAATTATCACAAACTTCATGGTGTAAAACACAAATAAGTAATGATTCTGGCGGTCAGAAATCTGATATATGGCTCCTCCTAGGCTAGATAAAAATCAAAGCCTCAGCAGGCTGTATTCTTTTTTGGAGGTATTAGGGAAGAATCCATTTCCTGCTCGCTTGGCTCGTTGGCAGAATTCAGTTCCCTGCAGTTGTAGATCCCAGGCCCCTGTTGGCTTGCTGGCCGTAAGTTGAGGGTTGCTATTGACTCCTGTAGGCCATCATCTTCCTCCTCTTGGGGGCTCCTTCTTCTGTCTTCATCTCTGAGAGCAAACTGACACAGGACTTGGCGTTTTCCATGATTCTGTGCTTTGCAGTTTCCCTCAGCTGCAGAATCTATCTTGCAGGGTAATCAGTCAGCGGCTGGCCCCACAGACAGTGTGGTGGGAGTTACAGCCCCAGCTGTAGGTAGGGTTTAATCACACAGAGTCATCACCCTTCTCTTGAGAGGGATCTGACATCCTGGCTTCGTTAAGGACATTTGGAAAAGAGAAAAGAAAAAAAGATGCACTGCGTGTGAGACAAAGAATCTAAAGACAGCCCTGAACCAGACAGACAGACTTGTCGGCAGCCACTCCTGATAGGATCATGGAATGATGATTTTGGAAGTGTTGCAGAAAAAGAACTTTGAACTAGAATTCTATGTCCAGCTATATTGCTTTTTTAAAATATACTTATTTATTTGGCTGTGTTGGGTCTTAGTTACGGCACGCAGGATCCTCCTTGCCGTGCCTAGGCTTCTCTCTAAACTGTGGTGGGTGGGCTTAGCTGCCCTTCGTCATGTGGGATCCCAGTTCCCCATCCAAGGATCAAACCCACGTCCCCTACATTGCAAGGTGGATTCTTAACCACTGGACTACCAGGGAAGTCCCCAGTATTACTATTTAAATGTGAGGATGAAATAAAGATATCCCCAGACTCACAAAGTCTACAGTTTTACCAGATTTGAAACAAACAAACAAACAAAAACTCTTTTTGACAATAATCTTGGAGGAGAAATTTTAGCAAATAAATAAATATAGAGAAGAACTTTGGAATAAGGAGCCGAAAGGTGAGTGTATAATTTGGTGAAGTTAACTGTTGTAAATGTAAAATATACTGTTGTGTAAAAAGGCAAGAGCTTCCACTTTGCTTTTAAATGAATATCCTCTTAAACATGAATGAGAAACCAGAAATCACCTGATAACTAGAGAAAGCCTTTAACATGAATACTGGAAATAAAATAAACAGATTAAAAAAAATAAAACCTGGAAATAAAGAGAATGTAGAGAGGAGAATAAGTTTTAGAAAGAGGGAAGAAAGAGAACTAAGGGAAGAGAACTATTAAAGAGACAATCCAAGAATGCAAAAGCTACTTATGGAGACTACTTAAAATCCCAAGTTAAGAAAACAAAGGAAAGAACCTTTGCTTCCACTCAAGGTGAAGAGTAACAGGGACTAGATTCTGTACACCTGTCTCAAACCAACAAAGCAAACATAACACAGTGTATGAAACAACAGGTTTAAAGACTACAACCGGGCCTCAGGCGATGAGGAACATTAACCTGGGGGACAAGAAGCGAATCAGGTGAGCCCTGCGACTGTCCAGCTTCCTGCCTGGAGAGAGTTTCCAGGGTGCAGTGCAGGGAGTGGGAACCCAGGCAGCATCCAGCAGTCTCCCTGAGTCCAGGAGCTGAGAGTCCCAGGGAAATCAAGGTGGCTGAAGTGCTTAGGACAGAGAGAGAACCCCAGAGATCTGCAGAGGGTCACCCTTGGGTATTCAGCAGAGAAATGACCAGAACAGGATTCAGAGAAAACTGCCTAAGGTTGGGAGCAAACTTTTCTGAAAGGATTGGAATGCAGCGGCGGGAACGGGCACCCAGCTAGGAATCTTGCCTATTCCCACCAGCCAGACTGGAAAACCCATAATTAACAGAACATTGAGCAGAATACTCAGGGAGGCCTTGCCTCAATAAGGGGAAACAATTAGCCCTAAACTAAGCACCTTTCCTTTTGCCTTCAATCTTTTCCAACATCAGGGGCTTTTTCCAGTTGGCTCTTCACATCAGGTGGCCAAAGTATCGCAGCTTCAGCATCAGTCCTTCCAATGACTATTAAGGCTTGATTTCCTTTAGGATTGACTGGTTCGACCTCCTTGCAGTCCAGGGGACTCTAAAGAGGGTGGCAGAGGGTAAGATAATAGATGGCATCACCGACTCAATGAACATGAGTTTGAGCAAACTCAGGGAGATAGTGAAGGACAGGGAAGCCTGGCATGCTGCAGTCCATGGGGTCTCAGCGAGTCGAAACCACTGAACGACTGAACAACAACAAAACTAAGCATTACTCTGGACCTACAAGATTATAAAAGTAAGATCTGAAAGGATCTCAGACTTTTTCTGAGTAAATATAACTGCATCCCAGACGAACAACAAAATATGTAGCACCCAACAAGGTGAAACCCTCAATGTCTGGCATCAAAACAAAAGTCACCAGGTGATGAAAGAAGCAGGAAACTACAATTCACAATAAAGAGAATAATATATCAGTTGAAACCAATCCAGAACTGACAGTTGTTATAATAAGCAGATGAAGACATTAAGACAATTATAACTGTATTCTGTATGTTCAAACAGTTACATAGAAATATGAGATCTATTTTTAAAAATACCTAAATCAAACTTTTAGATTAAAAACTACAATGTATGAAATGAAAAATACACTGGATGGTATTGATGGTGGGTAGATTAGATTTTCAGAATAAGGAAAAGAAGACCCTCGGTGAACAGTGGGACAGTTTCAAGCAACCTATCATATATAAGCGGGATCTTCACAGCAGAGAGGAGAACGGTGGTGTCAAAAAGATACTTGACTTAATCATGTCTGGAAGTTTTCCTAATGTTTTGCAAATGAGAAATCCAGAGATCCAAGGAACTCAATGAATCTCAAGCATAAAAAAAAAAATGAAGAAAGTGATACCAAGTCACAAAATATTAGGAAAAAATAATAAGGACGAGACAATCTTAAAGGTAGCTGGGGCAGGAGGTGGGCGAAAGTTATATACAGAGAGACAGAGTAAGAACTCCAGAATTCTTACTGAAAACAACATAAGCAAGAAGACATGGAGCAATATCTTTTAAATACTGAAAGAAGAAACTGTTGACCTTAAATCCTACATCCAATGAAAAAGTATCTTTCAAAAAATGAAGGTAAAATATAAATTATTTCAGACATATAAAAGCTGAAATAATTCATCATTGGACTTGCACTATAAAAAATGTTAAAGGACACCCTTCAGACAGAAGGAAAATGATGTCAGAGTTAATCTGGACCTACACAAAGGAATTAAGTGTACCAGAAATGGTAACTACATGGGTAATTATATAAGATGTTTCTTCTTATTTAAATTTCTTTTAAAAAATTGATAGCTTAACAAAAGTAATAACACTGTGTTGTGGGGTTTATAACAAATATAAACAAGTTTTAAACAAGTATAAAATGAATGACATAAATGCTAGGAAGGGAGAAGCTTAAGTATCATATGTGAAAGGATATACTATCACTTGAATACAGATTGTAATAAGTTAAAGATATATGATGCAAACCCTAAAGCAACTACTCAGATATTAGAAAAGATATTTGATATTTGAAAATACAATAGAAACGATCCAAAATAAAACATATAAGAGAAAAAAGTCTAAAATGAATGAAGAGAGCATCAGTGAACTGTGGGATAATGTTGAGTGGTAAAATACACACACAACTGGAGTCCCTGAAGACGAGGGGATAGAGGGATTGGCAGAAAAAACTCTCTAAAAATGATGGCCAAAACTTTCTAAATTCGATAAGATTATAGGCCTGCAGAACTAAGAAATTCAATAAAACCCAACCACACACAAAAAAAGAAGTTACAGCAAGGCACATCATGATTAAATTTCTCAAAAGCAATGATAAAGAAAAAAATGTTTTAAATAGCTAAAGGGAGAAAAAAGAACATTACACAGAGACAAAGAATGACAGCAGATTTCCCACTGGAAAAAAAATCAAGATAGAAGGCAATGTAGCAACGTCTCTAAAATATTGGGGAGAAAAATCCACCAACCCAAAATTCTTTACTCAACAAAAGTACCTTTCAATGAAAGAAGGCAAAACGAATCCTGTTCCAGACAAACAAAAGCTGGAAGAATCTATCACCAGTAATCGGTACTAAAGAAATACTCAAGGAAGTCCTTCAGGCAGAAGGACAGTGATATCAGATGGAAAACTGGATTTATTCAAAGGAATGAAGAACATCAACAGTAACTGTATGGGTAGGCACTGAAAAATGTTTTCACCCTTTAAATCGCATTATAAGATAATTGACTGCTTAAGCAAAAATAATAACCATATAATGTGAGTTTTCAAAATAAAATATATGACAACAGCACAAAAGCTGGAGGGAAGATATGGAAGTACACCTGTTGCAAGGTCCCATAATACATATGAATTAGTATAATATCACTTGATACATTAAAGATGTCTACTCTAAACCCTAAAGCAAGCTCTAAAACCCATGACAAAGAGTTATAGTTGGTAAGGCAACAAACAAGATAGAATCATAAAAAAAATCCTTGTTCAATCTCAAAGAAGGCAGAAAAAGAGGAAAAAGAACAATTGGGACAAAACAAATATCATGATGAGAGACTTAAACATAACCACTAATCACATGAAGTGTAAATGCTCAGATTGGACAAAAAAGCAAGACCCAGCCCTATGCTACTTCTAAGAGAAGGAATTATATTAGAAATCAGAGAAAGAGCTCAGGAAAACTCCAAGTATTTAGAAACTACATAGCACACTCCTAAATGACCCATGCGTCAAAAAGAAGTCAAACAGAAAATTAGAAAATAGTTTCAAGAGAATGAAAATGGAAGTATAACATACCATAATTTGTGAGATACTGCAATAGGAGTAATTAGAAGCACTAAATATCAGTATTAGAACAGAAGAAATGTCTCAATTCAGTTATGTCAGCTTCCAACTTACGCAACTACAAAAAGTACATTAAATGCCCAAACTCGTTCATCTTATAGCTGGAAGTTTGTACTCTTTCCCCAATAGCTCTTCTTTCCCCCAACTCCCCAAACCCTGGCAACTACCACTCTATTCTGTCTCTCTGAGTTTGACTTTTTAGATTCCACATATAAGTGATATCATACAGTATTTGTCTTTTTTCTATCTGATTCATTTTAGATAGCACAATGCATTCAAGGTTCATCCAAATTGTCAAATTGGCAGGATTTTCTTCTTTCTCACAGCTGAAAAATATCCTATTGTAACTTTTGGGGGTCATATAAGACTCTATTTTTCCATCTCTATGTTTAATATGGAAACAAAAATAAAATTAGATGAAAAATGTATCAATTCATCCATTGGTGGACACTTTGGTTGTTCCCATATCTTGGCTATCGTGAAGGAAACTGTGATGCACGTGGGAGAGCAGCTATCTCTATAAGATATTTACTTCAGTTCCTTTGGAAATATACCCGAAAGCGGAATTGCTGAATCATATATTAGTTCTATTATTTTTTTGTGGAAACTCCATACTGTTTTCCATGTGGCTGCACCGAGTTGCATTTTTACTAACAGTGCACCAGGGTTCCCTTTTCTCTACACCTACTTCTACTCTTGCTCTTGTCTTTTTGACAATAGCCGTTCTAGGTGTGAGGTGATATCTCATTGTGGTTTTGAGCTGCATTTTCCTGATATTTATCATGCTGAGCACCTTTTCATGTACCTATTTGGAAAGCTGAGCAATCTTAAAGGAAAGACCTAAAAACAAAAAATCCCAAGAGATACAAGTGAAAGATAATGGAATGGAAAATCAGAGTTTAGTCTGGTAGGTCAAATTATAGGATTCTAAAAGCAAGTGTCACTGATGCAATTAAAGTCTACATGAAAGAGCACCATAGGGACTTCTCTGGTGGCCCAGTGGCTAAGATTCCACACTCCCAATGCAGGGTGCGCCCACGTGAGATCCCTGATTAGGAAGCTAGATCCCACATACTGCAGCTTGCATGCCACAACTGAAACTTCCGATTGCCACAACTAAGCCCAGATAAATAATTAAATGTAATAATTAAATATTTAATTGCACCCAAATAAATAATTTTAAAAAACACCATAGCTTTTAAAGATTAATGAATTATGCAAGTATGCACACTAAACATGTAACAGTTGGAAGCTGGGTTGGGGTCAAACGGGAGTGGCACTCAGAGATGGGGAATACACAGGAAAAGCAAAACGGAGCTCGTGTAGACTGATTAAGACAGTACGGGTTTATAAGGAGTATCTCTGCCCTCCTGAAGACAGGAAGAGAAAGCTTAGGCCTCTAAGACATGTGATGCTTAGAAAATAAGAAAATAATTTAAAAGAACAGCCATGTGGAAACAACTTTGAAAGGGAACTTCTTTATTTTTTCTTCTCTCCCTGCTTTACTGTCTTGCGGCTCGAAAGGAACAAATCAAAGGGGAAATAAGATTCATTGCAATTGGATTATTTTTAAATGGTAATTTAATAATATTTCCTCTCAAGGGAGTAAAAGTATAGTGCAGGCTGAAGCTGGCACTTATCTAAATTTCATTTCACTCATAGCAAAGTAGCAAGAGACAACATGATTTATACCTCTATCAGAAAATTGTGAGAAAGCCTTTTAGCAGTAGCATCCTACCAAGAAACAAAGCAAGGATGCCACAAAAGCACCTTCAGTATTTCCTTCATTTGTAGGATGAGGTCATTCACTGTCTAGCTCCTATGGAACAATTTTAGGCTCAATTTCTATCCCACCCCTGGTGAAAGTGACAGTCTCTCAGTAGTGCCCAACTCTTTGCAACTCCATGGACTACAGAGTCCATGGAATTCTCCAGGCAAGAATATTGGAGTGGGTAGCCTTTCCCTTCTCCAGGAGATCTTCCCAACCCAGGGATGGAACTCAAGTCTCCTGCATTGCAGAGGTATTCTTTACCAACTGAGCTATCAGGTTTACTTAACTTCACCCATCAGACTGACTCGTTTTTCCACCAGTAGACCTTGAGATTTCCTGACCATCTGCCTGGGCAACATCCCTTGAGTGGGAAGTCCGTCCAGCAGTGCCCTGCTCAACCCTCACCCATCTGCTGTAATCCTGTCACCTTTCTCTTATCCTAAGTTAACGTCCCATTTATGAACTGCTGGAACATTTACTTTATACACTATCCTTTGACAGATAGTTATTTTCTTTTAACATTTTGAAGATATCATTCCATTGTCTTCTAGATTCCATTGTTTCTGTTTAGAAGTCAGCTATAAATGTACATCTTAATATCTTTCATTAAATTTTGAAAATTCTCAGTTATTAACTCTCCAAATACTGCTCTGTCCCTCTCATCCTCTTCCTTCCTTATGAGATGCCTCTCTGTAACTTTTTGTCTTTTACCTTCACGTCTCAATACTGTATTCTGGATACTGTCTTCCAATCCATTAAAAATTCAATTAATTCTCTCTTCAGCTCTCTGTACCACTGTTAAGCCCATTCACTGACTTACTAATGTGATTGTTGTATCTATAGTTCTAGAATTTCTCTCTCTTTTTCTTTTGAAGATGCTCAGTAAATGTTTATCAAATGAGTTGAATGGAGATTACCAAACTCCATGATGCCACAGACGTAAAACTGCATAGAAAAACACCCACAAATGAAGCTTTACAGTGTCTTTTCCACATATTTCTTTCACTAGTATGCTCAATATTTTGTAATATTTACATTTGTTTTCAACAGCTTTTGAACTTTTATGGAATAAAATGAATTTCCCAAAACTTTATAAAGTGCACATACAAGGGTATGACCTCTAATGGCTTAACTTTTGATTATTTCCTGGGAACCAGTCAGGTCCAAGATCAGAAACCCACACATAGGGATGAACCTGGAGCAATGAACAACAAAACACTGTTGCTTTTTTTTTTTCTTTTTTACAGTTTATATTTCTCTGTCAAAACTCTCAGTTTCTTCTTTCATCTCTTCACGCACACAGCAAGCATAATTATTTTTAAGTCTGAGTTTTATAACTATATCTTCTGTGGGTCTCTGGTTTCTGCTGCTTGGTTTTGTTCCCTTGTACGCTTGGTTAGTTTTTTTTTTGTTTGTTTGTTTTCAGGTGAAATTAATATAACCCCAAAATAACCATTTTAAAGAATTCAGTTCAGTGGCATTTAGTACTTTCACGATGCTGTGTAATCACTTCCTCTATTCAGTTCCAAAATGTTTTCATCACTCCAACAGAAAACCCTGGACCCACTAGGCAGGTGTTTTCATTTCCCCTCCCCCACTGTCTGGCAACTACCTATTTGCTTCCCATCTCTATTTATGTCCTTATACTAAATGGATTTCTTATAGGCAGCATGGAATTCGGTCTTGCTATGCTTGGATCCCTTTCCTTGTACTTTCATCTGAAAATTCTCAAAGCAATGTCTTGTTTAGTCGCTCAGTTGTATCTGACTCTTTTGGACCCCATGGCCTGTAGCCAACCAGGCTCCTCTGTCCATGGATTTCACAGGCAAGAATACTGAAGTGGGTTGCCAGTTTCTTCTCCAAGGGATCTTCCTGATCCAGGGATCGAACCCGGGTCTCCTGCATCAGCAGGTGGATTCTTTACCTCTGAGCCACCAGAGAAGCCCCCTCAAAGCAACAAGCTGGGGCAATCATTTGTTTCCTTTATCACAGGGATCACTGTCCTCTGTTGCCTGATGTCCAGGCTCTTGACAACCATTGTTTCATATATTTCATCCTTTTTTTTCCCTTTTCTTTCAGTTGTTTCAGATGGGAAAGTAAATACAGTCTCTGCTACTCTACCTTGGCTAGGAGCAGAATTCTGTTGCCTTTTGAAAACATAATTTATGTGCTTTGGTTTAGCAGTTAAATTCATTCTATTCAATTTACATATTTGTTTTGAGGCATGCTGTCATTTAATCACGTTTTAACAAATCCTGACATTCACCATAGCTTGTATTGTTATAAAATATGCCCATGTCTTCCACGTAAACTTCCTTGCCTGCAACCAGCAAATGCCAGTCTCCACATCCTTTCTTCTCTGAGAGCTACAACAAACAGCATGTGTTCATGAACTGCTGAAGGTGCCCCTAGCCATCAGATACACTCCTACTTTAGCTGGCCACTCTCTAAAATTAAGACCATAACCCTCACCAACGCTTAGGATGTCCATAGACCCCTTGGGCTCTAGGCAAGCCACTTAAAGCTCTGGGGCAGGGAGGGGGAGTTGATACTCATTTTAAAATCCAACAGAGTTAACTTTCATGTGTTCATATATTTTTTAAAAAATAATTTCCATTTATATGAAGATTTTTTTGAGTTTTTCTCCTCTTTCCTAACCCTTGAATTCTTTTTTTTTTTTTTTTTTCCACCAGCCTATAAAGCGAAAGAAAGTGAAGTTGCACAGTCGTGTCTGACTCTTTGTGACCCCATGGACTTGTAGCCCACCAGGCTCCTCCATCCATGGGATTTTCCAGGCAAGAATACTGGAGTGGGTTGCCATTTCCTTCTCCAAGAGATGTTTCCAACCCAGGGATTGAACCCGGGTCTCCTGCATTGTAGGCAGACGCTTTACCGTCTGAGCCACCAGGGAAGTCTATAGCACTTCTAAATAATTCAGACACTGTCCAATCCCACCTACCCTGTCCTGGGGTGGAACTTCATCTCAGAACCACTGGTGCTGTAATATACATGTGATCAGTTGCCATTATAGTCCGGTGAGAGGCAGAACTCCATGAGCGTTCCTATTTATAGAGTGACTAGATATCACCCTGGCTTTGACGTACTAACACCATGGAGCATTTAAACAAAAAGTAGGCTTTTAGTCATGCTGCAACCTCACCCACCATAGAAACACCTTCCCTGCAGCTACTGCTCCATCTGGTTACTTATGAGTCACCAAAGATCCTCTTGTCATAGCAGGTCTAGTTGTTCAGTTGCTCAGTCATGTTTGACCCTTTGCGACCCTGTGAACTGCAGCATGCCAGGCTTCCCTGTCCTTCCACTATCTCCTGGAGCTTGCTCAGACTCATGTCCATTGAGTCGATGATGCCATCCAACCATCTCATCCTCTGTCGCCCCCTTCTCCTCCAGCCCTCAATCTTTCCCAGCATCAGGGTCTTTCCCAATGAGTTGGCTCTTTGCATCAGGTGGCCAAAGTATTGGAAGCTTCAGCTTCAGCATCAGTCCTTACATGAATAGTCAGGGTTGATTTCCTTTAGGATTGATTGGTTTGATCTCCTTGCAGTCCAAGGGACTCTCAAGAGTCTTCTCCAGCACCACAGTTCAAAAGCATCAATTCTTTGGTGTTCAGCCTTCTTTATCGTCCAACTCTCACATCCATACATGACTACTGGAAAAACCATAGCTTTGACTATAAGGACTTTTGTCAGCAAAGTGATGTCTCTACTTTTTAATATGCTGTCTAGGTTTGTCATAGTTTTTCTCCCAAGGAGCAAGCGTTTTTTAATTTCATGACTCCAGTCACCATGTGCAGTGATTCTGGAGTCCAAGAAAATAAAATCTGTCACTGTTTCCACTTTTTCCCCATCTATTTGCCATGAAGTGATGGGACTGGATGCCATGATCTTTGTTTTTTGAATGTTGAGCTTTAAGCCAGCTTTTCAACAACAATAATAAAAACTTTAAATTTCATTCTTGGGCTGGGTTTCCCATCCCACCTGCAGGGGGAAACAGTCTAATGCTTTTCTCTTTTCCCTCCAACCTCTTTTATGACTTTCATCCCATCCTTTGCTGTGACCTTGCAGGGTGGAGGGGAAGGAAGGGCAGGAAGTGCTTGTATAACTTGGAATTCCGTGATGCTCTGGCATCAGCCCTCCCCATGAAGCAAGTCCTTTCTTCCGAGGTATTTTGTGGATTCTTCAATGATCTCCTAGTCTCTGGGAATCTCTTTGTAGTCTGTCACTCAAGACTCCTTCCTCAGCCTCCAGGTGTCTGATGCAGCCTCAGAACTGTGGGGTTCTGAGCATCGGGGAGCCTTCTCGGTTGGGATACAAGCTGACCCCACGCCAGCCTTCTCATCTGAGTGGCTGAGCCTGGTCCTTAGGAAACACTCGTGCCTTCCCTCGGTCACTTGGCAAAATAGCACCTGGGTCCAAACTGGGCTGACGGGAGCCCTCTTCTCGGTCCTGCTGCGCTTCAAGGCACATGCAGTGTGTGAAGGGTTTACTCATGGCAGCTGTTGCTCTAAAGCAGGAAGGCAGCAAAAATGCCAGGAAACAGAAATGTCTTAGGGGAAGGGACAACCTGACCAGCTGGACACGTCAGTGAAGGTTCGGCCTCCCCTCAGGCCCAGAAACACTGCCCCATTGTAGGCTGAGTAAGATTTTGTTCCAGAATAGAAATGAAAACACGTGCATACACCAGGTGGCTTTCAGAGCAACCAATACAGTGTCCTTTGACCCATATTCATATCTAGAAACCTGACTGCGAGCAGAGGTCGTGAGGTCTCCTCTGGACGCCACTTGTCTAGGGCCGACTCCCCAGATGGCAAAGCCACTGCACCCAGAACTGAAACCACTCAGAGGAATTTAGCACAAAGAGCTGCTGACGGAGGTGTCACAGGGCGGGGTAGGGTGCGTGGGGGTTGCCAGAGGAGATAAACAGAAGAGGGAAGTCACTAGCTCGCCCAGCGGGTATGGCAGGTCATATCTGAGAAACTCAGAGCGGAGCTTGAAGGAGCCTCCTGGAGATCATTCAGTCTGCCCTTGGCAATCCCACTTGAGTGTCACAGATGAAGAAAAAACAGATAATAATAGTGGTGGGGTGGGGATTTAGTCGCTAAGTCATGTCCGACTCTTGGGACTCCATGGACTGTATAGCCCGCCAGGCTCCTCTGTCCATGGAATTTTCCAGGCCAGAATACTGGAGTGGGTTGCCATTTCCTTCTCCAAGGGATCTACCCGACCCACGGATTGAACATGCGTCTTCTGCATTGCAGGCAGGTTCTTCACCAACTGAGCCACCAGGGGAAGCCCCAGTAATAATAATACCTGCATTTTTTTTTTTTTAAGCACTTCCTTTTAGTGTAAGCGATTTCCTAGGTGCTTAGGAAAGACTGTCTCATTTATTGTTACCTCCTTTACTTCTCAGGACAAGCCCACGCGGTAATTGCTCTCACTGGCTTCATTTTACAGATGGGGGCACGGAGACTCCAAGAGGTCCTTTCACTTGCCCAGGTGCCCGGGCAGGAAGGGCGGCACCAGGAGGCGGGCCTGTGCACATGACCCTGTGACTCCCCAACACCATCACACTGTATGGTGGACGAGCTCACTTAGAACCAGATTTAAGATCTGCAAGGGCGGTGCAGACCTTTTCACACTTCAGGTTCAGAGTCCATAAGCAGTGTCGTTGCTTTGGAAATATCAGATTGAAATGCCCAGGGTACAGTGTGAAGACGAGGACACCAAGGGAAAATCAGAGGTGTGAAAGCATGCCAGCCATATTCACCAGAGCCATAGGGGTCCTGCAAATCAGTCCCTTTTGAGAAATGGAATATTTCCTGCCATATCAGGAAACAAAGATGTCACAGTCATCAACTTCAGTGTGAGTTCCTGGGGCCTAAGGGCACTCACGGCAGAAGATCCCCTGGAGGAGGTCATGGAAATCTGCTCCAGTATTCTTTTTTTTTTTAATTATCTATTTTAATTGGAAGATAATTACTTTATAATATTGTGGTGGGTTTTGCCATATATCGATGTGAATCAGTCACAGGTACACATGTGCCCCCTATCCTGAACCCCTCCCTCCCGTATTCTTGCCTGGAGAAAATCCCATGGACAGAGGAGCCTGGCAGGCTACAGTCCATAGGGTCCCAAGAGTCGGACTCGACTGAGCGACTAACATTTCACAAAGTACCTATGAATCTCCTTACACTACGGCACCAAGAATATCTGATTGCATCTCGGAGTCAGATTCCATTACACCAGTTAAGCTGTTTCCTATGCCTAAAAACTAGACTCTATCAATCCCTTCCACTATTTAACACTCGGGGTGGTTGTCATGATGCGGAAACATCCGTCAACCCAGGGGTTCTGTTCATAGTAGGGTTAGTAACACACACACACACACACACACACACACCGTGACTCACATCACATGTGCCCCAGACCCCACGGGGCCCTGGAGGATGGGGGTAAGTCCCAGAGGAGGATGATCACACTGTAGGTTGTGATATTTTTTAAGTCGACACTTTGCAGGCCTCTAGAGAGGGAGCTGATGGGGCAACAGGTGTGAGACCAGGGGGAAGAAGGGCGGCAATCTTGGCATTGAGGAGGACCGGCCAGGAGAGAAGACGTGAGAGAGGTCAGGGAGCAGACCCTCGAGGAGCGGGAAGGCCTGAAAGAAAGCACCAGTCTCTAGGAGGGACTGAAGCGACTTGGCAGCAGCAGAAGCAGCAGCAGCAGCTAGGAAGGAAGGGCTCTGGACAAGGAAAGGCCTCTGCGAGGAGAGAGTGAACTACACCTGAGAAGGTCTTGGGGCTGGGGGGTTTGGGGGGCAATGGGCAGGGGATAATTGCGTGAAGGTCATGGGCCCTTGAGGGAACAGAGCAGATTTCAAGGGACAAAGAAAGGAGAGCAGACCTCAGAAACTGCCGTGTTTGCAGGCAGAGTGTTGTCTGCGGCCTCGGGTCTGCTGGTGTAGAATTTCCTACGTTCCCACAGCAACCCCCACCCCACCCCGCCCTCGGTGCCCCCACAGTGGAGCTGTGCATGCGCAGTCCACGCCACCGCTCTGCTTCGTTCAAACACATCGCGCCCAAGCGCTGCAACCTCTCCGAAGGAACACCCCAACTCATGGTCCGCGGGACTCCTTGGGCCCTTAGCACGCCCTCCAAATGTGTTATTTTTGTTCCCTCTGTGAGTTTGTGTTCCCACCAGACTGTGAGTACTTAAGTCGTGATTTCTTCATCTGGGTATCCCTTCAACAGCTTCCCGACCCCAAAGACAGTTGTTTAGATATTAACAATAGTAGTTTGTCAACTCTACCAAGATGGGAATAAGCGGTCATCCCCGGCCACAGCCAAAGGCACGAGTGAAACAATGAACTTGAAAATCGTATTCACCTTGCGCCCTCTTGTGGAGGAGAAGGCAAAAACATTGTATTACTTCTGTGGACCATTTCACCTTCTCCTCTAATTATAGTAATAATACAATATTGAGTTAAAATATATTGAAATACAAATATGGGCTTCCCAGGTGGTGCTAGTGGTAAAGAACCCGCCTGCCAATGCAGGAGAAACAAGAGACACGGGTTCCATCTCTGGGTCAGGAAGATCCCCTGGAGGAGGGCACAACAACCAACTCCGGTATTCTTGCCTGGAGAATCCCATGCACAGAGGAGCCTGGTGGGCTATAATCCATAAAGTTGCAAAGAGTCGGACAAGACTTAGGCGACTCAGCACACACACACACAGAAATACAAATATATCTTTCAATATGTAATTTTAATTTAATATTATCACACATTTAAATGATGACTCTAAATATAGGTATAATACAAAATTAATCATCTTTTCCATTTTATGATTCTGTAAGTATTGTTCACAGGTGGGCCAGAAACTGTTATATATTTTCCTTCTGGCGATACCCTTGTATGTTCTTGCTCTTGGAAGATCATTACATTGCTTCCTTTTTTATTTGCTTAGTTTTCTAGGTGTTGTCAACATTAATGGTCAGACTCTCTTGATGAAGCTGTAAGGGTCTCTCAGTATTGTTAAACAAATCTGGAACCTTCAACAATACTATTAAACGTTACTGAAACTGAGTAGGAAGGTGGGGAAAAATAAGTCAAGGAGATTAAGAGGTACAAACCTCTAGTTATAAAATAAATAGGCTACAGGGATAGAATATACAGCATAAGGAATAGAGCCCACAATTTTGTATTATCCTTGTGTGGGGACAGATGGTTACTAGATCCATTGCACAATCATTTCATAATGTATGTGAAAGTCAGATCACTATGTAGTATACTTAAAACTAACATAACATGGTACATTAACCATATTTCAATAAAAGTTAAAAATAAATTTTTTATTTTTTATTAAAGTATACTTGATTTATAATATCATGTTAATTTCAGGTATACAGCATAGGGACTCAGTATGTTTGCAGATTATATTCCATTATAGATTATTATAAGATAATGGATATGCTAAACAGTATATCCTTTAAATTAAAATATTTTAAAATAAAACTGAATGGAGCTATCCTCAGTGCCACCACTTAAAATGAGATTATTAACCCATCATCTGGTGCACAGCTAAAATCCCGAGATCTCGCACTTGCTTACTTTTTGTCAGTATTTTGATGAATAGAAATTCTGAATTTTAATAAGACAAAATTGTCATTTTTTTTTTCCTTTTTTGGTTAGTTCTTTTAGTGTCCTATTTTTAAATTTGCTCCCATCTCCTTACCTTGAGTATGTTTTCCCATGTTATATTCCAAAATCTTTATAGTTTTGCTCTTCACATTTAGGTCTAATTTCCAAGGTCTTCTACACTTGGAAATTATTTTTGTGTATGGTGTGAGATAAGGACAAAATTTTATTTTTTCTCTGTAGGTAATTAATTGATCCAACATCATTTATTAAAAAGACCACCCTTCACTCACCACTCTGCAGTGCTATTTATGTCATCAAGTAACCATGTATGTGTGAATCTATTCCTGGAACTTTTAATCTCTTCCATTAATATGTTTATCTATTCTTACATTAATACCACACTTTTTTAGTTACTGCAGACTTTAAATACATCCTAGTAGCCAACGGAACAAGTCCCACCGCCTTATTCTTCTCCTTTGAGTGTCTTGGCTCCTCTTCAAACAATTCAACATCAAAAAAACAAACAAGCCAATTAAAAAGTGAGCAGAGAAAAAAAAAAATGAGCAAAAGACTCCAACAGACCTTTTCTCAAAGAGGGCATTCAGACGACCAACAGACACATAAAAACATGCTCAACATTGCTAAGCATCAAGGAAATGCAACTCAAAAGCACTATGAGATATCACAATGGCTATCATCAAAAAGAACACAAATAACAAATGCTAACAAATGCTGATCAAGATATGGAGAAAAGGGACCTCTTATACACTGTTGGTGGGAAAGTAAACTGGTGTAGCCACCGGGGAAGTAGTATGGAGCTTTCTTTAAAAACTAAAGACAGAACTACTATATGGAATCTAGAAAGATGGTACTGATGAACCTATTTGCAGGGTGGCGATGGATGGAGACGCAGACGGGAACAGACTTGCGCACGTGGTGAAGGGGAGGAGAAGGTGGGGCGAAAGGAGAGAGCAGCAGGAAAACATTTACATTACCATATGTTAAACAGATCGCCAGTGGGAATTTGCTCTCTGACTCAGGGAACTCAGACCGGGGCTCTGTGACAACCTAGAGGGGTGGGGTGGGGTGGGAGGTGGGAGGGAGGTTGAAGAGGAAGGGGATGTAAGTAAACCTATGGCTGATTCCTGTTGATGTGTGGCAGAAACCAGCACAATATTGTAAAGCAACTATCCTTCAATTAAAAATAAAGTTAAAAAATAGAGCTACTGTATGACCAACCAATTCCACTCTTGGAAATATATCTAGGAAAAAAAAAAAACACTAATTCAAAAGGATACATGTACCCCAATGTTCATAGCAGCATTATTTATAATTGCCAAGACATGGAAGCAAACGAAGTGTCCATCCACAGTGCCATCTGCAACAACATGGACGGACTTGGAGAGCATTATGAAGTGCAGTAAGTCAGAGAAAGACAAGTACTACGTGATATCACTTACATGTGAAATCTAAAAAATTCCACAAACTAGTGGATACAACAGGAAAGAGACAGACTCACAGATACAGAGAACAAAGAAGTGGTTACCAGTTGGGAGAGGGAAGGCGAGAGGGGCTTAGGGGTTAGAGAGTAAGAGGCACAAACTGTTATGTATAAAATAAGCTGCAAAGATACATTATACAACACGGGGAACGTAGCTAGTACTTTATATGTAGAATGCAATCTTCAAAAATTATCAATCAGTATATTGTATACTTATAACATACATTACTTTGCCAACAAAGGTCCACCTAGTCAAAGCTATGGTTTTTCCAGTAGTCACATATGGATGTGAGAGTTGGACTATAAAGAAAGCTGAGTGCTGAAAAACTGATGCTTTTGAACTGTGGTGTTGGAGAAGATTCTTGAGAGTCCCTTGGACAGAAAGGAGATCCAACCAGTCCATCCTAAAGGAAGTCAGTCCTGAATATTCATTGGAAGGACTGATGCTGAAGCTGAAACTCAAATATTTTGGCCACCTGATGCGAAGAACTGACTTGTTGGAAAAGACCCTGATGCTGGAAAAGATTGAATGCAGGAGGAGAAGGGAACGACAGAGGATGAGATGGTTGGATGGCATCACTGACTCAATGGACATGAGTTTGAGCAATCTCCAGGAGTTGATGATGGACAGGGAGGTCTGGTGTGCTGCAGTCCATAGGGTCGCAAAGAGTCGGACACGACTGAGTGACTGAACTGAACCGAACATATAATACTGTACATCAACTATACTTCAATTGAAAAAAAAAAAAGAGTGTCTTGGCTTTTCTTAACTCTTTGCACTTCCATATAAATGTTAGTATTTTAATTTACAGAAAGTGAAAGTGGGCTTCCCTGGATAATTGTAGAGAGAACAGTCATTTTTACAATGTCAGGTCTTCTAATCCATGAACACAGGATGTCACTCCATCTACTTCAGTCTTTAATTTCCCACAATAATTTTTCCATTGGTTCCTAAACAATCTCATCTACGAGTTTTACTTTATGGATTCTGTTGGATTTTTTAAAATTGCTGTAAAATATACACAACAAAATGTACCATCTTAACCATTTTTAAGTGTATGGTTGAGTAGTGTTGCTGCTGCTAAGTTGCTTCAGTCGTGTCCGACTCTGTGCGACCCCATAGACGGCAGCCCTCCAGGCTCCCCCGTCCCTGGGATTCTCCAGGCAAGAACACTGGAGTGGGTTGCCATTTCCTTCTCCAATACATGAAAGTGAAAAGTGAAAGTGAAGTTACTCAGTCGTATCTGACTCTCAGCAACCCCATGGACCGCAGCCTACCAGGCTCCTCCGTCCATGGGATTTTCCAGGCAAGAGTACTGGAGTGGAGTGCCATTGCCTTCTCCATGAGTAGTGTTAAGTATATTCATATTATTGTGCAACCAATCTCCAGAACTCTTTCTATATTGCAAAACTGAAACTTTATACCAAATGACTCCCCCTACCCACTACCCCAGCCCCTGGAAACTACCTTCTACTTCCTGTCTCTATGAATTTGACTACTGTATTGACTACACTCATATAAATGAAATCACACAGTATTTGTCTTTTTGTGACTACCTTATTTCACTTAGTATTATATCCTCGAGATTCATCCAGGTTGTAGCATGTGCCAGAATTCCCTCCATTTTTAAGGCTGAGCAATATTCCATTGTATGTTTATGCCACATTGTGCTTATATATTCATCTGTTGTTCAGCTTGTTCAGCTTCCATCTTCTGTGAATAATGCCGCTATAAACATGGTTGTACAAATATCTTTTTAAGACTCTATTTTCAATCCTTTGGGGTATAAACTCACAAGTGGAATCGCTGTATGATATAGTAACTCCATTTAAAAAAATTTTTGGAGCTATACTATGTTATTTTAATTCTTCTATTATTATTTTTAAGTTATGGGGGAAGTTATAAATATTACAGAGTATATCTTGAAATAATTTTATGGTACAATATATTAATCCCAAAGTATTTTATATAGATTCCTGGTCTATATCAAAACTGATGCATTTTTTAAAAATTTCCAGGTAATTTTGAGTAAATTTAACATGTTAAGGTCAAAGGTGATCTCTAGTCAGAATAGGCTGGGAAACACTGGATTCACTGAAAACCTAAATTTGGAGCAAGAAGCAGATCATCAGTGCAGGAAGTGAGGAAGAGCAGTTAATCAGGACATATTCATTGCGTGTGTATTCATGTGTGGGGTTTTGGTGGATGACGCAGAAAAGGAATGAGACGTGGTCCTGAAAGAGCTCAGGATCAAGTGGACTGGGGTTGGTGGAGGAGCCGTGTAACGCATCAAATAAGGAAAGGAAATTTACCCTCAGAACACAGTCAGGGCTAAACACGTGCTACAGTCAAGTTATTCAGAGACATGGGAAGAAAACATCATCATAGAGTAGGGGGACTGGAAGAAACTGTGGCGAAACGAGCTGTGTCTCAGATTTGAAAGTGTAACAAGAGACACTTAAAGCTTCAAAGAACAGCCAAGCAGTGGCCCAGCGATACAAGAGAGGAGAGGCCTCTGGTTCTTCAGATTCCATGTGCAGCCTTCTACACAGCTTTGAACTTCCATACATCAATGAAAGAACTCTAGTTTGTCCTGTAACAAAATATGCTTTTCCATCTTAAAAGTAAAGTTCTTACCTTTCTCTTGAAATGTGGAGGTGCATAGTTTTGACAGGCACTGTGTCCACCGCTGGTTATATTAACCAGTCCTCAAATTCAGGCAGAGTCCCAATGAATATTCTGTTACCATAAGAATAAATTGTAAAATTTCAATTACCTGTATGTAAAATAAAACTAGAAAAGAGATAGGAGAACAACACAGTGTATTCAATAAACACACATATATGTAATAATAATGTGAATGAAGCCATCCATTGGGGCTTCCCAGGTGGGGCAGTGGTAAAGAATCCACCTGCCAATGCAGAGGAAACAAGAGACGTGAGTTCGATCCCTGGGTGGGGAAGATCCCCCAGAGTAGGAAATGGCAACCCACTCCAGTATTCTTGCCTGGAAAATCCCATGGACAGAGGAGCCTGGAGGGCTACAGTCTGTGGGGTCGCAGAGTATGAGCACACGCACACGCACACACGCACGCACACACACACTACTGCCATTGTTTCTGTGCTTTGTCATGAGGCTGTCAATGGTACCTATCTCTTCGTTCTTCCATTTCCCAGTCCACATCACATTTTCCCCATCCTCCGCCAGAAATTCAGCTGGTTGAGGTTCATTACCTACTAGAGGGATCCAAACCTTTACTCACAAGAGGGTCTGAGTCTTCAGTTCTGCCTTTCCTGGTTTCTGTAGTTTTCCAGTAACTTTCACTATTAGGCATGGAAGTACTAAGAAGCAGTCTCAGATAACTCTCTGGGTTTCAGACACAATCCTCCTTGCCTGCATTGTGTAGTAGGAGCCCACGCTCAAGGATCTCATCTAGAGTAACTCCCTCTGCCCCCTTTTTTTTTGGCCCTTGGTGGGTAGTATAAGAGGTTCATACAGAAGTCAGAGTGCCAAAGAATTGATGCTTTCAAACTGTGGTGCTGGAGAAGACTCTTGAGTGTCCCTTGGACAGCAAGGAGATCAGACCAGTCCATCTTAAATCAACCCTGAACACTCATTGGAAGGACTGATGCTAAAGTTGCAGCTCCTAAACTTTGGCTACCTGATGCGAAGAGCTGAGTCATTGGAAAAGACCCTGATCCTGGGAAAGATCAAAGGCAGAAGAAGGGGATGACAGAGGATGAGATGGTTGGATGGCATCACCAACTCAATGGACATGAACTTGGGCAAACTCTGGGAGACAGTGAGGGACATGGAAGCCTGGTGTGCTGCAGTCCATGGGGTCGCAAAGAGTCGGACATGACTTGGTGACTGAGCAACAACAAATGAGAGGTCCAAGCTGTCCAGGAGGCAATCTCACTTTCCAATTGAACCATTCTCCACTTTCAACTGAATCAGTGTACCTGTGGTTGGAAACATCCCTCCCCTGGGACTAATGACTTCCAAACCAGCATTGCTCGAAGCTTCTGGGGAAGGAAGACCATTTCTGCATATGGGTTACACATCCATGTGGTCTGGCTACGGGAGAGAGAACAGCACAGAACAGTCACTGATTCAAAGCATGGAGCCTTCCCTGTAAGAGAATCCCATTGTTTTGGGGTGTTGTCTCCCAACTGGCACCACAACTGAATCTCCATTGCAACTTTCAATCAGGCCAACCGCTCCAGGTGATGGGGTGTGGTGAGACTATTTGATTCAATGGGAATAAGCCAATTATTCTATTTGTTTTGCTGTGAAATGAGCTTTTTGATGAGAAGTGAAAGTACATAGAGTATCAAGGTAGATAAAGCATTCTATAAGTACACAGATGGGGGGTGGGGCTCAAGTGCTACGTTCTTCAGCTCTCTGAAGGCAAAGCCATATTCAGAGTCATGTATATTCCTTGGCAATCAATCTGCCTCCTTATGAAGAAATGGGTCCAGGGTAACCACGGCCCCCAGGTGGCTGGCTGATCCCCCATGGGGAGGGATGCCATCGGAGATGCTTAGTGTTGACAGCGCTGTTGTCTCACTGTCGACACATTAAACACTCAGCAGTAATGCTTGCCAGGTCAGTCGTGAGTAGGTAAGGTCCGTATTTTTGAGCCCACACTTGCTTTGGAGCATGCACCGAGGTGACTGGGGTAAGCGACTGACTTACATACACAGATGTCATTCTGTCCACTTGAGTATTCGGAGCCTCCTCTGCGGTGCAGGCATGACTCACTGGATGGAGAGGAGATGCGACGCCATGGCAGTGGATCTTGCTGGAAGGCTTCCCTCTATAGAGTGCCATGGAGTCCCTCACTGGAGGCAATGTGTTAGGACACTGCCCTGGGCCCCGGGGGTGCAGGAGGGCTCTGCTACCAGGAGAGCCACAGGCTGAGCCAGCACCCCAGGACCAGGCCAGGAAGCCCTCCCTTCTGTCTTAGGGGGAAGCCCTTCCTCCAGCGCCCCCTACTGCCAAACTGTAACATCATATTTGCAGATAAAGGGAAAACAGAAGGCCAATGTCAGGTTTACAGAGCAAGCAAAGGGTGATTTCAGTAAAACTTCTGTATGGCAAAGGTATTGAATTGGGTTGAATAGTGTCCTCCCAAAATCGTGTCCTTCCACCTGGAAGCTCAGAATGTGACTTTATTTAGAAATGCACAATTTTTGCAGATGTAATTTAGTCAACATGAGGTCATATTGGATTAGGGTGGGCCCTACATCCCATGAAATTTTGAAAGGAGATGAGACAAGAAGCTACATTTAGACGCAGAAAGAAGGCCATATGAAGACAGGCCGAGATCAGAGTGCTGCAGAGATCCAGCAACCATCAGAAAGTAGGAGAGGCAAAGAAGGATTCTTCTCTAGAGCCTTCATAGAGTGTGACCCTGCCACCACCTTGATTTCAGACTCTAACCTCCAGAACTATGAGATAACGAACTCTTGCTGTTCATAGGCACCAAGTTTATGGAAATCTATTATGGCAGCCCTAAGAACCTAATACAGCACCAAATGTCCAGTTTCAGTTTGTGGAGCGCCAGCTCACAAATAAATACCTGGAGCCCATGCCTAGGGAGAGAGGCGAGAAGCAAGACTCCATGTGGGTAGAGTCAGGTAAACACCCAAGGACACAGCAGCCTTGGAAGCTCGGCTTTATCTCCATTTATCTTCCATTTATCTCCCTGTCACAGGACTCTACAGTCTTCCCAGACATGGTTTTCAGTCCTATATGAAATGTAGCATCTTCATCTGTTAGCATTAAACTGTCATAAAGTCATTATGCTTTTATTCCGATGTATATACCTGCAGCACCTGTCTGACCTACTGCGCTCTCCTCCTCGTGGATCACCTATCTTCTCTGGTAACTATGCCTTTAAATCTGTCTGAACAGTCTTTGCTGAATTTCAGATTTAGCATTTTGGCTGTGTCCTTCATCTCCTTCAGATCTTACCACCCTGGACTCGCACAACCAGTATATATCATATTGCATATCATTTCCAGTTCACTCCCATAATCTCACTGCTACCAGGAAATGGACCCATTTATCAGTTTGATTCTCTTCTTTTTCATTCATGTATTAATGGAGCATGAATTAAGTAGAGATCAGTGTCCCAGCTACCATAAAGGGGACAAAGGACAGAGGGAGCACAAAGATGAACGGGACACACACCCTGCCTGACAAGTACAGGAGTGAAATCGACATACCTTGGAAGATTCCAGCTTTCTACTGGGGGAAATGGGTGGATGGTGGTGACAGTCCAGGGAATAAGGAAGGAAAAGAGGCAAGTGTGAGAGGCCTAACTCATGTTTAGTTTAATGTGCCTGTGAAACAAACAAGCAGTGAGGTTTGATAAGCACTCAGCTCTGTGAGCAGGAGGCTCAAGATATAAATTGGAACTGATTAGTTTAGAGACGGCAGTTGAAATCTTACAGGTAGAAATAGATGAACTGGCCCAGAGTCTACAACACGAAAATTGCAGGAACCAAAGGAACACTCTTAACATGTGCGATTGCAGAGCAAGAGAAACCACTGTGAAGAGTGTTCAGAAGAAGGAAGAGAACCTGAAGACAGAGCAGTAATGAAAATGAAGGGCAGACCGTTCAAAGTGGAAGAAATACTGTGGTTAATAATGTGAAATGCTGAGGAGAACTAAAGAGAGTAAATTAGATTTGGCAACAGGGAAGACAAATGAGGAGGTGAGGGTGGAAGCCTCCATACAGAAGGCTTAAAGGGGAAGGGGAGGTGCAATTATATTTATTCTCTGTAACTGATGTCATAATATACATCATACACAAATTGGTCTACAAGACCTAGAACGGACAAGGGCGGTCTCTTCCCCAGCCCCTGCTCCCTAGGAATGCATCCACCTTCAACTCTTACAGCTGCTTCTATGGGATTTACTTGTGCTTTTAAAATAACCTGGTAGTACAGATATTTCCTTTTTATATTTCACATTAAGTATTATTGATTAGGGGCTTCTGGGATGGCTCAACAGGTAAAGAATCCACCTGCAGTGCAGGAGACACAGGAGATGCTGGTTCGATCTCTGGGTCAGGGAAGATCCCTGGAGAAAGAAATGGCAACTCATTCCAGTATTCTTGCCTGAAAAATCCCATGGACAGAGGAACCTGGAGGCCTACGGGCCAAATGGTTGCAAAGAGTTGGACATGACTGATTAAGCACGCATGCACATTACTGATTAAGTTCATATTATGGAAGATAAGGACTTAGCTCTCATACATCCACAAGCACCTTCAACACACAGAATTCCCCTCCCTTCAACCCCAGTCCTCCCATATACTTCTAATACATATTGGTTAGGTCAGAATTCAGTGCTTACATTACTGCTGCTGCTGCTGCTAAGTCACTTCAGTCATGTCCGACTCTGTGTTACCCCATAGACAGCTCCCCCGTCCCTGGGATTCTCCAGGCAAGAACACTGGAGTTGGTTGCCATTTCCTTCTCCAATGTGTGAAAAGTGAAAGGGAAGTCGCTCAGTTGTGTCCGACTCGTAGCGACCCCATGGACTGAAGCCTACCAGGCTCCTCCATCCATGGGATTCTCCAGGCAAGAGTACTGGAGTGGGGTGCCATTGCCTTCTCCCTTACATTACTATGACTATATAAATATTATCCATAGCTAAGCTTTCTAATATACTATAATCAAATTTCTTGTGTACCATTTTGTCTACCTGGATCTAATGATAAATGATAACATTGTTCTCCCCTCTCTACTTAGCCTTCTATCTGCCTATCACTAATTCTCCGACTTTCAGCCAGAGGATAAATCTCAACACTGGAACATATCAAAACAAACACACTCAGTATCCATTGCACCCATTTTCCCCCTTGAAGGCATGTTCCTTGAGCTCTCCATCCCTCAGCTTCTTAACTCCAGACTGACACCTAGGATCTCTTTTCATCCCCTCTTGGGAATTTCCTTAATTTCACCTATGTTGAATCCTGTATCCATATCTTCTTACTTGGTTTACTCTCTGTTTGGTAATAGTTTTCCAATAACTATTGGAAACTATTTTCCAATAGTTTCCTGAAAAAGGATGCATGGGAGGTAAACTTTTTTATATATTCAGCATGCCTGAAAATGTTCTTTTTCTCACTTTGAATAATGATTCAGCAAAATGTTTATTTTAATTTATTATTATTTTAGCCACATCACTCAGCAAAGTCAAGGACCTTTAGTTCCTTCTCAAGGGCTATCAATATTCTGAGCCGTCTCTTGTGAGCTGGAACCCCTACCAGGTGGAAGAAGTTAACTACATGAAGACCAGAGTGTACCCATGACATAAGCTGCCACAATTCTAAGAATTTGCCTCAAGGAAATGGAAACAAACTGACCCTGGAAGAACTGTACCTAAAAGAATCAAGATGATGCTGGTCAGACCACCAGTGACCAATTTCAAGATCACTGAGCTGACTGTGCTGTGTCTGCATGTAGCCCCCTCCCTCTGTCTTTAAAAGCTCTCACTCCCTGCTTGTCAGGTGGGAGTTGGCTTCTGGATAGATGTCCACCCTCCCCCTCAGTTGCCTGCACCTGAAATAAAGCAAGTTTTCCTTTCCATCAATCTGACCTGTTTATTGGCTTTTGGGCAGCAAGCAGCCAGATCCCACCTTTCGGTAACGTATCCACCACTCTCTGGAAATCGTAGTTCCACTGGAAGCAAATTGCTTTTTATTTCTACAGCTAAATATCTTGATCTAACCCTTACAAAAATATGGCAGCTTGTCTCTCACATACCTGGCTAAGAAAAAAAGCAGGTATGTTCACAGATGGAAACAGAGCCACAACACTAAAATCTCCTAACCAGGTAGAAAGCAAATATTCTGGGATGAAGGACTGTCATGATGAAGGCAAATAGGACGCTGAGGAGTGACTGTCTCTAAATGTTACTATAAAGGGATTTCTTTCTTCCTTCACTGTGTTTCAGTTCAGTTCAGTCGCTCAGTCGTGTCCGACTCTTTGTGACCCCATGGACTGCAGCATGCCAAGCCTCCCTATCCATCACCAACTTCCGGAGCTTACTCAAACTCATGTCCATTGAGTCGGTAATGCCATCCCACCATCTCATCCTCTGTCATTCCCTTCTCCTCCCACCTTCAATCTTTCCCAGCATCAGGGTCTTCTCAAATCAGTCAGTTCTTCGAATCAGGTGGCCAAAGTATTGGAGTTTCAGCTTCAGCATCAGCCCTTCCAATGAATATTCAGGATTGATTTCCTTTAGGATGGACTGGTTGGATCTCCTTGCAGTCCAAGGGACTCTCAAGAGTCTTCTCCAACACCACAGTTCAAAAGCATCAACTCTTCAGTGCTCAGCTTTCTTTATAATCCAACTCTCACATCCATACATGATTACTGGAAAAACCATAGCTTTGACTAGACGGACATTTGTTGGCAAAGTAATGTCTCTGCTTTTTAACATGCTATCTAGTTTGGTCATAGCTTTTCTTCCAAGGAGTAAGCGTCTTTTAATTTCATGGCTGCAGTTACCATCTGCAGTGATTTTGGAGCCCCCCAAAAAAGTCTGTCACTGTTTCCATTGCTTCCCCATCTAATTGCCATGAGGTGACTGGATCAGATGCCATGATCTTCATTTACTGAATGTTGAGCTTTAAGCCAACTTTTTCACTCTCCTCTTTCACTTTCATCAAGAGGCACTTAAGTTCTTCTTTGTTTTCTGCCATAAGTGTGTCATCTGCATATATGAGGTTATTGATATTTCTCCCAGCAATATTGATTCCAGCTTGAACTTCATCCAGCCCAGCATTTCTCATGATGTACTCTGCATATAAATTAAATAAGCAGGGTGAGAATATACAGCCTTGACACACTCCTTTCCCGATTTGGAACCAGTCTGTTGTTCCATGTCCAGTTCTAACTGCTGCTTCTTGACCTGCATACAGATTTCTCAGGAGGCAGGTCAGGTGGTCTGGTATTCCCATCTCATTCAGAATTTTTCCACGGTTTGTTGTGATCCACACAGTCAAAGGTTTTGGTGTAGTCAATAAAGCAGAAGTAGATGTTTTTCTGGAACTCTCTTGCTTTTTTGATGATCCAAAAGATGTTGGCAATTTGATCTTTGGTTCTTCTGCCTTTTTGAAATCCAGCTTGAACGTCTGTAAGTTCACAGTTCACGTACTGTTGAAGCCTGGCTTGGAGAATTTTGAGCATTACTTTGCTAGCATGTGAGATGAGTGCAATTGTGTGGTAGTCTGACTCTTTGCAACCCCATGGACTATATAGTCCATGAAATTCTCTAGGCTAGAATACTGGAGTGGGTAGCCTTTCTCTTCTTCAAGGGATCTTCCCAACCCAGGGATCGACCCTAGGTCTCCCGTACTGCAGGCGGATTCTTTACCAAGCTGAGCCACCAGGGAAGCCCAAGAATACTGGAGTGGGTAGCCTTTCTGTTTTCCAGGGGATCTTCCCAACCCAGGAGTTGAACTGGGGTCTTCTGCATTGCAGGCAGATTCTTTACCAACTGAGCTATGAGGGAAGCCCTCATTGTGTTTATCGGTAGCTTATGAAATTTATAGGGAGTTTAATATATTTACACATGAGAATCATTCAGACATAGAGTACATTTGATATTTATTTTCACATAATCTCACAAAATGTCCAATTTTGTGCTGTATGATTGTATGGTATTGATTAAAGCATCTCATTTAGCCTCACATTCAGTCTACTGAAAATACCCCTCAAATGTCCACATAAGCCACTGTCAAACCTACCCATACTGTTTTCTTTAAAAAAAAACAACACAAACTTCCCCAATGACACACTATCCACTCTTGTTAACATCCTCATTCACCAAGCAGCAGCCTCCCAAATGTTTCCTAAATCTGCCTCCATCCTCTCCCGCTCTGCATTCGTTTATTCCTCCATCAGTTGCAGCCTGGATCCTTGCAATAGCTTTAGACCTGTGGTCGCAGTATTTTGAGTTTGGTCTCCCCACAAACCATCTTTCACCTTGCCATCAGAGAGGTCTATCTGATTTGCAGATATGTGTGAGTCACCTACTCAAGACCCTGCTTAAAATTTTACCTGGCCTGCCAAGTCTTTAAAAACTAGACCTCTGCTGACTTCTTTATCTGCATCCTCATTCGTCACTCACACTTTAACATCCTTCAATCCAACAAATTCTGCTTAGGGGAATTCCATGGTGGTCCAGAGGCTAAGACTCCATGCTCCCAATGCAGGAGGCCCAGGTTCAATCCCTTCTCCTTAATTAGTTCCTAAAGGGAAAGAATCTGTACCTTTAAAAAAAAATGTATATATGTGTATAATTGAGTCATTTTGGCATAACTTTGTAAAGCAACTATACCTCAATAAAAAAATAAAAAGAGTCTGTATCTTACATTTGAACTTCCAGTGTTCACCATGCATCTGCTATATAGTTATGTTGCAGGAAGGGGGACCCTTTCCAGGCCCAAAACTGGGCTCTTGTCTAACACTCGGAAATGAATTGTCTGAGGAGACACATGTGCTGGCAAAGCAAGAGATTTTATTGGGAAAGGGCACACGGGTGGAGAGCAGTAGGGTAAGGGAACCCAGGAGAACATCTCTGCCACGTGGCTCGCAGTCTCTGGTTTTATGGTGATGGGATTAGTTTCCGGGTTGTCTTTAGCCAACTATTCTGACTCAGAGTCCTTCCTGGTGCTGCACACCTTGTTCAGCCAACATGGATGCCAGAGAGAAGGATTCTGGGAGGTGGTCGGACAGGTGGTGTCTCCTTTTGAGTTTTCCCAAACCCTTCCAGTTGGTGGTGGCTTATTAGTTCCAAGTTCCTTACCAGGACATCCTGTCCTAAAACAACTCATACAAATGGTTACTATGGTGCCAGGGTGGAAGGTTTCAATCAGTGTGCTTCCCCTAACAGCTTGCTCTACTGGGACATTGTTCTTATTCATTACTTTCTACTCTACCCCCAAATGTTAAAAAAATAAAAGGCAAACAAACAAAAAAACCCTGCCCCTATCAAGTAAACTATTACCAACAATCTTTTACATTTGTTCCTTTAAAAAAAAAAAAAACCTTTAGCTTCTTGGATCCGGCTATTTGGTAGAATCCTAGCTGATGAACTCACAGCTGACTTCCTGCCAAATCATATGGATTTTCACAGTTTCTTATTCTCCTTGCAGCTTTTGACTGCTGTTCATTTTCTCCTTAAACCGCCTTCTATGACTTCACACTATTGCCAAGCACTGCCCTTGAGGAACTGATTCAGAGTCTTCATTGCCTTGAGTTATTTAACCTACCTTCCACCACGATAAATACATCCCCTTGTACACTTTTGGGTTGTCTTTCTATTTGTGTTAGCAGTTATCTCAGCAAAAATCTTATCCCCTGAAATAGCCCTGGAGACGCAGGAATTTCTTCCAAAACATAATTCTTCAAATTTAATATCACAGTAGGTTAATTAAAATGTAAGTTTCAGAAATTCCTTGGCGGTCCAGTGGTTAGGACTCTGTGCTCTCACTGCCAAGGGCCTAGGTTTGATCCTTGGTCAGGGAACTAAGATCCTGCAAGCCCCATGGAGCAGCAAGGGAAAAAAAGGGAAATTTCTCCCTAAACCCCCTAGATTTGGTATAGATTGAGTAAACCAGCCTTTTGTTCAAACTCCAGTACTAACATACCTTTCTATTTTCTTTTTATTGGCAGCACCAATGCCACTTGTGGATCTTAGTTCCCTGACCAGGGATTGAACCCAGGCCCTCAGCAGTGAAAGCCCAGAGTCCCAGCCACAGGACTGCTGGAGAACTCTCAGGTTTGTTTATTGTAATGGCTGTCTTCCTCATACCAAAAGGTTTTTGTCATTTATTTTCAAGCATTGCTGCCCTCTCTCTAATTCCCCACTTCCTTCTACAAGTATACTTCCAAGAGTCCCTACAGCAAGTGGGTAGAAGAGTGAGCCAATAAGTGGGACTATCGCCTTACAAGGCTCATTTAGCCTGAAATTCATTTTTAAATTTACTCAAGATTATCTGAGGAAATATATACATATATACTGATGCCAAAATATGTATGTGCCTGCACGGGTTCTCACCTTTTCAAAGGCCATTGGGTTCTCTTGTTAAAGTGCTACCAGGTGAGGCAGGGAATACGACTTTATTCCAAGAGCCAGCTGACCCAGAAGATGGCAAACGAATGTCTCAAAACAACCATCTTGTTGAGGGCTGGATGTCAGTTTCTTTTATAGATCGGAGATTGGGGGACGTGAGGAAAAGAAGTGAAAAGGCCATGAGTCTTGCAAATATTTCCTAGAAGGGCAAGTGTCAGGCAGGGCATGTGTTAATTTCTTCCTTCCTACCACCTACAAATGGACAGGGACCTGAACAAAAGCCGTTTAGTTTAACAGTCAGGCAGAAGGCCTATATTCTCTGAGGCAGGCCATTATGTAGGATTATAATAACAATTGCAAGGAAAAGCAAGTCAAACAATTCCAACAGGGAGTCAGAATTGGTTCTTCTCTGCAAACAAAAGCCTAGGTTGAAGCGGGGGTGGGGGGTTGTCAATCAAACCGATTCCTTACCGGGATGCTTCGGAGAAGGGCATGGCAACCCAATTCAGTATTCGTGACTGGAGAATTGCGTGGACAGAGGACCCTGGGGCTATAGTCCATAGGATCGCAAAGAGTGGGACACGACTGAAGCGACTTAGCACGAACGCACCAGGATATTTAGAGCGCAGCCAACCTCAGGCGCACAGATGGCGTTACAGAAAGTTGTGCGTAGCGCTGGAACGCACAGGAGTCTCCTCTGTGACCTTGGCCAACTCGCAGAAATTATAAAATGGGAATAACCCTACTGGGTTATTGAAGAGCAAAGGAAATGATGTAAGTAAAAGTACTCTAAGAAGTAATAATGCTGGCTTCTTTGAGCCGGAGTCCTGAGCAGCTGGGTTCCCACCAGCTGGGAGTTTTGCTCTTCCCTCTCTGGCTGCGGGAGGCGGGGGCCTTCGCTTGTCTCCATGGCAACCACTCCGCATCCCGAGCTCCATGTCCACCCCGGGACCGGAAGCAACCAGTCAGGCGCTTCCCCGGCTTCTCCCCCAAAACGCAGGGCAGTCTTTCCCAGGCCGGAGGTTAGAGTTGAGGTCTCTTGGCGCTTTGAGGTTTCGAGGAGAAGCGACCATCACCCAGGGGGCGGAGAAAGGTCGCCCGCGGGCCTTGGCGCCACCTCCAGACAGCCCCCCCCACCCTTCCCACCCGCTCTAACCGGTCACTTCCTCTTCATACCCTTCACAGCCCAGTGTCCCCGGCTACTCCTTCACGCCGCGCTCGCTTCCCCGGGGCCCCCACCGCGTCCCGCTCCCCTGGGCCTCTCACCGCGCCTCCGCGCTCCCCCTCTTCTTGTCCTCCCCCGGCACCCTGGGGCGCCTGACCCCCCGACCCCAAAGCTAGACCTCCTCTCATTGTTATGCCCAAATCGCGAAATCTCCCAATGACCACCAGGGAGCCGGTATCCAATGCAAAAGCAAGAGAGTTTTTATTACCAAGCTCGAGCTGGGGCTCCCACCATTACCGACGCAGCAGCTAAGGAGAGGAGCCCCGAGTTTTGGGTTACACTGCTTATATAGGGAATATTCAGGTGAAAGGGTAACAAAGGGGGTGTTCAGGCTGAAGGACTCCTGATTGGTTACCCTCTCCTATAGGGTTGTGTGTGGATTTCTAATTGTTTATTTACTTCCACGGTAAATCATTACTTCCAAGGTAAATCACAAATGTAACTCATTACTTCCAAGGTGAATCACAAATGTAACTCATTACTTCCAAGGTGAATCACAAATGTAACTCATTACTTCCAAGGTAAATCACAAAGGTAAATCATTACTTCCAAGGTAATCACAATGTAACTCATTGCTTCCAAGGTAAATCACAAAAGTAAATCATTACTTCCAAGGTAAATCACAAATTCTTGAACTTAAAGTCAGGAGGTTTAACCTAAGGGCTGATTGGCTCGCGCACAGTGGGGCAAGTTTAGGCAATATCCAAAGTCTAAGTCTGTTTGCCCGGTACCTTTGCAAAATGGAGCTCTTTTACTAGACGTGTAGCTTAGGCTCTTCATCATTACCCACCACCCGCTTACCCGCCTTCCTGCGCACCCCTTTCCCCTGAATCCCCCTCTTGTGACCTCACCGAGTTGGTCTCCATCCGGGACAGGGGAGGAAAGTGTCCGGGGACCATCGGGAGCCGATTCATTAGAAGAGCTGTTTCCAAGAGAGAGTCGGTCCCTTTGAAAAAGACCCCCGGATCTGGGGCTTTGGGCGCAGCCTGCCCTCCAGGGACCGGGTGTAAGGTATAGTTCAGGCCGAGGCAGGAAAAGGAAAGACGACCTCAACAGAAGTAGGTTACCTTTATTGAGGCAAGGAGGGCCGACAGTCGGCCTAACAACCAGGCTGAGCACGGAGAGGGATCAGGGAGGCTCCATATTTGTAGGGAGGTTTGTGTAAGCGGTGAGGGAAACGTTAATCAGGCGGGATGTTTGGGGTAGACTTTAGTTGCGATGGCATTTGTAGTTGGGCAGGGGGTGATAAGTCTTCTGGGCAGGTGTAGGGGGTGGAAGGTTTCCGGACAAGGGGTGATAAGTCCCAGATAGATGCAACTGGACTGGAGCATCAGGGCGGGACCTAAAGTTCTGTTTTGTTTTCTCTGAAGTTAGATGATTCAGCAAGGGCCTTTGAAACTGTTGTTTTCTTTTCTAGGCCCAAAAGACTCCTTCACCGGGTTCATTGGGGACCCTTGCGCGGTGCTGAGGGTTTGGTTTCCCGGGTGGAACTGAGAGCAACTGCGCATCTGGCACAGATTCGGCTCCTAGTGCAGGAGACGCAGGGTGCGTCCCAGTGGCCACGCCTTCGACTTCCAGAGGATGCTTTAAGCTTAGGGCCTTCCCCTAGATGGCGCCTGACACGTGGCCTCTAACGCCTCCTGTCGCTCAGGTCTCGACCCAGTTCTGTTCCGGCCTCGTATCATCTGAGTCTGCGGCTCCTTCTCTTTGCCGGGACCCTGGCCACCGGCTCTGGACCCCGCAGCACCGCACAGAGTGTGGATGTCCTGAACTCAGCGCCCAGCCTTGCTCCTTTGCTTTGGTCTCTGTTACCTACCTGAGCTTGCTCTAGCAGGTTCCTCATCTACCACTTGGAGATGAAAAGAACCTTACGGGGCTTCTGTGGGGATTTAAATACTGTAGTTGTTTAGTTGCTAAGTGATTTCCGACTCTTTTGCGATCCCAAGAATAGTAGCCCGCCAGGCTCCCCTGTCCATGTGATTTTCCCGGCCAGAATACTGGAATGGGTTGGCATTTCCTTCTCCAGGAGATCTTCCCAACGGAGGGATGGTCTCCCGCATTGGTAGGGGGATTCTTTACCACTGAGTCACTGGGAATTTTAATGAATTGGTATTTGTTAAGATTTATTAGAAGAGTGCTTGGCACCTAGTAAATTCTCTGTCATTGTTACCCTTTGGGGTGGGGCATTTCACTGTGTAAGGTTGTATTATTTATTTGGTAACCTCCTTGTCTCTCTCCTGCTAGAGCATAAGCTTTATGTAGCCATACCACAGGCTTTGTTCAGGTGACTGCCATATCTCGAGTGCTTAGAAGAGTTTTCGGTGAAGTGGGGGAAAAATGGTAAAGAGAAAAAATAAGGGCACATATAACATTTCTAATTAGTCATCAGTTACTAGTGATACATAGACTAAAATACTACTAAGGAAAGTGTCTCCCCACCCTCTTCCTGCTAACAGGCTAGTGATACTTGGAGCAATTGTTGCTCCGCATACATCACTATGTTGCCAGCAACCTTGTGATTTGATGCATTGTTTTCTATAATTTATTTGATAAAAAATTGTGGGATATTTTCCCACTCTTCCTTTGACCCCAATAAGTCAAGTCCTTGGGACATCTTTGAAGGAAATAATTTGAAAATTAGCATGTTTTTGGAAAATAGGCTATTTTTCTGCAAATGTGCTTCCCAGCATTGTTTATAATAGTAAAAATTAGAAATAATCTATAATAAAGAGATTAAGTAAATAAGACATATTACAGATGAGCAGTACACATGAACATGAAAATACATTAAGATGGAGGAATATGCTTTTTTCCTCTGAATGATTCCTTTAATGCCAAAGTAATATTGTTTTAAAAGTTAGTAACATCAAAAAAAAAATCCATGCAAAGTAATCTCATGAGTCTCTTCCTTTAGCAGGCTAAAAATAATTATTTGGCCCTTTGAGCCTGTCCGAGTCATAAATTACCTCAGGCTTTCCTTATTTCTCTTCTCCAGGAGTTCCTTTGCAACCCTGACTGATCTCTTATTGTAATATGTTGTCAGCCTCCTGGGTATGATTTTCAGAATAAATTGCAAAGTATTCATGAAAGTGAATGCCTCTGAGCCCTTTGATTCTCTTAAAGAAGGAAGTATTCTTTCAACGCGTGGCTTCTGTTAAGATTAAGGATACTTTGGGTGCAATCTTAACGTTTCTAATCTTAGCTGTGATATTCTGAAAAGCATTTATCTTGTTTCCACTTGTTTCTTGAATCATATTGACAGAGTGTCCGTAAGGAGAGTTTTACCTCCTTGAAGATTAAAGCCTAGCGGTCCCGAACTATTCCCAGTCCAGATGTCTGCAAAATTGAGAGTCGTCAAAACTCCTTCCACAAACTTCAGGGGACCCTGACTGCCTTGTGTTAATGAAGGCAGGCCTGTAATATGGCCTCCGGCCGCCACTGGAGCAGCTTCTCCGGGCCCTGAGCCGGCTCCGCGAGCTTTGCTGTCAGTGGCTGAGGCCCGAGGTGCGCAGCAGGTAGCGGATCCTGGAGCTGCTGGTGCTGGAACAGTTCCTGGCCATCCTGCCCGAGGAGCTGCAGGCCGTGAGTAACGCGCAGAGAGCAGAGAGGATGCTGTGGAGATGCTCGAGGAGCTGGAGAAGGAGCTCAATGGGGAGGCTGAACACGTGAGAAGGCGGCTGTGGGAGGGCGGGGCGAGGCGCATCTCTGAGGGTGAGCTCCCAGACCGTACTCCACTCGGCACAACCCGGTGTAGAGTGTGGCCAATGGACTCCCGGCTGTGCCCGAAATCAGGAAGTGCCTCTACTTTTTTCCTTCCCCTTTCCGGTGTCCCAAGATAGTTTCTTCTATTATTTTATCCCCAAGTCCCAGCCAGATTCCCTTCTTCCGCCTCAGTAATACCAAACTGTTTCTAGGTCTTTTTTGGACAAAATGAGGACATGCAAAGAAACTACCAACTTGTGAAATCCCTCAGGAGATACCATGTCACCAACCCAAGCCCGCAGAAAAGCAGCTGCGGTGGGCGTTGAAGAAGCTCTGCTCCTTCAGGTGAAATGGCGAGGGGGGTTGAGGCCCCATCATGTGATTAATTTATCATGCTAACTTCTGTTTAGTGATACTTGTACTAAATCTTGCTTATTGCTACCACCATATTGAATTCCTCTCCTTCAGTTGCTCCTGTTCCCATAATTTCTTATCTTTTAGGCCTCTCTTTTCTTCCACACTTTCCTCAGTCTAAAGTATCTTTTTTCCCCCAGTCACCATTCTACCTTTTGCACAGAGCTTTTCATCTTCATCACTGACTGCCTCATCAGTATGTAACCCTCTTTTGCCTTGTGATCGTCTCAGTGTGTTCTGCCTTACCTTCTCCATCCTCTAAAATCTCAGGTGGCTGCGCAGTAAAGAGTCTGCCTGCCAGTGCAGGAGACCTAAGAGACGGGGCTTCCATCTCTGGGCCGGCAAGATCCCCTGGAGAAGGAAATGGCTACCCACTCCAGTAGCCTTGCCTGGGAAATCCCATGGAGAGAGGAGCCTGGTGGGCTGCAGTCCTTGGGGTCACAAAGAGTCAGATATGACTGAGCACGCATGCATGGCGTCATGCTCTACATTGATGTTATATTGCAAACATGCTCTCTCAAAAATAATCTATGCTCCATTCAGATCATTCTATTTCCTTTTCCTTCCCACCGAACAAAAATTATTACATTTTCTTTTCTGTGTACTATTTCAGATAGAGACACCAGAACTAAAAATGTGAAATCTGCTTTAAGACAAAAGACTTATTCAGGCAAGGAACTGCATTACAAAGTTTCTAGCACTCTTCAAGTGAATGCTCCTCAGAGTTTCACATTTAGAAGAACATGTGAACAAGACAGAAAGTTTGAAAGAAGACAGGGAAACTGTCCTTGCAAAAAACAACACTAAAATGTGAGGTATGTGGCAAAGTCTTTAGTCAGAGCTCAGCCCTTAATCTACATCAGAGAATCTACAGTGGAGAGAAACCTTATACACGTGAAGTGTGTGCAGCGTCTTTCAGCTGAAGTACAGTCCTGATTCAGCATCGAAAAATCCATACTGGGGAAAAACCCTTCAAATGTCATGAATGTGGGAAAGCCGTTAGTCAGAGCTCAGTCCTTAACATTATACATGTGAAGTGTGTGCAGAGTCTTTCAGCCAAAATGCAGTCCTGATTCAGCATCAAAGAATCCATACTGGGGAGAAACCCTTCAAATGTCATGAATGTGGAAATCCTTTAGTCAGAGCTTGAATCTTTTCAGACATAGGAAGAAACATGCTGGAGAAAAAGTCCCATCCGAGTTGTGAGGGAATCAAAGCATTTATTGAGAAATTTTTCTCTGAGGGAGAAGGCGCAAGGCACCTATGCTCCTTTAGTATAAATCGGTAGTTTCGGTGGGCACCAGTTTCCTTTCCAAGGTTATTAAAGCCACAGGAGAGAAGGTGGAATATTTTCTGCCAGCAATGTTTACTTCCCTGCTTTTCAGTACAGGGTCAGTTCAGATGTTTGAGATTCTAAAGCTATAGAATTCCATCCCTCAGTTCAGTTCAGTTCATTCGGTCAGTCATGTCCGACTCTTTTTGACTCCATGGACTACAGCATGCTAGGCTTCTCTGTCCATCACCAACTCCTGGAGCTTGCTCAAATTCATGTCCATCAAGCAGGTGATGCCATCCAACAATCTCATCCTCCGTTCTCCCTTTCTCCTCCATCTCTAGTGCAGCTCTTGAAAAGATACTCTCAGTCACATCCGACTGTTTACATTATTAACACAAAAAATAAACTAGTACGTTCCTTTTTAGACAAGTACATTTTCCTTGTTGAGAAGGAATGTGTGAGTTGGCATGTAAATGGATATTCTCCATTTCATTACTTGAACATTGGTGTTGTTAGACCAAAGATTAAAACAAATTTCCTGGCCATCAGTGGTTAAGATTCACGTTTTCAGTGTCATGGGCCTGGCTTCAATCCCTGATCAGGGAATTAAAATCCCACAAGCCACACTGTGCAGCCAAAATATACAATAAATGTCCTATTCTATTTTCTGTTTTTGAATTGCTCAGACAGTCATGTCTGACTCTTTGTGACCCCATGGACTATATATAGCCCACCAGGCTCAAGGAGACCAAAAAGAATATGTACCTCAAGACCTACGCTGAAATGTCCAGGGTCGTTGTTAGGAAGCAGGTGAGTAAAGGGACTTTAATCATCTCTTAAGAAAATTCACAAGAACCTACATACTGTTTTGTTTACATTTTTAAAGTTGAGGTATAGTTCATGTATAAAGAGCCTACATACTGTTTATGATACTAAGGGGTGCTAATATGCTAATTTTTTATCAAGTTTAGCCCAAGTCATATTAATTCTCTGGTTAGATAAACTAGCACGTCCTACTTATTAGGAGACCTAATTAAGTGCAAGATAACTTAGCATCCAGTAACACCCTTTAAGGATTTGTTATTCTAAGATAATTCACATCACTGTTGTGGAGAAGTTCCAATTAATTACAATGGAGAGAATGTAATCTTGCAAAGTCTGTGGCACAACCAAATGAAGAAGGACACTTCCCTCAGAATACATGATTAGAAAAAAATAATTATGTAGAATTAAATATTTTTCTTGTGTAGAAAAAATAATTATCTCCTTTATAATTTATATTGGAAATATCTCAGTGAAATTATTAAGATAGCGCTACATGTCTTCAGGGAGTGGCATAACCATAATGAGTGTTCTAATAATGAACAGTTTTCTGTGTGTGCTTCTATAAAGTTGATGATCACCTTAACATAAAAAATAAAGATGAAGAAAAGATGATCCCAACAAGGCTGACGTACACACCCAGAAATGGGAACTGTTAACAGCTGATGGCTACCCTGCAGAGTTCTTAATGACCTCTGTTCTGGCCTGAATCAGCTGTGAACGTGTTTCAGGCATCACAGGACAACCTTTTCTGGGCCTTTTTCATCATTCTTAGTAAGATGAGTTTCTAGACAATTTATCTGGTGTAAGACCTTGGATTTTTATATTCTTGTACAAATGAGGAAATCACTGAAGTTCAATTTAAAGAGTCCATTGAGATATACCACATTTAATTCAATCAGAGTCTCTTGTTTAAATGACAGATATGTTTATTAAATTATTATTCTGACAATATATAAGATAATGTCCCCCTTTCCAGGGATTCCTGATAAAATTCTATATACATTACAGGAATATATGGACTGGGACTTCCCTGATGGTCCAGCTGGTTAAGAATCCACCTTCCAATGCAGAGGATGTGGGTTTAATCCCTGGTTGGGGAGCTACCGGGATCCCACATGCCACACGCTGCCGGGGCGACTAAGCCCATGTGCCACAGCTAAGACCCAACACAGCCAAATATAAATAAATATATTTTTTAAAAAATACGTGGATTATTTTGTCTCCCATGGTGCCACAGTTACCAACTATGGAGACAACCATGAAAAATAGAAGTCTTTGAAAGGGGAAGGGAAGAGAGGGCTCATGGGGAACTTCTTTGTTCCTCATTAAGTATAAACGTTTCATTATCAGAAAATCCAGCCATGTTTAGTGCTTGGAGTAACTCTGGAAACAAATGTGGGAGTACCTGCTCTGCTTAGTTAGAATATTGATAAAAAAGATTAGTAAGGGGAGAGGTGAATATAAATTTTAATTTTAGAATTTTCTGTTAGGGTCATACTTTGTAGCTCTAGTAAATATGCATAAATACTGAGTTTGTATATTTCCATTTATTAAAAACATAGGAATCTTTATTTGGGTCTCATGCTTTTTGTAATTAAAGAGAGGAACAAGCCATCTATTAAAGCACTGCTTAATCATAAAAAGAGTTTTTTGTGAATAGTACTCATAGTACTCATAGAGTACTATGTGAATAAAAGGACAGAATCTAAATCAAGTATTCTGAGGGAAGTGTCCTTCTTCACTTGGTTATGCCATAGGCTTTGCAAGATTACCTTCTTTTCATTGTGAATAATCCGAACTTTTCCACCAGAAAAGTGAGGTGAATCATATCCTCTTAGAATAATGAATCTTTAAAGGGTGTCACTGGGTTCTTTGAGTTACCTTGCTCCTATTTAGGTTTCCTAATAAGTAGGAGGTGCTAGTTTATCTAACCAGAGAATTAATATGACTTGAGCTAAATTTGATTTAAAAAATTACTAGCATCCCCATCAAACTGATTAATTCCCACAGATAGTAAGCACTCCAAAATGAAATTGGATGTTTCTAGAATTAATTTCACTTCATCTGAGCCTTCATTATTATCTATAATCCTATGTTCCTCCTTCTCCTCTCCACTTCTCTTCAGCGACCAGCTCAGATGTTTGCCACTACCCTTAAAACTTTCTGTACCAGGAATGCTGGATACAAAATCCAGCAAATCTTCTGGTGGCTTAAACAAATTAGAGTCCGCAACCAGAAATCTGGAAGTAAGCTGCTGCTGGCTGTCAATCAGCCGCTGAACAATGACTTCTCTGGCTGCTGTCTCTGCACTTTGGGCCTTTCCTTCGAGCTTACTTTCTCAGATTAGAGGGGTGCTGTCCCAGCTCTGGAATAGCATCTGGAGTCAAGTCAGGGAGAAAGAGGAAAGGGGGCTCCAGCCATGGCCATCTCCATTACTAGAAAAAAATTAGCTTTCTAAGACGCCCCAACAAAATTCCACATATGTTCCCCTGTTGCAAGTATGTCTGGTAAAGCAAGTGTTTTCAACCCCTAGGATTGAAGCTCCAATACTTTGGCCGACTGATGCAAAGGGGCAACTCATTGGAAAAGACTGTGATGCTGGGAAAAGATTGAAGGCAGGAGGAGAAGGGGACTATAGAGGATGAGATGGTTGGATGGGATCACCGACTCAGTGGATGAGTTTGAGCAAGTTCTGGGAGTTGATGATGGACAGGGAAGCCTGGCGGTTGCTGCAGTCCATGGGTAGCAAAGAGCTGGGCAAATGGGAAGATAGCATGGTAGCTGGGGGTTGGGAACCAATAGTGTTGAAACGGTGTCTGCCATACTCCTCCTTGGCCACTTAACTTTTCCTGAGGACATGGCTATGATTTTGCCTCCTTCACTACCAAAAAAAAAAAAAAAAAGAAGAAGAAGAAGAAGAAGAAGCAGCCCATCAAGGTTGTCAGCTTAGCTGCATCTCCCCCATCATCTCCTCTCCCCTTCTTTCAGGATGAAGGAGGGTGTGCTCTCTTCTCTGTTCCCTCACCATTCCTCCCCACCTCTGAAGGATGTTGGTTGCCATCAGTCATTTTCTCTTATTTCTTCACCCTTTTGCCCCACCCCCCCCTTTCTGGATCCATCTCTTCAACATTGAAAACATGCTGAATGAACTCTGTGCTCCTCCAATGTAATCTTAAAAAGTCAAGATGATGGCTAATCCCTGAGTGACAGGGAGCAAAATGGCCTTTAGTTTTGTCTCCTTCACGTGCATTCATCTCTTTCAGCCACAGTGATCTTTCTAAAATATAAATTTATGTCCCTTTTTTGCCTAAAACACAAGAATCCCTTTGCTTTATTATAAAGTCAGAACTCCTAAACAAAGTGTTTGAGGCTCGTCATGATCTGACTACCGCTTATCATTTCTGCTTTCTCTCTCTCTCGTTACTACGTCTTTAAATCTCTATGTCAAACACATTTTTTAAAGTATTTATTTTAATTGGAGGCAAGTTACTTTACAATATTGTAGTGGTTTTTGCCATACATTGACATGAATCAGCCATGGGTGTACATGTGTCCCCCATTCTGAACCCCCCTCCCACCTCCCCCCCCATCCCATCCCTCAGGGTCGTCCCAGGGCGCCAGCCCTGAGCACCCTGTCTCATGCATTGAACCTGTACTGGCGATCTATTTCACATATGATAATATACATGTTTCAGTGCTGTTCTCTCAAATCATTCCACCCTTGCCTTCTCCCACAGAGTCCAAAAGTCTGTTCTTTACATCTGTGTCTCTTTTGCTGTCTTGCATATAGGGTCATTGTTACCATCTTTCTAAATTCCATATATATGCGTTAATATACTGTATTGGTGGTTTTCTTTTTGACTTACTTCACTCTGTATAACCAGCTCCAGTTTCATCCACCTCATTAGAACTGATTCAAATGTATTCTTTTTAATGGCTGAGTAATACTCCATTGTGTATATGTACCACAGCTTTCTTATCCATTCATCTGCTGATGGACATCTAGGCTGTTTCCATGTCCTGGCTATTGTAAACAGTGCTGTGATGAACATTGGGATACACGTGTCTCTTTCAATTCTGGTTTCCTCGGTGTGTATGCCCAGCAGTGGGATTGCTGGGTTGTATGCCAAACACATTTTGGATTAGAAGTCTTTCTCCTACCTCTGGGCCTTTGTATGTATTCCTTTTAAACTCTCATCCAGCCCTCTATACTTTATCTAACTCCTGTATGTTCTTCAGATTTTAGCTCAGATGCCACTTCTTCCAGGAAGCTGTGACACCTTAAGAGTTGGTTGGGACCACCTCCACACCCTTCTGTTGATTCCGTAGCAATCTGTTCTCACTTTGGCATCACATTTATCGCACGAAATAAAATATTTTTAAAATATTGAAACGCACTCAGGGGCTTCCCTGGTCATCCGGTGGTTAAGAATCCACCTACCAATGGAGGGGACACAGATTTGATCCAGCTTCTGGGAAGACCCCACGTGCCATGGAGCAGCTTAAGCCCTTTTGCCACAACTGCTAAGCCCACACTTTAGAGCCTGCAAACCACAACTAATGAGCCCCTGCCCCACAGCTGAGGCCCGAAGGCCTCGAGCCCACACTCTGCAAATAGAGAAACCACTGCCGTAAGAAGTCCATGCACCCCAACTAGAGAGTAGCTCCCGCTTTCTGCAACTAGAGAACGCCTGCGAGCAGCAAGAAAGATCCAACACAGCCCAAAAAATCTTTTTTTTTAAAAATGCACTTAGCCATGTAAAAAGAACAACAATGCCATTTGCAGCAACGCGGGTAGACCTAGAGATTGTCATACTGAGTGAAGTCAGAGAAAAACAGGCATATGATATCACTTCTATGTAGAATCTAAACAAATGGTACAAATGAACTTATTTACAAAACAGAAAGAGTCACAGATGTAGAAAACAAACGTGGTTGCTGGGGAAAAAGGAAGGGAGGGATAAACTGGGAGATTGGGATTGACATATATACTTTACTGTATATATTAATAAAACATAACTAATGAGGGCCTACTGTGTAGCACAGGGAACTCCACTCATTACTCTGTAATGACCTATATGGGAAAAGAATCTAAAAAGGAGTAGATATATGTATATGTATAACTGATTCACTTTGCTGTCCACCTGGAACTAACACAACTTTGTAAATCAACTGTACATCAATAAAATATTTTAAAGTAAAATACCAAACTGCAAAGATAGCCCAAGGCAGAGGACAGTGAATGATACTTTGAGAAGAAAGAAAGTTGTGAGAGAGCAAAGGAAAGAAAAACTAAAAGCCCTTCTGATCCTGGGAATGGTGAGACAAAGAGGTCAGACACATGTTGTTTCACTTCTGCAGAAGTGCTGGAGGGGGCTGGGAGAGAGCTTGAAAGGGTAGGAAGCTGGTCTTGTCACTGAGCGCACTGGGAAAACAATTGCCCAACAGACTTCCTGTGCTCCAAGGTTGGAACAATGTAAAACGGCAGTACGGAGTTAGCAAAGGGTCTCTGCCAGCTACCATGTGATTTAGAAGATGTGTTACCATTCCCCATGCCTGATGGGGACCTTGGAAATTAGCTGATCGAAGCACCAGGAGAGCTGAGATCACAAAGTAACTTTGTGGAACCTGTACCCAGAGCTGTAAGTCTGAGCCACTCCTTAGAAGGGTGGCTAGGACCCAAATGAAGGCACACCACCGAGGAAGGGGTACTGGCCTCCTGCCTGGCCTGAGGAGCAGAGCACTTGCTGCTGCAGGTTTGATGAGCAAGCACCACAGCAGACCAGCTGCCCGGAACAGAAGCCAGAGAAAATGGGGAGGACAGCAAGGCCCCCGAGACCCAACCCATAGCATCACCTCTACACAGACCTCCAGATGGCAGAGAAGGGCGGAGGGAGAAATGGCCATGAGAGGGAGTTGAATTTAAAATGGACTGAATAATTTAATTCAACTCTCACCATCACACTCCCTACCCAGTGGGGTGGGGATTCAGGAAGCAAAAACATCAGCTATAAAAGATAAGCTCCATTTTTTTTTTTTTTGCAATGTGATAGACTTTTATCCACTAAATGGATACTATATCTACTCCTGTATTGACTTCACTATTTTACGTTTCTTGAGAACATGAGCTACTTCATTCACTGGTGTTTCTCAAGTGTCAAGACAGAATGCATGGCCCATAATAGGCACTCAAATATTTGTGGAATGAAAATATTTGAAAATCATATATCTGATAAAGGATTAATATCCAGAATGTATGAAGAACTCCTACAACTCAACAGAACAAGAAAATAACCAAACAACCCATTTCAAAAATGTGCAAAAGACATGAACAGACATTTCTCCAAAGAAGATATATAAATGACCAATAAGAACTGGAAAAGACGTTCAGTATCACTTGTCTTTTGGGAATGCAAATCAAAGCCTTAATGACATACTACCTCGTACCCATCATGATGGCTGATTAAAAATACAAAAAAAAAATAACAAGGGTTGGCAAAGATGTAGAGAAATTGGAACCCTGGAGAATCGCTGATGGGAATGTAAACTGGTACAGCTGTTGGAAAACAGCTTAGTGTTTCCTCAAAAAGCTAAACATAGAATTACCATATGATATGGCAATTCCACTCCTAATATAGACTCCAAAGAGTTGAAAGCATGGACTCAAACAGATACTTGTACACTTATGTTCATAGCAGCATCATTCACAATAGCTAAAAGGGGGAAGCAACCCAAGTATTTGTCAGTAAATCAACAGATAAGCAAAAGCATACTATATACATACAGTGGGAAGACTCTTGAGAGTCCCTTGGACTGCAAGGATATCCAACCAGTCCATTCTGAAGATCAGCCCTGGGATTTCTTTGGAAGGAATGATGCTAAAGCTGAAACTCCAGTACTTTGGCCACCTCATGGGAAGAGTTGACTCATTGGGAAAGACTCCGATGCTGGGAGGGATTGAGGGCAGGAGAAGAAGGGGACGACAGAGGATGAGATGGCTGGATGGCATCACTGACTCGATGGACGTGAGTCTGAGTGAATTCCGGGAGTTGGTGATGGACAGGGAGGCCTGGCGTGCTGTGATTCATGGGGTCGCAAAGAGTCGGACACGACTGAGCGACTGAACTGAACTGAACTGAAAAAGCAATGAAACTGTGACACAGGTATCCCCCACTTTTCAAAAGTTTACTTTACACGACTTCACTTTTACGAAAGACCTACATCAGTACAGGTTTCTCCCGCTATCTGAAAGAAGAGTGCTCCTCTGAAAACTTTCTTAGGCTGAAATGGTGTAAAGCAAAGAAGTGGTTACCTTAGACACAGTTCAAAGTTACAGTAGCTTGATGCTGAGATGCTGAGGGTAGTTCTCCAGGAAGGAGCTTCGTGGTGCCACTCTCGCTACTTGGGTTGCTTGCGGCAAAGCAAATGCTGAAAGCTATCACTGCCTTTTTCCTTGAAAGTAAAAATCCTCCTCAGATTTATTTCAATTAGTAAAAACAAGTACAGGTAGCCTCTGTGTTTTGAAAGTTCACTTTATATCACTTCACTTTTATGAAAGACCAATGTTACTACCTGTTCCCTGGTGGCTGGTAAAGAATTCACCTGCAATGTGGGAGACTTGGATTCAATCCCTGGGTTGGGAAGATCTCCTGGAGAAGGGAAAGGCTACCGACTCCAGTATTCTGGCCTGGAGAAATCCATGGACTGTGTAGTTCATGGGGTCACAAAGAGTCGGACGTGACTGAGTAACTTTTACTCACATGGAGACAGCAGGCATCCTGAACAGCAAGACTGGCACCGCTGAGCCCCTTCCCTGGAACTATACTCAGCATCTCAGAATCAAGCTGCCATAGCCTTGAACTATGTCTGTGAGCATCTGTGCTTTATCTTGATTGAGTTCATGTATCCCTGGTGGCTCAGTAGTAAAGAATCTGCCTGCAATGCAGGAGACCTGGGTTCAGTCCCTGGATGGGGAAGATCTCCTGGAGAAGGGAATGGCTACCCACTTCAGTATTCTTTCCTGGAGAGTTCCATGGACAAAGGAGCCTGATGGGCTACAGTCCATGGGGTTGGTCACTCAATGTGTGACTGAGCACAGTACACCAAATCAGCTTCCAAAAGATTTCACAGAAGCTCCCTGCTTTGGGGTAGTGGAAGAAATCTGTACATGCTGGAACAGTGCTGAACCTTGAAAACACAGTGAATGAAATAAGCCGGATAAATAAAGATGAATATTGTATGATTTTATTTATATGAGGTATCTAGAATAGGCAAATTCATAGAATAGTGATTACCTGGACTGGGAGGGGGGGAAGAGGATTGAGGAGTTTTTAACAGGTGCAAAGTTTCTGTTTGGGGTGATGAAGAAGTTCTGGAAATGGATAATTGTCATGGTTGTACAGCATTATGAATGTATTTAATGCCACTGAACTATACACTTAAAAATGGTTAAAATGATAAACTTCATGTTTATTTTACCACAGGAACATTGGAGGAAACAAAAGGGAAAAGGCTTTTCTATATTTCTGCCCTAATAACATTTATAGTTTATCAAAAAAAAAAAAAAGAAAAGAAGGAGAAACTGTAGATTGTCAAAAAGTAGATCATCTGGCAGATAAAATCCAGACAGGTGTTTGGTGAAGGGACTGACAAAGTGCTCTTTGCCGCTAACACTTAGGACAGGCCATGAGGAGACTGTTCCAGCAGTCCTAAAAGATTTGTTTTTACTTGTTTGACCACTCTGTGCGGCATGTGGGATCCTAGTTCCCTTGGCCAGGGACCAGACCTGTGCTCCTGCATTAGAAGTGCAGAGCCCTAACCACTGGACTACCAGGGAATTCCCAGTCTTGGAAGATCTGAATGGATTATATAAGCATTAAGTCCTGAATGGCTAGTAAATAATATTGGTTTATAATTTCTATCTTGGATTCCACATGCTTCCTTTTATAAAGCTATATGCTAAATACCTATAATTACTATTATATGCTAATTATTTGGGCTTCCCAGGTGGCTCAGTGAGGAAAGAATCTGCCTGCAAGGCATGAGATGCAGGAGACATGGGTTCAATCCCTGGGTCAGGAAGATCCCCTGGTGGAGAGCATGGCAACCTACTCCAGTATTCTTGCCTGGAGAATCCCATGGACAGAGGAGCCTCGTGGGCTACCGTCCACAGGGTTGAAAAGCGTAGGACATGACTGAAGTGACTGAGCACATGCTAATTATTTACTTTATTGATTCCTGACATTTTAACCACATGGATGTGTCTTATCTGGATCTCTTAATCTTATTCAAGTTTGAATTTGAAGATTGGCTAAGATTAACTTGTTTGTCTTCAGATGGGAGACTGATTTTATTCAAAGTCTATAATGACATGGGGTGGCAGCTAAAATAAGGAACTCTATGGTCAGAGCTAATGATCAGCTGGACAGACATCTACCGTCTTTTCCTATATAGTTCTGCTGGCTCCATTCTATTGAAGAAGGACTTGTCAGGATTGTAGGTAGAATATCTCCACTTGGACATGTCAGTGAGGCTGAATCAGAACTGAATTAGTCCATTAAATGTTGCTTTTGATTCATTTGACTCTTAGCAGTCTTGCCACCCAGGTGGTTTTAGTTTGATTTCTTGATAGTCATTCAACCACAAATGATTAGTATAGGCCAATAATGATAATTCCATTCCACCTGCAAGTAATTTTGATTTTGTTGTTCAGTCCCCAAGTCATGTCCAACTCTTTGTGACCCAGTGGACTGTAGCCCACCAAGCTCCTCTGTCCCTGGGATTTCCCAGGGAAGAATACTGGAGTGGGTTGCCATTTCCTTCTTCAGGGGATCTTCCCAACCCAGGGGTCAAACCTGCATCTCTTGCATTGGCAGGTGAATTCTTTGAGCTACCAGGGAAGCCCAGTTTTGATTTAGGCACTGGCATATCACTCAGTTTAGGCCAATGAGACATTAGGGAAAGCCTGCTGCCTAGCTTCTGGAAAAGTTTGCTTTCTTCTAAAAAAGAGACATAAAAAAGAGACGATACTTTTCAGTCTCCAGATGTTCTTGTGACTGGTTATGATAGCAGGCAGTCCTGCAAGAGCTGGAGGATGCAGCTGACCCAGGTGGAGGGAGGAGCTAAGAATACTACAGATAAGCAGGACTAAGCCCTAAGGTACCACTTTTCATATACTTACACTAGAAGAGACAAAAGACTGTCAGGGTAAAAACCAGAAGATCAACTTAAAACCAAAATAAGTAGAAGAGAATGATAAAAGTAACAAACAGAGGCTCTGGTTCTAGGCAAGATGGAGTAAGCATCCTCCAACCCTGTCTCTCCCGAGAGAGTCCCACAGTTGTTGTCCAGTCGCTCAGTCATGTCTGACTCTTTGCTACCCCCTGGACTATAAGCACACCAGGCTCCTGTGTCCTCCACTATCTGCCAGAGTTTACTTAAATTCAAGTCCACTGAGTCAGTGATGCTATCTAACCATCTCATCCTCTGCCACCCCTTTATCCTTTTGCTTTCAGTCTTCCCGAGCATCAGGGTCTTTTTCAATGAGTTGGCTCTTCCCATCAGGTGGCCAAAGTCCCAGAGAATCCCGGACAAAGATCACAGAGTAGCTCCCTGAGGACTCCTCAAAGTGAATAATAGAAATCAGACTGGGGAAGAAGACTAGAATTTCAAGTTCTACTGAATTTTACCCTTTTTTTCCTTTTTGGTATCACCTGGCCTAGACTCAAAGGAAGCCTGAAACCCAGAAGTGCCCACAGAGAAGCCTAAGGGATGGGAAAGGGGTTCTTCAGGGTCAGAGAGCATAAGGGAAGTTCCATATCCTTCTTTCTTCACTCAACTCCTCTCCCTGTGACAGCGGAGTGAAAGGAGCACAGCAATGACACAGGACATGGGGCAGGCACTTTGAGAGAGAGGGGAGCACTTCATTCTGCTTGGAGGAGCTTTGGTCCCAGAAGCTTGGTGCCAATCCCCACTGCTTTTATTTATCTTTAAAATATTTATGTATTTGACTGTACTGGGTCTTGGTTGTGGCACACAGGATCTTTGATCTTCTTGGGACGTGTGGAGTCTTTAGTTGCAGCATGCGAACTCTTAGCTGTGGCACGACGGATCTAGTTCCCTGACCAGGGGTCACACCCAGGCCCCCTGCACTGAGAGCTCAGAGACTTAGCCACTGGACCATCAGGGAAGTCCCAAGGAATAAAATTTTAAAATGAATAAATTGGAGTTCATCAAAATTAAACCTTTTTCTCTGTCAAACATTCTATTAAAAGAAGATATAGAGATATAATTTTTAATCATGATTTTCCAGATTCATTCTTTATGTACGAAATGTTGGTTTTAGTTCAATATTTTTTTTAATTAAAAAATTCAATTTATTCAAACTAAAAAATCATATATATTAGCTCCAGCTGCTATAACAAAATATCATACACTGGTGCCTTAAATAACAAATTTGTTCTTACAGTTCTGGAATTTGGAAAGTCCAAGGTAGAGGTGTCAGCTAATTTGGTTCCCTGTCACCCTGCTTATTAACTTATATGCAGAGTACATCATGCAAAATGCCGGGCTGGATGAAGCACAAGGGGGGATCAAGATTGATGGGAGAAATATCAATAACCTCAGATATGCAGACGATACCACCCTTATGGTAGAAAGTGAAGAGGAACTAAAGAGCCTCTTGATGAAACTGAAAGAGAAGAGTGAAAAAGTTGGCTTAAAACTTCAACATTCAGAAAACTAAAATCATAGAATCTGGTCCCATCACTTCCTGGCAAATGGATGGGGAAACAATGAAAACAGTGACAGACTTCATTATCTTGGGCTCCAAAATCATGCAGATGGTGACTGCAGCCATGAAATTAAAAGATGCTTTCTCCTTGGAAGAAAAGCTATGACAAACCTTGACAGCATATTAAAAAGCAGAGACATTCCTTTGCCGACAAAGGTCTGCCTAGTCAAAGCTATAATTTTCCAGTAGTCATGTATGGATGTGAGAGTTGGACTATAAAGAAAGCTAAGCGCCGAAGAATTGATGCTTTTGAACTGTGGTGTTGGAGAAGACTCTTGAGAGTCCCCTGGATTGTAAGGAGATCAAATCAGTCAATCCTAAAGGAAATCAGTCCTGAATACTCATTGGAAGGACTGATGTTGAAGCTGAAACTCCAATACTTTGGCTACCTGATGCAAAGAACTGACTCATTGGAAAAGACCCTGATGCTGGGAATGACTGAAGGCAGGAGGAGAAGGGGATGACAGAGGATGAGATAGTTGGATGGCATCACCAACTTGATGGACATTAGTTTGAGCAAGCTCCAGGAGTTGGTGATAGACAGGGAGGCCTGGCGGACTGCAGTCCATGGGGTCGCAAAGAGTTGGACACAAGTGAGACACTGAACTAAACTGAATTTGGTTCCCAGGTGGGGGCTCTCTTCTGGCTTGCAGATAGCCATCGTTATCCCTTGTCCTCACATGGTAGAGAAAGAGAGGAAGCAGCGCTGTGTGTCTCTTTTATAAGGGAACTAATCCCACTCTCATGACTACATATAAACTTAATTACCTCCCAAAGTGCCCAGCTTCAAATACTATTACACTGTGAATTAGGGCCTCAGCTAGTGAGTTTGGGAAGTGGGCACAAACTTTCAGTCCATAAAATTATATGACCTAGCAATTCCACTTCTAGATATTTACTCCAGAGAGATGAAAACTTATGATCACAAAGCCTGTCCATTAATATTTATAGTGTGCACGTGTGTTAGTCACTCAATCGTGTCCAACTCTTTTGCAACTCCATGGACTGTAACCCCATGCAACCTCAGGCTCCTCTGTCCATGGAATTCTCCAGGCAAGAATATTGGAGTGGATAGCCATTCCCTTCCCCAGGGGATCTTCCTGACCCAGGGATCAAAGCCAGGTCTCCTGCATTGCAGGCAGATTCTTTACTGTCTGAGCTACCAGGGAAACTTTATTTAAAATTGCCCAAATCTGGAATTAATCCAAAAAGTCCTTCAATGCTTAACTGGATAAACAAACGATACCTACAGTAAAATCTTACTCAACAATATGCAGCAATAAAATGAAATGAACAATTGAGACAGGTAACACCACCACAAATGAATCTCAAAGCTTTTATACTTAATGAAAGTTATGTGAAAGGTTAAATACTTTATGATTCCACTTATATTACACTCTGTAAAAGTCAAAACTATTTTGATGGATAATAAACCAGTGGTTCTCGAGGAGGGCATGGCAACCCACTGTAGTATTCTTGCCTGGAGAACCCTATGGATAGAGGAGCCTGGTGGGCTACAGTCCATAGGATCACAAAGAGTCAGACATGACTGAGTCAACTTAGCATTCATACATGCAAACCAGTGGTGCCATGGGTTATGGAGTAGAAAAGTTGTAAGTACATCTTGAGGGAGATTTGTGGAATGATAGAACTAACCTATATTATGATTTTGGTGATAGTTTCATAATTTATACATGTATTAAAAATCCTAGAGCTATCTGCTAAAAGCAGAACTAATTTTACTATTAACTTATTTTAAAACATTTAAAAAGAGAAGAACCCCATGAAATAAAAAAACAATAGAGAAAACAAAGCGAAAAGTTGTTTCCTTGAAAGATAAATAAAATTGACAAACTTCAAGGCAACACATATACAGAAAAGTAAATAAGATTACCAATTTCAGGAATGAAAAAGGGGACATCACTACTGATCCTGTAGACAGTATATTAAGGGAATATTATGAACAACTTTATGCTAATACATCTGATAGCTTATATGAGTTAGATAAATTTTTTGAAAGACACTTTCCTTTATATCTCATTGAAATATAAATGAGACTACTTTCCCTTATATATCATTGACCATGAACTGAATCATATGACCATCTCTAGCTAGGCAAAGTGAGTTCATGGCAAAGGGAAACAGGTAAGTCATGAATGGTTTAGCTCAATCACAACTTATTACCTATGGCTGAGCACAGTGTTGTTGTTCAGTTACTCAGTTCAGTTCAGTTGCTCAGTTGTGTCTGACTCTTTGTGACCCCATGGACTGCAGCACGCCAGGCCTCCCTGTCTATCACCAACTCCCAGAGCTCGCTCAAATTCATGTCTATTGAGTCAGTGATGCCATCCAACCATCTCATCCTCTGTCATCCCTTTTTCCTCCTGTCTTCAATTTTTCCCAGCATCAAGGTCTTTTCCAATAAGTCAGTTCTTCATATCAGGTGGCCAAAGTATTGGAGTTTCAGCTTCAACATCAGCCCTTCCAATGAATATTCGGGACTGATTTCCTTTAGGATTGACTGATTTTATCTCCTTACAGTCCAGGGGACTCTCAAGAGTCTTCTCCAACACCACAGTTCAAAAGCATCAATTCTTAGGGACTCAGCTTTCTTTATGGTCCAACTTTCACGTTCATATGTGACTATGGAAAAACTATTGCTTTAACTAGACGGACCTTTGTCAGCAAAAGAATGTCTGCTTTTTAACATGCTGTCTAGGTTGGTCATAGCTTTTCTTCTAAGGAGCAAGCATCTTTTAATGTCATGGCTGTAGTCACCATCTGCAGTGATTTTGGAGCCCCAGAAAATAAAATACGTCACTGTTGCTATTGTTTCCCCATCTATTTGCCATGCAGTGATGGGACCAGATGCCATGATCTTAGTTTTTTGAATGTTGAGTTTTAAGCCAGCTTTTTCACTCTCCTCTTTCAGTTGCTCAGTAATGGCCAACTCTTTGTGACCCCATGGATTGCAACACAGAAGGCTTCCTTGTCCTTCACTATCTCCTGGAGTTTGCTCAAGCTCATATCCATTGAGTCAGTGATGCCATCCAACAATCTCATCCTCTGTCATCCCTTTCTCCTCCTGCCTTCAATCTTTCCCAGCATCAGGGTCTTTTCCAGTGAGTCAGTTTTTGGCATCAGGTGGCCAAAGTATTGGAGTTTCAGCTTTAGCATCAGTCCTTCCAATGAATATTCAGGACTGATTTCCTTTAGGATGGACTGGTTAGATCTCCTTGCAGTCCAAGGGACTCTCAAGAGTCTTCTCCAACACCACAGTTCAAAAGCATTAATTCTTTGGCTTTCATCCTTCTTTACAGTCCAATTCTCACATCCATACAGGACCACTGGAAAAACAATAGCTTTGAGTATATGGACTTTTGTCAGCAACATAATGTTTCTGCTTTTTTAATACACTGTCTAGTTGTCATAGCTTTTCTTCCAAGGAGAAAGCATCTTTTAATTTCATGGCTGCAGTCACTGTCCATAGTGATTTTGGAGCCCAAGAAAATAAAGTCTGTGACTGTTTCCATTGAAAGTTAAAGTGTTAGTCAATCAGTCGTGTCTGACACTTTATGACCCCATCGACTGTAGCCCACTAGGCTCCTCTCTCCGTGGAATTCTCCAGGCAAGAACACTGGAGTGCGTAGCCATTTCCTTCTCCAGGGGATCTTCCTGACCGAGGAATCAAACCCAGAACTCAGAAGATGGGGTTTCAAAACCAAGGTTTATAGTCCCTGCTCTCAAGAGTAAATTAGAGAAGAAAAACTCATTGTGATTTTATTTACTCTCTCAGAAAGAATGAAGAATGATAGAATGAATCCCAGGCAAAGGGTTTTGTTAAATTTTAACATTTTTAATCTGCCCAAGTACTTCTGTTTGATGTGTATGTTTTTAGTTTTCCAGCATTAATTAGATGTAAAAACACTTAAAGCAAGACAAAATAAAACAAAAATGCCTTGAGCTAGCTTTTATTTATTTATTGCTTTTTAAAACTTTATTTCGACATAGCTATACTTACAGAAAACCCAACTGCCAGTGCAGGTGTCATAAGAGATGTAGGTTCAATCCTGGGTTGGGAAGATCCCTGGAGGAGGACATGGCAACCCACTCCAGTATTCTTGCCTGGAAATTCCATGGGCAGAGGAGCCTGGTGGGCTGTGGTCCATAGGGTCACAAAAAGTTAGACAAGACTGAAGCCACTTAGCACGCATGCAAGCATACTTACAGAAATACACTCATACTGGTTAACAGAATGCAATTTAACTTATACTACACAATTTGGACCAAAAAACTTGGTACATGGCTTGCTTTTAAAAAGAAAGAAAAAGGATTTTCAATCTGGTTTATTTTTTATCTATTACAAATGTATATACAAGATCCTCCATCAAATTCTGCTAAAGTACACAGCATGAACCTTGAGAAATTAAATTTTGGTTTGTCTCTGAAAAATAACATGAGCTAGCTTTTTAGAGTCACCAAAGAGAGAACAGTTGGGAAGAGCAGCCAAGTAGGTTGGTGGCAATAGCCAAGTAGGAAAGGAAAAAGTAAAGATTTCAGAAACTTCCTAAACGAAGAGAGACGAGTCATCAGAAGTAGCAGGGGTTTGGAGGGGCAAAGCTCCAGTCAGAGTAGAGGAGTGCTATACCATCAGCTGCTAACTCGTGAGCTTTCTCATTCACCAGTCCAGCAGACTGAGGGCTCTTTGCAAAGGGAACTTTCCCAAAGAGGCAGAAAGCTGAAGCCTGAGGATCTTGGAATGCTTCTGAAAGGCTGGACCTGCACTTCTAACACAGACCTTAAACAACAGGGCTCTTTCTTTGTGGTTTCTTAGGCCTGACATGTGACTTAGCAAAAGCAGCAATCTGAGCAGCCCACACTTTATTCATTTATTCAACAAATATTTACCGAGTTCTCTAGTCATTCCTAAAGGAAATCAACTCTGAATATCCTTTGGAAGGACTGACACTAAGCTGAGGCTCCAATACTTTGGCCACCTGATTCGAAGAGCCAACTCATTGGAAAAGACCCTGATGCTGGGAAAGATTGAAGGCAAAAAGAGAAGGGGGTGGCGGAGGATGAGATGGTTGGATGGCGTCACTGACTCAATAGGCATGAATTTGAGCAAACTCCAGGAGACAGTGAAGGACAGAGGAGCCGGGGTGCTGCAGTTCATGGGCTCACAGTCAGACCAGACTTGGCAACTGACCAACCACCATGTACCAGGCAGTCAATATCCTGGGATTACTATGTGGAGATACTGTGGTAAACAAGGCAGGCACAGCCTCTGCCTCTATGGGTCTTATGGACAAAAGCAAAACAAACAAACAAAAAAATAGAGAAGTGAATAAATGAGATCGCTTCTACCCAGTGCTATGAGAGAGGGGAGGCTTCCAGGAGGAAAGGTGGTCAGGAAGGCTGAGGATCCAGACCACAATGAGCCTATAGAGCTGGAGAGTGGGGGTGGGGGCAGGGAACAGACTAGTGGGGTCTTACAGGAAAATGTAAGGAATTTTTATGTCATAATTAAGAGTGTAGGGGAAGATTCCCCTGAAGGAGGAAACGGCAACCCACTCCAGTATTTTACCTGAAAAATCCCAAGGACAGAGCAGCTTGGCCGGATACAGTCCATAGGGTGGCAAACACAATGAGCAACTGAGCACAAGCAGGAGTAAGGCAGTTAGGGATCCATTAAACGTCTTTACATAGGGGAATTAAGTTGTCTGATTTCTGTTTTTAAACGATCACTTTGGCAGCTGCTTTGTAATATAAACTGTCAAGCCTCAAGTCAGAAAATGACCACGCATTCTGCAAATTCAGTGTGAGCTCACTGCCAAAGCTCTTGGTTAAAAGTCTCATCTTGTTTCCCTGACAAGTAAACTGGTCATAATACAGTTGTATAGCGTAGCAAGTAGGAGGCAAAGGTGAGAGTCATGCCTTGGTTTCAAATCTTGCTTCCCACTCACCAGTTATGAGCACTCCGCAAGCTATTTACTTGTGCCTCAGTGATCTCAGCTGTGAAATGGGAATAACAAAAGTACTTACTATCTCAGCGTTGTTGTGAAAATGAAATTACATGTAAAGCACGGTGACAGTGCCTGGTACAAAGTAATTAACATTCATAAATATTCATAATACTTCTTTCAGAGAACTACTGTGACGATCACATGAGATAATGCATGTGAAAAGGCTTATGAAACCGTAAAGACTGTCTTAGTGGCAGAATTCTTTCTTTTCCTTGTCTTTCAAGCGGAACCCAGACCGGGGGAGGAAGGCGCGAGGCCAAGCGCAGCCTCAAAGCAGTCATTGTCGTTGGGCAGCCCTTCCCCCGGCCCAGAGCGCATCTCCATGGCAACGTGGGGCTTCGCCTCCCCCCCGCCTCCTGGGGCCCACAGACCGGAAGCAGTCCGCGCCGGGGGCTGCTGGGAAACGGCTCGTGAGCGGCGTTTCTGCGTCGGCCGAGGACAGCGAAGCGGCTGTGGTTCCCGAGCCCGAGGTTTGCGCGAGTTGGGGGGAAGGGTGTGAGAGACGCTGGCCTGGGGGCTGCAGACTGCTTGACAAGAGTCAGCGAAGAAGCCTGGCGGGAACCTTCCTCGGCTTCTCCCAGAGGCGTGGGGGACAGGCCGCGGTCTCCGTGCCCGGCAGTTGTGGGACGGGCAAGGGAAGACGAAAAGCCAGATCGGGCTTTCAGCACCCTCGAAGAGTCCTCCATCCCTTGTGTCCTTCGCGACCCCCGACTTCCCCTCCCCCATCGGCCGGTTTTGTTCTATTTCGAGGCCCTGGCATCTCGCGGAGAGTTCTGGGATTCTTCTCGGGCGGAGGTGGGAGTGGGCGGGCCTCGCGCGGGGCCTGCCGGGACTTGTAGTTCAGCTGGCCGCGGGCGGAAGTGCCGCGGCTCGTTTGCTGTTGTGGCCGGGTGGCATTCGGTCTGAGGAAAGCCGCCGCCGCGAGTGCAGGGAAAAGGGGCTGACGTCGTTGGGGTGAGGGCGCGGTTCGTAGCGGCACTCTGCAGGAGTGCGTGGGGAGGTCACTTGGGACCGGGCTCTCTGCCCAAAGACGGTCGGGACCGCGGACCTGCGCTCCTCGCAACTCCTCACATCCCACCGCCAGAGTGCTGTTTGAGAACGTAAAAGGAAGAGAAATTTCTTTTCTGTAGAATGCTTGAGCCGTAGAAAGGTAGGGTCTTGGAATAGAAACAGATCTGTAGGCCAAAGCTACGTGTTTATAAGGCCGCCACACTCCAGAGTATTTAATTAAACTTGTGTGTATGTTACCTGATAAGATCTTTTCTGATTCCTAGTTTTGGTAGGGTTACAGGAAGTTTTTGGAAATTAGCTTTCGTATTCTGGGGCCTATATGGGTACATTGAGCAGCTGCGTGGGCTCATTCTTAACGGGTGTTGTAGACAATGGCATGGGCATGACTGTGCAAATACCAAGGAAAGGATCAGAAATAGCACAAGGTTTCCATGAACGTAGTAGCTGGGGAGATTGTGAGTCATTCAATGTCAGCAGAAGAATCTGCACCACAAAGGTGTTACAAGAGTTCTTTTTTCCCCTAGAATTTGCTGATTAATGCCTGTCGTTCCTAATTTAAAGGTATTTATGGTGTGGAGGGTAACTGAAAAATAATTAAATTTTATGGCACATAGTGGTTCCTTTTTTCCAACATTATTATCTATTCCTGACCAAGTGAATTTTTTTTTAACGTATATCTAAAGTCCTAGGAGTTCTTAAACATTTAAAAAATAACTCTTAAACGTTTTGTGAAAAAAAATTTTTTTAACAGATAGTAAAAAAGCAGTCCCTGCTTTTGAGATGACCTAAGTGTGTCAAGGAACACCAGTATTGAATTGTAGATAATGTGTTCAAGGGTCAGATGCATTTAGATAACACTGAGAAGGGCTGGTTCTTAACTTGGATTCTTTTGATTGTTGAAATAGGTTTTGTTGATCATAGGTTGGCAAACTTTATCTCTAAAGGACCAGGGTAAATATTAGGTTTCTCATGCCCTATAGTGCCTATTGCAACTACTCAGCTCTGCTATTGTAGTGTGAACAAATGAGTAAAATTATTTATGGAGACAGACGATTTAATTTCATGTTATTTTCACATGTCATGGAGTGTTCTTTTGATTTGTTTCCAACCATGTACAAGTGTGAAAACTATTCTTAGTATACGCATTGTACAAAAATGGGCAGTCGGCCAGATTTGCTCATGAGCTGTAGTTTGCAAACTTCTAGTTCAGGTTATTGATTGGAATTTTTAATCTAGTAAAAGAATACATTTTTATTTCCTTTAATCAGTCTGTGTCCAGGTTCTTAGAATATTTAGTCATTTATATATTTTTCATTTCTTGTGCCTCAGGAGTGCCTGTGAAGAAAACTGGGTATTTCCCTAAGGTATCTTGACTTGATTGTCTTTCCTTGAAGTATTACAAATCAGGATGTCTGCACAGTCAGTGGAAGAGGATTCAATACTTATCATCCCAACTCCAGATGAAGAGGAAAAAATTCTAAGAGTGAAGTTGGAGGAGGATCCTGATGGTGAAGAAGGGTCGAGTATCCCCTGGAACCATCTTCCTGACCCGGAGGTTTTCCGCCAGAGGTTCAGGCAGTTTGGATACCAGGATTCACCTGGGCCCCGGGAAGCTGTGAGCCAGCTTCGAGAACTTTGCCGTCTGTGGCTCAGGCCAGAGACACACACAAAAGAACAAATCTTGGAGCTGGTTGTACTGGAGCAGTTTGTTGCCATTCTCCCCAAGGAGCTACAGACTTGGGTTCGAGAGCATCATCCAGAGAATGGAGAGGAGGCAGTGACGGTCCTGGAGGATTTAGAGAGTGAACTAGATGACCCTGGACAGCCAGTAAGTTTCCTGTGTTAGGAGCACTGGCGTAGCAGTATTCACAGCTTCTGAATTAGTTCCACTCAACTAAGTTAGAATTATGTTTATGCTTCCCCTCCCCCCCTTCATTATTTATGCTGCTTTGCCCTCTAGGCCTCTGCAGCATATGTTTTGTATGATTTCTTTGGTGTGTGTTTTAGTTTTGATTCTCATCAAATTTCTTCTCAACTGAACCAATTCCTATCATTTCCAGGTTTCTCTTCGTCGACGAAAACGGGAAGTGTTAGTGGAGGAGATAGTATCTCAAGAAGAAGCTCAGGGATTACCGAGTTCTGAGCTTGATGCTGTGGAAAACCAGCTGAAGTGGGCATCCTGGGAGCTCCATTCCCTAAGGCACTGTGGTGAGGACCGGAACTCCCTGTGGGCTGGAGAGTGAGAGTGTGGATCTTTTGTCCAGAACTCTGCTTATTTTTACTGGGAGCAGGGAGGGAGAATAATCACCTTCATCTGATTGCTTAGGCATAGACACATTGTAGGATTTCTGTTCTTACGTGATAACAATTGGTTTGCTAACCTTGAGTCTTTTATTTTTCAACATAACATCATCAACCTTTTCTTTGCTTTTATGTCTTTCTTTGAAGGCCTGCCCATTTCTGGTGGGCATTTGACTTACTCTGAGCCATAACCCACCTCTGTACAGAGGGACCAAGTCCCTCTGTTTTGCTTATTTGCCACCTGTTTCACATCCTTCCAGTCTCCTACCTCGTCTCTCTGGTATAAAAAGCTTACTTCTTCAAATCTAGTTTTTTTGTTATCACCAGAATCTTTTCGTATTTTCAGCTTTTTTGTTTTTTTCTTCAACATAAGTACAGAAAAATTAAATGGAAAGATCGTTCACTAATGCCATTCTTTCCCAGCATCTTGGGAGTTAATGCCACATACTTATTTATTTTGATACAATCCTGTATATTCCTAAACCTGCTAGATTTCTTTTTCATTTATAGAAATTAAAATGAAATTTTGTTTGTGACTGCTTTGGGCATCATTTCTTGAGATAGTTGAAGGTAATGCTAGTGCAAGCCAGATGAGTTCTGAGTAGGCTGCCCCTCTGAATTATGGGGTGTTCTTCTGTGCAGTAAAGTTTGAGAAGCAGTATCTTTGGTTGTTGGAGGTGGCATCTTCCTGGGTGGCAAACTTCTCCCTTGCCTGAACTATAGAATAGACTTAATTCTTGCCTCTAAACTGTAGAATAGAATAAGTCTCACCTCATTTTAGCGTTCCGGTCTTTACCACACTTGGGAACTAAATTCTTTCTGTGCCATTTGTCACCTTCACACTCACTCCTCTGTTACTCAAGTCTCCAGACCTCACTAATCTCCTCTGACTCTTCAGTGTCTCTTTGTCAGCCTTCTTTTCTATCTCTTTCTTAATCATTTGTTACAGACTTTCTCACTATGTACAAGTTTTTGAGTGCTTCTGTTCACCCTTTAGTAACTGTTTATTCATCAAAGCTTGAAGTTTCAGGAAGGTCTTATATGAGACTTGCTCATACCACTCCAGCCTATAGGTAGATGATGGTACCTCATGTTGGTAATTCAGGCTGTTCTTTCACTGTGCACATCTAACAGGCCTAGAAGTCACAGCTCATCTTAATACCATGACAAATACCAAATACAGCAAGTTGCTTTTACAGGAAAACTTAAGTCATTAAAAGAGCCTTGAATCTGGAAGTGTCGTGTCCCAAGTTAACACAAGATGCTCCCGGCTTACCTTCAGCTGCTTCTTGTTAGGACTGCTGTATTCTCCTTGTAATCTAATCTTGGCTTTGACCTGCCTTGTCTTGCTCATTTTAGAAAAATTACTGTCTGACAGATTGGTTACTTACACTTTATATTTTGATATAATTTCTCCCTTTTTCAAAGCAAAACAATGTGATTTCCTGATGGCAAATTTTGATTTATTTTTCTCCTGACCTTAGCTGCATCTCTGTGTCTCCTAACAAACTTAGACTCTCTGAAACATCTGTGGTTTTTCCGCACTTTGATTTTTGACCACCATTGTGTAATCTACTCCCTGTGCTACCACTTACTAGGATACAGCCTTTTAATTCCTCATATGTTCCCATGCTCTCATCTCATTAACCTCATAATCAGTTGTTTTCATTTTTTTCTTTTTTGAGACTAGGCAGTATCATCACCAGTTTCATGGTGCTGTTTATAGACATATATAAGCTATTTACTTATAGTTCTTTTTTTTTTAATATTTTTTTTCTTCCATTGTCTGTCCTCCCAGAATAGGAAGTAAGTGATATCTACATTTTCTGTTTATTTCAGATGATGATGCTAGGACTGAAAATGGAGCTCTAGCTCCAAAGCAGGAGATTCCTTCAGCAGGAGAATCTCATGAAGTTTCCGGCACTCTCAATATAGGTGTTCCTCAAATCTTTAAATATGGAGAAACCTGTTTCCCTAAGGGCAGGTTTGAAAGAAAGAGAAATCCCTCCCGAAAGAAACAGCATATATGTGACGAATGTGGGAAACACTTCAGTCAGGGCTCAGCCCTTATTCTTCATCAGAGAATCCACAGTGGGGAGAAACCCTATGGATGTGTTGAGTGTGGGAAAGCATTCAGCAGGAGTTCCATCCTCGTGCAGCACCAGAGAGTCCACACTGGAGAAAAACCTTACAAATGTCTCGAATGTGGAAAAGCTTTTAGCCAGAATTCTGGGCTTATCAATCACCAGAGAATCCATACTGGGGAGAAACCTTATGAATGCGTTCAGTGTGGGAAATCCTATAGTCAAAGCTCAAATCTTTTTAGACATCAGCGAAGACACAATGCAGAAAAACTTCTCAATGTTGTGAAAGTTTAAGAAATTAAAAAAAAAAAGTCAGCACTCAGGTCTTTTTCTTCTGAAATGAAGACAAAATTAAAAACATGAAATGACATAGTTTTCCTATAGACTGTTAGAAAATCCACTGGGAAATGTAGAAAATCTTCACCCATTATTATTATCTTGAAAGGAATGGTGTCATACCTGCCTAGAAACTGAAATTTTAAACTTAATTCAGGTGTTAATGCCTAATCTTCCATGTGATATTTCTTATTATTTTTCCTAATGATGAACTACCTGATCTTTGTCCCTTTGTTACAAAGTTTGCTTCTTAGACAGATACATTATTTGTGTTGGTCATCAAAATGTTCTTTGCAAGGATACATTCCCTTCTGCATTGAAAAGCAACATAAGAATTACAAAATCTGAAAACTGAAACCACTTTTTCCAGATTTACCTGTTTCCTTTTACCTAATTTGAATATGAATTTTTGAAAATAGAAGATAAAAGGTGACCAAAAACCAGAGTGAAATGAGCCTTAAAACTCAGATAAGAAGTGACGGTTGATAAAACATCAAAAAGTCAATGGGACACCTAGATTGGGGAAGACTGACAAATACTTTGATCCAAGAATTGAAGTGTATCAAGAATTTATTCTAGGTATAATTATCTGCCTGCTGGAAAACTCAAAAATAGCTCATCCTACCTGTAATTGAGAAGCAACCCACTCATGAAAATAATGTCTTCTCATGTATCATTAGAAAGTGAACAGTCTAAACAAACAGTTGTAAGGCTTTGAAGGTAGAAATTATAACACTAGGGGAGGATCTGTAGTGAATGGCAGTGTTGAAGGGCAAATGTAAACGAGTAATGGTCTGTCTTGGCTTTTAGAAAACAGAAGACTTGAAGATCTAAGTCGTCGTTATTTTTCCTTCATTTTTGTTGAGGACAGGAAAATCCCTGATAGGTGAGGAACAAGGTATCAGGGTTTTGATTTTACTCTTTTGGTACAAAAGGGTTGAACAACAAGCTAACAGAGCAGCCATGCGTTTATTATTAAATTTTCTACCAACAAGGCACTGTGCTAGGTACTGTAACCCTGCCATGGGGAGGTAGGTATTCTTCCACTGTAAATCACTGGGGGTTGGTATAAAGCTGTTTCCTGTGAGTTAGCCTCTTCCCCCCCAACCCCAGTCTAAGCAGTCCTGGGATGGGGGGTCACCTCTGAGATTTCTAGAGCCATAGTTCTCTTACCAGGGTGTTGTATTGGGGAAAGGAGGACTCAGCTCAAAGAGCTAGTCAGCTTGTCAGCAGTCTTCAGAGGTGAGTCCAAGATAATATCACAGTTTGGAAGTTTATGGGTCTTTTATAAAAAAAAAAACAAAAAAAACAACTAATCAATCTCTAGTAGTATTGAGGTTGTACTTAACATATTAGGTTGAATGGATTGTTCTATTTAAAAAAGAACTAGGCTATTAACAACTAGTTTATTAATTGTCAGAGTTGGTGGAGCTTTTTTTAATTTTAAGTCTTAACACATTAAAAAAAATGTATAAAAGTAATAACATTGTAGTAGTAGGATTATATACTCCTTGGTTGAGAATCCCAAATACTGTGGTTCTGTTTAGTTGAAAACTCTGGAAGTTAAAATATATAGAATATGAGGAAAGGCTTTTTTATAGTGGCATAATTGTGTGGAAAATGACCCATATGAATAAAAATATTACGTATTTCCAGAGTTTTGGGTTACATCTGGTGCTTGGATCAAATTAAAAAATGGAAGGTGTGATTTGCATGAGCCTGTTAAAAAGCAGAGTAATAAATGCAAGGCTAGCTGGTGGAGAAGTGAGGCAGAATGGAGCTTGTTTATAGAATTTTTTGATAATTATAAGAAATGTGCTTTATAGATTAAGATTTATTGAAGTATAAATATGTAGTAATGATATAATGTATTTTAAGTTATACAAGAATATGTAGGGACTTTTGTTTGGGTCTTTTTCTCTTTGTGGCTGAGAGGAAACAAGTCAGTGTCCAATAAAGCTATGAATTCCTCTGCTCTAAGATAAAACGGTCTTGGGTTGGTTGATTTATTTATAACTGGCTTCTTTCCAAGTAGGTTCTGAAGTGGCATATTTGGAATACTGCTGGGATGACAGAATTCTTTTATCAGAGTAGGTAAGAAAGGAGTAACCTCTTGGTGGCTAGAGTTTCATGGTTTTTTAGATCTTCTGCTTTTCCTGTATACAAAGAAGCTTCCCTGAGGTACATTTGTCATAAATGCCAAAGATGTTTGGTGTAATGTGCGAACTTAGAAATAAGTATTAGAGTTGGCAAATGTGAGTTTGTCTTGTCATCCCTGATACCTGTGTGTTGTTTAAGAAGGATTCTGAGACTAAGGCAAGGCTCTGGGGGGAAAATGGACTGGACCCCAGAAAACTGGGTGATGATACACATTAAAAGGAAATGATTGTCTCTGTAGTCCCCATCTCTGGTTATCTATTCAGTGCTTTATGATTTCGTCTGGACTTTCATTTATGTCCACTCAGATGATCATAGTTGGCAATTCTGGGGGGTGCCCAGCCTTTGATGAAGTGGTGATCTAGCATTGCCAAGCAGTGGCATCTATTGGGTGGGTTAGCAAATGAGCAGTCATTATTAACGGCAAGCAGACTGCTTATGCCTGACCAGTAGCCACTGAGCACTTGCTCATTACTGCGAAATTTTCTTTTGATTTTCTTGGAGGTTGAACTCTGCACATTCACACCCAGTTGGCACTTGATCATTTAGCAGTAGGTCTGTCACATTTGTGTAAGTTGCAGGGAGGGTTCTATGTACTGAAATAATCTGCATGCCAGTCATTGGGTTAGACACTACCCATCTCCCTTAGATTTGTAGACTAGGAAAGCAAGATTTAGAGATCGTGTGGCTTGCATGTGGCCAGTTAGAGCTAAAACTCAAATCTAGTTCTGTGAACTCCAGGGATGTATTTTTTTTTAACAATGCAATGAATGATGGCTATTAAACCTTGACTGGTAAATTTTATGCTTTTATCTTATGGTTAGCAAATATAAAAGCTATTAAAACATACTTGTTTGACTTTTCTACAGTTCAAAAACACAAAATGGAAAAGGACATTTCTTTTTATGGTCTAAATTGACAAGTAATAATTATTTGGTTTGGTCTTCTTCCAGACTTAGGCAAATACATCATTAAGCAAAAACTTGTTAATAGCTGACACTTGTCACTGTACACAGATACTGTTGGAAGCGCTTTACCATGGATTAACTCTTAATCCCCACACCGACCATATGAGGTAGGTACATACCCCCATTTTACGTGTAGTGCACTGAAAATTGCCTCCTCTCCCTCCCACTTGGATGTAGACTTTTATTTTTTTATGGCTACATACTAACCCATTGCATCAATAACGCTATAACTGGGACTTCCTAGGCAGTCCAATGGTTAAGACTCGGCACTCCCAATGCAGGGGGCACAAGTTTGATCCCTGATTGGGGAACTAAGATCCCACATGCCACACAGCACAGCCTAAAAAAATATGCTGTAACTTATTAGACAACCCCTATTGGTAGGTAATTTCATTAGTTCCATTTTTTTTTTAATTACTAAGAAAAGTAGAGTTAACATCCATATATATTTTGCTGCCTATGTGGGTATTTCTGTAGCGTAAATAGCCAGAAGCGGATTTATTGGGTCAGGAAATGTACATATTTAATGTTTGGAGAAATACCATGAGAAAATATTGTACCACTTTGCAACTCCATCACTAGTTAGAGTGCCTCTTTGCCTATATTCCCAACAACCCTGAATCCTTCAATGTGTTTGCTCTTTTTTTTTTTTGTTAATAAGGAGAATTATCTTTTTATACTTGCAATTTGCAAATATACTTTTTATTTCCAATTGTGAATTGCATTTTCCCATTTTTAATTATGAAAATATAAATGACTACCATCTCAGTGTACAAAATTTTATAAAGGAGCGAAGAGAGACCCTTTTCTCCAGCATTTCCTATCACATTCCACTGCCCACAGTTGAGTATGCATTCATCTAATCTCCTTTACATAATTCCCATGTGAATATGCATATACATATAAATGTCATTTTTACATAAATAGGATATATATATGTATTGTTCTGCAGCTTGCTTTTTTTGTCTCGAAAACCAATCCTGAGGTCTTTAAATCTCCTTAATGGTTGAATAATATTCAGTACTATGAAAATACCATTATTTAACTGTTCCCTTATTTTTTCTTTTGCTCTTACATTGCCAAAGTAAACATCTCTTTCGTATCTTTATGCATGTGTGTGAATATTTTTTTAGAATGGAGTAGAAGGTAGATTGTTGGATCTATCAGATTGTTATCAGGGAACAATCAGATAAGAGACCCACCTTAGCCTTCCAAAAGGCCTTCATGACTTTCTGTTTTCACCAACTGTATGGGAAGTGCTCATTTCCCCATAAAGCTTTACCTGCACTTGATAATTTTTATCCGATGGGCAAAAAAGAAAAAAAGGATCGTTTTACATTTTCCTGATTAATGGCAAGGTTAAGGTTATTTTCATATATTTATTGGCCGTTTATAGTTTTATCATAGATAGTTTGTATCCTTCACCTGCTTTTCTGTTGAGTTATGTGGATATATGTTGTTTCTGTTCAGCATCTCTTTCCCCGTCTTATGATAACAGAATATATATTGTGGGGAACCCATTCCCTGTGGCTTAGGTGAGTACATGACCAGGTCAGGCCTTCCTGAGTCCCACAGCTCCTTAGCGACAGTGATTAAAGAATGGGCATGTAACCCAAGTCAGGCTAAAGAATGCCCTCAACGGAACTTCTGCTGGAACTCTTGGAAAGAACGCTCAACAGAGATCCCACGAACTAAGGACTGTGTAAGCCTGAAAATTTGTACTATGTGGAAAGAGTCTGAGGGGAAACTCAGAGGCTAGCAGAAAGGAATGAGAGCTAAGTTCTGATGTCATTTTTCTGGAGGCCCTAGATCCAGCTGTGCCTAAAGCCTGCCCTACCTCTGGACTTTAACGTTTTGTGAGCCAATAAAGTCCCTTTCTTGTTTAAAATAACTGAATTGGGTTTCTGTCCTGATTAATATAGGTTATTTGTATTTTCTTACTGATCTGTAGAAAACCTTTGTAATTTTAAATTCTAGACTTATACTTTATGCACTACATAAGTTAATAAAATTAGCATGGCCTTCCATGATTTGGCCTCTGTCAACCTCTGCCATTTGTTACTCTACTCTTGTCTACATCACACAGCACATAAATATACTTTAAATTCCAACAATAACTGAACACTGGTGTTGGGAATGTCTGTAGATAAAAAACGTCACACAGTCAAGTCCTTGGCATTTCTCTTCCCATCCTTCTTACAGATTCATTAACTTGGGACCCAGACTGGGGATTACACTGCTGAGTGTATGCTCTACTCACCTCCAACCATCACTCAGGGTGTTCCCCACAAGCACCCCCTGTATGTGACTTGGAATGCCTTCCCATGTCCTCCATTCCCCCTCCTCCCCCCAATGTGGTTTTCTGGGGTCCTTTTTAAAAAATTTTCAGGCCTGTGGATTTGAAGTTGCTCAGGCCCAAGACTGCCCTGGTATTTATATCTGTTGCTTTTGGAAACTACAGATGGCAGTAGGAAAAAGAGAAAGCATGTGATGAATGGTAAGGAGAAAATACAGTAGGCGAGAAGAGACCACAAAACATCAAGCAGGAAATGGATTGCAATTTAGGTCATATCGGGAAGACTTTGCTAATAGTGAAGTTTGAGAAAGGATACCAGTAAATGGAAGGAAGCACTCTGAGACTCTGGAGGAAAGATATTCTAGGCATGGGAACAGCAAGTGTGAAGAACTTGATGTAGGAGCAATGCCTGATTTGTTCAAGAGACAAGGCCAGTGGGGCTAGAGCAGAGTGAACATGGGTGAATGTAGTGGGTGAAACCAGAGAAAGTAGTTAAGGGTGGAGAGTAGGGCCAGATCATGGAATACTTGGTTAGCCATTGGCGAGAACTATGAATGAGATGGAAAACTCACAGGTTTTGGGCAAAGGAGTGTAGTGAGTAGGTGCTGAGACTAAAGTGTCCCAACTAGTTTCTTTAAATTCGTAAAAAATGTTTCTCTACATATTTTTATGTAAATCTATAATAGACTATTAATATAAACTAATATATAGCTACATGAGAAAAGTGTAGAAATAAAAAGCATTCCAAAAGTAACCCAAGTCCACAACCCTAGTATTATCCCAGTAACAATTTTATGTTGTGTCTACACCTATAAAAATGCACTCTATATACCTGTCCCTGTCTCTACCTATTGTACTGTGTTTACAACAGAAGGAAAAATCTAGAAAGCAGTAAACGAAGTCCATATCTTGGTTTCCTAATCTTAGTGCCACTTTTCCTCTTAACTGTGGATCAACTGTACTTCTACCTGAGGCTGCCGTCTCTGTTGGGTCTAAGCCACCCTCTCAAACCTCAGACATACTGTAGTAATCCTTACCTCTTGCATTATGAAGTTTTCCTCTCTGAATTTTTTGAATTAGCATGTAAATATCCTTTTATAAAACCATCACAAAATCCTTCAGACCAAGATGACTAAATCTAACCTGCTTGAGCAAGTACAATATTAGACAAAGCAAAGAATCAGAAGCAAAGAATAGGAGAGAGGAGATGCCTGAAATGGGAAATGCGAGGCAAATTTGGGGCTTCCCTGGTGGCTCAGATGGTAAAGAATCTCCCGTGCAGGAGACCTGGGTTCGACCCCTGAGAAGGCAATGCAACCCACTCCAATATTGCCTGGAGAATTCCATGGGCAGTCCATGGGATCCCAAAGAGTGGGACACGACTAAGCAACTAGTCACTGCGTGTGGCCTTCCAGGCCACAGTACAGGGAGGGAGAACTCCAGCAAAACTTGGCAGTCTCCCTCAATGAGAAGATGGAGCAGGGGGCCCTGAGAGGTCAAGGGACTAGCTTTTGCAGGGTGGAGTACCAAAGAGAAGTAAACGTTGGAGATCTGCAGAGGGTCCTTCACAAGCATTCAGCTGAGTGAAAACTATCTGAGGTGGAGGAAAGAACCATCCAGAAGAATTAGTGGGGGAAATCACTGGAACTCACAATGGCCAGGAATAGTACCATCAGGCAGAGCAGAAAGCCTTAAAAGTGACAGGACATCTGTTAGAGCTGTGGTTCTCAAAAGAGGGCAGTTTTGGCACACACACACCTTCCCTGTCCCCCCACCCCCCACCCCGCAATCTCACAGGAGGCAATTGGTGATTTCTGGAGACAGTTTTGGTTTTCACAGCCAGAGGAGATGAACCTATACCGGCATCTAGTGAGTGGAGGCCAGAGATGCTGCTGCTGCTGCTGCTAAGTTGCTTCAGTCGTGTCCGACTCTGTGCGACCCCATAGACAGCAGCCCACCAGGCTTCCCTGTTCCTGGGATTCTCCAGGCAAGAACACTGGAGTGGGTTGCCATTTCCTTCTCCAATGCATGAAAGTGAAAAGTGAAAGTGAAGTCGCTCAGTCTTGTTCGACTCTTAGCGACCCCATGGACTGCAGCTAAATGTTCTATTATGAATCATCTGGCCTTAAATGTCAGTAGTGCTGAGGTTGAGAAACTCTGGGTCCAAAATGTCTTACCTCCATAGGAGAAAAATGAACCCTAGACAACACTGCCTGAAAGATACTTAACAGCAAGACCTAATAGGATAAAACTGTTTAAGTAATTTAAACACATCCAAGAACAAAGCTCAAGAATATATATATATTAAAAATACTTAGCACCCAATAGCATACAATACACAATGACTGGCATCCAATAAAAAATTGGGTAATTCATGTCATGCAAAGAAGCAGGAAAACGCAACCATAATAAGAAAAACTGCTCAAATTGATCCAGAAGCGACAATTAGACAAGCTCATTAAGACAGTTATTAAACTATTCCATATGATCAAGAAGATAAGGAAATATAGAACATGCTCAGTAGCGACATGAAATCTAAGAAAAACAACCAAATCAAGCTTTTGGAGATGAAAGCTACAATATCAGATTTTTTTTTTTTTTTTAAAAAAGCACAGATGGGATTAATTGTGGATTAAACATAATAGAAAAAAAAAATTACCGTAGGTAAGACATAGCAAAAATCATTCAAAATGAAAAAAGGAAAACACAGAAAAAATGAACAGAGCTACAGTACAGTATTGGAAAAGGCAATGGCAACCCACTCCAGTACTCTTGCCTGGAAAATCCCATGGACGGAGGAGCCTGGTAAGCTGCAGTCCATGGGGTTGCTAAGAATCGGACACAACTGAGTGACTTCACTTTCACTTTGCATTTTCATGCATTGGAGAAGGAAATGGCAACCCACTTCAGTGTTCTTGCCTGGAGAATCCCAGGGACAGCGGAGCCTGGTGGGCTGCCGTCTATGCGGTCCCATAGAGTCGGACACGACTGAAGCGACTTAGCAGCAGCAGCAGCAGCACAGTATCAAGCACCGTAGTATGTACAACGGTAGAGTTCCCAAAGGTGAGGGGAGAAAGGAACAAAGAAATATTTCAACAAATTATTTCTGGCACACAGGTTTTACAGGTAAATTTTTAGCCATTACACATATTAATAAAAGAAGTCTCGATTTAATTACTTCAGTTCCACTTTAAGAAACCACAATAAGAATAAGCCCAAAGTAAAGAGAAGAAAAGAAAGACTAGATTGGAAATCAATAGAATAGAAAACAAAAATAAGAAATCAATTTCTATACTCTCTTTAAACCAAAAGCAACTTTTTAAAAAGAACAAGATAAACTTCTAAGCCAAACTGATCAGGGGGAAAAAAAAAAGATGCAAATTATATCAGGAATGAGAGGTGTGACATTACTGAATATTAAGCTAATTCTCCACACACAGAGTAGTAATGAAGTTTGCTAAACTCCACATGCTGGTTCCAATACCAACTTATTGTTTGAGCTGTCAGCAGTATTTTGCATAATTGACATTTTCATTTGGCTTCAGGAACAACACACTTGGTTTTTCTCTACCTAGTGGGACATTTCTTCTCAGTCTCAATGGTGCTATTTCCTCAACTCTCTAGCCTTCAGTATGTTGGAGTGCCTGAGGGGTCAGCGTTCAAATCTCTGGTTTTCTACCTATGTTCTCTTCCTAGGATCTCATCTGGTCTTGAAGCGAAGCTGCTCAGTCATGTCTGACTCTTTGCGACCCTGTGCACTGTAGCCCGCCAGGCTCCTCTGTCCATGCGATTCTCCAGGCAAGAATACTGGAGTGGGTTACCATTTCCTTCTCCAGGGGATCTTCCCAACCCAGGGATCAAACCTGGGTCTCCCGCATTGGAGGCAGACGCTTTAACCTCTGAGCCATGCAGGAACCTCTGGTCTTAGGTCTTTACAATTAGTACCTAGGATTCCAAAATCTGTATTCCAGCCTTGACCTCTTCTCTGAATTACAGGTTCATAAATCCCATTGCCTACCAGGTATCTCCACTTTGATGCCTACTTTAATCTGGGTTCCCAAGAAAACAGAGCCTAAAATTAAACCTTATTGTTAATTCTTTATTGCATGCCTTCGTGCTCAGCTGTGTCCGATTCTTTGCAACCCCCTGGACTGTAGCCAGCCAGGCTCCTCTGTCCTTGGGATTTCCCAGGCAAGAACTCTGGAGTGGGTTGCCATTTCCTCCTCCAGAGGATCTTCCTGATCCAGGGATGGAACCTGGGTCTCCTGTGTCTCCTGCATTGGCAGGTGGGTTCTTTTCCTTTATTGGGGTGGTGCAATCTCAGAACATGATGGCTGAAGGTAAATGGGTAGTGAGGCAGGGAAAAAGAAAGGTACAAGTGGGTGTCACTCTGTGTCTACAGTCAAGGCACAGCTGTTTGCATAGTTTCACTGTCTTCAGAGTGCATGTGGTATGAACTAGGTCATCTCACCATGGGGTGGGAGGAAGGAGATGACTTTTCTTCAGGCTCCCCTCAGTTTCCACCAGAGAACATCAACGCCACACTCCCAGGTGGTATCCTTGAGCCCCTCCAGCAGCAGCCACTGAGAAGTCAGGATCCAAGACAGCACAGCAGCACAGGGGGAGTGTTGGGCCAGAGATCCAGGGGGAGTCAGTTGCTCCCTCCACTTGCAGCCTGGTGCTGCAACCGCAAGGTGGATGGTGCAGGCAGTCTTCTTAGAGGGTCATCAGTATCAAAGAGCAGAAACCCTGGCCCTGCAAATAGGCTTATAAATGGGGCTTGGAACAGTGATTCATTAGGCATCTTCAACCTAACATGCCCCAATCAATCTTTTAATTTCTCACCAAACATGTAGTTTTCTCGTATCTTATATTGCCATCTTATAAAGTGGCAATTTTATCCTCCCAGTTGCTCAGGCCAGAGCCTCCTCATCTCCCTGCTTTACTCAGTTCCCCACAAGGCAGCCAGATCACAGAAACCAGACTATACCATTTCTCTGCTCAAAATCCTCTTTCTCCTTGCTATGAATGTCAAAGGAACACTGTGCCTGCAACTTCAGTTCAGTTGCTCAGTCGTGTCTGACTCATTGCAACCCTATGGACTGCAGCATGCCAGGCCTCTCTGTCCATCACCAACTCACAGAGTTTACTCAAACTCATGTCCATTGAGTCATTGATGCCATGCAACCATCTCATCCTCTGTCGTCCCCTTCTCCTTTTGCCTTCAATCTTTCCCAGCATCAGGGTCTTTTCAAATAAGTCAGTTCTTCCCATCAAGTGGCCAAAGTATTGCAGTTTCAGCTTCCTTCTCATCCTCTTTTAATTACATGGCTGCAGTCACCATTTGTAGTGATTTTGGAGGCCCCCAAAATTAAGTCTGCCACTCTTTCCACTGTTTCCCCATCTACTTGCCATGAAGTGATGGGACCAATGCCATGATCTTAGTTTTCTGAATATTGAGTTTTAAGCCAAATTTTTCACCCTTCTCTTTCATTTTCATCAAGAGGCTCTTTAATTCTTCTTTGCTTTCTGCCATAAGGGTGGTGTCATCTGCATATCTGAGGTGATTGATATTTCTCCCGGCAACATTGATTTCAGTTTGTGCTTCATCCAGCCCAGCATTTTGCATGATGTACTCTGCATATAAGTTAAATAAGCCGGGTGACAATATACAGCCTTGACATACTCCTTTCCCAATTTGGAACCAGTCTGTTGCTCCATGTCCAGTTCTGACTGTTGCTTCTTGACCTGTATACAGATTTCTCAGGAGGCAGGTCAGGTGGTCTGGTATCCCCATCTCTTTCAGAATTTTCCACAGTTTGTTGTGATCCACACAGTCAAAGGCTTTGGCATAGTCAATAAAGCAGAAATAGATGTTTTTCTGGAACTCTCTTGCTTTTTCCATGATCCAGCGGATGTTGGCAATTTGATCTCTGGTTCCTCTGCCTTTTCTAAAACCAGCTTGAACATCTGGAAGCTCACGGTTCACGTATTGCTGAAGCCTGGCTTGGTGAATTTTGAGCATTACTTTACTAGCATGTGAGATGAGTGCAATTGTGTGGTAGTTTGAGCATTCTTTGGCATTGCCTTTCTTTGGAATTGGAATGAAAACTGACCTTTTCCAGTCCTGTGGCCACTGCTGAGTTTTCCAAATTTGCTTGCATATTGAATTCAGCACTTTCACAGTATCATCTTTCAGGATTTGAAAGAGCTCAACTGGAATTCCATCACCTCCACTAGCTTTGTTTGTAATGATGCTTCCTAAGGCCCACTTGACTTCACATTCCAGGATGTCTGGTTCTAGGTAAGTGATCACACCATTATGATTATCTGGGTCATGAAGATCTCTTTTGTATAGTTCTTCTGTGTTTTCTCGCCATCTCTTCTTAATATCTTCTGCTTCTGTTAGGTCCATACCATTTCTATCCTTTATCGAGCCCATCTTTGCATGAAATGTTCCTTTGGTATCTCTAATTTTCTTGAAGAGATCTCTAGTCTTTCCCATTCTACTGTTTTCCTCTATTTCTTTGCACTGATCACTGAGGAAGGCTTTCTTATCTTTCCTTGCTATTCTTTGGAACTCTGCATTGAAATAGGCATATCTTTCCTTTTCTCCTTTACCTGCAAAGTAAGTTGTCTGCAACTTACTCCTAAACAATCCAGGAAAAAAAATTTAAAAATATATGTAGATATATCTGGGTAGATAGAGTAGGTAGGTAGATAATGATAAAGCAAATGTGATAAAATGATATTTGGGGAATCTGGGGGAAGTACATATAGGAATTCTTTGTACACTTCTTGCAACTTTTCTGTAAGTTTGAAATCTCAAAATGCAAATTTAGAAAAAACAGTAGCCCTGAAAGAGAGAGAGCAAATTACTAAAAGGAAGTCAGGTAAGGTGCTATTATTGAGAAATTTGGGGGCAGGGAGAGAGAGGAGGAATATTGAGAAAGCAATTATAAATATCCCTTATAGCCATATTTAAAATGAAGATGTTAGAGCTATGTTTATGATAAAGGAATATTTCTGGTACAACAATGGAAAATTTTTCATTTGCCACTGTCAATATGATTTTTAGAACAAAGTACACATATATGTAGTATGGCACTCATCAAAATACTCGGTCTACTCTTCTCATCAGGTGGCCAAAGTATTGGAGTTTCAGCTTCAGTATCAATCCTTCCAGTGAATATTCAGGGTTGAGTTCCTTAGGGTTGACTGGTTTGATCTCCTTCCAGTCCAAGGGACTCTCAGGAGTCTTATCCAATACCACAGTTCAAAAGTATCAATTCTTTGGTTCTCAGCCTTCTTTATGGTCCAACTCACATCTGTACATGACTACTGGAAAAACCATACCTTTGACTATACAGACCTTTGTCAGCAAAGTGATTTCTCTACTTTTTACTATGCTGTCTAGGCTTGTCATAGCTTTTCTTCCAAGAAGCAAGTGTCTTTTAATTTCATGGCTACGATCACCATCCTCAGTGATTTTGGAGCCCAAGAAAGTGTCACTGGTTCCACTTTTTCCCCTTCTATTTGCCATGAAGTGATGGGACCAGAGCCATGGTCTTAGTTTTTTGAATGTTGAGTTATAAGCCAGCTTTTTCACTCTCCTCTTTCACCTCATCAAGAGGTTCTTTAGTTCCTCTTTGCTCTCTGCCATTAGAGTGGTATTATCTGCATATTTGAGGTTGTTGATTTCTCCCAGCAATCTTGATTCTAGCTTGTAATTCATTCAGCCTGGTATTAGTGTAAGTGATAAATGATATTGTATAGATTCAATCTGCCTGCCAGAGAAATGAAATGAAATGAAATGAAATGAAATGAAATGAAAGGGCTTCCCTGGTAGCTCAGAGGTTAAAGCATCCATCTGCAATGTGGGAGACCTGGGTTTGATCCCTGGGTTGGGAAGATTCCCTGGAGAAGGAAATGGCAACCCACTCCAGTATTCTTGCCTGGAGAATCCCATGGACAGAGGAGCCTGGTGGACTATAGTCTATGGGATTGCAAAGAGTCGGACATGACTGAGCGACTTCATTTCTTCATTCAGCCTGGTATTAGTGTAAGTGATAAATGATATTGTATAGATTCAGTCTACCTGCCAGAGAACTGGATCCCAATTCTTTGAAAGATTGCTTTTAATGTGCCTTGGAGGCTCAACTGCAGCTCCTTGACAGCTGGAATGATCAAAGGCCTGAAGGGTGTTCCAGCAAGATGTGGAGAGATGGGTGTGTCAACATTATTGGGAAAGCTGGCCTCTTGTTCTAGTTTCAGAAAGGAAATCTTCCTCTGTAAGGAACATAATCCACAGCTTCCATAAAGTTAGTTGGGTAATGTATGGTCTATTACCTTAAAAAGATTGTGTGAGTTTTTTTTTTTTCATTTACTGTCTGGAAGTATTCCCTGCTGAGATGTCTGGCTTAGAATATTCTTTATAGGAAAATTTTAAATTACAGATAATGTCCTTAATAGACATAGAGCTATTCAAATTTTATATTGTTAATTTTAGATTTTTATTATTTTCAGGTAAAATTATTAATTATATCCTTCATATTACCCCTGTAATGGCTGTAGATCTGTGCTGACGGCCACTTTTGCATTCCTCACATTGACATATGGGACTTTTCTCTCTTTCTTGATAAGTTTTGCTGGGAGAATATCAGATTTATTCTTTTCCCAAAAATGAGCCTTTGGCTTTATTTTCTTTTTAAAGTGTTTGCTTTCGAGTTCATTAATTCATGTTCTACTATTTCCTTCCTTTTTTTTAAAAAAAACTTTATTTTCCCTCAACTTAATTTCCATGTTCTATTTAAAGTCTATGAGAGAGTGGTTTAAAACCACTCAGTGGTCTTCCCTCCTCATTCCTGAGCAGTGGGAGCTGCGTACTCCAGTCTTCAGGAGGGATTGCTGAGTAGGCACCCAGGGCAACTGTACGCTGCAGACCAGTCTGGGATCTCAGGTTGAGCAGCAGTAAACTCAGCAGCTAGAGCTGCCTCTTTGGTCACAGCCTTTTCAGCAGGAGCCTGCTCCTCCTCTTCAATCTCTTCTGGGTCTGTGTGGATGCTGAGATCAGGTGTGACCTCCTGTGGGTGTTCATGAGAGATGGTGCCATGCATGTGTACAACTTCCTAGGCCAGCACCCGTCACAAACCCACTGAGTGAGCTCCCTTGTTGTTGGAGGAAATGGCAATGCCCACAGAGCGCAGAGTTGAGTCTGAGTTACACAGAGCAGTGGTAGGCAGGTTAACGTAAGAGGCCTCTGTGAGAGGCTAGTGTGTGGCCCTAGGATCAGCAACCACCGGAAGTCCCCACTCCCAGAAGACTGCCTGGATCTGGTGAGTGAAATCTCCAGGACTGACACAGTCAGCAACAGGAATGGCCTTGGGGCAGCAGCAAACTTCAGCACAGCTTGGTGGCCAGTACATCTGGAGGACAGGACACTGACATTAGCCGAGTTTTCAGTGGGATCAACGGCATGGCACAAGCTGCCAGAACTTTCTCCCAGATTCTCTTCAGATTTACGAGGTAGACACCATCACTTTTTCCTTCTGTAGATTCACTGTTCCATTTGGAAGTCAACCTAAGTGCCTCCTAAATGGGTTCCTTATGTAAGGATTTTTCTTTTTAAAATAGTTTAATTTTTATTTGGCTGCACCAGATCTTTGTTGCGGTGGCATGCAGGATCTTTAGTTGTGGCATGTGGGATCTAGTCCCCTGACTAGGGTTTGAACCCAGGCCCCCAGCATTGGGAGCATGGTATCTTAGCCACTGCGCCACCAGGGAATTCCCTATGTAAGGAATTTGAGGACCTCTTCTTCTTTCTTTTGCAGGACATAAAGGGCTCTGGATATTGTGAGTATTTTTCTTTAAATTATGATGAGAAACCAGAACAACCCATATGAATCTCTACTTTCCTTTGGGGCTTCCCAGGTGGCTCAGTGGTAAAGAATTCACCTGCAAAGCCGGAGATGCAGGTTCAACCCTGGGTTGGGAAGATCCCCTGGAGAAGGAAACGGCAACCTGCTCCAGTATTCTTGCCTGGGAAATCCCATGGACAGAGGAGCCAGGTGGGCTACAATCTATGGGGTCACAAAGAGTGACTAAACAGCAATAGCTACTTTCTTTAGATTTACTTGATATTCTTTTTCTAACTTCTGGTGATGGAGATTCAAACCACTAAATTTTAGCCTTTCCCTCTCCCCCTAAAACATGCACTGAATGCTATACATTTCTTTAATCAGGACTTTAGTTGTATCTTACTTTATTTCTGTGGATAAAGTTGTATTTCACTTAATCCAGATAAAAATACATTCTAATTTCCATTGTGTTTGTTTCTTTTACCCATGGGTAATTTGAATTGTTTTTCTTAATTTTCAAAGATTTGGGAATTTTAAAAATGTTTATGCTGTTGATTTCTAGCTAGTTTTATTGTTTTATGAAAACATATGCTAAGTCTATGCTAATAAGTAGTCACTAACCAGATGTAACTGTATAAATTAACTAAAATAAATATAATACAGTTCATTAGTCACATAATTTAAGTGCTCAGTAGCCACATGTGGCTAGTGACTACTGTATTGATTCTGGTGTCTATTGTATTGAACAATACAGATGGAACACAGAAAATTCTGTTGCATAGCCCGACTCTAAATGATTTCAATCTGACAAAATTTGTTGAGGCTTGCTTCACAAACCAGCATATGCTCAGTTTTGGAAAATGTTCTCGGTGCACCTAAAAAGAATCAAGTTTCCTGCCATTACTGGTTGCACTGTTATCTATATGTCCATTAGGTGATTTTATTAATCATATTGTCCAAATATACTATATTCTTGGACATTTTTCCTGGTTGTTCTCTTTTACTAAGAGATTTGTGTAAGTCTCCTACTAAAATTGTAGATTTACCTTTCGCATTTTAGTTTTGTCAATTTTAGCTTTATATACTGTGAAGCAGAATTGTTAGGTGTATACACATTTAGTATATTTCTATTTTCTTGGTAAACTGACTCATCAACAGTCTTCTGGGAGTGGAGACTTACAGTGGTTACTGATCCTAGGGATGCCCACCAGCCTCTCACAGAGGCCTCTGTTCATTTTATCTCTAGTAAGACATTTGCTTTACAGTCTACTTCTTGTCTAATACTGGTATAGCTATTAGCACCTTCTTTTGGTTAATGTTTGAATGAAGTATCTTTTTCCGTACTTGTATCAATATTTCAAATTTCCTGGATTTTGATAGTTGTGCTTGTGTGTGTGCTAAGTTACTCCAGTTGTGTCTAACTCTTTGCAACCCCATGAACTATTGCCCTCCAGGCTCCTCTGTCTATGGGATTTCCCAGGCAAGAATACTGCAGTGGGATGCCATGCCCTCCTCCAGGGGATCTTCCCAACCCAGGGATTAAACCCTGCAGCGTATATCTCCTGCATTGATAGGTAGGTTCTTTACCCACTGAGCCCCTTGGAATCCCCTTGATAGTTGTATCTCAAGTAATATGATTAAAAAAAATTCTAGTCAAGAATGTCTGTCTTGTGTCCACTTGCATGTAACATGGGCTTCCCAGGTGGTGCTAGAGGTAAAGAAACCAATTGCCAATACAAGAGATGTAAGAGACATGGGTTCAATCCCTGGGTTAGGAAGGTCCCATTACTGGTGTATTTGGGCTTACATATCATGCTCCTATTTGTTTTCTATCTATATTCTTTTTCTCTTGCTGCCTTCTGTGGGATTAATCAATAGTTTTTATTACTCCATTTTACTTTTTGTTAAATTCTTAGTTATATTCCTCTTTTACTCTAGAGATCACAACACGCATCCTTATTTATTGGAACCTAATATAAATTAGTACTTCTACCATTTTCCTGAGAATGTACTTAGATCCTGACTTTAGGCATTCTTACCTTTTCTTATAGTCAATATTTGTTTAGATTTACCTTCAGATTTATACTTTCCATGGCTCTTCATTTTTCCTTAAGTGTTCTTCTCTTGTGCCTGAAGAGCTTCTTTTAGTATTTTTTGAGTCTGTGAGCAACGAATTCTCTCCTTTTTATTTGTCTGGAAATATCTTTACATCGTCTTTACTTTTGAAAATTACACTTCCAAGATATCTCACTATCTTCCGGCTTTATGTTGAGAAGTTAAGCCTCAGTCTAGTCGTTGCTTCCTTGAATATAACAACTTCCCCCCTTCTTAAGATTTTCTCTTTTCTTTGGTACTGTTAGGTATGATGATATCCCCAGCTATACTTTCTTTGCAGTTTTTGGTGTCTGCGGTGCTCCTTTAATGTATGACTTGATTATTCATGAGCATTGGAAAATTCTTGACCAGTCTTTAAATACAGCCTTTGTGCCATCATCTCTTATTTCATTGAGATTCAAATTTTGTGTGTTAGGACTTTTTGATGACTTAGTAGCTAGCTCAGTTCAGTCGCTCAGTCATGTCTCACTCTTTGTGACCCCACAGCTTAGTAGCTAAGTTGTGTCCCATTGGAAAAAACCTTGATGCTGGGAACGATTGATGGCAGGAGGAGAGGGGGTTGACAGAGGATGAGATGGCTGGATGGCATCACCAGCTCAATGAACATGAGTTTGAGCAAACCCCAGGAGATACTGAAGGACAGGGAAGCCTGGCGTGCTGCAGTTAGCAACTGAACAACAAGGCCTTTTTACCATAGCAGGTATGATTCCTATGCTCTCTTCTGTATCTCCTATAACTTTTTTTTCTTCCATGTTTCAGCCTTGGTGTTTTCTACTTATGTATCTCTCACTAACTTCCATTTCAGTGTATCCAATCTGCTGGGTACACCATGTAAGTGGGATCATAAAATATCTGTCCGTGTCTGGCTTATTTCACTTAGCATGATGTCTTCAGTGTTCCTCTATGACATAGTGTCTATCAAAATTTCCTTTCTCTGTAAAGCTGAGTAATATTCTACTGTATTTATATACCACATTGTGTTTATTCAATGTCTGTCCATGGACATTCAGATTGTTTTCAGCTTTTGGCTATTGTCAGTAATGCTGCTGTGATCAGTGTACAAATATTTGAGTCCCTTCTTTCAACCATTCTGTGTCTATACCCAGAAGTGGAATTACTGGATCACATTGTAGTTCAGTGTTTAATTTTCTGAGGACCCACGATACTGCTGCCTACAGTGGCTACACCATTTTACATTCCCATCAGCGTTGTGCAAGAGTTCCAGTTTCTCACCAACAATATTATTTCCTTACTTCCTTCTATCCCTCCTTCCTTCCTTTCTTAATGGCTATCCTAATAGGTATAGAATATCTCACTGAGGTTTTGGTCTGCATTTCCCTAATGATTAGTGATATTGAGTATCTTTTTATGTGCTTTTTGACCATTTTTATAACATCTTTGGAGAAATGTCTATTCAAGCCACTTGATCAATTAAAAAATCTGGTTAATTATTGTTGAGTTGTAGGGGTTCTTTACATATTCTGAATATTAATCCCTTATCTGTAAATCAGTGGTTGTTTCATGTTGATGTTTGGTAGAAATGAATGCAATACTGTAAAGCAATTATCCTTCTATTAAAAATAAAAAAAATTTTTTTAATCCATCTGTATATGATCTGCAAATATTTTCTCAAATCCTATGGATTTCCTTTTTCATTCTTATAATAGTATCCTTTTATGCATAAGTTTTAGATTTTGATGAAATCCACTTAATTCGTTTCCTCTTATGTTGTCATATCCAAGAAATCACTGACAAATCCAATTTCCTTCATGTTTTCTTCTAAGAGTTTTGTAGTTTTAGCTCTTATGTTTAGGTCTTTAATCCATTTTGAGTTAATTTTTGTACATGGTGTAAGGCAAGGGTCCAAATTCATTCTTTTGCTTGTCAATATGCAGTTTTCCCAATGTCGTGTATCAAGAAAACTGTCTTTTTACACATTGAATGGTCTTGACACCCTTGTTGAAAATCATTTGAGTATTTATGGGAGGGTTTATCTCTGGGCTCTCTATACTATTCCATTGGTCTATGCATTTGTCTTTATGCCAGTACGACACTGTTTCTATTACTGTAGTTAAGTTTCAAAATCAGAAGTGTGGGACTTCCAACTTTGTTCTTCCTCAAGGTTGTTTTGGCTATTGAGGGCTCCTTGATATTCCATGTGAGCTTTAGGATGGATTTTTCTGGGTCTGAAAAAAATGTTGTTAGGGTTTTGATAGGGATTTCACTGAATCTGTAGATTTCTTTGGGTAGTATTTACTACTCTCTATTACTTAATGTATTTAACACTATGGAGTGTCTTCATTTGTTGGTGTCTAATTTCTTTCAGAACATTTTGTAGCTTTTAGTGTATAAGTTTTTTGTTTCCTTGGTTAATTTTTTAATGTACTTAATACCATGGGATGGCTCTTTATTTATTGGTGTCTACTTTCTTTCATATGTTTTGTAGATTTTAGCATGTCTTTTGTTTCCTTGGTTAAGTGTATTCTTAAGTATTTTATTCTTTTTGATGCCACTGTAAATGGAATTACTTTTTTTCAGGTTGTTTATTGTTAGTGTATAAAAACACAACTGATTTTTGTATGTTGATTTTGTACCCTACAACTGTGCTAAATTGATTTGAGTTCTAACAAGTTGTGTGCGTGAGACTTTAAGGATTTTCTGTATATAAGATCATGTTATCTACAGAGAGATATCATTTTAATCCCTCCTTTATTTTTCTTGCTAGTTGCTGTGGCTAGGAGTTCCAGTGCTATATTAACATGGCAAAAGCAGGCATTCTTACTCCTCTCAGAGGAAACGTTTTCAGGGTTTCACCACTGAGTACATGTTGACTATGAGTTTTATATGTATGGCCTTTATTATTATCCAGGTATTATTCCGAGATTGTTGAGTGTGTGGGTTGTCATGAAAAGGTGTTAAATTTTGTCAAAGAAATTTTTTTTTGCATTGAGATGATCATGTG